>NC_062569.1:12534721-13146110 GCF_022837055.1 Prionailurus viverrinus
AGAGAATTATTGTTCATTTTGTTAGGGTGATAATCACAGCACTGATTCTTCCTTCCAAACTTACGAGTTTCTAATAAAATAAAATTTGTTGAGTGGGAGGCAGAGGATTTGGCTACTGTGGACAACCTGTCACAGCCTGGCCCTGCCACTTCTCCAGCACCATCTGTAACCATCATAACAATATGTGTTCCAGCCAGGCTGCTCTCCTTGAAATTACTCAAACATACTCTCCTTTTCCAGAATTCAGTATCTTTGCAAAAGCCATTCCCAGGAGTTTGCCTGAAACCCACTAACCCTGACAAAACTATCCTGTAAGACTCAGCTCAAAAATTGCCTTCCTATGTTCTTTCCTCAGCAGATGTGGCACATAAGTCCTTGTGTTCCCACATTTTTCAAGCACTTACGCCATTAGACAGTATCTATTTCTTGGAACATCTGTCTTTTCCTGGTGTGCCCTGTATATGCTTCCATCCTGTCACCTCAGTCTGTCCATTTCCTTCAGAAGAGAGGAGTCTCCATTTTCTTACCTCTTCTTACTTTACTCCACACTCTATTTCATTATTGCTTCCCCACCCACCTCTTCAGTGAACTGATTAACAGTTCCAACCTTGTCTAAGGAAATCACAATTATGGGCCATAGGACTTCATCTTGCTAACAACTGTGTAATGAGCTATGAGGATGCACTTGAGAATGTTCATCCTGAGGTTCATAAGAAAGTCATATTTACTCACCATTTTCCATCCCCCACTGGTCAAGGGTTGCTCCATCGGCTGTTAACAACCTTGTACTTCTATGCTTCCATGAGTGGAAGACTTGTTGAGTGGATCCTTGCAGGTGCCCTTCTTGCTGATGGCAGCAAATCCCCACAGCAAAAATTTCCAGTTACTTGTTATAGCTGTGACAAGATACTTTCAGATTACATTTGAGCTCAGCTGGTTGCTCCAAAAATGACAAGGTTAAGAGTGGAAGTCCTAGCCTCAGCAATCAGACAACAAGAAGAAATAAAAGGCATCCAAATCAACAAAGGAAGAAGTCAAACTCTCACTCTTTGCGGATGACAAGATACTCTATATAGAAAAACTTCCCCTGTTTGCGGATGTCAGGATACTCTATATAGAAAACCTAGAAGACTCCACCAAAAAATTGCTAAAACTGATACATGAATTCAGTAAAGTCACAGGATACAAAATCAACATACAGAAATCTGTTGCATTGCTATACACAAATAATGAAGCAGCAGAGAGAGAAATCAAGGAATCAATCCCATTTACAATTGCACCAAAAACTATAAGATACCTAGGAATAAAACTAACCAAAGAGGTAAAAGATCTGTACTCTTAAAACTATAAAATACTGATGAAAGGAACTGAAGATGACACAAAGAAATGGAAAAATGTTCCATGCTCATAGATAGGAAGAACAAATATTGGTAAAATGTCTCAGTAATCTACACATTTACTGCAATCTCTATCAAAATACCACCAGCATTTTTCACAAAACTAGAACAAATAATCTGTGTATGGAATCACAGAAGATCCCAAATAGCCAAGGCAATCTTGAAAAAGAAAAGCAAAGTGGGGTGCATCGCAATTCTGGACTTCAAGTTTTATTACAAAGTTGTAATTACCAAGACAGTATGGTACTGGCACAAAAACAGACACATAGATCAATGGAACAGAATAGAAAACCCAGAAATGGATCTGCAAATATATGTAAACTAATCTTTGACAAAGCAGGAAAGAATATCCCATGGAAAAAAGATAGTCTCTTCAAAAAATGGTGTTGAGAAAACTGGACATCAACATGTAAAAGAATGAAATTGGACTACTTTCTTACCCCATGCACAAAAATAAATTCAAAATGGGTGAAAGACCTAATGTGATACAGGACCCCATAAAAATCTTAGAGAACACAGGCAGTAACCTCTTTGACATCAGCCATAGCAAATTCTTACTAGATATGTCTTCTGACACATCTATGAATCAAAGCATAAATAAACTATTGGGAAACAAAAGCAAAAAACAAACAAACAAAACACAAAAATCTGTTGGGACTTCATCACTTTAAAAACTTTTGCGCAATAAAGGATACAATCAACCAAACTAAAAGACAGCCTACATAATGGGAGAAGATATTTTCAAATGACATATCAGATAAAGGGTTAGTATCCAAAATCTATAAAGAACTTATCAAACTAACATCCCCAAAACAAATAATCCAGTTAAAAATGGGCAGAAGACATGAATGGACATTTTTCCAAAGAAGACATCCAGATGGCTAACAGACACATGAAAAGATGCTCAACATCACTCATCATCAGGGAAATACAAATCAAAACTACAATGAGATAGCACCTCATACCAGTCAGAATGGCTAAAATTAACAACACAGGAAATGACAGGTGTTGGTGAGGATGTCAAGATAGGGGAAGACTCTTACACTGTTGGTGGGAATGCAAACTTGTTCAGCTACTCTGGAGAACAGTATGGAAGCTCCTCAAAAAGTTAAAAATAGAACTACCCTATGCTACAGCAACTGTACTACTAGGTATTTACCCAAAGGACACAAAAATCCTAATTTGAATGGCTACATGCACCCCGATGTTAATAGCAGCATTATCAACAATAGCCAAATTATAGAAAGAACCCAAATGTCCACCGACTGATGAATGGATAAAGATGTATGTTTATATATACATATAGTAGAATATCACTCAGCCATCAAAAAGAATGAAATCTTGCTATTTGCAAGCTCATGGATGGAGCTAGAGAGTATTCTGCTAAGCAAAATAAGTCAGTCAGAGAAAGACAAATACCATAAGATTTCTCTCATATGTGAAATTTAAGAAACAAAACAGATGAACATAGGGGAAAAGAAAGAGAGAGGCAAACCAGAAAACAGACTCTTAACTATAGAAAACAACTGAGAGTTGCTAGAGAGGAGGTGGGCAGGGGGATGGGTTAAGCAGGTGATGGGGATTAAGGAGGGCACTTGTGATGAACACTGGGTGTTGTATGTAAATGATGAATCACTACATTCTACACCTGAAACTAATATTACACTGTGTGTTAACTGGAATTTAAATGAAAACTTGAAAAAGAAAAAAACAAAAACAAAAAAATGAAATAATAAAATAAATGTCTGCAGAATTATAAAAGGAAGGAAGGAAAGAAGGAAGGAAGGAAGGAAGGAAGGAAGGAAATCAATAGGGCACAAAAAATGTTCATTTTTTTCCTGGATCCTTGTACCCTACTAGTCACTTACATATTGGTGTTCCTCAAGGCTAGTCCTCAATCAAATGCTACATATTCATTCATCCTTTCATTCATTCAGGAAATATATATTGCAAACCTATTATTTTCTAGGCAGTTGAGATTCATTAATAGACATCATATAAAGGTACCTGCATTTACGGGCTCAGCATTATGGTATTACATAATAAATAAGTAAATTAGCATATTAGATATATTATGCAAAAAAAATTAAAAGAAGATTGGAGAAATCAGGAGTTTTGGGAACAGGGGTGGGTTTGCCAGGGGAGACTACATTAAGGAAGTGACATTTTAATAAAGTCTTAAAGGAGGTGAGTGCATTCTCTATATGAACATCTGGAGGAGGAGATTTCCTGGCAGAGGGAAGAGCTGGTTCAAAGGCCCTGAGGCAGCAGCATGACTAGCTACCATGTTTGAAGGCTAGTGAGGAGGCCAGTGCAGTTGGTCATGCTGAGCGTGGAGAGGGTGGTAGGAGACAAGAGCAGAAATATAACAGGGACTGGATAATGTAGAGCATGGGAAGCTGTTGTAAGAACTTTGGATTTTACTTAGGGTGAAATGGGAGTCATTGTAAGGTTTTCTAAAAAGGAGTGACATGACCTGACTTACAAAGACATCATCTGGCTGCTGTGTTGCAAATAGGCTGCCCGGAACCACATGCAGCGGCAAGTTAACCAGAGAGGAAGCTGTGGTAGGCAGGCTACTGAGAGAGCCCCCAGTGATTCCCAACTTCTGGAATTCACATTTTTCATGGGATATCCTACCCTTGAATGTGGGCTGGACCTAATGAACAGACTATGGCAAATAACGGATGTCACTTCCCGGATTAGGTAATAAATTCCTCTCACTTGCCCCGATGAAGCCAGCTGGCGTATTGTGAGCCACCCTACAGAGAGGTTCATGTGACAAAGAACTGCAGGAGGTCTCTGCTCAGGAGCCACTGAGGAGCTGAGGCCCTCAGTCCTATCGTCAATCCACAGGAAATGGATCCTGCCTGCAACCTCATGCATGAGCTAAGAAGTAGATCCTTCCACGTTTGTGCCTGCTAGGTAACTCCAACTGACACTTGGAGCCTGTGAGAGACTGCAGAGTAGAGATGTCAGCCAAGCCACCCCTGGATTCCTAACCTATGGGAACCGTGAGGTAATCAGTGTTGCTGTTTCAAGCCACTGAGGTTTGGGGGGAGTTTGTTATACAGCAATAGATAACCATATGGCTGTTATTGCTGTATTCCGAGTAAGAGGGGATCATGGTTTGGAATAGGGTGCTAGCGGTGGAAGTGGTGAGAAGCAGTCAGCTTTGGCTTCGAAGGAAGAGTCAGGAGGATGTAGGAAATGAGAAAGAGAAATGGGCCAAGAGTGATGTGCAAAGGGCTCAAGTGACATGAGTGACAGAAGGTCGTCAGGTGAACAGGTTCTCTGTTCCTAGGTTGTCTATGAAGGGATATTCTTGGGCCAAGAAGCAGATGGATTAGCTTAAAGAGAAGGGACCTACTCTCTTCTTGTCCACCCTTTTACAGGAGGGGGAGGGAGAGAACAGTCTTACCAGTAAGGATAAACAGATCTCTGAGGTGTCAAGCCGGCTAGGTCTAGGTCATAGGTATTTACAAAAAATTGCTACAAAGGCCAACTGCTGGGGTGCCTGGTGGCTCAGTTGGTTAAGTGCCTGACTCTTGATTTCAGCTCAGGTCGTGATCTCATGTTTGGTGAGATGGAGCCCCGAGTCAGGCTCTGCACTGACAGCGTGGAGCCTGCTTGGGATTCTCTCTCTCCCTCTTTCTCTGCCCCTGCCCAGATCTCTCTCTCTCTCTCTCTCTCTCTCTCTCTCCACCCTCTCTCTCTCTCAAGATGAACAAATAAACATAAAAAAAAAAAAGCCAACTGCTAACTCCTGACAAATTTATGGGAGGCTGAGTTTGAGTGCAATCTCTCTAACTGAAATAAACTGGACCAAAATATGTATTTTTAAGATGGAAGAAATAACAAGATTTTCCAATGGCAATGATCCAGTAAAAGGGGGAAATCAGATAAGAAAAGACAGAGTTGCTGGAACAAAGTCCAAGAGTAAGGGATCCACTACATGAGTTTGGTTTTAGATAGGCACACACAGCATTTCATCATTCTGTCTACATGTTCTCTCTCGGTAAAGCAGGAGCAGTAAAATCAAATTAAATGCCTCCATTAGACTGTGGCATGCAGGAGAACACCCGCCTTGTCCAAAAGAGTCACTTTCTAGACACCTCAAGCTTCAGCCAATTGTTGACAGCTCAGGAATGTGGACCTGGCCTTGCCAAGTCTTTTGATTTTCAAAAGAAGCCTGTTATGCTGCTTTTATGTGAGATCTTCCAATTTTTAAATGCTTGCCAACTAATTCGGAAAGGGGAAAAAAAGCACTCCACAGGCCAAAGCACATTAGCAGGTTGAATTGAATTGTGGTCTTTGCCCTAGGTAATCACATGCAGGTTCACTATTTTAATTAACATCTCCTTTTCCACATGGTAGCTGAAGTGGGTTTTTAGAATACAAATCTAATCATATCACTACCCTGCTAAAAATCCCATCAGTTGCATGAGGGACAAAGTTTTGCACACTGGATAAAGTTTAAACTCTATAAAGCAGGTTTTCCCCATGATTGTGCCTGAGCTAATTTTCCCAGTCTCGGCTCCTGCCGTTTTGCTCTTAGACCTGACACTCCAGCCAATGGAACTTCTTTGTCTTCCTCAAGACTGCCATGCTCACTCCTGCTTTCTGGTCATTGCACACAAAGCTTCCACTGCTTAGAAAGTTCTTTTCTTCCCTCCTTTACTAACTTTTCCATTTCTACTAACTCCTCAGGTCTTGTCTTCATTTTCTTTTTTCCTAGGCTGCCTGCCCCATTCCCTTCCCCCACCCATGCCACCTGGAGACCAAACTCTGTAAGGAACCCTTCCTGTGTTCTCGTCATACCTTGTATTTCCTCCAATAGCATGAGTATCTTCTGCTACATTTGCCTTCTCATAAATCCCCTATTTAAATCCCCTAGATTCTAATACCTTTGGGGGTAGGGACATTTTTGATCTTATCCACTGGGTGTCTAGTTTAGTGACCATTATGTGGCAGGCATTAAGTAAAAAAGTGGTTGAATTTGGTGCTATCCATATCTTGATACAAATTGTTTCTCCTAAGCTCTGTAGGGCCATTCTCTAATTATCTCTGCATATCTGGATGTCTACTGGCCCTCCAAATTCAATATGCCCCCTCTCCTTATTTTCCCTTCTCAACTGATGATACCAAAATCCATTCATTTACATGGGCCACAGAACTGAAGTCTTTCTGAGCCCCACATCAGGCATCACCAGATTCTGCTGACTATTTCTTGACCATCTCTTAAGTTAAGCTATTGTTTTCCTTCCCACTACTACTGCCTCTGATAAGATCCTCTTATCTCTCAGCTTATGTATATACCCAGAAACATCTCCCTCTACCTGTCACCCACTCATCTCTGCATCTACTCACAACCCCGTTGGCAAAACCAGTCCTATTTTCTTCTGCTTCAAATGCTTCACTGATGCCTCATAGGCATTTAGGTCTACTTCAAATGTGGTAAGAGGTTCCTGACATTCAACTCTTACCCATTCATGACCTACCCAGCTTACATTCCCTATGGCCTCCCACCACACTGCCCCATCTTGCACATTATGCTCTAAAATATCAAGCCTCTTGTAGTATCCTAAATGTCATTTCCGTACCATGTCTTAAGTGCACTTACCCGGACTGTTATTTCTACCAATATTCTGTTTCATCTCTCCAGAGAGACTGTTACTCATCTTCTGAATTAGGCTCAAATATCCCCTTATCTAGGAATCCCTTTGTAAAATTTCCCTCTGAGAATTACTCACTTCCTATGAGCTGCTTGGATGTTTATTTATATTTCTGTTGTACTTACTTATAAATCTGTTTCTTCCCCTAGACTATGAGATCTTTAAGAACAGAGACCCGGCTTCACTCATCCCTGTTGTCCCAGTGAGAAGCACAGAACCAGACACACGGTGATTGTTTATAGACTGTGTTTCATTTAATGGCGGCCATACTTTTTCATGGGCATCTCAAATGTACCATTGATTCTGAGACCACTAAATACTCCTGCTTGTATTTAAAGTAGTTACCAAAGCATTTAGATTTTAATGTACAAGGAAATAGAAAGGATCTTGTTGCCCTGCACTTGAAGTCAATAAGCATTTATCTGCTCATATCTGCTGCGGAGTAACCAGGAAAACGTCTACGCAAAATTGTGAGGAAGTGGAAGTTGTCTTTGGTATCTTCCTTGTTTCCTTTCTACTGTTCATTTTTCTCTTCTGAAATGTTTTTCCTTCTAACTTTCTCCCTTTACCCCCAACATGCTTTTCATATTTTCTCTTCCCAAGGCACATCATTTTCTGGAATCGCACAGTATCAGAAATTTTGATCAGCAATAATCTTTAGAGTAAATTGAGTTTCTTCTTTGAATTCTTGGTCTGAAAGGAAGGAAATCACTGGTGAGAACAGAGGGACAGGATGTTTGAAATTGAGTCTATTCCAGAAAATGTATGATATATGTCCCATGTTACTGAGACAGGGAAACTGAAGGACTCCATAAAAATCTGCTTTTTGCTCCTTTTCTTGTTTCTGTTCTCACTAGGACCTGCACCCCAACCCCACTTTACATATGCCTTGTAATACAGATGGCATGTGTCCTCCCTGTGAGGGACAAGGAGCTAATGATTCTCTAAAATAAATAGCATCTAAGGAAGGACCAGTTGAGAATGATAGGACGAACCTATCATATGCAAATTCCAGACCACCTAAGCTAGACATCTCTACACCAAGGCGCCCTTGGCTCCAAGAAATAGCACCTGGGTCCTCATCTTTGTTCTAACTGGTTCCTGGATGCCTGAGAGGATGCATCCACCAGGCCACCATAAGCCGCAGACCCTAGACAAAGATGAGATCCCTTCCTTTTCCAAATCTCCCAGATCCTCTGAGTGTCTATTTCATATATCTTCAGTAAACTCTGCTTTCACCTCCTGCTGGCTTTCATTTGATTTCCACCCTGCAAGAAAGCCACGTACCCTCTTGGCGGGTCCTGCAGGACCCCCTCTGGGTCCTTGGACCCAGCCTGCTGGCATCATCACCAGAAATGACTTTGCTTCATACTTTGTTTTATGGATGAGAAAGCCAAAACCCTCAGACACTGCCCAAGGCTGCACTGCTTAGTGGTTCCAGGACAGTCTTCCATACTGCCATTCACAAATTCTCACAAGGTATTAGGCAGATAAGAGCAAATCGTTTTTCTACCACATTTCCAGAGGGAACTCTTAACATTGGAATACCATAGAGGATATAGATAAATAAATGTCCACTGATAAAATTCTGAACACAAGTGAGTGAATATTACATGACATTTAATTACAGGCATTATAATGAACCACAAATGCCACATGGCATAAAGAAGAAAACAAAGTCAGGCCAACTTCCTATAATTTTTCTGTTCAGAATCTCAGAGGGACAAAAAAAGTGAGCACACAAACCCAGTTCTGGTTTTCATGTGGCGAAATTTGTGATGGCACATTATAGGAAATACCTATTGTCACTAGGATAGATCTGGGAGGTTTTCTTCTTTCCTTTAGATGAACAACCAATATGGTGGGTATCCTTTGGAGAAGATAGCAATGGCATGGTTTTAAACAGCTGATACCTCAGATGCTACAAATGAGGACAAAAAAGGCTGGTAAGATTTTGGAATTGTGGCTAATCAATAGGCCTGGCCTTGCTAATCATAGTGAGTGTCAAACTGCAAATTTTGCTGATTGCAGGGCCTGTCTGGGAACTACACACCCCATCTCATAATGAGTGGGAACAGCATTAATAATCTTCGGACAAACACCTTCACCCAGCTCTTTGTTTTTCTGTTCAATTCCTATAGCTCTTTTCCCTGGCTTTTCTCTCTGGAGTTGGAGTTAGGAAGCTAGATGATAAACACTGAATACTAATTATTCACTAGTCACTGTGAAACATGTATTATTTCATTTCATTATTAAACAAGCTACAATAAAGCCCATACTCTCATCTACAGATGTGGAGACTGAGGCAAAGTAAGTTTAAATAATTTGTCAGAGATCATAACAACTAGTAAGCACATCGCCACATCTTTGACAAGCCTTTTTTCCCTTAATTTGGAGATACAGGTGTGTAGTGGGTAGGACCTTCAGTTCCCAAACTCAGGTGGGCGAGAAACATAACTTCGGGTTTCCACACAGAACACAATTTCGACTATAAATCCTCCATCTGACCAGTTGATAGAACCTTCGGCTCCATCAATTCTGGATTCCTCCTCTTTGCCCTTTCCTTGGTAGAAATTTATTTTGGTCAATTCTTTCTCTCTTGCCTATTTCTTGGAGTGCTGTCTAATTCCTGGAGGGCTTGTGTCACAATATCAGTGCTTCAAAGGAAACACAGAGGGTGGGCCATCAACTCTCCAAGCTGGCACCCACTAGGATGGCTTCATTCCGGCCTGTCTTTGGGTGCTGATCCAGGCAGGTCCTTCCTGAGTTGGTCTTAATAACCAGGCTCAATACCCATAGCCAGGTTCCTTTGGATCCAGCCCTCTCTCCTTTAACTCTCAGAACCTTCTTGGGATTTGGAGTCATTTCCCAAATCCAGACTACCCTGGGATTAGGAAATTTGGTTTGATCACCTATGGCTCTCCCGTTATTTCCATGTTCGTTTTGGATGCTTGCACACCTCCACAGTGCCTGTGTCACAATGGAGCAGTGGGCAGATTTTGAAGCTGTCAGTGCCTCGTGCCTGGACAGTCCACACAGCCATTTCTATTCAGACATCTTGCTATTACCCTGAGCTTGGTCTGTGAAAGGGAGCATAGGTTTCCCCTGCACTGGAATCTCTAAAATTATCTCAGGTGACTTGCATATCTGTATCCCCCAAACTGATGCCAGAAAAGGGCAGGCTCCAGCCCAACCCATACCTCCATGGCTTATACCACCATTCCACCCCTTGTTAACTCTTTCAATCCTTTCTTCTACCTCACCAGGGTGGTTTTTGTTTGGGGAGGGTAGTGTATCCTGATTCTTATTCAGAGTAAATCCATCTTTTGTCCCAATTCTTCTATATATTTTACACGTATACTTCTTTTCTCTTGAAAAATCTAGATTTTTGAAAGAGAAAATGCAATCTATTCCTTTGTTTTATCTGTTAGCATTTCCACCTTTCCTTGAGGCAATGACCATAGACCTCTCTAAACATCTGCGTGAAAAGAAGGATCGCGAAGTAACAAGAAATCTATAAGATGGGAAGCACATTGGTTAATTTTTCAAAAATATTATTTGACCACATTCCAACACGGAGGAATTAGTCATAAAGAGTTAAGGCTGGACTGTGATTGGAAACGGAAGAGAACACAGGTGGTATAGCACAAATTAAATGAAAGTAGATTCTGGAAAATAATCAATGGTATAATGTAAACCTAGAGAAGCACCTGTTTTGTGTCAGGCTCACTGCTCTGTACTTTTAAGAAATTCCCTTTTATCTTCTTCACAAATCTACTGGCAGGTTTCATGGTCTTCATTTTACAGATGATGAAAATTGAAGTTTAGAGAGAGAAAATGACTTGTACAAACTCATCTTGCATAGCATTTTCCACAGTTAGAAAGGACTAGAAGCACAGATACTAGTCATGTACAAATTCTTCCAAAAAATATGAATAAAAAGTAAATTATCCCTTTCTTTTTAAGATACTAGAATTCCAAAACTGGATGAGGACTATAAAAGAGAGATAAGTATCAGGTCACTTCATTTATGATAATAGATGTAGACATTTTAACTAAAATATTAACTAACTGAATTTAATAAAATATTAAAATACATCATGATCAATTAGGGCTTCTTCAAGGAGTGCAAAGAAAGTTTAGCATTAGAAGATCTGTTTATGTTAATCACCTCCAGGATTGGGCCCAAGTGAGGTATGTGAGGGATCTAGGGTGTACTATTTAAGCACTCCCAGGCTGAGAACTTGCTTACATTTTGTGCCCTACACTCTCGGTTTGCCTTCTTTAGTCCTGGCTCTGATGACCATACGAGGGATTGAAGAAAAAATTCACATCTGCTACATAAACAGCATTAAACAGCATTAAACGTCAACCAATTTGTATCAGAGACTCTCAGAAAATGATTTTGAAAAGGGAACTACTTTCATTCATAAAAGCTGGACATCCAAAACTTAGATAAACATCAAATATGGGAGAAACTTTAGATGCATTTTAAAATCCAGAAAAAGGTGAAGGACCTTGTATCGCCATTATTGTTCAACATAATTTTTAAGAGTCTGTCCAATTAAAGCACTAAATGTTTCAAACTCAGGAAGAGAAAAGATAAAACTGTTATTATTTGTAGATGACTTAATCATCTGCATAGAACCATTAAAAATCACAAATTATTAGAATTAATAAGAGAGTTAGCAGGGTTGCCAAAGATAATATAGATAGAAATTGATAGTGTTCTTTTCACAGTAATAATCCAGGAGAAATTATAAACAAAAATAGGATAACATTCTCAATGTGCTACAATATTTAGCAATAAACTTAACAAAGACAATAAAAGAACCATAGAAAGGAAATATTTAAGCTCTATTATAGGACATTGGTAAGAAATTTGAATAAATGGAGAGCTATACATTGTTTATATTTGCAAAGACCTGTAAAGATGTCAATTCTATAATGTCAACCTATAAAGATGTCAGTTCTCCCAACGTTGGCTTATACATTCAATAAAATTCCAGAAAGATATTTTTGAATAAAATGGCAAACTTATTTTAAAATTCATATTGAAGAATGGAGGTCTAGCCAATTTGAAAAATAAGAACAAAGAAGAAGGGCTCCAGCGATCAAAGTCTTTGAGGCAGTGTGGTGGGAAAGGATTTTATAAATCAACACTACGCCCTCTTTCACGAATCATAAGGCAAAGATTAATGAACTTGACGAGTCAAAATTACTACTACAGCAAGTTTGTGTTTAGTGCAGGTCACACCGAACAAAGCTGACAGATGTCATCCTGGAAGATGATATTTGAAAAAAAAAATGGCAGTTGTTAGTCCGAATATATCAGGAGTATTCTAATCAACAGGACGAAAAGACAAAGGTTAGTAGGAGAGATTAGAATCAGCAATTGCCCAAAGGGTCAATAAGGATACAATATTGGAAGTAGGCACTGAATTTGGAGCAAAAGCCAAGGATAAAAGGAGCTAGAAGCACAAATTTAATTTGTCTTGAAACTCTGACATGGAGCTGGCATGTTGATGTTTAAATGATTAATGTTTGCAGCTGCTTCCCATGGCATGTGCTGCTGTGATAGGATTTGTAGGCAACTCCTACCACATGGGAGGGTCGAATTTGGAATTCACAGATTGGACCGTGATGCACTCAGCACCTCCCCCCACCATGAGGGGCCTACTTCTCTTTTATTTACAATCGTGTTTCCCATTTGTATAAGGGATTTCATTAAGGGTGGGGACTACCGTTTACCATTACAATTGCCCTATGGACACAGCATAGCATTTGGCACATTGGGTGTATGATCAACATTTGAAACACCACAAAATTCAGTATTGGCTAAGGATGACGGTGGAAAGGAGCCCTCTAGAATGGCCTTTGATTCTGCAAGTGTTGTACACCTCTTTTAATAAAAGAACTATTTTTACAATTTACCCTTAAAGAGGATCATTCCCTATCTCATTGCTTTTTTAAATTGACATATGTCAGATTAAAAGCTATATGAAATAGGCATGTAACGCATTCTCAGAAATAATCTGTTACCTGCCTTATATTTATTCAGTTTCCCAAGCTGTAGAAAAGTGTGTTAATTTCTACTTTAAACAGAAATCTAAGCAAGATACACATGCATTTAAAAGAGTTTTACAGGGCACCTGGGTGGCTCAGTCAATTGAACATCCGACTTCAGTCCAGGTCATGATGTCATGGTTCTGGAGTTTGAGCCCTGCATCAGGCTCAGTGTTGCCAGCTCAGAGCCTGCTTCTGATCCTCTGTCTCCCTCTCTCCCTGCCTTTCCCCATTCACTTCCTCTCTCTCAAAAATAAATAAAACATTTTTAAAAAACCCAGTTTTATAGTCTTTTTATTTCATCAGTTTATTTATAGATTTATTTATATATATGTACATATATAATATGTATTATAAATTATAATATTGTATAAAATATCTTACAAAACATTAAACTATATACTTTTTTTTTCCCTTTCAGCATTTCAGCTCCCAATATAGTTACTAGCTTTGAAATGGTGAATATATTGACTATTTCTCTCAGGGGAAAATACTAAGCAATTATCAGCTGCTTTGAGAGTCTGTTTTTATTTTTTAGTGCCTGACATGCTCTATCCATGAAACTATAGAACGTCTACAGTAAAAGGTGATGCTATGCTCATAATGAAATATCTTTATGTTTGAGTCTAAGCCAATTCATGTAGTAAACAATGTGAAGGGAACATAATTAACATTCTTGGTTTACTGTCAAGGCCTGAGTCATGGGAAAGAAGGTGGTGTATATGGCAATGTCTTTAGGGAAGCATGTTTGAAAAGTCAAAAAGACTAACAAGTAAAGCTAAAGGAAGGAAAAAGCAATATTTCATTGGTTAGCAGGTTTTGAGAATAAATTTGTATTCGGCACAGTCTTGCGTGGCTTGCTGAATACTAAACATATGGAGAATGATATTAACACAGATCCCACTTTCCCCTATATGTTAACCAAATAACCTAAAAAATGGAAAGTTATAACTGAAATACTAAAGCCATAACAATGTGTGAAGCAAACAAGCATCCCATTTTTAAAAGAAACTTGTGATTTTTAGGAAGGATGAAAGCTGTCCTAACACTGCAATCTGAAGGGGCTGGAACCCGCCCCAGGTGTGGCTTACTCCTTTCCATGTTAAACAAAAACTGAAAAAAATTGTTTAAAATAAATAGATCATCTTTTCTTCTCACATTTATTTTAGCTACCCTGTTTCACTATGTTTGCAAATGGGTTCACTTTTATTCAAAGACAAGATGCACTTCATGTCGGTTTCAGACATTATGAACAAAGCAAGAAGCATTTCTTAGCAATTCTATATTTTCTGTTCACCAAATAAATGTTTTCCTATTCTTTTATTTGTCAAAGAGGAAGTGTTTTCAGGAAAACTGGGTGTAAACTTGGATGGTCCAATTGACATCGATCTAAGACTTTGGTCTGGAAGACTGCACTGAGTATTTGGAAAGATTCGTACAATTCAAACCCAAACAAGGGGATTCTGACTCCTCACAAATCTGTTCCACTAGAGGACATTTGTCATTTGTTATTCAGATACAATTTTAAACCATGTCTTTGTGTTCACTGAGTTGTCTAAGATAAGGTGAATGGTTTATTTGTTGTGTCTTTATAATGAATATTGTTGCCACAATAATCATGAGGAATCCATTACTGGGTAATACTTTTCTATTAGTAGTAAGGCACTTCAAATTAATTTTTTAAAAATAAATTTCTTAGCAAATAATGCAAATATTTGTTCCACCTTTTCATTCCCTATAAGTAAAAAAGCAATTTGATTGGTAAGTCAAGTATCAGTGCTAGGATATGAGACTTTTCTCGTTGGGGAAAAGAATAGTAACTTGGATAATTAGACTTGAATTTTACCCTGGCCTGGCCCCTTATTAGCTGTGTGAACTGGACCATCACACTTCCCTTCTATGTGCCTCAGTTTCCTTTTCTGTACAATGCCCACCTCTTAGGGCATTTGTGAGGAGTGAATAAAATCACACTTGTAGAAGGCTCCAGTTGTTAATGTGCGAGCTGAATCCTGCCCATCAATATGGTTTGCCTCTTATACAAAGCTTAAAATTTTTTAAATTTGTTGATAATAGTTAAAAATTAGATCATTCAGATTTTTGCCAGTTTGCTTTTAAATCTAAACACTGCAAAACTGACAACTGGCTGGAACTGAGTGTTGGCTTAGACACATTCATACCACCATCTTTTGTGTTCACCCATAGTGCCTAATAGATGTTTCCCCATTATTATTATATATATATAATATATCATACAATATTATAATAATATAATTATATAATATATATATATATACACACACACATGCATACACACACACATACACACACATATATTTATTGGCTACCCTAGTGACATCCTATTAAAGAAAAATTTTTTAGACAAGGAGATCTCGAGCACAACAGGAAAGTAGTGACTATTCCAAAATAGGAGAGGAAAGAGATGTGTACCTAGATGACAGAATGTTCATACAAATCACTGGACGAGAAACACAGATACTGGCTTATTTCATAGAGCTGTAAAACCATCTCTTTTACAATTGGTGTGGATTACATTTTTAGGACATGTGTGATTTGAACCATCCACAGACATGAATTAGCTGTTCATCAGAAAAAAATAAGTCATCTGTGTCAGACATAATAAGTAAATTGATCTGTGGCTAGTAATTAGTAATAGCAAGCAACAAGGATTTATTCCTTATACAGTGAGTGAGCATGTATGCTGCAAAGAGTGTTAAGAACGGTTCAGCTAACAAAAACATGGGGTCCTGATTCCTCTCAACCAGCTATGAAAAGTTTATCCACATTGTGAATTAAATATGTAAGCACAGTTTGATTACTTCTCAATTCAGACATAAATGCATTTTTCAACATCTTCTATCACCCCAGAGATCAATATTTCTTTTTTTTCATATTTTCATCAAAGTATAAAATTATACAGAAAAGTGCACAGGTAAGTGTCCAATTCATTGAATTTTCACAAATTGAACACACCTATGATCAAAAGCCAGGATAGTTGTCCTGAATGTCTGCTACCTCTGTGTTCCCTCTGGACACTACCTGCCCACCCATTGCAAGGGTAACAGCTCTCATGACTTTAAATGCTTTTGCTTGCTTTTGAGCCTCATTTAAATAGAATCGTAAGATCTTTTCAATCTCTACTTTCTCACACATATCATCATATTTATAAGATTCAACCATATTTTCAAGTATAGCTGTAAACCCTCTATTTACATCGCTGACTAGGATTTCATTGTGTAAAACTGCCCCAATTTATTTATGCATCTACTGTTCATGGCCATTTGGGTAGTTTCCAGTATAAGAGCTGTTATCAGTAGTGTGTCTAGGAATATTATTGTATATCGTTTTTGGCGCACACATGAATGCGTATCCGCTGAGCTTTCCCAATTATTCCTACCATCCACTCTAAGAGATTCGCCATATGCAGAGTTCAGCAGAACTCCTGGATGTCATCACAAGGGCTGTCCTCATTATCCTCTCTGAGGTAGAGGCTCCTCTGGGTTTCAAGTGTTCTTAAATTGCTGCTCTTCTGACCCCCTGCCTTCCTGGAGCATCTTCATTGTCCTCCTCTCTGTCATCTGACTGTTTGCTGGTTCTGTTGTTCTGATGACATTTCTTGGGTCTGATCCCTCCTGTGTTTCCCTTCCCTTCTTGTCTTTCCTGTCCTTGTTTGCCATCTTTGTCTGAAGCACTCCTGTGCAGCCAATGATCCTAACACTGTTCTTTAGACTTTGCCATATTAAAAAAAAACACTTGCCCATTAAAATAAGTAGGAAGATTGTAGAGCAGAGAAACGAAGAGCACAGGCCCTGAAGCCAGACTTTCTGGGGGGAAAATTCTGGTTACCATTTACCAGCTGTGGAATAGTGGGGAAATTTGCTCAGTGCCTCACTTTTCATATTGTTACAGTTTGAGAACTTCTATCCAATGATGCTTATAATAAACTTATCTATCTCTCTATCTCTCTTTTTTTTTTTCTAAACTACTTTTATTCTTCTTGGCCCTATCTTGTGTTTCTGATGGTTTCATGTTAATAACTCTTTGTGCATTTTGCTTACCCAGTCCTGTGTTCACCTCATTTCTCTTTACATGCATATCTCAATTAGCATTATCTTGCATAGTGATTAATCTTTATAAAGCTTGTTAACCAGAACCACATCTGTCTTATGAACCAGACCGTGCGGGTCTCAGTTTAAAGCACCATGGCTTCATTCCTTTCCTGTTGTTGCTCCGACCAATTGCCTCACATGCAATGGCTTAAAACTACATAAGTGTATTATCTTACAGTTCTGGAGGTAAGAAGTACAAAATAGTCTTGTGGGTCAGCATTCGATCTGGAAACTCTTGGAAAGAATCTGTTTCCTTGTCTTTTTCAGATTCTAGAGGCATCCTGAATTTCTTGGCTTGTGGCCCCATCCTCCACCTTCAAAGCTCATCACCCCAACCTCTACTTCTGTCCTCTCTTTGATCTTAATCTTCTTGATTCCCTCTTAGACAGACCCCCATGATTAGATAGGCCCATCTGGATAATCCAGGGTAATTTCCCATCTTAAAATCCTTAATTTAGTCACATCCACAAGGTCCTTTTTGCCACACAGGCTAACATAGGTTTGGGGCTCTAGGATGTGGACATCTTTGGGAGGCCATTATTCAGTTTCCACAATGGTCAAACCATTTGTTTTAACTACCTAAGGTAGTCTTTGTTACTTTCTTTCCCTCAGGGAAGACTTATATTCACAGAAAATGATTCGCTTTCCAAAGGAATGAAAAACAAAAAACAGTATTATCCCAGTGACTAATGTGCTTGCTAGATATTAAAATTTAACTTTGTTATGCTCTGGCAGGTAAATATCAGGAGAATGTGGGTTATGCTCTGTGTCTGGCTGTGCCTACACTTGAATAATACCACCTAATCTCCAGATAATAAAGACATCAATCAATGAGCATGTAATTACATATATAATAAATTCAGCATGCGGAAATTCCTCTACATAAGGATTACATCACAATGGCTCTAATAGCCTTTATTCATTTAGCTCAAACAAATCCTCAGGGCTAAATGAGATGGGCCTGTGTCTTTTTGCTTTAACCTATTTACTATATATAGTCCTACCTCTTAGGAACATTTTTTAGGAAATGTGACTGCCCTAGGAGACCCAGAATGGGATAATCTCCACACATTTCCCATTTGTGACATATATTCATCTTTATATTTTAGAGCATCTTTTGGCTGAGGTATCAAAAAAGAGAAATATAATTAACTCCTTCCTAAATTTATCTCTGCTTCAGCTAAGACTAAGCTTCTGCTTTATTCCTACTATTCAGTAAAGCTCCAGAAGATTCCTTAGAGCATTGATCTGACCCAGCACTAGATGTATATCTGGTGGCCTTCAGAGAATTTAGTATCATACATAAAGGGTCTAACAAGTTATTAAAATATAGACTGTGGACACAGAATCGCCTCTTGCTCATTTATCCTCTTTGGGGCCTATTTGTTGCCCAAACAGAAAACTTCTTTCTGAATTTGTGGAGACACATTTTTTTTTAAATTTATATTCTTATATATGGAAGCCAATTGCATGGAGTATGATGCGACATTCTGGATAATAAACTGGTTCTGAGCATGGGGTTTGGACGTGCATTTAGGATATAATAGAATAGCAGGAAATGGATGTATTGGGAAAGGCGTGGGCCTTGTTCATGACAGGGACTGCCATTCTGACCCATGACTTACATGTGAAGCAAGTCCAAGGAGGTCATAGCAACAATTTTTTGAAGTCAAAAATGACTTTTTAGGGGCATCTGGGTGGCTCATTTAAGCATCTGACTTCAGCTCAGGTCATGATCTCGCGGTTTGTGGGTTTGAGTCCCGCATCAGACTCTGGGCTGACAGCTCAGAGCCAGCAACCTGCTTTGGATTCTGTGACTCCCTCTCTCTCTCTGCCCCTCCCCTGCTCGCATTCTGTCTCTCTCTTAGAGATAAATAAACATTAAAAAAATTTTTTTTGAAGGCATTTAAAACTAACACATGAAGGGAAGCAGCAAAATACCTCTTTGCACCAATCCTTTTCTCTCATCCACGTGCAAAGAGCTAAATAGAGACTTTAACAATTACTAAGATAATTCAGTTGCAAAACTTGATAATCAAACATGTTTTAAAGAATTGAACTTACAGATACAGAGAATATATTTGGTGGCTGCCAGAGGTGGGGTATGGGGTGAGTGAAGGGGGTCAAAAGGTATAAACTTCCAGCTGTAACACAAATGATGGGATGAAACGTACAGCATGGTGACTTTAGTTAGCAAAACTGCTGTGTATGTTTGAAAGTTACTAAGAGCAGATAACTAAAAGTTATCAACACAAGAAAAATAGTTTGTAACTGTATGTGGTCATGGATATTAATCAGACTTCCTGTGCTGATTATTTCACAGCATATGTAAATATTGATCTATGTTGGACACCTGAAATTAATATGTCAATTATATCTCAATTAAAAATAATAGCAAAGGAGGTTTTGATTTTTTTTCTGATCTTTTCTATTCAAAAAAATTGTCCTCAGGTTTGAGGTCTGGGCAGTACTGTAAGAAGAATGATATGGGATACTTGTTAAAAATGCAGATTCCTGGCTCATGACACACATATACATCTGGAGGCAGGTTTGGGGAATCCTCAGTTGTTCTGATATAAATTGACATTTGACACTTCCTGATTTAGGGGAAGGTGTAGGATTGTAAAGGTAGAGAAGTGAGTTTGAATTTTTTAAAATTAAATGACAATTTCCTCATTTGTAGTTTCAATGAAATATTTGTGACACTCCTACAGCAAACACAGTGGTTAAGTAATGGTATTGTTTCCACGTTAGACAAAATCTTCAATGGCCACAATTTGTGTCAGCACCAAAAATTGCTTTCCCACTTTGAAATGGCCTCACTAATTATGAACATATCAAGTCAATCTGCTTGTGTCTACTGAATGTGCACCCTATAGGAGGTATGTGATAACCACTGTGGGAATTATAAAAAAAGATAATTTTAAATGCCCTTTGTTATAATTCATTATTGCTAATACAGTACTACCAACAATGCTAATAATGATATTAATAATGATATCTATTTGCCTATGGGCTAATCATTTGCTATCTTTGTCTTATTTAGTTCTTACAAACCCAAAGGTAGGTACTATTAACATCAACACTTAATGATTAAATTAAATCTAAAGGATTGTAACTAAACTTGTAAATGTCACATAAGTGGTAATTCATGGAGCTGGTATTTATTTATTTTTATTTTTTATATTTTAATTTATGTTTTCATGGAGCTGATATTTAAATCTAAGTATGTCTAACTCTAGATTCCACAATCTTAACCAGGGTGTTATATTATTTCCAGATAAATTTCCACTTTAAGGATTGCCTGAGACATACTAAGGCTCTCTCCTTGACTGAGGCAGTCTTAGGAACAGAGTCCTTGGGGTCAAACAATGAGTACTCTAAGCAGCCTGAGGCCACAAACTTTGGAACCTAGAACCACATATTTGATAGTCATAAGGCCAAATCTATAGCTATGATTAAATTGTAATCAATCAAGTTGAAATCTTGGGGAAAGGGTGAAAAAATAGCAAAAAATGAGAACAGATGTGATAAAAATAAATATCAGAGAAGGAGTAAAAGGTGAGGACTGGGTTGGAGCTCAGGACTCAGGTCAAAGACTGTGGTCTGGGAGCAACCATGGAAGAGAATGTAGAGGACTCGCACTGGGCTAGACTGTGTGCCCTTCCCTGTGCCCCCCAACTGGGAAATCTTGCACTTCAGAGTTATTACAGGAGGATGTTTCCATCCGGGTGGTTACTGATTCTCACTCTGCTTGCCTGGGTGGGGGATGGGAAAAGAGAGAGATTTTGAAAACCCTGATGATTATCTTTAGAGTTAAACTGTATCCTTCCTTCTCATTGAAAACCTTCCTTCTTTTATGATGATCCACAAAGCATTGATGTCTGCAGTTTGGAGGGCTGTCTCTGTATAACTGGTGTTAGGAACAAGCCAGTTTGGAGCATTTTTATTAAGTATAGCATGAAGGTGGAGAATCTATTTTTCTGTACAGAAGTGATTGAACTGTGCGGAAAACAGAGCCCAGTTCAATCAGGCAGTGTTTGAAAAGTGAAGGCAATTAGCAAACTGGCCATTGTTCACACTACTAACAAATGTGTTTGTTATTCAGGACACTATCCAGAGATGAAAGTTAAAATAGCTTTGTGGCTTTTTCAGGGAAAATGCTAAGCTGTTAGAAGTGAGAGCTAAGTGTTCTGGGCATGGAGTCTGCTTCAAGAGCTTGGTTCAAGGCACACCTTAGATCATTGGCGAGCGTCAGGTTGATCTGAAAAGAAAAAAAATTACCTGAAATGAAGAGGGATAAAATTAGTTTTTCCTGGGTTGTATAAATAGGTCAAAACAGGCAAAAAGGATGTAATATTGTGAAGGCACATATCCACGTAAAGAAAAATAAAGATGTATGGAGCAAATACCCAATAACCCATTCTAAATTACTTGCCACTTTTGTATAAAGAGTTAGGAATTTGTCTCCACTATCTTAAATTTGTATGCAAACAGGTAGAAAAGCCAATAATGGATCAACAACAACCACAACGATGACAACAACAACATTGAACTTAAAAAGGGGAATTCATCTATTTTGTTCTCTCTCCACCACCCCCCCCCAACTTCTCCCCAGCTGTTGTGCATCTCACTGACTCTTGATTTAGATTTCTTTGACTCCAGGAAGGCTTCTGGACACTTTAAGCATAGATAGGTTCTTTCCTCATTTATAATTCATAGAAATATGAATGTATGTTTGAGTATACATATTACAGAATATGCATTATTATATACTATTATTTTATGTAAGTATCAGTTGGGCTTATCTCCCACTAGACTATGTGGGGCCAGGTGGCCTCTGGGGTTCTGTCAGTGAGTTTGGGTCTGTTTGTTGACTCTTACACTTTTTAATACCCTGTACAGAACCCAGAACTTAAGAGATGTTCCAGAAATATCTGACGAATACCAGAATGAAAGCAGATTATCTCCCTCTTTCATCAACAGAAGAAAATACGATTAAGAAGTCAGGTGCTTTGTCTGAAGACAGCAGGAAAGACAGAAAAAATAAAGGAATGTACATAGACATTCTTAGGAAAGAGTAAAAGAGAAACGACTCGAAAGAAAAGGTGTTGGTGCAATTAACTCTCTTCAACTTCTATTTCCCATTCTATGAAACTGGCCAGTGTACTCACTGGCATTCGCTGCCTCCAGTCCTGCCACCCCACATATTACCCTGGTTCTAGGGAACAGTCTCCAGGGAGGCTCTGTCCTCACTGAGCCAGCCATTCTTCGACAAGAAGGGGCTGTGAGAGAAACTTTCCAGGGCTCCTCAGGCTGCTGACATCTGAGACACAGGTTGCCATCCAGCAATGCTATTCCCCTCCTGGAGCTCTGGGGTTTAAAAATGTGTTCTACATTTCAGGCAGGTTGGCTTGAAGTTACGTTTAAATATATCCACACTAATGTCTAAAAATAGCATTCATCTAAAGCTGGACAATATTGGAATGAGTGAAAAGAAGTAGAAACATGAAAATCAAGAGCAAATAATGTCTTGAGGGCATCAAATTATAGAACTGGTATCTGGGCCTCGGCTTTCCTGTTTGGCCGTGTGACTTTATCTAGGAATTGACATTCACATTTAGTTTTACAGGGTTTTGAAACCATTACAGCTTTCTTCTCTCTTTTTAGAATCTACTGCCAATGATGGGGCGCCTGGGTGGCGCAGTCGGTTAAGTGTCCGACTTCAGCCAGGTCACGATCTTGCGGTCTGTGAGTTCGAGCCCTGCGTCAGGCTCTGGGCTGATGGCTCAGAGCCTGGAACCTGTTTCCGATTCTGTGTCTCCCTCTCTCTCTGCCCCTCCCCTGTTCATGCTCTGTCTCTCTCTGTCCCAAAAATAAATAAACGTTGAAAAAAAAAATTAAAAAAAAAAAAAAAGAATCTACCGCCAATGAATTAAGTGACTAGAAAACTTGGTCTCTCTGTTAGAGAAAAAATGTAAATTGTTGGCTTTGTGGCAGTTTTTAAAACTGTCCACAGAGTATTTTGACTCTTGTCTCATTGAGAATCAGGATCTGTGTTCCCTCTCCTTCACTCTGGCAGGCTGTGGCTGCCCCCGCCAATGAAGCAGGGTTTCTCAACCTTGACACCATTGGCACTTGGGGTGACAGCTTCTTTACTCTTGGGGGCTATCGTAACAGACAGGATCGTGCACTGTAGAATGTTTGGCGGCAGCTGGGGCTTGAGGCACCAGATGCCTCTGGTCTTGTCCCCTACCACTCCCAACTTGTACAAACCAAAACGTCCTGTGGGGGGCAAAATTGCCCCTGACTGAGAGCCACTGCAATAGGGTATAGTGGAAATGAGGTTACAGGATGTCTAAAGATAGATCGTAAAAGGCCACTCAGCATTCTGGTTCTCTTGGGACACTTGTTCTGGGAGAAACCAATTGCTATGGAAACCTTACTGCCCTGAAACTGCCATGCTGGAGAGGCAATATTCTGGGGGACCATTCCAGCTGAGCCCAGGTGATAGTCTCCCCTGCGTCCTAGCCAAACTGTTAACCCACAAAACCTGCGAAATGACGAAATTGTTGTTTTACCCCACTCTGGGAAGGGCAGTGCATTAATACAGCAATGGCAATTGAAAGAGAGTTATGGGGAAAAGGAAAAGAATACACAGTCAACTGCAGAGCCAGCTTTGACTTGCATCACATGTGTAGCTTATCAAATGAGGAACAGATACACCAGTACCCACAGACACGGATTCTGCGCCCTCGGTTATGTGGGTGTGTACTTGTGGTATGCTGAGAAAATAAGAATTGGCATCCGAAACTTGTTCTATTCCCTTTTTTTCCCTCTCTCAAGAGAAAATATTTTAAAGATGTAAGAGTTAAAGAAAACATCTGGTTTATGGGAAAATCGTAAGAACATGTTCTCCCCTCCCCCACTTCCTACTATTCCCTCAGTGGAGCATTAGCAGAGTCTCAGACCTTAGCAACAGAATCAATAACAACAGGCTAACATAATTACACTGTAGAGGGCAGATTGTGTCGGCTATTACTTTATTAAGAAAGAACAACATGTGTGAAAGAACAGCATCCTGCAAGGACGGAAGACTCGAGAGAATGCAGGAAAGAGGGCAAGGCGGTTCACAAATATGCTGAATTGAAAGAATCAGGATCACACCCTGAAATAGCAGGAAAATGAATGTTTGCTTTCTCTGGCTTATTATTTGCTTAGTGATACTTCAGCGTTTCTAAAAGATAAATGCCTTGGCTGTTGTTCTATCAGTCTCTCTGCTTTATTTAATTTTACAAAGAGGAATGCTCAGATGTTAAAATATTTGTTCTCTTTTCACTTAGGATTTGCTTCATTTTCTACTCAAAATGGAATGACCCTCCGAGGTAAGATTTCAAGCACAGAGATTACTTCGTGTTCATCTGGCGCTGTGATAAGTTCCTGGCATATTTTCACTATTTTACAAAACACCCCTGGGAGGTGTTTTGAAAGGAAATGATTTGTCCCCTTTCTCCTTGCTCGAGAAGGTCAAGATAAAATATTTAGAACCTCAAACCTTCCATACTAGCCCATTTTCCCTTCCGTTTTTTTCAACACCAAAGGTGAAGAAGCAATTCATATTGGGAGTGGACTGGTCATTTGCCCGTTTGCCCTCAAACCCTTTTCCTTGCTTTCCCCTGCTTTCCCTGCTGCTGTAGGGGCTGCACCCACCACGCCGCCTCTCCTGGACTCCTCTGCCCCCTGCTTCCACTACACTCAGCCACCAGGAGACACGGGAAGGACTGAGGTGGGGGGAGAAGGGAGACACAGCCATCCCTGCATGGTCCCAATCTCTCCAGACAACTCTAGTCTTGGAAGAGGTTTTAATCTAGCTCTGCTACAACATCTCCTCTGACTGTCCTTCCAGGCCTGGGGCAGGGAGTAGCTAATAGGTCCAGTATTAAATTTCATCTGCAGGACAACATGGCATAGGTTCTGTGTTTTTCTCCCCAGGCTCACTAATACCGGGAGAATCTCATTCCAAATGAAGTCCGGCTTGAGACGTAGATATTATATGTTGTGTTTTGAGAGAATGTAAAAAAAAGAAAAGCTTTGTGGGTTTTTAAAACTGTTTATTTATTTACTTTGAGAGAGAGAAGGAGAGAGAGCTTGACCAGGGGAGGAACAGAGAGAGGGAGAGGGAGAGAGAGAATCCCAAGCAGTCTCCTCACTCAGTGGCTCAGTGTGGAGCCTGACTTGGGTCTCCATCCCATGAACTGTGAGATCACGACCTGAGCCTAAATCAAGTCTCTTGCTTAACCAATTGAGCCACCCAGGGGCCCCAAGAAAACCTTTGTATTATCTCTTTGAGTTTATTCATTGAGTTTACAATTTAGGTCAGAATGCTTTTTAGAGTAACATAAATTAAAATTCTAGAGAAAGCCAAACTAATGCACAGTGACAGAGAATAGATTGGTGGTTGTCGTGACCCAGGGATAGGACAGATGAACTGCAACGTGCAGGCTGGGAACTTCTTCGCACGATAGAGATATTCCAAATCATGATTTTTGTGATAGCTCCATAGGTGTGTATATTAGTCAAAATTCATCAAGCTGTACACATAAAATGGGGCATTTTATTGTATGCAAATTATACTGGGGCGAGTAGCAACCAATATTCCCCAAATCTTGTCTGCATCATTTATTTCTACGGTCCTTTCTCCATTTATTATTAATTTGGACACTCCTGTGAGGAAAAGCTGTGTCTTCTCCCATATTTATTTATTTGTTTCATTATCTGTCTACCATTACGGACTCATGGATGTTTATTCACGGATTAAAATCCAGATTTGTTCCTAAAATTTTGTTGTCAATATTTTCCCAGTTGGGGCCATTAAGGCCTCCTTCAAGTGGGCTCCTGTGTGCTATTATCAAGACTCCACTGACTTTCTGAGCATATTGGCACCACACGATGTCACTGGGTCACTTGATACTTACGAGGCTCCACCCCTAGGATTAATCACTCTTGAAGGAGCTCTGGTTCTTTTTATTTGAATGTAGTGTTTAGAGCCAGTATCTGGGTGTTAGGTATTCTCATTGTTATTGGGGAGTCATTGCTCTGACCTTCAGGCAGACAGAGCTAGATTTTTTATGTATGTATACCTAATCCATATGTACATATTATATATTATGAATCTATATGAACATACATTAAAAATCTATATGGACATACATTAATACTGCTATCTCTGATTCTAAGTTTATACCATGAGGTTTATTTTTTTTAATCCTTTTTTAAAAAATTTATTTATTTTTGAGAGATAGAGCACAAACAGGGGAGGAACAGAGAGAAAGGGAGACACAGAATCCAAAGCAAGTTCCAGGCTCTGAGCTGTCAGCACAGAGCCCAATGCAGGGCTCGAACTCACAAACCGTGAGATCATGACCTGAGCCAAAGTCGGATGCTTAACTGACTTGAGCCACCCATGCACCCCCCGTAGGGTTTATGTTAGCTTCCCTTTTTCCTTATTTATAAATTCTTTTTCTGACATTAAGAAACCCTGGCTCTCATTATCTATGATCTATTCACTTTTTTTCCCCACTATAATCATGAAGTAATTTCAGAATTGCTAGACATTACTGCTGTTTAAAAACAAAAGCAAAAACTTAGTTCCTGACTAGGTTATAATTTTTATGTACAGTTATTTTTGTCTTTAGCCTTACAGTATCATCAAGGTATAGGTTTCCATAGCTACTTTGGATGGTTCTTTTCTTCCCATGCCCTTAGGTGTGGGTATGTTATTTGTTTGTAATATACTCAGGTTCATTTGCTAGTGTTTGCACTCCACTCTGAGTTACCCACATGTCCTGATTGCTTTTAATTATGTGTTTAATTTGGGGGTATGTAAAGGATAAATGAAACATTACTATGGTCTTAAGAGTCTAAGTTCTACCAAAAGTTATGTTCAAGGAAGCGTAACTCCTTCTTCAACCCTGATACCCTATTCCGTCATCTCTTTATTCCCAAACTTTTCACACAAACTCCTCTCGCTAACCATTTTCTTAGTCTCCAGTTTATCTTCCCAAAATTCCTTCAGAAATGTAGCAAACAGAAAATCACTGCTAGACAAATGAGGAGATACGGGTGTATTATCTTGCATGCCTTTCTTACATAAAGTGTTAACATACTGCAGACAATTTTTGAAGGTTTAGCATTTTTTTCTCTTGAAGCTATGTCTTGGAAATCCCTCGCTATTAGTTCAAAGAGATTTCCCTCGTCTTTACATTTTTTCATACCCGCATAATGTTCCATCAGGTTATGCCTGGAATTTTTTATTGACCTTGAGCTGCTGTAAAACTTATGTTATTAGAGCTGGATACTTTTGTATTCCTATATATATATATATATATATATATATATATATATATATATATCTGTAAGCTTTGTACTGAGATTGCAATGAAGTTCCTTGGAAACAGTCTGATCTTTTAGAGTCTGGCTCTCAAGTTTTGCTGGGCAGGAAGATGAAAGGCACTAGTGGGGCAAGACCCATTGGCCATCTACCCAAAGCCCCAGGAATCAGGAACGTTTCCACTCTGGCCAGTGGGAAATGGCACAGTTTCTAGACCTGTGTGAGTGCTGGGAACTACTACCTCTAATTCTTTGTGTGACTCTTTCCTGGCTTCTGGTAGTTTCCTCGCATGCACTGAGCAGTATTCTATTATATACCCTGCATAAATCCTATGTTCTCTCTTTATGCAGTTGTCTCCACTCCAGTAGGCTGTCCAGTAAATTCTGTCTGCCATGGTTCTTCTGGACGTCTAACTCCGTCTCCTTAACTCAGGGAGTCCTTTCCCTGGGCTCCCTGCAACCCGCCCCGTCTCTTCAGTACAGCCTGGAAACGCTCTTCTGACGACAGTAAGATGAAGCCATTATGACTCATCTCATTTTCTTCTGTCTCTCGGGGATCACCGCCCTTCTTTATCTGATTTCAAATATCTTGAACACTTTGGTTTTATGTACTTTGTCGTTTTAAAAAAAATTGTTTCGGGAGGAAGGGTAAATCTGGTCTGTCTCATTCTGCTAAAAGTGGATGTCTTTGCTGTTGTAAATAAAATTTATTTCTCAATTTCAATCTCCACTTGTTCACTGCTAATATATAAAAGCACAGTAGGTTTTTGTGAGTTGACTATTTATTTTGCAAAATAGCGAAATAGTTATAGTAGCTTCCTTTTGGTAGATCATGTTAGGGCTTTTTCTATGATCATGTTGTCAGTGAATAAAGACAGTTTTACTTCATCCTTTTATTTATTTTTGTCGCCTTATCTATGATCTGTAGCACAATGATGAATAGAAATGGAAAGTGGATATCCTTGCCTTGTTCTTGATTTTAGGAATAAAGCATTCAGGATTTCACCTTCAAGGATGATGCTATCTGTAGTTTCTTTGTTAGATCTTATCAGGTTGAGCTTCTAATTGTAGTTTTTTTTCTGAGTTTTTATCATGAATAGGGGATGAATTTTGCTAAATACTTCTCAGTCCTCTTTTAAGATAATCATGAGTCTTCTTTCTTTTTCTGTTAATTTGGTGATTTACACTAATTGAAAGTTTTATAATAGCTTTATTGAGATATAATTCACACGCCATTAAAGTTCATCATTTTTAAGTATACAATTCAGTGATTTTTAGTGTATTCATTAGGTTTTGCAACCATTACCAATATCTAATTTCAGAACATTTTCTATTAATTGATTTTTGAATGTTAATCCAATTTTGCATTCCTGACAAAAATTCACTTGGCCATGATGCATTATCCTATTTATAAATGGATTCAATTTGTTAATATTTTCTTAGGGATATTTGAATTTATGTTCTTGAGGGACATTAGTCTGGCTTTCTTTTCTTTTAATGTATTTCCTGGATATGGTATCTGAGCTATTCTGACCTTGTAAAATGAGTTTGGATATGTTTTTTCCTCCTCTATTTTCTGGAGGAGTTTGTATGGAATTTATATAATTTTCTCTTAACACTTTGATAGAATTCACCAGTGAAGTAAATCATCAGACCCTGGAATTTCTTTGTGTGAACACTTTAATTACAAATTCCATTTCTTTAATAGATATGAAGCTATTCACATATTCTATTTTTTCTTGTGACAGTTGTGATTATTTGTATGGCTGGAGGAATTTGTAATTTTTTCATTTAGGTTGTCAAATATATTGTCACTGAATAATTCCCAATTGCCTTAGTTATTTGATATTGTGTTTCTTAAAATGTCCTCAAACGTAGGGGCTGAAAGCAGCAAAAAATATATTTTTATACTGCTAACAGTGTCTGTGATCCAGGAATTCAGGAGTAGCTTGACCGGTCCTGGTTCAGAGTTTTTCATCAGCTTGTGGTTAGAAGTCCCTCATGCTGCAGTTAACCGAGAGTGTGACTGGGGTCAGCGGATCTGTTTCAACATAGCCCAACCACATGACCCGCAAGTTGGTGCTGGGTTTTGGTGGCCCGAGGGTGGGGGAGGTCTCAGTTTCCCCAACACGGCAGGCTTCTCTTAATGAGGTCTAAGAGACTAAGGTGGAGGCTCCAATGCTTTCCTGATCTAGCCTTAGAGGTCAAACCCTGTTACCTCCACAGTCTGCTAGTTGTCACACAGGGGAGCCGTGATCGACTATTTTGTTGTCTTTTCCAAAAGAGTGTTAGACTTTGTTCTCAAAGGAAATTAAATGACTTCAGAATCAGTCTGATCCTTCTGAAGCTTGTTTTCAAGTTTTGTGATGTTGCTATAGTGAGTCTAAGGTTGTGGCTAACGGGTAGAAGCTATGAGCCACATTCGGCTATTTAAATTTGTTAATACGGGGCACCTGGGTGGCTCAGTCGGTTAAGCATCCAACTTCAGCTCAGGTCATGATCTCACAGCTCGTGAGTTCAAGCCCCAAGTTGGGCTCTGTGCTGACAGCTCAGAGCCTGGAGCCTGCTTCAGATTCTGTGTCTCCCTCTCTCTCTCTGCCCCAACCCACTCGCATTCTATCTCTCTCTCTCAAAAATGAACGTTAAAAAATAAATAAATAAATAAATAAATAATAAATAAATAAATTTGTTAATACTAAATATGATTAAAAGTTAATTTCCTTAGTCACACGAGCCACATTTTGAGTACTCAAGGAGCCACCAATGTCTTTTGGCAAGTGCTTTGAGCAACACAAATGCAACCCATTTCCATAAATGTAGCAAGTTCTACAGGACAGAGCTGGCCTCAAGTAGCCTTTACTCTAGGACTGGTTTAGTCCTATTACTATACCGTTTACTCTTCTTCGGTCTCCACGGAATGCCCCGGCTTCAACCTTCACTAAGGACCCTCCCCACTGGTTTCGCAGAATTGCAGACTTCTGCCAGCTCTGTGAGATCTCCAGAGAAGCGTCAGTTTCCAGATCTCCAATCATTTTTGCCCAGCTTCATAGATTTTCGCCGTATATTATGTGGCTTAGAATTCAGCAACGCATTCAAGACCCCTATGTAGACCTCTGGAGCTATTTCTCTGCACGGCTTCCTCCTTTCCATTCTGCTCCGCAGATCCCAGCTGCCCCAGCCTCCCCCATCTCCGTTTCCTTAGCTCAGTCCAAATGCCGTAATATACTTGGATTGCCCTCCCTGCACGGTGGTCTGGAATATGCTATGAGGCAGAGAGCTGTGGTAATTCTAGGGCTCCCATCATTAGTCTCTTTGTCTCAAGGAGAATGTCCTGCTTTTTCCTGTAGCCCAATGTTTAAAAGATGTTACATGTATTTTTTCCAGCTTTCTAGTTTTTATGGTGGTAGTCTGGTTCTGCTTGCTCCATAAGGGCTGGCAGCAAGTTCGTTCCCTTCCCTTTGAAGATATATATAGATATGTGTGTGTGTGTGTGTGTGTGTGTGTGTGTGTGTGTAATTTTACTCTATTATTTGGCATGTTGACATAATTATCCCTGATCTACTTCTCAACTCTCATGATTGTTACTATATAAAAACACTGCTTCATAAAAATATGCTGTTTTGTGACAATTGTTTTGGTTTTTTTGGGGTAGAGGTGCTTTCATTTTGTGTATGATTTTTTTGTTGTTGTTTATTTAAGTTTTTGAATTTATCAAACCTGCCAAACATGCCAACCTATGCCAAAACCCAATAAATATGAGGAAAAAGTCAGTGAAAACTTTCACCTTTATCTGTTCTTTCATTTACTCAGTCACCAACCCCCAAACAGGTAACTATTCTTATTAGTTACTAGTGTATCTTCTTAGAAATACTTTTTGCTTATTCAAGGCAATAAAAATATAGGGTCATATTTTTCTTTTCTTTTTTTAATTTTTTTTAAAAATTAAAAGAATTTTATGTTTATGTATTTTTGAGGGAGAGAGACAAAGACAGAGCACAAGCAGGGGAGGGGTAGAGAGAGGGAGACACAGAATGTGAAGCAGGCTCCAGGCTCCGAGCTGTCAGCACAGAGCCCAACACGGGGCTTGAACTTATGAACTATGAGATCATGGCCTGAGATGAAGTTGGGTGCTCAACCAACTGAGCCGCCCAGGTGTCCCCTATTTTTCTTGTTTAAATAGAATATCTTAAAGATCTTTCTGTAACAGACAATAATATGGAATGAGAGGCAGAAGCATTAAAATGTTCAGAAAAACCTACTTTTTAGTAATTTTTCTCCTAAGTTATCAAGTAATCCCTAAATGGGGAAAAAAATGGAATTTTAAAACTTGAAAGATTGTGATAGATTGAGAAAATAACATCTTTTAAACCCAAAAGACTATGATAAATTTGCAAATAGAATATGGCTTCTCCATTCCTCACACCTGTGTCCTGGTCAAGATGGTGGTGCTTCTGAATCATAAGAACATTCGGTAACCAAACCAGTAATAGAGGCGATTCATGCCCTAGTAACTGTATACTCTACTTTCTTCCAGATATATATTTCAGAAGTTCAATGTGTGGCAATGCCACACATCATTGCAAGTTAAAATTAGGGCAAAAGGAGAGAGGTAGAACATAAAATTGGAATTAAGATGTAGGTGGAGATAAGATGAAAAATGCACTCTGGAGTCATAAATCTGGCTTTGCGTATTCTGAAAACCACATTTAAGCGTTTTTGTTTTTTTTGTTTTTTTTTGTTTTTTTTTTTTTTTTTACCTCCTTAGGGTAAAGACAGACAACTGCCCAGGGAAAGGATAGCTGATTTTGGAACAAGGCTCTGACGGGGACTTTTCCTCAGGGTGCTTCATAAAGAAGACACTGGGAGGTCGTGCTCAACTTCGTTGGCAGCAGGTATCCTAAATCCACTCCTGTGGCCTTAGCAGGCATGGCTGCCCAGTGACCAGCCTGTGTTTAATCATCAGCCTGCTGAGGTGATTTATTTTGTATCTTGTATTTTTTATTTTATTTGTTTGCTTTCTGCTGAGTTCTGACCAGGCAGCGATCCATGTAACAAAAAGATGATAACATTATGAGAAGAGAACACGTGTAGAATGTCAGCGGTCACTCAACAAGAGCTGGAGATTTCTAAAAGACAGGGTGAGAATACGTGATGTTTAGAAACCACAAATGAGACCCCTCTTCAGGTGGAAGCATATTTCCAATCAATCTGAACTATGTGCTGTTGCATGGGAATAGACTTTTGACAAGTATGGGATGAGGTGATGAAGAAAATTTACTGTGCTTAGGGAAGGCAAATGATTGGTAAAGCATCTTATCTAGGGTAGTTAAAATACATACACACGCCACACTGTGATGAATTCAGCCTAGGCACAGGGGCATAATTGACATACCAGAGTCAACGAGGTGAAGAGTAGAATAGGGGAATCAATTGTGGCATATTCATACAATGGCATACAGCCACGTGCCATAACATGAGTTAATCTCACAAGCATGTTGAGACCAAGAAAGAAGCCAGACATAAAGGACTATAGATTTTTGAATTCCATTTATATGGAGTTCCAAACGAAGTAAAACTTAACAAGAGTATTAGAAACTAGGATCATGGTTAACTTTGGGGAGAAGGGTGGGTGTTTTGACTCATAAAAGACATAAGCAATATTTCTGGGGGTGTCAGTAATATTCTCTCTCTACATCTTAGTGATGGTAACATTGGCATTTTCTCTGAGAAATTCATTGTGTGATTCACTGAACTTCACAGTTACGTTCTGTGTACTTTTCTATATGTGTGTTTTATTAAAAAACCAGCAAGAAAACTTTATTTAAAATTTTGAATAGTGAAAAATATTTTAAAGCTCAGTTTTTAAAATCAAAACATGTTTATTTTTAAAATTAAAAGTGTATAGAATTATCCTACAGACAATGGAAAGCAATGTTAACTATTTAACTAGAATTTTGGAGAACATTCTGCAAACACTCCCTTCACCTAAATATATATGTATAAAATGAATAGAATGTCAACTATAAGTAGTTTCTGGCTATTAATGGAACGACTTCAGGTTAATGGTATAACTTAGTGTATTTTTTTAGTGTTATAATGGGGAACTAAATGTGTTTCAGAGAGTAAAACACTGAAAGATTCATTCGGGACCCTTGGTGAATGAAGGGGTTTGCTTTGTGTTCAGTTCTATATCTCCAGTTCTCAGAACAATGTTTACGACATAATAGGTGCCAGGTAAATAGCTGTTGAAAAAGAGTAAATGTGTATTTGAGTATTTTGCTCTCTGAGAGGAGAAGATGGTGACCATACTAGGGTGTGGCTGACAATCTTACTTCATGTCTATTAAATGCAGTGTTGCAATTGTAAATAAGTCTTAGCCTACTGGACATTTTTGTCATTCTCGTTGCCTTGGGAACAGAGATGAGGCAGAAGAAAACAACACTGGCCAAAGGCAAGGGTGTGGAACAGCCTGGCTCTGTGTGGGGAAGAGTGAGTAAGGAATTCCTTTTGGCTGAAGGGTAAGGTTTGGGGGGAAGGGAGGGAGTTAAGGATGGAAGACGGTAGAAATCGTAAAGTTAGGATAAGGCCACTGTGTGACATTCAACATCAAATGATAGCTCCACCCTTTTCATTTGCGCTCACACATGCCTGCATGCCATCATTCCGGCCCCTAATGACACAGTGAAGGCCAATGAGATGAACGGGCCCCATGGTAGTTTATGTTCAATTTTCCTGAAACCTGCAAAGCTTTTTCTAGAATGTATCTGGGTGTCTAGAGAACATCAAGATAACTGGGAGAAAAAGGATCTGATTGCTGCTGTGTGGCACTAAATGCTTGATTCACTCTTTCATTCATTCAAAATGGGTCTACTTTTCAATGAGTAAATGTCTGAAGGTTGCAGGCATCTCCAAGACTCAGTCTTACCTCTGGCCATCGCTCAAAACCACAAGACTTTTGGGGCACCTGGGTGGCTCAGTTGGTTAAGCATCAAACTTCGGCTCAGGTCATGATCTCATGGCTCGTAGGTTCGAGCCCCGTGTCAGGCTCTGTGCTGACAGCTCAGCCTGGAGCCTGCTTCTGATTCTGTGTCTCCCTCTCTCTCTTTGCCCCTCCCTCGCCTACGCTCTGTCTCTGTCTCTCTCTCTCAAAAATGAATAAATGTTAAAATATAAACAAACAAACAAAAATACTGCAAGACTTTTGAGTCAGCCTGGTGGTATTCTAACTGGTTTGGCAAGGTCTTCTCTATGTGTCTTAACAACTATCAGAAATAACGCATAACCACAAGAGTGCCTCCTGGAATGCCTTGATTTCATGCATTGTAATAAAATGAATCATATACGCTTAAGGAAAGGATTTAAAAAATGTAAAGCAAGCAAGCAGTACAAGCCCAAATGACGCTGCTACCATTGAGCAGTGCTGAATACGCAATTACATGCTGAACAATAGGTATTAACAAATCAGGCCGAATGCTCGTGAGAAAATGGTCCTCTAATTAAATAAAAGGAGAATCCGAGTTTCTTGTTGCAGGGATTGTTGGTGGGATTAAAGGATTGTTCTGGAGCCCAGTTCACAGAATGAGAGACCTGGCGGCCTGCCTCAGAGCTCTGCAGCCCCCACCTGCTGAGATGCCCCAAGCCCTGAGACCAACTTGGTTTCACTAAGTGGGAGGATTAAGACAGATCTTGACCATCGCTCCCCCTTTGGTGAGGCTTTCATCATCCGGGCCACTTCGTGGCACAGTCCGAGCACTATACAAGAGTGCTGGGCAGGGGTCTGGGGGTGGGGCAGGAGTCTGGTCCACAGGCTGGTGCCAAGCCGTGTGCCTTGGGGCAGGGCTGTCTGCCAAAGTAGTACCTTGTTCGAATTCACTTAAGGATGCTCTGAATCCACAGGGCCTACCCATCTCTCATACTTGTTCTCTGGGGTTAGGGACTCTCCAGCTCTACACCAGGCCCAGCTTCACAGCTTCGCATACCCAGTGCTGGACCTTCTGAACTGATGACCTACATCATCCCTCGTAGCATGAGCCCAGCACCCATCACTGGTTATCTCCTGTCCTCAGCACCCTGCTTCTCCAGCTTTTGGAACCTATCAGACTGTGAAGGTTCTGCCCAGTCTCAGGGGCCCCCGGACACATTTCCAGTTGATTCTGTGTACTGACCCCATTTAGGCTGGATGTTAGGTTTCCTATAGGTACAGGGGAGTGCCATAATGTATACATTTAACATAAACCCCAACTCTTACAGGTCAGCAAAGAAAAAGAAAAAGAAAATGAGGAAAACAGCTCATTTTTCACTTGTCATTTCACGGAATGAGTCTAAGACCCAGGGTAAGCATACATCCCATAGTGAGAATATATTGTTTAACTGAGTATGATTCTGCTTTTCATTTTTCACGTTTTTAAAGTTTATTTATTTTGAGAGAGAGAACGCACAAGAAAGGGGAAGGGGCAGAGAGAAAGAGAGAGAAAGAATCTCAAGCAGGATCTGCGCTGAGCCAGACGCAAGGCTCAATCTCACGACCATGCTGAGATCATGACCTGAGAGGAAATCAAGAGTCGGACACTTAACCAACTGAAACACCCAGATGCCCCTAATTGTGCTTTTTAAAATAATATGCATATTTTTACATAACCCATCCCCTAAATGCAAGCCAATTGTCCACTCTGGAATTCAACTAAAGAATGATTTTTTTTTTCAGTGCTGAGAATTAAAGGGCTGGGGGTGGAAGGCATCTGTTGAATTTATACCATACTAGAAGCTATGGGAAGTCTTGGATATTCTCTAATGTTATTTTGACTATCCATGATTTTTGCCTTATTGCTTAGAGCCTACCCTGCAGTATAAAATATGAATCTGTTGCAAATATTTTTAGGTTTTTACTTACGTATTCTCCCAAAGGCTCATATGAAAGCCTTGCCTCTGACACTCTTGGCATGATGTGGGAAAGAATGATGCTTCTCCCATTCTCCAATCAGGGTCCTCCTGTTCCCAGTGGTTTGTGCGATAAAGCTTCACTCAGCAGGATGCAGAATGTGTATAGAATCCTTGTAAAACACCAGGAAATGTTTTCCTCAAAACGCTTTATTTGGGCTCAAGATTGTGGCCTTGTCTGAAATCCTGCAGCTGGAATGGGTCAGAAACCTGGTGAGCTGGGACTGCAGTAAACCACAGAGGGGCAATTAAGACACAGAAGCAGAAAGACAAGAGTCGAGTCCAGCAGGCAAGCCATGCACAACAGTCAACTGAAAGAAAAATCAAGCTTAGCCTAAAGTACTCTGGACTCAAGACCAGCCATAGAAGATTAGAGCTGGATTAACTTCAGTGAATCAAATTAACAATAAATTAAGTTTAATAATTGAGTACCTTCTGTATACCAAGCACTTGTCTAGCCTTCAAAAATTCATAGACAAGCAGCCTCATCCTACCTTGTCATTTTAGAAATAAGGACACTAAAGCCCAAGGTGGCCAAAACTTATTCAGTTATACATGAGACACCAATGTATAATTGAAGGCGAAGGCTTTGTTTCCTAGAAAGATATTGTTTTGGGGGACGTGGGTGGCTCCATCATTTAAGCATCCGACTTCAGCCCAGGTCACCATCTCACAGTTTGTGAGTTCAAGCCCCATGTCAGCTCTGTGTGGACATCTGGGAGCCTGGAGCCTGCTTCGGTTTCTGTGTCTCCCTCTCTCTCTCTCCCCCTCCCCCGCTCATGCTCTGTCTCTCTCTCTCTCTCTCTCTCTCTCTCTCTCAAAAATAAATAAACATTTTAAAAGCTTTTTGTTTTTTAAACAAAGATGTTGTTTTATTTCTACATGGAAACCTCTTTTTACATTTCTTCAGTTCGCTTTCATCCAGTGTTCTGTGTTACCACCATTTTTTTTTTAAAGACTTCTTTACTGTTATTTTTTTAGAGCAGTTTTGGGTTCACAGCATAATGGGGAGGAAAGCATAGAGATTTCCTATCTACTCCCTCCCCACCCACAGGCACAGCCTCCTCTACCTCCCCCACCACAGTGGCACTTTTGTTATAATTGATGGACCTCCATTGACACATCATTATCACCCAAAGTCCAGAGTTTACATGGAGATTCCCTCTTGGTGTTGTACATTCTATGGGTTTGGACAAATGTACAATGGCATCTATCCACCATTATACTATCATGCAAATTTTTTTCACTACCCTAAAACTCCTCTGTGCTCTGCCTATTCATCGCTCCCTCCTCCCTAACCCCTGGAAACCACTGATCTTCTCTCTCTCTCTCTCTCTCTCTCTCTCTCGCTCCCTCTTTTTAAGAGAGAGAAGGGGTGGGGAGAGGCAGAGAACGAGGGAGAGAGAATCCTAAGCAGGCTCCACGATGTCAGTGCAGAGCCCAACTCAGGGTTCGATCTGATGACCGTGAGATCATGACCTGAGCCGAAACCCAGAGGCAGACGCTTAACCGACTGAGCCATTCGTGTGCTCCAACCACCGGTCTTTTTATTGTCTCCGTAGTTTTGCCTTTTCCAGAATGTCATGACTATAATTTTCTTTAAATTATGAAATAATAAGATAAGTTGCTTTCAGTGTATTCAAGTGACAGAATTCCTCCTCCAGTTCACATAGGAATACGGCTTTCGTGCATCTTTAGAGCAGAACTGAGTAAATAATGATGTGTGTGTCATGGCCAAAAATGGCAGAGTAATCACAGAGCATGTATGTGTGCTCTACCCCATGCTGCCTCATACCAAAGTACTTTTAAAAACACTGTTTCTTAGAGTCAGTATTGAGAACATTTTATCATATACACAGAGTGTGGTCAAGTGGCTGTTTCAGAGAGACCCCTGACCATGCCCAGTCAGTCCTATCAGAAAGGAAGAAGCCCAGTGCTCTTAAAGCGCATAAATAAATCAAGCCCCAGCTTCATAGTCCAAGGTCCTCTAAGACTCCTGAGGAATATGCACATTTAGACAGATCGGAAGAACACGTGGTTGTCCCAAACTAGCTTCTGAGAGGCAGACTGTGCAGAGGAGGCCTCCCGGAGCCCAGGCCCTGCAGAGGCTTGGCTTGGGGGCACATACCCTGGGAGAGGCTTGCATGACTCCAGCCACTCATGCTCTCTAGCTGCCATGAGAGGTCAGGCTCGTCTCGGGAAGGGGAGCCAAGAATAGTTAGATGCTGTTCCACTGGGAGCCCAGGTCCCCAGAGAGGGCTATTCTGGGAGGGAATGCATAGTTTACAGCATCCAGGTCATGGGGGCTGGAGCGCTAGTTGGTCATACCCCCGGTGCCAGGGCGGGGGCTGCGTCCTGTGTGTTCAACTACCCTTAGCATCTCCCCCAGAATCTAGTCCACAATAGGCTTGCAGTGGATGCCTTCTGAGTAAATAAACAGCATTTTAGCTAATCCCCGAATACCAGATATCCTCTAAATGCTCAAAATCTTTCTTTGTCTGGAGTTCTTAATATAGTCAGCCACAGAGACTGCTTCTGTGTTCTAGCTGTCAGCAAAATTGGTCCTATTATTACTGTGGCTGTGTATCGTTTCACCTGGCACAGAGCTGGCACACTGTGGACCTTTAATTCAGCTCAGATAATAACTGCAGGAAGCAGTGTGCCTGCTAATGTGTACGGAAGGACGTGCTCAGGGCGGTGGCTTCTCCATGTGTGCGCTTTTTTTTTTTCCAAGTAGGATTTTTAAATTCAAAACATATGACTTGAATTAGAAACTTAATAAATAATATTACTTCTCTTTCTTTCTCGGTCATCTGTAAGAATAATGCCCTGAGATTATTTTCTTCTGGAATAGTTACCGTATTGCTATTTGGGTTAAACCCATATAAGTTATTTTGTCCTTTTTGTAGGTGATTCAATAAATAGATCATGGGACATTAACCATGGAGAGCTCTTTGGATTGCACATGGGAGTGCAATTACATTCACAATTATGAGAACATAAGTAGGCGTGTGTAAATTGTAGTAGCTTTTACCATAATTTTTGAGCAATTATAGCCCTATCGCATTTTGCTGAGAATGTTGCATTTTGCTTCTTGATTCAGATACACTAAATGGGCTTCCTTAGACCAGAGATTGGCAAACCTTTTCTGAAAGGCCTGGTGGTAAATATTTTATGGTTTGCAGGCCATGTGGTCTCTGTTGCTTGAGAGCAGACGTAGATAATCCATAATGAATGGCTGTGGCCGTGTTCCAATAAAACTTTATTTATGGTCACTGATATCGGGATTTCATATAATTTGCATGTGTCATGAAATATCATTCTTCCTTTGACTTTTTTTTTAACCATTCAAAAGCTGTCAAGTCATTTTTAGCTCATGGACTATACACAAACAAATGGCAGGGCACATTGGGCCTATTGGCCATAGTTGGTTGACGCCCACCTTAGACTCTCTCAACATCACTATCCAATGCCTCTCATTCACTCGCTTTTCCTCAGTGGCTGACTGATTCCATTCGGATCCGTCCATGGTGAGTTCTACCACCTGGGGCCAAGCACCTACTTGCACTGCCTTTGGCTACTACTGTAGAGCTAGCCTCACCAGTCACACACCTGGAACTCTTGTCTCCTCCTCCCATTTTTAGAATAGGGTTAAAAAACCTGCACTTCAGAGAATAAATCTGGCATGATAGAAGCCATGGAAGGAGCCAGATCATATAACTCAGAAGCATAGAGAGGTTAACTTCCAATGGGACAAACTTGGACCAGTGGGACCCAGTAGGTGGGAAAGAGTCAATCCCTCTCTTTCTTCCACCTGTGATAACACAGTTTCTTATAAAAATTGGCCTGTGACATCTCACAGGGCTGAGGGTTTGCACCTGCCAAGGTCAGTGCTATGCCCAGTGACATGATACATCTCCTAGCAGCTGATTCCTGTGATTTCCTCTCTCACTTTCCTCTTTCTGTACTCTTGTTGCCCTAGGTTTGCACCTCTCAAATAAAGCATCAGCACTTAATCCTTGCCTCAGGCTCTAATCTCTAGGGAACACAGCTAAGACATTCTTAAGAATATATATAAACATTTACTAAAAGTTTCCCAGTCAAAAAGAAAAATGTCTACCAGTGTGTTCAAAATACATGGCAAGGATTGCAAATTAAGCAAAGGCCAGGTAGCTAACATAAATGCACTAGACAGTCAGGGGTGGTGGTAAACTGGAGACCCAAGTTTCATATAAAGAGGGGAAATAAAATTTGGCTTTGGTCATGACAATGCCACACAGGAAAGAGGGCTCAGTAGTCCCAGATCTTTCTATTTTTCAAGACTAACTGTCAGGCATTTTTGTGTGAATTTTCCTTATTTTTATTTTATTGTTTTAAGTTAATTTATTTATTTTGAGAGAGAGGGAGGAGAGAATGTGAGAGAGGGAGGGGCAGAGAGAGAGAAAGAGAGAGAGAATCCCAAGCAGGCTCCTTGCTGTCAGCACAGAGCCTGATGCGGGGCTGGAACTCATGAACCATGAGACCCTGACCTGAGCTGAAACCAAGAGTTGAGTACTAAACTGACTGAGCCACCCAGGTGCCCCATTTTTTCTTGTTTTTAAATGTTGGAAACTGATTTTAAAACTATTAGTTCCAGGTAGGGTTAAGCATATCTATCTGTGGTTTGGAACTGGTTTGGGTAACCTCTAGTGGATAATCTAGGGAGGGAGATTGGAAGGATTATAAAATGTAGAAGCAGCCATCAAGGAGAATTGGGAGGGTGTCACTGAGTAAATGTGTCCCAGTAGGTGACTTTTTGCTTGTCAGCTCCCCAGACAAATGAACAAAGCGCCCAAGTATTCACATTTTGGGGCTCTGTCCTGTTTCTTAAGCCGTAAGGACTTGACCTCTGATTTTTGGAAAGAGCATGTACTACCAGTCCTGGGATGGTGTTTATGATATGGATTAAGACAGGAAATGACTGTTGACATCATCTCTTTTCAGCTTCATGCCCAGTGTTTGCCTCTTCTTGGTGACATCCCCAGAAAGGAGGAGCCTGACTTCCTTGAAGACCGCTGCTCAAAACCTCTCAAAACATTTTATTTCATGTTTACATTTTTTTGGATATCAATACTATATTCAGAATATACTTATTTCCTCTACCTTTAACTCTTTCACTTTATAATTCATCCCCAGGCAATTCATTTCAAATTTGCCCTATTCTATGTAGGAGCTCTTTATATTGAAAACAGTTATTCTGTCTCATAAAATCTCTCTTCTTTAGGTTGAAACCATTCAGCTTTTTCAGCCATTCTTCCCGAGGCACTATTTTAAGTCTTTTCACTATTTTGGTAATCTTCACTGAACGTTTTCCTGATTGCCTGGATCTTTTAGGACCTAGAACCATAAATGGAATAAATATTATAGAAAGGACCTGATTAATATACAGTAAAATTAAATGATCAATTTCCACATACAGGATACTAAATCTTTATTAATTTAGTCTAACCCTACATTTGTTTTTCAGGCCTTCATGCTGCTGTTATACCCAATAGCACAGGAATTAATTGCTTGTATTGTTTTAAATTTGTACATTATTTAAATTTTGCTTCAGACTAGCTCTGTTTTATATTTTGAGTCATATTTTTCCTCTGTTCTGCTTTCATCATCTGTTTTTATTTTATTTTATTTTGTTTTGTTTTATTTTATGTTATTTTATTTTAGTGTACTTATTTTGCAAGCTCCCTCAAAGACTTTTGGAAATGAAATGGAGTATAAACAAGTAATATATGAAACACTGTAGCCAATCATTCTTATTTCTCAAAGTTACAGAGAGCAATGTTATTTTCTTCAAGCCAGCCTGGATTAAAGGTTCACATTTCAGTATTCCTGTGGCGGCCTACCAATTCATATTTATTTACAGAAATGAGTCCCATGGAGATGTTTGCTCGTGAACATGTTGTTTTTCTAACTTTCTGTGTGTGTATATACACTCATATGTGTGTTTATAAATATATAGAGGTCTATACATATTAAATGAACATGCATTCCTTGCAACGTTATCTAATCCAGAATTCTCAAGGTTTTCAGCTGTCAGTTTCATTGCTTTAGAATAGAGTTTATTGCCATCTGCTCCTGTCCCATTCTTCAACTCTGTAATTATGTTTTCATGAGTTAATTTTATCCGAAAGCTCAAGAGCTCCATTTTGCCTTATATCAAATCATCTGGTAAATAACCAGGTCAATCCCAGCACCAAGAACACTGGTAAATTCTCTTCTGGAATTTAGATGGCGTCAGGCAGAGTCTGACCAGAGAAAAAGAACCACTAAGAGTGATATAGAAGAAACTGTCTTTTTACAGAAATTTAACCATTCACAGTTATGGGAGGAGATTAAGAGGTTTATGGGCAGCTGTTGTTTCTAACATTGTGGCCGGAGTCTGAAGCCAGCGAGGCGGGCAGTCAAGAAGGAAAGACAGACGTGAAGCAGGAGAGGGGGAAAAAAAGACCAACAAATGCAAGAGGATGAGTTGGAATCCCCAACGACAAACTGAAGGGCCCAGCAGCCTGTGTCTCGAGCCTCCAGCTTCAATGATGTGAACAACCCACCGGAGAAACCTGTGCTTCCTCGCGGTGCTAAGCACACATTGGCTTGGGAGCTGGGAAGCTAAAAGGGGCTGTGTTTGGGGACCTGAAGGGCCCATGTGCCTGGCTTCTGCCCAAACCCACTTGTGTATGTGCTGACCTTCAGAGCTTTAAAAGAATATGGTTTATGCTTAATTTCCAAATGCCACTATATGTATTTCTTGTGGCCCATGCTAACATGGAATTATGCAATGGAAACAATCCTGATAAACACAGTTCCTGCTCAGTTCAATTGACACAGCATCAATGTGCCACATAGATTATCCACCCAAGCCCATTTCTCCCTAGAGACAGTCTGAATTAAGAGTCTTAGAGTTTTGTCTTATTTATTTATTTTTTCCCCATCCTAAATCCTTGTCAGGTTCTTCTGGCCCAATTCCCAGCTGTGTCCTGGGGAGGACAGGCATGGTGGCTTCTTCCTGAGCACCGCAGTCCCAAGTTCAGAAAGAGATCATGTTGCGGAGGATGGGAGAAAGCCCTGGTGGGATCACAGCCTTTCCCAGATTGGGTTGTTTCTGCCCCCCTTGAGGTTGGGGCTGCCGCCTGGTTCTCATGGCAGTTCCCAAGTAAACAGCCCTTACTTCCTGGCTTTCTCTACTCAGGGTGGCAGGGGGATGTTTCCACCTCTGCAGCAGCCTTCCTGTGTTGACAACACTGTTTGTTCTTCCCGTCTCCCCAGGGAGAAGCTGCCTTATCTTTTCTGTGCAACATATTTGGGAAAAACACATTTTTCTCTCTTAAAGGAATTGATTATTGTTTCTTAAGACTAAAACGAAAAGCCTTTCTGGATCCAAACACTGACTTAAAAAGATAACCTAAATTCCACTTACAGAGCAAGAGAAAAATTTGTACTAGTGGTGACTGGTGGTACATTTTGGATCATGCTGTGCACTTAAAATATACTGTGTGTGTGTGTGTGTGTGTGTGTGTGTGAGAGAGAGAGAGAGAGAGAGAGAGAGAGAGAGAGAAAATTTGAAATATTTTTCAAACACCAGACCTACAGTTTTGGGTTTAAATAAACTGGGAATTTGTAGGTGTTCGTTGAGGTGTTTGTAACGATAACCTTTGTGAGACAAAAGTTTAAAAAATATATTTAATATAAACATATGTTAAAATATGTACATTTGCAATTATAAGAAAATTCATCACTACCTTTGTGTTTCAACTGTTTTTTTTTTCAGGTGGATTCCCATCTTTCATTTATTACAGAGAGCTACAGGAATTTCCTCTCCGCAATAGGATTCTATGTGCAGGACTATTGGTCTGTTTTCCTTCCTTGATGTTTTCTGTGAGGTTAATTAAGGCTACAGATTTGGGAAGAGGGTGGAGTTGCCTCTGTGTCTTTCATTGATTAGAATAATACATTGTTCCCTTCAAAATATTGCATTGTCCAGTGAAGCTATGTGTACATTTTCACTTTTGAGACAAGTTTGCTGAACTACAATAAGTTACCTGTGTGTGTGTGTGTGTGTGTGTGTTCAGTGTCTTATTGTCCAAGAAAAAAAATATTTTCTGGTCTCAGTATTAATTACATAGGCACAGTTAACATTATTTGCTGTGCTGAAAGCATTAGGCTCTATTTGGAATCAGAGATGAGTCCTCAAGAATTCCCTAAATTAGCTGTTGTTTCTAACAGCTAACTGGGGAGATGGTCAATGCAATTAACCACAGTACCAAGCAGAAAGAACTAAGTGATGCAAGTAGGGACAGAAACAATGCATTTTGGGAATTTAGAGAAAGGAGGAACGATTTCTCTGATTTTAGGTGCTGGAGCTTTATTAAGGTCAAGGTGAATTGAGCTCAGCCTTGAAAATAAATAGAAAGGAGATAGGAGATGGATAAACTGATTTAAAGGAACGCATAGCATTGGCTGGACCAAGACCTCTTGTTTCATTTTCTTATAGATATTTCTTCATCATCTTTTTCTTGTTTTGGAACATGTTGGAACACTGCTTAGGGGTGTTTTTTTAAACCAAGCTATAGTTCAGAGCAAAGATTCAGGTAATGAGCAGGATGTAATATTGAGAGCTAACGAACATTGAGTACCTACTCTTTGCCAAGCACTTGGCACGGACTTTTTAACCCCTGCCATCAACCTGCAAGAGAGGCCATTTGAGGCTTTGATGGATCAGGTAACTTTCAAAAGACATGGTCAGCAGGTGATGGGACAAGGATTCAAATCCTGGCCGTCTAAATCTGGGACTGAACTCTTCAATATGCTAAAATGCTGCCTTAACAGAGAACTTGATGGCCTACGATTCTAACGCAGGTGGATCTGAAATTTGCACTGGCCCAGCCTTGACTGCTCATTTTTGTCACCTAGCAGACTCATGTCCTGGGTGTGGCTGTGTACTAGAGTGAGTCACCATCCTCTCTCCTTCCATGCTCCACATTATCCCTGGAGCCCTTTTCTCCCCATCTTGCTACCATGCAGTAAGAACTTGATTCTTGTCCCAGCTCTTACCCTCAAAGCCATCTGCTTTTTTTTTCTGACTCACATTAGGAATCACTTGAGATTAATATCTCAGTGATTTTTATTTCAAATTTTATTTTCCAGCTAATAGACATATAATAGAAACATACAACTTCAACGAGCCAGAAATCCTCATCATAATAAACATTCTTTATGTTGTATCTGAGAATGACATCTTCAGGATACACTGTAATCCCAGAAAGATCTTCTAAGATGTTTTTTCAAAATAACACAACCTGCCTTTATAAACCTGTGTTTTTTAAAGGGTTAAATGAAACTGGCCAAGGCCTTAATTATTAATTTCCTAGGACGTGACATTCATTCATTTGATTTTATGCCCTGGATCCTGGGTACGTTAAGAAAAAAGTATGAGACTAGCATAAAGCAATCTGATTCTGCTGCTCATCATTAAGCTAACATCTTCAAGATATGATCAGAACATAGGTCAGTCTTACTACAAACAAAGCCTGTGTTCCCCCCACTAAACTGTAAACATCTTACTTTGAGAGGACCACACACTGTACTTTTCAAAATTCCAGGCAGGAACAGGAGTTTCTTTTTCTGTTGAGAAAGACCTCTGTTGATGAGCCTCAGATGATCCAACTCCATGTAAACATAAGGGACTGAGGCTTGAATACTTGTCCTTACAAAATAGCCCTGGGTACATGGCCTAGACACCTGGCCATATATTTCACTTCCTTTGGCGTAAGCTGTCCATTTTTCTTGCAGGTGGAAAATTACTAGTATTAATACAGTCTTGGCCCAGTTAATGAGGTGTACTTGAGCCCTCCCAGTGGGAGCAGGGCCTAATTGCATTTGCAAGCAGCCACCTGCAGGCATAAATTGTCAGTTCAGAGCTGCACATGGTGCTTCCAGTGCTGTTCAGTTGTCCCTATGGACACGCAGTTTGGTTCAGAATGCTGAATGTGTGTAGGGGTGTGTGTGAGCATTCGATTTGTATGTGCAAGAAGGGGCGTGTGGAGGAGTAGGCAAAGAACAGCAGAGAAAGGCAATTGTCTTTGATGTAGAATTTAACCTACTCAAAAAATCCAAGCCTTTTGAAAATACCTCTTTAAAAACATCACAAATGTTCGCTTCCACTGAGGAAGCATTGATGACCACTCCAGGGACCATCTCTTCCTTAGAGAAGTTCAGAACCAAGTTATTTACCCAAGGATTGCCATTGACCCATACAGAACTGGACTTCTGGGGACTGGTCTAGGCCATGTGCCCGCTTGCTTAGTTTCTTGGGAAGTCTTTCAAAATGAAGCTCATTTAGTAAATATAGTGTGAGAATAAATAAAGGAAGGTGAGATCTTTCCTTTATTTGGATATTTTCCTGTGCTCTACCATTTAAAAGGAATTTGCCCCAATTTAAAAAAAAAAAAAGCAAACTTGATTTTATTTTTATAGACTGGATTGTAATATTAACCAGAGATTTTAGTATGAGTTTTGGTAAAACATCTTGGGAAAGATCAAAACTGGAATTAAGTTGAACAAGGGTAAAATCGTGGTGACTCAATCAGCTGAACACGTTAGAAGTGGTCTGTAACACTAGGATGGAAACTCATCTCCTGTCAGAATTGATGTCCTTTAAATAATAAAAAAAAAATATTGTCTAGCAATTTGAAATTGGCAGTAGAGGTCATTTATTACAATGCAGGAAAAAAGAGAGAGCCTGTTTCAGTGCCAATCTTTTCTACCTGTACCCTTGACTTCATCTCTTGGTCTATCTTTTAAAAACTTTTCTCGGGGCGCCTGGGTGGCGCAGTCGGTTAAGCGTCCGACTTCAGCCAGGTCACGATCTCGCGGTCCGGGAGTTCGAGCCCCGCGTCGGGCTCTGGGCTGACGGCTCGGAGCCTGGAGCCTGTTTCCGATTCTGTGTCTCCCTCTCTCTCTGCCCCTCGCCCGTTCATGCTCTGTCTCTCTCTGTCCCAAAAATAAATAAAAACGTTGAAAAAAAAATTAAAAAAAAAAAACAAAACAAAAAACTTTTCTCTAACAGTTTCCTCCTCTTGCTTTCAGTAGCATTGGAGTCACGTGGAGCTGTGATGATGGCACTAAGAAAAACCCGGAGTTAAAAAAACTCACCTGGATCTAATGAACTACACTGCCACCTGCTAGGCTGTGACATTGGGAAAAATACTCAACCTCTCTGGTGTCGATTTCATCATGATAAACTGGGAATAATGGTCAATCTAATGTCATGAAGTTGTTGGGAGAATTCAGTGATTCGAATTATATAGGGCAATTAGCTACTGTAACACCTGCTCCATTGGAACTGCTTAGTACAGGACAAGAATTACTGTTAGTACTTTCAAGAGACCAAATGAATATTTTCTTCCTTAATAAAATGGTAACCTCTAAGCTATCCAGAGGTTTTAGTCAGGGAAGAGATAGGTGTTATGTCATTTGTAATTTTTTATCACAGTATCATTACCTGTCTATTTAAATATTCAGCATATAATATGTATATGTATATGTATATGTATATGTATATGTATATGTATACTTATGTGCACCTGTATATGTATGTGTGTGTATTGTTATGGCTGCAATGCTTGTACCCCCCAACCCCAAATTCAATTCTTTGGGGAAATCCTAACCCCAAAGATGATGATATTTGTAGGCAAAGCCTGTTGGGTGATTAGGTCATGAGTGGGGAACCCTCACAAATGGGATTAGTGCTAAAGAGACCCCACAGAGTTCCCTAGCCTCTTGAGTCTTCCAGGATACTACAAGAAGTCTACAACACAGAAGCTGGCTTTTTGACCTCTGACTTCCAGCCTCCAAAACTGTGAGCAATACAGTTGTTGTTTATAAGCTGCCCGGTCTGTGGTATTGTTATATACATCGCATATTTCTATAGCAGCCTGAATGGACTCACATATATGCATATGTGGATAGGTACTTAGGTAGCTAGCTAGCTAGCTAGTCAGACAGGTAGATAGATATCCATGTAACTAACACTCCGATCAAGATATGGAATATTGCCATCACCCCAATATTTCTTTCCAGTGTATTTCTTTCCAGTCTGTCATCCTCTCCTCTGGAGTCAAACCCTATTCTGACTTTTATCCCTGTGAACCAGTTTGTCTGTTCTTGAACTTCCATATAGATGGACTCATACAGAAAACACTTTTTGCTTTTGGCTTTTTTAGTTCTATGTAGTGTTTTTGAGATTCATCCATGTTGTTGCAGGCATTAGTCATCTGGTTTTTTTCATTCCTGGACTATTCCACTCTGTGAATATAACACGTTGTCTCTTGTTCATGGGCATTTGCGTTATTTCCAGTGTTGTTTGTAATTCGAAGTGCTTCAGTTGAGATGGCATGGTATATATGCGTTTGCATTAGATGACTTTATTCTACATCTTAGGATATGTCACATTTTATAGGCCTTTCCAAGCTTAAATGAATAGGGTTTAAGAATCCATTAAACCTAGATTGTATGCTTCAGAATGGAACTTTAGATTCTAAAGGAAAGATAGATGATAGACAGATAGATAGATAGATAGATAGACAGAGGTGTAGATAGATTCCAAAATAGCCCATTTACAGTTGTAGATTCCTAGGTTTTTTGTTTGCCTGACTCCTGCCAGTGAAATATTGTTGCATTTATCCTAAGGGGATCTTGCTGTCAGAGCATTTAGGACAGCGGGCTGACCCTTTTTGAGTTTACTTATTAGTTTATAAACTGTTACACCTGTTTGATAATAAATGCTTATATGTGTGAAAGAATTGGTTCTTAGACTTGTTTCCATTGCAACCTGGTCATGATAGTTGGGAAAGAGGCCAATGGCCCTCCTGTGTCACCAACAATTGGAAGTTCCTGATACTGCCCCCCAAAAAGCATGATGGTTTTGAATGGCTTGATACAAAACAATATATTTTAAGAAATTTAACTGTAAAACAGAATCATTATAAAGCAAATGCCATTTTGTTTTTCATTGAACTAACCATCTTTCCAATGGCACCAGGTGAGGGTTTTTGTTTATCAAGGGTTTAGAGTTTATACAAACTAATGCACCTTAGACATTAATTTCCCATTTCCAAGTCAAAAGAAGTTATGGTCAATGTGGACCAAGGGAGGCTCACATTTGGCTGATGCCCTTGTAGATATGATCTTTTAGGCCTCCGACTCCTCACCTACCACCATGGTCCGTTTCTTCATTGCCTGCCAAGGACTGTCTTGGGGATTATTTTGATCCTACTATTATGTTTAGAACCATGCCTTTACACGGTTTTCTGGTTTTTGTATGTCTGTTTGCTGGATATTTTGCTTGCTTATTTTTATTTGTTTTGCCCTCCTTTTTTTTTTTTTTTTTTTTTTGATACTTCAATACCAAATGGGACTGTTGGTTGAATTATATGCCTTTACCCATCTTATCATTACCTTTCCTTCAAATGAAAGTTTGCCATTCACATGCCCTTACTTCCTAATGATCTCATTCATGCAAAAAAAAAAAAAAAAAAAAGAAACCCACAAAAAAAAAAAAACCTGAAACTTGGAATCTGAGGCACAGATTTTTCTCTGACTCAGTTTCCTGTGTTCTGAAAGAAACTCCTTTTTCCTAAGTGAGTTGTCATTCTTCCTTTGTTAAGACTTAAGTGGTGTTAAGGTAAATTCTCATGTTATCCTCTAATGCCAATTTGAGCCTTTAAAAATATTGGAAGCACTCCCACCAATGAATTATGTTCCCACAATTTCCTAGCATCATTCGTTGCTCTCATTTCACAGATGCAAACACAAAAACACATCCTTTTGCACATAACAATCATAAATACTTTCCCAAGGTCAAGAATATTTGTGTCAGGAAAGCCTTATTTTACCAAAGAACAGGATGTCCTGATAAATTCAATATTCTGAGAATTATCATATGTGCCTATCAAGGTTCCCATTGTGAAACCTTCTGCTCTCTTCGCTGAGAAAGGGGTAAACCCTTGGTCCGTCCTCACTACCTTCCAAGGGATCCAAGTTTTAACTCAAGGGTTCACAAATTATGAGAGACAGATATTTATATCACAAGGGAAAAGAAGGAAGCTTTGATGATTGAGCATTTTTAAGGTTATCCCGATATATTAATCCTGGTACTATTTTTGCTTTGACCCTAATTTTATTTTGTTTGGTTTTGAGGGTTTTTTGTTTTTTTTTTTTTTGCTTTTGACTTTCATCTTGATGTTTATTTTTGTCAGCTCTAGAATTTCTGTTTTTCACTGTTGGCTGGACTCCTGTGCTAGTCAGTTTTTGGTTGCTTTTATTTTTGTTCCTTCTTTTGGTGGTTGGCAAGGCATAACTCCTTACCTCAGCCAAAAGCTGATCCTGACCCAAAGGATTGATCACTGGAGTCTAGGTCACTTTGTTATCATATCTCATGCATGTACTTAAGAGTGCTCTTGCTTTAGGGGCGCCTGGGTGGCTTAGTCAGTTAAGTGTCCGACTTCGGCTCAGGTCATGATCTCATGGTTTATGGGTTCGAGCCCTGCGTCAGGCTCTGTGCTGACAACTCAGAGCCTGCAGCCTGCTTCAGATTCTGTCTCCAGCCCTCTCTGCCACTCCCCTGCTTGTGCTCTCTCTCTGTGTGTTTGAAATAAAAATAAACATTAAAGGAATAATAAAACAAAAGAGTGCTCTTACTTTGTGAGAAGTTAATGGGTGTTTTGTAAACAAACAAAAACAATGCCAGCTGTTTTTTGCTTTAATAATCTAAATATATATTAACTATGAGAAAAAGAGAGCACACATAAATAGCTGTTATTACTCACAATAATTTACCTTTCAAAATGATAAGAAAACCAGGAAATTGCAAGTAGGTAATGTGATTGTGACATTATTATTCAGACAAGATTGCCTGACAAAGTGTGGATTTTCCCTAATTTGGAATCAGGCTTAGATAACTGATCTGTCCCTCCCAAGAGTGACTTGTTAGTGACTCTTAGAAGACACTAGCATGGAAAGGTTGGACCCCAGGGACTTTGGAGTCAAACGTATTAGCCCAAGTTTTTCGTCCAGCTGTGATATCCTGAGCGTATTCCTTACATGTTTGAGATTTGGTTATTTCTCTTGTAAACGAGGATCCAAAATCCATCTCGCAACATAGTTGTAAAGACCTAATAGCCTAATGTATACACACATGCATACAGCAGATAAAATGGAGTAAAATTGGCAGCTCTGATTATCCTGATAATGATCATAAGGCAGAATTTATAGGAAAAAAAAACATATCTGCTAAGAGGCTGAGAAATTTATAACTTGTAACTCACGTGAGTTAAATTTTATTTAGAACCTTTGTTGTGCAAACATTAAAGGGCAGAGGCAATCAAATCCAGTATGTAACTTTTACATGAGGCAGGTTATGATGACCCAAGGTTCCCATCTCACAGGATGAGGGTATCTGCATCCAGGACCACACAGGTGGAGACACAGAGAAGGGGCATTCTTGATTTGAGTGAGCATTGACAGCGTTTCCTTTCCGATCTCTCTGCACCCCTGTGCCAGGACACGTTCTTGCATTCGTGAAGACCTTCAGTCTAGGTCTAGGCACACTTTGCTGGTCTTTGATAAGCTCTCTCACTAAAATAGTGCTACATTCCTTTTCTGATCTATTTTGGGAAAGTACACCTCTCTTTACACTTACGTGCTTAATAGTTGGGAGACTCAAGGTGGCAATTAGGTTTCTTATTGAATAATAAGAAAAAGTGCAGTGACTAAGGAGGGTGTGGGAAGGTTCTCACATCACATCCACTCAAGAGGGAAGGGAGTAGCATGGCTGATAAGTGATGGGTGGGTGAAGGGCTGGGCAGGGTTCAGGGTGGTGGCTGAATGCAGAACATTTGTTGACACTGCTTTAGATCCTACACTACAGCCTGGGCCCTTTGCATGTCTGATAATTATTTGCCTAAACCCTTTTCTTATGAAAGTGGGAGGCAGAATATGCACTATCATCTTTCATTTTGGCGGCCTCCATCTTCCCTCTCAGCTTACCCCTTGTCAACTTTCTTTGTACTTCCAGATGCAAGCCAACTTCCAGAAGCCGATTCACTGAATGCCCAAGTCAAATACATTCAGTGTGACCGATCCACAAAACTTCCACTTTCTAAAGCTATTTTTGATGGACTACTTTTCATTTTTGCCTTCGTAACGGTGGGCTAAGGCATCTTCAATACGTTTCTGCCCTGCTTTCTGCTGCTACTAGCTGGAGAATGAGAGAGACAGAGACAGAGACATGGAGATGGGAGACATAAGGAAGATATTTCACCGGGGTAATTATTGAATATGAAAATGGCTACGCATATATCATTATGCACGAGGAGATTATATTGGTAGGGATTCTTTACATTAAAAAGATACACATTCTGGAATATTTTCTTGAATATCAGGAACGATTACCATTGTCTGCTTGTATGAGTAAGGATATATTCTTGAAAAATATATTCATAGGAATGCTTCATATTTGAGAATATAGTCTTATAATATGTCCCTCTTACCTCTGTAGTGTTTCTCTTCTGCCCCGGGGCTTCCTTTTCCCAGTTCTCATTCCTCCCCTGTTCCTTTGGGTTCTTCCTCTCTTTGCCCTTTGGCTCCAGCGAGAGCAGTGGTGACTATGACAAAAACAAGTTAAGCATTCCTTAAAATGCTGTAACGAGGACAAAAACAAAACCCATGAGCCACGGCTAAATAGTTGAAAAGTCTAAGTAAATTCGATGTATCAGCCCTTTGGCGAATTCTCTTTTCTACTAACTGGCTTTAGGCGAATTGTCCACTCAGCAAATGGACTTCTAGTGACTTCATCCAGATGCTGGGTTTTGTGAAAAGAGGTCGCCTGGTGAACACACGGAGCTTGGAAGAGATCAGTTTTTTGTTTTGTTTTTTTTTTAACATAAATTGCCGTGGGAACCTACAGTAAAATGTAGTTCTGTCTAAGCAATAGTGGCATGGCTCAGCTGATCCCCGGCCTGGATATGTAGGTGCTCTAGTCATGTCCAGCGCTGATGATTGAACATGACTTAGTATCTCTGTGTTCACTGGGAACCTCATCAATTGTATCGAATTCAGGAAATAAGGAGAATGAGCACAGCAAAGTTTCTGTGATGTGTATAACCAAAATTGCTTTAAAAATAATTGGCAACACGGGGCACCTGGGCGGCTTAGTTGGTTAAGTGTCCGACTCTTGTTTTCAGCTCAGGTCATGGTCTCCTGGTTCGTGGGATCAAGCCCCAAGTCCAGCTCTCTGCCGACAGTGCTTGGGATTCCCTCTCTCCTCCCCCTGCCCCTCTACGGCTCACACTTCCACTCCTACTCTCTCGATAAATAAATAAACTGTTTAAAAAAATGGCAACAAAATTACTAAAGTGCCTAATTACTTCATTTGGCATAATTTAAAAATACAAAGCGTCAAATGATTTTTGTTTGGTGGTCCTTGTTGAAATGCCCATACTATAGCTCAACTTCAAAGAGTCATCATGGTAACTCTAGGAAGAAAACACTTTTACTATTCCCCGTTTGCAAGGGAAAACTGAACTCGGCGAATTTGATCTGATCACAATCTTTTTGCCAGTAAATAGGGATTCAGAATCTGAACAAAGTAGCATTACTCAACCTAGACCAGCACTCTCCAATAAAAATAGAATACGAGCCACATATGTAATTTTACATTTAAAAAGTAAAAAGAGGGGCGCCTGGGTGGCTCAGTCGGTTAGGCGTCCGAATTCGGCTCAGGTCATGATCTCGCAGTTTGTGTGTTTGAGCCCCGCGTGGGGCTCTGTGCTGACAGCTGGGAGCCTGGAGCCTGCTGCCGATTCTGTGTCTCCCTCTCTGCCCCTCCCCCACTTGTGCTCTGTCTCTCTCTATCAAAAATAAATAAAATATAAAAAATAAATTAAAAAAAGTAAAAAGAAATAAGTGAAATTAATTTAATTTTAATAGCATATCTTGTTTAATCCAGTATAACCAAAATGCTATAAAAATATTAATGAGATATTTTATATTCTTTTTTTCATACTAACTCTTTGAAATCCCTTGTGGATTGTACATTTACTGCACAGTATGGGTCAATTCAGAGTAGCCACCTTTCTTGTTTTTTTTTTTTTTCCAACGTGTATTTATTTTGGGGACAGAGAGAGACAGAGCATGAACGGGGGAGGGGCAGAGAGAGAGGGAGACACAGAATCGGAAACAGGCTCTAGGCTCTGAGCCATCAGCCCAGAGCCCGACGCGGGGGTCGAACTCACAGACCGTGAGATCGTGACCTGGCTGAAGTCGGACGCTTAACCGACTGCGCCACCCAGGTGCCCCGTGACCTTTCAAGTATACTGGATAGTGCAAGTCTGTTTCTCAGAGTGTTCCATGGACCAGCAGCTTAGCTATTACCTACAAGCTTGTTAGAAATACAGGCTCTCAGACTTACCCCATTTCTACTGAATCGGAATCTTCATTTTAACGAGATGCGGAGGTCATGTGCACATTGGAGTTTGACAAGAACAGCTCACGAGACGGTGCTTTTCACCATTTTGCTGCTGGTGGTCCAAGGCGCTCACTGCTACCTCACTGCACAAACGGGTACTGAATATCTACTACCTGGCAACTGTTTGCAAGGTAACATTGATGACAGTGTGTTACACTGTGAAAAGTGCTTTGGCTTAGGAATAACTGGACCACTGGCTGTAATATCTTATGATATGCACAACTTTTTAACCACAACAAACCTTAATGTCTGCATCTGTAACATGGAGGTGACATTGACATCAGTTGCCTATTAAATATCATTCTTCTCTTCTTTGGCTACAGGCTCTCAATTTTTTAAGCCAGCACACGGTCTCCAGGAATACATGTGTTTCTCAGTGTCCTTGTAACTAAGTTCTCACCAATAAGATGTTAGCTTAAGTGTTCCTTCCGAACTTCTGAAAAAGGTTCTTTAAAGTTTCTGACACAGTTGAGAGTTGTATCCCCTTTCCCTTCTTCTTTTCTCTTTCGTTCTGGAACAAGAATGTAATAGCTGGAGCTCCAGCAGCCATACTGAACCCTGGGACGGTCTGGAGGCTGGAAGTCACACACCAGGATGGTAAAGCAGAAAGATAGAATGCTCCCAGATTCCTGGCATCCTCACAGTGGAACATCCGTACAAGCCTAACTGCCTTCTTTGTACTTCTTTTCTGTGTTGCACAGGTAAAATAAGTTACTGTATGTACATAGCCTTAGTAAGCGGTAAATAAATGTCTTATAGACACGAGAGACATGGTACTGGCCCTCAAGGAGCTCAAAACAGAGGGTGGACAATAAAGTAAATAAAAATTTACAATAAATGCTTATCTGGCATGCTGTGAACTATTTCTTGCCCTGGACATGTAAATGTAAGTGCATATCTAGTGACCTACTAAAATTGATAATAGTTTAATGTTGTCGCTGATGCCAAACATATCTGTGTCTAGGTAAGCGTCCTTCCTCGAATTAATAATGAGATATTGCCAGTAGCAATGATGCATCTTAGTTAAATCTGTCTCTATTGAATTGCTTTAACGTTTTTATGTGGTATCTGCTACCTTAGCAACATTGCAAAGATTACAAGACTCTGGAATCACATACTCTGGATTGCTCCTGGTCATCTATGAGGAAATAGATCTATATTTTATGATCAGTTGCCATAGAACAAGGAAACAGAGCCTTTATTTAGGTGTACTTATCATCCATTGTTTGAGGTTGACGGATATACTTGGGAGAGAATGGACACTTGGATTTACGGAAACCTTAGAAAAAGTTTTTAGGTCACGAAGAAACCTTGTAGTAAGCTCATCCAACCATGTTACAATATAGGTGAGGAAATTGCAATCCACAGATGGAAAAGGGCTTATGTGTGTTCATGGCAAGCTGCTTATAAGGAGCAGAGCTGGCACCAGAGCGCAGCATCCCTGCTTCCTAGTGCAACGTGCCTTCTAGAGCGCTAGTCCATGTGCACATACGTACAAATGTTCCTGTGCACATATATGTGGTGGCCGATGTTTATTATACACGGGCAGTGCATTACAGCTTAACAAAGTGCTTTTACAAACATGGTAACATGGGTTCTGAGAAGTAGAAATTCTTTTCCTATTCTACAGATGAGGAAACTGAGATATAAAAACTTAAGTCACTGCGAAAGGCCATCACACCCTGTGGCAGACCTGGCCTTGCAAGGGGCTCTCCGATGTTAAGAGAATAAAGCCCTGAGTATTTTGCAGCACATAGCATGGTTTTTGAAGACATCTCCAAAATCATCAAATTTTGGTTTTTGTATATACACATGGATCATCATACTGCCTAATTTTCTCTCATTATGACTCACATAAGACAGTTACTAAAGGAAATCTTAGAGTATATCCTGGGATAGAAAACAGGATCTGTCTACTCCATCAAGTCTCAGAAATATTAGGAGAGGATACATATACGTATTTCAGGGGTAAAAGTTTATAGTTTTAGAATATATATTCAAAATATGTGAAAAAACATCCAAAATGTTTTTATGATATGAAACTCAAAATAACATAAAACCTTGGTTTGCGAGCATAGCTTGTTCCAGAAACATGCTTGTAATCCAAAGCACTCGTATGTCAAAGTGAGTTTCCCCATACGAAATAATGGAAATTCAGACAATTCATTCCACAGTCCAAAAGTACTCATATAAAAATGATTACAATACTGTAATATAATACAAAATAATAAAGAAAATACAAAATATAAAGACAAACAAATTAACCTGCACTTACCTTTGAAAACCTTTATGGCTAGTGTGAGAGGGCAAGACAGAAGAGGGTTATTGAGTAGGACGGCTTTCACAATCACCAAGGGAATCACCACTGTCTATTGGCTCAATGGAATGTTTTTCTTTTCATGCAAACAGGAAACTATCCAATGATACTTGCCTTTGCCTCCTTTCGAGGATTTCGCAGAAATGTGACATTGGATTGAGGATCACCCACAATCCCACAGTGAGGAACAGAGAACCATTGGCTCAGTTGGGATCATGTGATGTTCGGCATCACCTACTAGTCATATTGCAAGACGTTGCTTGTTTATCAACTTACAATTTATTAGAAATATTTGCTCATCTTGTGGAATACTCGCAGAACAAGTTACTCACAATGCAAAGTTTTACTGTACCTTCTTAATGGAGAGTCAGAGAAGATACGATGATTTTGTAACAAGAATATAGTCCCTTTAGGAGGCCAAACCGTAATATTTGAAGAGGGAGGTCTGAGGTTTTCGAATTAGGGAAATAGGTGAAAACAACTGAAGTATCGATCAAGATGTTGCATGGCTTGAAAGATCTAAGTAGCACCAAAGAACTGAAAGTTCACCTTTCTTCTTCCCAAAGAAACTTCAACATTGACGCTGGCACTTTTGGAGTGGGGGGTAAATGCGTGGAGTTAGACCCCTTGAGGGAGGGCCGCGCACCGCGTAGTCTGGGTGAATGAATGGTGCCTCCAGGAAGGGTACAGAACCCAGCTGGCACGTGTAGGGGGCATCCCCAGGCACCTTAGATGTCTCTTTTCAACACAAAGACTGAGAACACAAGGAAGGAACAAGGATGGACTTTGTAGCAGGTTTTCACATGTGAGACTTGACTTCTTTCAGTGGTAAAGGAGAATAATAAAACTTATCGCTCAAGGCTCCTCCAGGTTGCTCTGTAGAGATTAAGGCTTTTAAGAACAGCAAACATTTCAATGTAGAGGCAAAATCATTCACAGAAATGATGTTACTTGGTCACTGAAAATGAGAAAACAAAAGAGACATTTGTGGTCACTGAAGTGAGGTCAGGTCCTTCGTCCTCTGGGGCGAGCTGTGACACAGAGTTAAAACAAGGAAGTATCGTGGTCACTGTAGCAGACCCTTCATGCTCACCCATATCCCCAGGGTCCCTTTTACTCAGCATCCTTCCTCCAGCTTCTGTGTGCCTTTGCTTCCAGTGTGGGGGAGGAGGGGCTCCTACAGCTCCCTTCAGAGGATGCCCCTTAGGCTAATGGTGCCACTTTTCCACTTTGCGTGGAAATCTGGAGGTGCTTGGGAGAGGACAATCTCTAGGGAAGACCCCCACGCTAGGACTGACTCCCGCAGTTGTGCGAAAGCCTAACTCTTGTGCCTTGAGGCCAGACAATGGTGAGACGTAAGTTGGTCTCCAGAGTTCCTGTAGTCTCAGTTTGACTGGGACTTTGCCTGAAGTCACACTCTCTTTTAGACTCTTCCTTTCCCTGTCCTGTTTCCCCATGCCATTACAGGATTCTCCTGGAAGCTTCCTTGATAAACTGCTAGCACACAAGCTCATGTCTCCAAGGCTGCATCTAGAGAACTGGACTGGACACAAACATCCACTAGGGAGAGGTATGATTAGAATGGACACGTGGGTGATGTGATGACTATGGAATGTTCCCACTTGCTAAGAATCCAGTGTTGGAGATCACTGGATAAATCATTGTCAATTTCAAAATAAAGTCCATTCTGCCACAAAATCTGGATGCTCTTGCACAATTAGATTCTTTTTTAGGTTACTGGTTTGGGGATTTCTATATAAAGTTATAGGCTAGGGAGAAAAGTTAATTGCTCATGCAATCCAGATGTCACCTGGAGCCCTGCTGTGCAGGGAAATTAGGTTCAACTTGGCTGAACCCCAAGTCTGAGTCCTGAGAAAATGAAGTCCAGCCAACCATCTCTGCGTGAGTCAGGCTCCACTTCCATGGGCTTCTCTTCTTTTCCTTCCACCCACATCACTTGCCTCATCCTGCTGATAATTTCAACACTCTCAGTGGCTTTTGAATTATTGGAGAAAATGGAATCATAAGCTTTGTAGAATACCTCAGAAAGAAACACAACCGTAGCAGAACTCCTGCAGGCTAAAAAAAAAGAAGGAAAGGAAAGGAAAGGAAAGGAAAGGAAAGGAGGAAGGAAGGAAGGAAGGAAAATGGAAGGAAAGAAAGAAAGAAAAAAATAAAGAAAAAGAGACAACGAAATAGAAAAAGAAAAAGAGAGAAAGGAAAGGAATAGAAAAAAAGAAAGAAAAGAGAAAGGAAAAGGAAAAGAAAACAAAAAAAAGGCCTTCTTGAATAGAATCATGACTCAAGAGAGCTAACAGCTCTCAGTGAGAGCAGAGGTGGTAGCCATTCATTCTGCACAGAGCTTTGTTTTATCTATGAATATTTTCAAGTTGAAAGTTATTGAGTATGCAGATATATTTTAGGTAAAAATAGAAGAATTCCAGACCAAGTGCATGAGTGCATGCTATATGTCATACACACACACACACACACACACACACACACACACAGGCAGATATGAAGGAAATATTCCAAAATGTAAAGGTAGCGCTGAGTTTTGAGGTGATGAATGATTTTAAAAGCTCAGTATTTATTGAGGTACAGTGTAAAGTGTTTAAACTATATCATTTAATTAATTTTTTAAACATGTGTTCCCTATGTCGTCATCACCCACAGGTTGAGCTACCTGGAAGTCTCCATTGTGTCTCTTTTAGTCAACATAACCCCCTACATTCCTCTATACCCTTTCTGAGAGACTTACTCTCTGACTTTTATCATGCAAGGCAATTTTTAACGTCTATATACTTGTGGTAATATTTTCAGGATTTTCTACCGTAGACGTGGGTTGTTTTAATAATTACTACATAGAGCAAAGTGGATAAAAGGATAGCTTTATCTAACAGTCTAGGTGTCTCATATTAGGGAGGAAAGTGATTTCCAGAATTCCGAAACACGGGCCGCTAGCAAGGAGGAGCATAGGACAGTAGGATGTATTTGCCAATGGGGTAAAGGGAGCAGAAGACGGTTCACAGCCAGAGGGATCTTGTCGAATGAGGCCTGCGTTTCCACCCCTGTGCTTTTGTTGTGAGGAGAGGCTCTCGGTGCTCATGGCGTCATCACTCTTACGGACCTTTTGCTTTCTAAGCAGTAAAATGGGATTACAGGTTTCAAGGATCCGGTTCTTACTGATCTACCTCAGACCCATGTATTTGCAGCCTGTCATTATTCAGTCGAAGAGTCTGATGTTCCTGAGGAGAGGCAAATGATTGCCTCTGAAGAGCTTTGCTGGCAGAAAGGAGCACATCACTGCTAGGGTGGGCCACTAATTATCTTCAGGTCTGTGCTGAGGTCTACAGCGGCAAGACCGAGAGAAAACTTCATTACACCTGTAAAGCCCTTCATTTTGGAAGGGGTCTGATGACGGGGAAGTGACCATCCTGCCACAATTGAAAAGCTATTGCTCTGCTTCAGAGCGCCTTCTCTGGAAGCTTTCAAAGTTGGGAAGAATTTCTGAGACTCTGAGATGAGATTTTTCAAAGAATCGCATTCGGCCAGCCTGCCGCCATTTTCAAACTCGGACAATTCTTAAATAGGAGTTTTTGTGCTGATTCCTGAGGGCATTTTCTATTAAGATTGTTCATTTGTCCCCAAATTTTAGAGGCAGAAGGGGAAAAGTGTGTGTTCTGGTACAGTGAGAAAATAAATTATTCATTCAGTAAAGTCCCATGTTAGCACCTTGGCCTGGGAAATTACATGTCCTTAAAATTTTGTGACACCCTTCTTAACATAATGAAACAATATTTAATAGAATAAACAAGAGATTTGGAGTCAAGCAAGGTCCAATTCAAACCACATGGAAAATTATCTCGGACAAACTGCGTTTAGTCAGCACCTAAGCCTAACAGATTTATTATTTTTTTCAGCTGTAAGTCAGAAGTAATACAATTTTCTCACAAAATTATTGTGGGGATTAAATTTAAAAAAACAGAAAAAGAATCTAAAGCATCAAACGGAGACTCTAGAAGTGTTGGTTTCATCTCTCTCTATCTTTAATGAGATATCCTCAGAAAGAGATATTAAGGGAAGTAGAAGACTGACAAAGCTGGTAACACATTTTTTATTTAGGCACAAATAGTTTGAAAAATTATCTTCCAAATTCTCGCTGTACAAACTTGGACAGGTTACTTATCCTCTCTGATCTTTGGTATCCTCATTTGAAAAAGGGGATTGGGATTAACTACTAATTTGTAGGTTAAGAGAATACATAAGATAAACATCTATGAAGTTCTTAGTGCAATGCCTCACACTTGGAAAAAATCAATAAAAAACAGTTTTGTTATTTAGATTAGACTTTAGCTGCTACCTATTGTTCACACAAGTGGAGAGGGATACTAATATTTTCATGTTACATTAAATGAAACTTCTTATATATAAATATGATGATTTCTGTAAATATGAGAACATTTCTTAAGGGTGGTATTAGAACCTGAGCCACAGTACTCAAAACCTCTGCTCAGTGTTTACCCCATTGACTCCTTAGATTTACATTTCCTTCTTAATTTGGCATTGTCTTATTAAGAATCTCTTAATTGGAGGGCGTCTGGGTGTCTCCTTTGGTTGAGCGTCCGACTTTGGCTCAGGTCATGATCTCACAGTTTGGGAGTTTGCGAGTTTGAGCCCTGCATTGGGGTCTGTGCTGACAGCTCGGAGCCTGGAGCCAGCTTCAGATTCTGTGTCTCCCTCTCTCTCTGTCCCTCCTCTGCTTGTGCTCACTTACTCTCTCAAAAACAATTAAACATTTATATTTTTTAAAAAAAGAATCTCTTATTTCAGTAAGGACATAGAATTCTTAACATTAGCTGGAAATAATAGATATTCCTATATAGAACGGAACTCCTTAGAATTATGTGTACATGTGTAAGTCTGTAACCAGTCCAGTCTCAAGGAGAGGAAACCTCTATTTGTTAAACCATGAAGGGAAATTAAAGGTTCAGTGAGAAGGACAGTGATGACAACATCCAATTCCAAAGGCAAATGCTGTGCCCTTTAATCTTGAAATGCCTTTATTAAAAGAAGAGTTCATTCCTACATCCATTATCACTCCTTGGAATCCATTTGTCTCGTGGTGACCTATGTAATACATCATATTCTACAATTCATAAAAATACTTCATTCTCTCTTTTGGCACATATCAGTTCGTGATCTGAAAGGATGAATACTTCAATAATATGTCTATGCTGATAATTTTGTTTTGTTTTATTTTGTTTTAAGTACACTATTTTTAGAGCAGTTTTAGGCTCATGGCAACATTGAGCAGAAGACATAGCCTGCCCCATTATCGACATTGTGTTCTATGGCGATACACTTGTTACAGTCTATGAACCTGCACTGACACATCATTATCACCCACAGTCCGTAGATTACATCAGCGTTCACTCTTGGTGTTATATAAACTGTGGGTTTTGACAAATACATAATGACAGGTTTCCATTCTTGTAGTATCATACAGACCAGTCTCACTAAAAATCCCCTGAGTTCTACCTATTCATCCTTCCCTCCACTTTAATTCTTGGCAATAACCGTATTTTCACAGGCAACGTAGTTTATCTTCTCCAGAATATCATATGGTTGGAATCACATAGTAAGTAGCCTTTTCAGATTGTTTTTTTTTTTTCACTTAGTAATATGTATTTAAGTTTCTTCCATGTCTTTTCATGCCTTGACAGCTCAGTTCTTTTTAGCTCTGAATAATGTTTCATTGTCTGGACATTCCACAGTTTATCAACTCACCTACTGAAGGATATCTTTGTTGCTTCCAAGTTTTGGTAACTCTGAATAAATTGCAGGTGCAGGATTTTGTACGGACATAAGTTCTCAACTCATTTGGGTAAATACTGAGAAGTGAAATTGCTGGATTGTGTAAGAATATTTTTAGTTTTGTGAGAAACCACAACTGTCTTCCAAAGTATCTGTACCATTTTTTATTCCCACCAGCACTGACTGAGAGTTCTTGTTGCTCCATATCCACACCAGCATTTGTCAGTATTTGTCTAGAACACGTCTTCGTGTAGTGACATATCGGTTCCTATCAGTTTTCCTTTTAATTTGTGTAGTTTTCCATTCATTTTAGGAATATATTCTATTTTGACTATTTTTTAAATTTTATTTTTTATTTTTTAAAATTTACATCCAAATTAACATATACTGCAACAATGATTTCAGGAGTAGATTCCTTTGTACCCCTTATCCATTTAGCCCATCCCCCCCCACAACCCCTCCAGTAGCTCTCAGTTTGTTCTCCATATTTATGAGTCTCTTCTGTTTTGTCCCCCTCCCTGTTTTTATATTATTTTTGTTTCCCTTCCCTTATGTTCATCTGTTTTGTCTCTTAAAGTCCTCATATGAGTGAAGTCATATGATTTTTGTCAGACTAATTTCACTTAGCATAATGCCCTTCAGTTCCATCCACGCAGTTGCAAATGCCAAGATTTCATTCTTTTTGATTGCTGAGTAATACTCCATTGTATATATATACCACTTCTTCTTTATCCATTCATCCGTTGATGGACATTTGGGCTCTTTCCATACTTTGGCTATTGTTGATAGTGCTGCTAGAAACATGGAGGTGCATGTGTCCCTTCGAAACAACAAACCTGTATCCCTTGGATAAATACCTAGTAGTGCAATTGCTGGGTCGTAGGGTAGTTCTATTTTTAGTTTTTTGAGGAACCTCCATACTATTTTCCAGAGTGGCCGCACCAGCTTCCATTGCCACCAACAATGCAAAAGAGATCCTCTTTCTCCACATCCTCGCCAACATCTGTTGTTGCCTGAGTTGTTAATGTCAGCCACTCTGACAGGTGTGAGGTGGTATCTCATTGTGGTTTTGATTTGTATTTCCCTGATGATGAGAGATGGTGAGCATTTTTTCATGTGTTGGTTGGCCATCTGGATGTCTTCCTTGCAGAAGTGTCTATTCATGTCTTTTGCCCATTTCTTCACTGGATTTTTTGGTTGGGAGGTGTTGAGTTTGGTAAGTTCTTTATAGATCTTGGATACTAACCCTTTATCTGATATGTCATTTGTAAATATCTTCTCCCATTCTGTCGGTTGCCTTTTAGTTTTGCTGATTGTTTCCTTCGCTGTGCAGAAGCTTTTTATTTTGATGAGGTCCCAGTAGTTCATTTTTGGGTTTTTTTCCCTCCCTCCAGAGACGTGTTGAGTAAGAAGTTGCTGTGGCCAAGATCAAAGAGGTTTTTGTCTGCTTTCTCCTTGAGGATTTTGATGGCTTTCTGTCTTACATTGAGGTCTTTGATCCATTTGAGTTTATTTTTGTGGATGGTGTAAGAAAGTGGTCCAGGTTCATTCTTCTGCATGTTGCTGTCCAGTTTTCCCAGCACCACTTGCTGAAGAGACTGTCTTTATTCCACTGGATATTCTTTCCTGCTTTGTCAAAGATTAGTTGGCCATACGTTTGTGGGTCCATTTCTGGGTTCTCTATATTCTTCCACTGATCTGAGTGCCTGTTTTTGTGCCAGTAGCATACTGTCTTGATGATTACAGCTTTGTAGTACAGTTTGAAGTCCAGGTTTGTGATGCCTCCTGTTTTGGTTTTCTTTTTCAAGATTGCTTTGGCTATTCGGGGTCTTTTCTGGTTCCATACAAATTTTAGGATTATTTGTTCTAGCTCTGTGAAGAATGCTGGTGTTATTTTGATAGGGATTGCATTGAATATGTAAATTGCTTTGGGTAGTATCGACATTTTAACAATATTTGTTCTTCCCATCCAGGAACATAGAATATTTTTCCTTTTTTGTGTGTGTGTCTTCTTCAGTTTCTTTCATAAGCTTTCTGTAGTTTTCAGTGTATAGATTTTTTTTTACCTCTTTGGTTAGATTTAGCCCTAGGTATTTTATGGTTTTTGGTACAACTGTAAATGGGACTGATTCCTTGATTTCTCTTTCTGTCACTTCATTGTTGGTGTACAGGAATGCAACCAATTTCTATGCATTGATTTTATATCCTGCAACATTGCTGAATTCATGAATAAGTTCTAGCAGTTTTTGGTGGAATCTTTTGGGTTTTCCATATAGAGTATCATGTCATCTGTGAAGAGTGAAAGTTTGACCTCCTCCTGGCCGATTTGGATGCCTTTAATTTCTTTGTGTTGTCTGATTACAAAGGCTAAGACTTCCAATACTACGTTGAATAACAGTGGCAAGAGTGGACATCCCTGCCTTGTTCCTGACCTTAGGGGGAACGCTCTCAGTGTTTCCCCATCGAGGATGATATCAGCATGGGGTCCTTCATTGATGGCTTTTATGATCTCGAGGTATGCTCCTTCTATCCCTACTTTCTTGAGGGTTTTTATCAAGAAAGGATGCTGTATTTTTGTCAAATGCTTTCTCTGCATCTATTGAGAGGACCATATGGTTCTTGTCCTTTCTTTCATTGATGTGATGAATCACGTTAATTGTTTTGCAAATATTGAACCAGCCCTGCATTCTACTTGGTCGTGGTGAATAATTTTTTTCGTGTGTTGTTGGATCTGGTTGGCTAATATCTTGCTGAGGATTTTTGCATCCATGTTCATCAGGGAAATTGGTCTATAGTTCTCCTTTTTAGTGGGGTCTCTGTCTGGTTTTGGAATCAAGGTAATGCTGGCTTCATAGAAAGACTTTGGAAGTTTTCCTTACATTTGTATTTTTTGGAACAGCTTCAAGAGAATAGGTGTTAACTCTTCCTTAAATGTTTGGTAGAATTCCCCCGGAAAGCTATCTGGCCCTGGACTCTTGTTTTTTGGCAGATTTTTGATTACTAATTCTATTTCCTTACTGGTTATGGGTCTATTCAAATTTTGTATTTCTTCCTGTTTCAGTTTTGGTAGTGTATGTGTTTCTAGGAATTTGTCCATTTCTTCCAGATTGACCATTTTATTGGCATATAATTGCTCGTAATATTCTCTTATTATTGTTTTTATTTCTGCTGTGTTGGTTGTGATCTCTCCTCTTTCATTCTTGATTTTGGTTTTTTGGTGTCCTTTCCTTTTTCTTTTTGATCAAACTGGCTAGTGGTTTATCAATTTTGTTAATTCTTTCCAAGAACCGGCTTCTGGTTACATTGATCTGTTTTGTTTTTTTGGTTTTGATAGCATTGATTTCTGCTTTAATCTTTATTATTTCCTGTTTTCTGATGTTTTGGGGTTTTATTTGCTCTTATTTTTCCAGCTCCTTAAGGCATAAGGTTAGGTTGTATATCTGAGATCTTTCTCCTGGATTGCTATATACTTACTCTTATGACTGCCTTTGCTGCGTCCCAGAGGTTTTGGGCTGTGGTGTTATCATTTTAATTGACTTCCATATACTTTTTAATGTCCTCTTTAACTGCTTGGTTAGCCCATTCATTCTTTAGTAGGAAGTTCTTCAGTCTCCAAGTATTTGTTACATTTCCAAATTTTTTCTTGTAGTTGATTTTGAGTTTCATAGCGTTGTGGTCTGAAAATATGCACGGTATGACCTCGATATTTTTGTACTTACTGAGGGCTGATTTGTGTCCCAGTATGTGGTCTATTCTGCAGAACATTCCATGTGCACTGGAAAAGAATGGGTATTCCACTGCTTTAGGATGAAATGTTCTGAATATATCTGTTAAGTCCATCTGGTCCAGTGTGTCATTCAAAACCATTGTTTCCTTGTTGATTTGTTGATTAGATGATCTCTCCATTGCGGTGAGGGGGGTGTTGAAGTCTCCTACTATTATGGTATTACTATCGATGAGTTTCTTTATGTTTGTGATTAATTGATTTATATATTTGGGTGCTCCACATTTGGCACATAAATGTTTACAATTGTTAGGTCTTCTTGGTTGATAGACCCCTTGATTATGATATAATTCCCTTCTGCATCTTTTGATACAGTCTATTTTAAAGTCTAGATTGCCTGATATAAGTATGGCTACTTGGGCTTTCTCTTGTTGTCCATTAGCATGATAGATGGTTCTCCATCCACTTACTTTCAATATGAAGGTGTCTTTAGGTCTAAAGTGGGTCTCTTGTAAACAGCATATAGATGGATCTTGTTTTCTTATCCATTCTGTTACCCTGTGTCTTTTGATTGGAGCGTTGAGTCCATCGACATTTAGAGTGAGTACTGAAAGATATGAATTTATTGCTATTATGATGCTTGTCGAGTTGGAGTTTCTGGTGGTGTTCTCTGGTCCTTTCTAATCTTTGTTGCTTTTGGTATTTATTTATTTATTTCCTTATTTATGTATTTACTTATTTATTTATTTTTTCATCTTTTCTCCCCTCAGAGAGTCTCCCCTTAAAATTTCTTGCAGGGCTGGTTTAGTGGTCACAAACTCCTTTAATTTTTGTTTCTCTGGGAAACTTTTAGTCTCTCCTTCTATTTTGAATGACAGTGAAGTAGACTAAAATAAAATGCAAGTAAAATAGAATTTCAAAAAATTTACACAAAAGTAAATACTATAATAAGAAAAATTAAAGAAAAATATATTTAATAAACATTGGAAATAAAAATGAATTTTTTCTCTTTCTGTATTCAAGAAAAAGAAGTAAAAAAGAGAAAAAAGAAAGAACGAAAATTGAATAGATGGACCTGCTAACAGATTGAAGTAGGACTGAAATGATTTCGTTTTGCCCTAGAAGTCAGTCTATGTAGCGCTTTAGTGTCCATAAACTAAGCAGGCGGTGAGACTTGTCTTCTTGAAGAGCAAGGTTGGCCCAGTTGGGCGGGGCTCAGTGTAACAGCTCCGCTCTCCACTAGATGGCGGAGCTGGCCTACTGGGGCGGAGCGTTGTGGCGTTTGTAGGTGCGTATGCGCATCCGCCGGAGCGGTTAAAATGGCGTCACCCAGCCACCCAGGCTGTTCTCCTGGGTCAGCAATCACACACCCGTCCTCTGTCTTCAGCTTTCGTCCACTTCCCGCTCTTTCACTCTCCGTGACCAGGTCCCAGGCAGTACCTCTCTCCTGAGTTTGTCTCAGATGCGGCTGTTTTCCCCGGCCCCTTACTTCTGAAGGACTGCGGCTTTGACCCTTTCCGTCCCTCTGCGGGAGGGTCTCACCGAGCAGTGGCCGAATGAGCAAGGGCCGAATGTCGGCCACAGCCAGGAACGCTTGCTGGGCCCTGCTGCTGCCGGTGACCCGAGACTGCGGCCAGGTGCCACCCGCCCCAGAAAAAGTTCACGAGACAGTGTAGCAGCAGCGTTTCAGGGATTATGGAAAATCACAACACACATCCGGCAGCAGGCTTCACCCTTAAGGACCTTGTTCCAGCACCAGCGAATGTGGCCGCCTTCCGGGGTCTGCCGGGACCAGGTGGCTTCAACAGTCTCTACCAAATGTCCTTCCAGCAGTGGAGCCGCTTTTCCCTGTGTGGCCCAGACTCCACTCTGCTCCTGGGGATTCGCCCTTCCCACCAGAGCACCACCAGGTATGGAGCCGCGGAGTTGCAGCTTCTGCGCTCCCCTTGTTTACAGTCTTAATGGAATTTAAACCCTCTCCTTTCTCCTTTCTCCCTTTTTAGTTTAGTCCCTGCGGCTGTTTCCAATTTTCCACTTTCTCTCCAGCTCTTTTTGGGGGGAGGGGTGCTTTTCCCATATTCCACACTCTCCCCCCTGTGTCCAACCTCTCTCCGCCCTCTCTCCGTACCTCCCTGCCAGCTTCAGCTTCTTGCTCCCCAAGTTCACCTCGCCGCACCGCATACCTGCTGAATTCTGTGGTTCAGGTTGTGCAGATTGTTGTGTGAATCCTCAGATCAGTTTTCTACGTGTGCAGGATGGTTTAGTGTTGGTCTGGCTGTATGTCATGGACGCGAGACACACAAAGAACTTCCATGCTGTTCCGCCATCTTCACTCCCTATTCTATTTTGACTTTAATGATATTTTCTCTTTCATTTTGGGGACTTTTTTTCACTAAGGACACCAATTAGGTTTTTGGTGGACACCTTTATCCACTGTGATATCTATTTTCTGTAGTTATATTGATATATGAGTATTTTTTTTCTCTGTATCTTATATTCTGCACGTTAGCATTTTCTTCGTGTCAGCAGTTTGGTTGCCATCCATGTTTATTTATTTATGTTTGTCTAAAAATATATCTAATTTTTTTTATAACTGTAAAATTTTGTCCTCATTTTTTTTCTTTAATACTAAAATCTCCATCTTAATCTCATCTTGTTCATTTTTCTTTCTCTGAATTTTTGTCTTATCTTTGAACCCTTATTTCTTAAATTCATGGTCTCACTTAGTTTACTTATAGTCTGAAGCACTTCTAGGAACTTTTGCTTTCTTATGAAGCTTATATTTTCACCTTTCAACAGAGGCTTCATCTATTTTTGCCATACTATAGGTCTCGTCCTCAGTATTTTAGTGCCCATGCTTGGAGAGATGCATTATGGCCCCCTCTCTTTTTTATGTCTCTTTTATACTGGAAACACTTAACTAAGCAGTAGTGTCTGAGTTTAAAACAGTGGGAGAATTCTCATTGACTCCCTTTCCAATCCAGTTGAAAACTGTTTTTATTTTTTTAGAATTTAAAACTTAAAGGTCCTGTTTGTTTAGCCAGAGGGGTAGAATAGAGTGGGAAACATTGGGATGTTGGAGCCTGCTCATACCAGCCATGAGAATAGGTTATTAAATATTCAGTATTTTTTGTGAGACAGCTGTTAAGCAACATGGCCATCATGAAAAATTAAATTATATTAGTTTACATATAAATATCTTACATTATATAAAAAAAAGGTAACACATCCTCAAAACTCATCTTTCCTGATGACTTTATTTACTACCATCTATGCTATTGAGGTTATTTAGGACAGTTTTTTGCATTTCATGACATCACATTCGTTGCTTGAAATTGGCCACGATCAGAGTTTTTCCATCGTGGAAATTGGCAAATGCTACAGATCAGGCCCTGACTTACTGTTTTGTTGATGATCTAGACTCAATGAAGTGATGGAAAGAATGTTAACAATGCAGGTAAGATTTCAATGTGTTGTGTCTTTTACCATTACATTGTGATTAGCAAGATAATTGAGAAAATATTTTTTGGTTTGTTCTGGTTTGTTCTAGTTTGGTTTCAGGAGTAGAATTTAGTGATTCGTCACATACATACAACACCCAGTACTCATCATACCATGTGCCTTCCTTGATACCCATTACCCATTTAGCCAATCCCCTAACCACCTCCCTCCAGCAACCTTCAGTTTGCTGTCTGTAGTTAAGAGTCTCTTACGGTTTGCCTCCCTCTCTGTTTTCAGTATTTGGAAACTACTATCCTATTCAGAAAGAAGTTGTTTGCTTTACTTACAAATGATGAATATCTTTGTGGCTTCACTTTATTCGTATTTAACAAAATAAAGAAAAATATCAATGAACATTCATGTGGGAACTATACTTGTTTATTAATTGCAACCATAGTTTAGTCATGGGTACAAGAGTTCAGCAAAGTTCAACGAAAACATATTATGAGAACCAACTGACTCTATGGAATGTGTGGCATAATCTATTATTACTTGTAAAATCATAATTGTAAATTTATCATTTTTAACTTCATGAGTGTCTCTTCCCCCTGCTGCCTGCTCCCCTGAAAATCTTATTGTGGTTGTCTCTTCCCTCCTCCCTCTTCCTCCTCCTCCTTCTCCTCCTCCTCCTTAGCCTCCTCCTTGTCCTTCCTCTCATCTTTCTTCCCTTTCTCCTTCTTGCCACCTCTTTGTCTAAACCTCTATATACTGCTGGAGACAATTAGATTGGGAAATAATAATCCTTTTGTCTTTCTATTTTCCTATCTTCTAAAATTAAAACCTTGAAGTCTTGTTCTTAGCTCTGCTTGGACTGAGAGGTGGTCAGGGTGGAGTTTTCATGGAAATTGTTACTTCTTCTGGAACTGACTACAGTAACTGTCCTACCCCTTTCCAAGTTGGATATGTGTTTTAAGTTTTGTGTGTTTATGTGTGTGTGTGTCAGGAGAGAAGGGTGGGGTATGTTTACCTTCTTTTCTTCTTACATTGCCCCTTGCGTGTCTTCCGTGGAAGGTAGGTTTGGAATCGCTTGGATGCTTGCCAAGTCCAGTATATTAGCTTTCTATTAGCAAATAACAAATTACTACAAACTTAGTGCCTCACAACAATGTACATATTTCATCTCTTACAATGTCCATGGGCCAGGACCCAGGGCTTTGCTGGATCCTCGGATCACCTCTGATGAACTTGGAAAAAGTTGTTCATTTTATTGATTGATTGGCAGCTTTAATTTCTTTGTGGTTGTATGACTGAGTTCCCTCTCCTTTTTATTAGCTCCCAACCAGGGGCCACTCTTAGCAACCAGAAGCCATGCTTAGGTCCTTGCCCCCAAACTCTGTAGGTGGTTTACAAGATGGTTGTTCATTTTCTTCAAGACCCCTTCTTCCACTTGATCAAATCAGGTCAATCCAGGATAACCTCTCTTTTGATTAACTTCAAGTCAACTGGTTAGTAACCTAATCACAGGTGTGATATTCCCTCATATTTATAGGTTCTACCCACACTTAACTGGGGTGGGGTCATTATATAATGCATGTACATACACAACGGGCTGGGAATTGTGGGCGTGGAGTCGTTTATAATCCTGCCTACCATACTCAGACTCGCTGATTGTTAATACTCTCGAAGTTTCTTACTGGCAACCAACTTATTCTAAATTCTTATGATTGCTACTAGTTTATTATAGCTGCATTTTTTTGTTTGCTTGCTTGCTTTTTCCTCTTGGGAAGGAAAAGGAAAAAAAGAAAGGAAAAGGAAGATTTTGAGGTTTGGCTTTACTGTGCTATTTTAATCTTGAATAAATAACTGCTTCTATTTATTATTTGCTATATTTTAATGTTCCAAATAGTTTTTGCATATAATGGAATAATATTTATGCAAAACCTCCTAACAGATATTTTATAATCCCTCTTACTTCCTTCTTCTGCACCCCTTCATAAATTGACATCTAAGTCATGAATACTATCACGTGAAGAAAAGAAAAGAGGGCTAACCCTAGAATAAAGAATTCCAAGGGAGGTATGATATAGGGAGCGTTCCAAGAGAGAAAGAGCAAATAGTACCTTTTCAGAAGGGCGGAGTAGAGAGATTTGGAAGGATAAAATGAAATAAAGATAAAGCCTGAGACTCAGTAACAGAGTGTTCCCTGCCATAGGCTCCAGATACACTGAGAAGTAAACCAAGGGCAAGATGGGCAGTGGCTGAGAGGGTGTCCATGGTGAGAAGTGAGCTGACTGCTGAGTCCCTGGAAGTCTGAACTATAATAGCTGAACAGGTACCAAGGCAGCGATGTGAGGAAACCAAGTCTTTACTGTGCCAAGAGGCCAACCCATGAGTTGCAGCATCCGTGAACACTTCAGAAGTGAATGCAAGGAAGGCAGAGCCCGATGCCTAGAGAACAGGCACAAGGAGCTACACTTCACCTGTGGGTCAACAGACGCCGTGGGGAGTGGCAGCATGGAGACGGGAGATTCCCTGAGGCTATGTGAACTCTCCCTGTGTCTAGATGCCATCTTTGGAAGAAGGTGGGAGAGGAAGAGGACTTTCAGAAAGAAATGCAAACCTTGTCTTACCTTAACCCTAAATGAGACTGCTTACAATAGGAGAAACTTTATCAGCTGTAATTAGAAAGTTTGCCATTATTTCTGCCATCATTGGAAAGAAGAATGGCAAAAAAGTTTGTATTTGTTACAGAGGGAATCTAAATTCCATGTACATTCTAGGTTGTATCGCACTAAACTGTGACCATATTCTTCATGCATTATCTCACTTAACCATTCCACAAACTCCATTACTATTCTCATTTTAGAGGAGATTATACTGAAATGAAAGGAATCTTGATAATTTGGGCCACATCAAACAGCTAGTAAGTCAGAGATGTGAAATACTGTTCGACCCCAAAGCGGCCTAACTTAATCATCTTGATTTGTAACACAGGATGCATATTGTTTCAGCAACAATTTGAGTGACATCATTGTGGGCTTCAGTTCTGGATTCAGTACATTCACTTCTCATTTGGACTCACAGATACTCACAAAATATAGTAATAGTTAAAGTTTAAAGGAGAATACTGAACTGCCAGATGGTTATCTTTATATCTTTGCCCACATCAGGACTTGGTTATTGGCTCTGCTTGAAGAGAAAAAAGTCAGGCTACATTAAAGATGCTTTCTTCAGAATCCTTCTAACTCTTCCAAATGGTACTACACGTCTCTTTTAGTATTTCCCCAGTGCTTGGTTCCAGATAGTTCCTTTTACCTAGACCTATCACTGCAAGAACACAAGCCTAAGGAGACAGAATTGGGGTCAAATTTAGTCTACTTCCATTTGCCACCTTCAGCACAGACAACATTCATCTTAAGATCCAGTGGTGGCCCTGGATTGCACATTTCTGGTTGCCCAAACTCCTGTAGACTCTGGATCCTGAAGGGCTGAAACTGTCTTGGCCTTGCTTAACTATCCTGACTTCAATTACCTCATTTCTGTGTGTTTTTCATACTCCATTCTATGTCATTCTTTTTGCTCCTTCTCTGAATGTCATTTTACCCATAGGCAAAGGGTTTGATTTACTAGACTGAATCATGGTTATGTATATGCTAACTGCTGCCTTTTAAATTTGGTGGGAATGAGTGGAAAAAGATTCTGATGTTTTCTGAACTGCACCCAAATACAAAATAGAAATCCCAAATGTTCTGGGAAAATATACTTTCTTATGTCTGAAAATTTAGCCATCTCCCAATGGAAACTCTTTAGGGATGCATCAGTATTTGGCTCTGACCTAGATATTTGGACAAAATGTTTAGTCTTGGCCTCAACATTGGCCTTTGAAAGATTCAGGCTGAAGACTCGTGCAATTTCATAACTTTTTTGGTATCCTTAACCATGTGATAGAGCCATGTGATGACACAAGTTACCATCATCCATAGAACAACATAACCAGAGCAATAAAATGATCAAGGGATTGCATTCTAATTCATTGTTCATTTATGGATATTCACTTTCAAATATAAGTACATATTTTAGATGTAACTTGAGGTGAAAAATCTTATGTACTTTACATATGATAAAACATAGCAGTCACTTGCACGTAAATGTACATTTATTATTCCAACTGTAAAATGCTATAATAATGATCTTGTAAATTGTTAATATTGTATGCTAAACATTATTAAGACATTTTAAGTAATTAGATGAGTGGAAAGTGATTGGCAGAAAATACTAACACTATGAAGGAGTATGTTAGCTACCTTAGAAGAATGTTATATTCTTTTCAGATCAAACTATATTTATGAAAGTTAAATAACAATGCAAGGCAGAAAAATAAAATTTAAGTTAAATCATGCTTTTAATCCTTACAGGATTATTTGGTGTATTCGTATTCACAACATTAAACAAGGTAGTTTTTAAGAATTGTATTTAGTTTTCATTTATTGAATTATACTTAAGCCCTAAGTCAGGCAAGAAAAAGTCCTATTGAGGAATTGTTCCCATTTTGTGAGAATGAGTCAAAAGAAGAATGTCAACTTATCCAACTTTTTATAGAATGGAAAATCAGAAAAATGTCATGCAATTGTCATTGCCAACGGAACAAACACGAAGGCTCTGAATGATTCAGGCATCACATGCATTCAACTTTTTCACACTCTCAGCTGTGTGTTTGGAAAGTAATTATAGCAATGTGTAATAGAACAGATTTACTGGCTGTGAGCAGAAAGATAGTAGCTGTTTTCCTTTCTCTTTGAGCCATAGAAAAGCTCCATGACATAGTAGAAATGCTGAAACTTCTTGTCTGCACTTCTACAAAATGTTCAAACAAGATGGAATAGCAACTATGGAGTGTTTAAAACAAAAATGCTTGTGGAGCACCTGGGTGGCTCAGTTGGTTAAGCGTCTGACTTCAGCTCAGGTCACGATCTCACGGCTGGCAAGTTCAGGCCGTGACAGGCTCTGTGCTAACAGCTCAGACCCTTGAGCCTGCTTTGAATTCTGTCTCCCCGTCTCTCTCTCTCTGCCCCTCCCCTGCTTGTGCACTGTCTCTCCCTCTGTCTCTAGAGACAGAGGGAGAGTGGGGGAGAGGCAGAGAGAGAGGGAGACAGAATCCAAAGCAGGCTCCACGTTCTGAGCTGTCAGCACGAACCGGACAGGGGGACTCGAACTCAGGAAAAGCGAGATCATGATCTGAGCCGAACTCGGATGCTTAACTGACTGAGCCACCCACGAGCCCCTAAAACATTAAAAAATATTTTAAAACAAAAATGCTTGAAATAAAGGAAATCTTAATGCTGAACTTTGCAAAGAAGAAAAGCAAATGAACAACAGATCAGTGCTTAAGAGAACAGGTTATTTATTGGACTCTCCTAAAGAATAAAACCAATTCATGTTTCTAGAGAGTGAAAGCATTTCTTACGTGTATCATACAAGAATAAAGAATAATCATTTCATTATTCTATCCTAGGAAAGGTGCATGGATTGAGGGCAACTTCACAGAGAACCAGAGTGGTTAGTCCCAAGCAACGTGCCAAGGTTTATGCCAGCCACTACCTCCATGAAACTTAAGCAATTTCCAGCAACACTTCATTCCTCTCTTCTCAACAAAGCTGTCCCTGATGATCTGTATTGACCTGTTCAATTAGTTATTCAGCATAAGAGCAAACACATTTCTGACTGAGTGACAGGATCCACCAATTATGTTAACTTGTGAGGAAAGGACACTGGGAATTTGTGGAGTACACACTAGTGTTATTTGCATAAACAAGTTATTACCATAAAAAATGTTTCTGTAAGTGTTCAAAAATGCCCCGTGTCTCTTTCTTCCCCAAGAAGCTGCCCAAGACAACAGACACCCCAAGGAAAGTCAGTTACCTGAAGTTTTCATTTTGAGTGTAAGGAAAAGGAATTCTTCATCTTGAAAAGCCTGAGGTTTAGCAAATTTCAATTGGTTCTAATTGAACCCTTCCTTTCCAAAATGATCAAGAACAAAAGAGCAAGGAGAGGGATGTCCACACGAATCTATGGCAAAACATGTCCGAGTTTGAATTACCAGACATTTGGGTTTGCAATCCTAACTCTTGTATTTGCGTGCTGTGTGACCTTAAAACTTTCTGAGTCTTTGTTTCCTCTTCTATAAAATGGGAATAGTATTCTATTTCTAAAAAATAGAATCTACTGTGTAAGATCATTAGGAGGGTTAAATAAACTAATCTTTATAAAATGCTTGCCAGTTAGCTATCTTTGCATGACCAACATCCCAACACTCACAGAATAAAATGAAAACTAATCCTCATTTCTCTTGAGACTGTGGGCCACTCAATCTTGCTGCTGCCTGTATCAGTTTGGTTGATGCCAATTGGTTCACACACATTTCTGTCGTCAGGTGGAGGCTGGCTGGTCTAGATGGCCTCATTCACCAGCCAGGAGATTTACCAGATGTTGGCTGGCTGTTAGTGTGATTCAGTTAAGTGGGCCACATACCTCTCATCTTCCAGATTGTTGACTCAGGCTTGTTCTCATAGCAGAGACAGAAGTTTAAGAGATTACGTGCATAGGGGCCCCTGGGTGGCTCAGTTGGTTGAGCATCCGGCTTCCGCTCAGGTCATGATCTCTCGGTTTGTGGGTTTTAGCCCCGCGTGGGGCTCTGTGCTGACCACCCAGAGCCTGGAGGCTGCTTCAGATTCTGTGTCTCCCTCTCTCTCTCTGCCCACCACCCCCCCCACAATCTGTCTCTCTCTCCTTCAAAAATAAACATTAATTGTTTTTTAAAAAGAGATAACGAGCATATACTCAGGGCTTCTTGAGACCTATGCTTGAAAGTGGTATGTTACTTACACCATATTCTGTCCATCAAAGCAAAGCCTATGACCAAACCCAATATCAGCGGGGGAAGGGCATTCTGCCTCCAAGACAGGAACTACAAAGTCATATGGCAAAAGTCATGGAAACCATGGGTATCTAGAGGTGTGAATAATTGTGATTATTTATGCAACATGGCACAATGGTTGGCACATGGTAAGCTTTAGGGAAGAGATGACTCATACTTTGTGCAGTAGATTGGAGAGGGTAGGGGGAGAGGGGAGGGAGAGAGGGTAGGGAGAGAGGGAGGTAATCTATGAGGGTGGGACGCTGGCTTAAGAATGAGGGTGCAGCTGAGAAACCATAATGGTGCTCTGGTCTTTGGAAGCAATCCTGAGCTCTCGGGGTGTGCTGGACACCAGCTCCCCCCGTATCTTTGCCTTATCAAAGTAATCAAATAGGATGTTTATATCATTCTTTTCAACTACAGGGCACTGTTCAAATATTAAGAAATCCTCAAATTCTGACTCTGGAGCTGAGCAGAAAATGAATAATCCTATATTCCCCAAAGAGCCTCCTTTGTCACAATGGCAAAGTGATTCATCCACCCAAGGTCACTGGTAAATTGAAATCTGAGCCAGGACTTTAAGGGAGTTACTATCTCACAGCTAAGTGTTTTGACAAGGTGGGATGAGCCAGGTTAATAGAAAAAGCCACTTATAAAGGGGATATTCTTTATCCACACACTTTGCTGGAAACCTTAGCATGAAGATTGATAGCAAGTTGGAAAAATTGCAGGGGAAAAGGGAAAGGCATTACTGAATGTAAGAAGTATAATTTGGTTTTAAAACACCTCATGAGATATCAACGGGACCTACTGAAAGGGCCAGAGGGCGTTGTAGTGGAACGGAGCAAATGGAAGAGTTATTTCAGGAGAAGGGAAACAGGGACCAAAATTTGGGTTAGGAAAATTCATTATAAACATGTCACTCATTACAAATGAGAAACATTGCAATCTTCTACCAGCCAAGCCCCAAGCAGGTGTGTATCAGCTTCACACACACACAGACCGAAGGCGCATGCACAGATCTTTTATTTATTATTCCTATTTTTTTAATGCCAAACAGACCCTTCCTTCTCTCTTTGGGATATCCCTTGGAGACTTGTTTTATGGACCCTTATATTTTCCCCCACAATTATTTTATATTTAAGGAGGCATAGAAGAGGCCATGTTGTTAATATTGTTGTACAACTACCTCTTATAACCTCCTCACCTCCTTCCGAAAGGGGTCTAAGGAAGCTAGGTGGTCCCCTTGCGATTCTCTACCACTTGTGGCCTCCGATCGTTTATTGGACTGCAGATCGCCAGAAATAATACAGATCTACCCCTTGTACCAGTCTCCATCAAGCAACGTGAGATTTCCAGGATCCTCAGTGCATGTGGCATGCTCAGGCCTAAATGCTCAGGGCTCTGTAGGGTGGGGGAGCATCTCAGCTCCTGGCCTCCAGCATTCTCTACCACCTTCCAGGTCTTACTTTCTCCTTACCTATCACCATGTGTCTTCATATTTTACTAACTTTGATTAACTAAGTCATCTGTTTAATGTGTTTATTTTGTCTCCCTGGTAGAATGTAAGTCCTAATAGCTAAGATAGTGTATGGCTAATAGGAGGCATTGATAAATATTTCTTAAACTAGTAAATGTCGACCCATGCCTGTGTAAATTTAGAGTTTGGGTGAAAAAGACCTAGGAGGTACACTATAATATTAATATGGACATATTGCATAATTATGAATGCTGGTAGAATTATAATGGGTATAGAGTCAGATAGAAGTGGGTTTCAATCCCGATAATGAGATGTAAAGGTGATTTGTGTCACTTCTGGAGGAAGCATATTATAGACTATTATAGCATATTATAGCATAGGAAATGCTGTAATACTCTTCTGTCAGTGCATGGTGGTCAAAATACCTTCTGCCAGCTTGGTTACTTGAGCTACTAAAGAAGACAATGACCCCAGTAACCTACAGTGAACATGAAACGTAAACAAGAAATAAACAAATGTCATGTTAAGCCATTGAGATGTGGGAATTGCTTTTTACTGAAGCATAACCTGGCCTACTCTGACTCATACACAGTGTGGCTTCAGAAGTTTCTATGAAGATATTGATGCTATACAACAGAAATAATAAGGCTACCCCCACAAAACTGTAATCAAATTAAATAATGTGTATAAAGCACTTATTATGACCGTTTGTTTCACAGTATGTCCTCAATAAAGTGTAAAAAGATAACAACTACATACGGCAGAGATCAAATATCCGTAACCTGTCACCAAGTTTTCCAGCCTTCTGAAATCACATTTGCGTTCAATATCCAAGGAAAATCGTTCCAATCTTTATACTGTGGCACTTCATACTATCGAATTTTATACAGTGAATGCAGAAGGCAATGCCTTCCCCAGTATTCTTTCAGGAAAATAAGAACGGGAGAGATTGGGCTATGATTGCATTGTTTTGGTTGCTACCATCATTGCTCTCTTCAAAGTAATTTCCAGCTTTGCGTTTGCTTTGGTCCCCTCTGCTCACGTCCTCTTTGATTTACCACCTGTCCCATCTCAGTGAGGTCCATTTCACTCCAATACATGGTGATGCCTTCTCTTCTTCACTGGCCCAGCTGCTAAAATCAATGCCCTCAAATGGTTAAAGTGCTTGGTCCTTTAACCAAGCAAACAAGTTGCATCTTGTTGTGTCTATTGCAAATCTTGCAATAACATTACGTGCATGACAAGCATTCAGCAATTTCTTTTTGCTTCCTTATTTGTGTGCTGCATTCATTTTTTTTTTTACATCAGTCAAGGGTTAGCACTTTTTTTTTTTTTAATCAAGGACCAGATATTAAATATTTTGGTCCCTGTCACAACCACTCGACTGCTGTTGTGGTGTGAAAGTGGCCATAGACATTATGTAAACAAATGAGCATGGCCGTGTGCCAATAAAACTGTATTAAGAATAAAGACAGCTACTGGATTTGGTTCTCAGGTTGCTGACTGCTGGGTTAAGTTATTCCAATTGCCTCCATCCTACCAGAGAACATGTACATTTGAGACATTTCCAGAGACATTTTCTTCAACTTCCCTCTGTTTTTGTTTATTTAACAACTTTAGTGGCCATCTGCTGTACCCTCGGCTCTGTGCAACTTTCTGACCTATGAGTCAAGTAACCCACAGTCCTGCCTTCTGGGGTCTCCTCATCCAAGGGGAGGACCGAGATGGAAATACAGATAACAATTCAACTTGGTATGAGAAGCTGTATAATAAACATTTTTTTTTCTCAAATCGCAGGAACCTGGATATTGTTCTGGAGAGAGTTTATTCCACTCTTCAAACTTCCCGGAAACACTAACACACATCAGGCTGCTGATCTCACAAGTATATTCTCTGTGACAGGAATTTGAGGAAGCCATCGTTCCCATCTTAAGCAGAAACCGAGAATTTTTTCTTTTTCCTTGTAATTACTGGTTGCTTCTGACCTTAGAAAAACAAGAAGTGAAAGAAATCAAGAAATACTTCCAAACAGAATTCCTCTCAGTGCTCAGAGCCTCTGTTCAAGTGACAAAACCCTAGGGATGAAAGTGTCTGTCTGAACTCGTGTCTGTGCCTATGAGGTTGAAGCAGACCGGTGGCGGCCCCAAGTGACCCATGCTGCCATCCCAATATTACCTTATTAGAGAGTTGAACCTAAAAAATTTATGAACATTGAATACTTTTTTAAAGCACTCACTCCTTCACTTGCCATTTGCAGAAACCATAGTAAGCGTTTCATAAGGGTGAAGAAAGTGCGTACTGTTCTTCACACATAGGGATGCTCTGATAACTCTAGAAAATGTGGAGTAAGCTGAGAAGCGAACAAGAGCTGGAGCCCCGCCAGCCCTTGGTGCTGCTTCCTGATGGCTGCACCAGATGTCTGAATCGACCTCAGCAGAAGGGCCAGGTGTTCTTTTAAATTTGAAATTGCAAGCAGAAACATAAGACCTTTTTTTGTCTTCTTTGAAGGGAAGGGAATTAAGAAGGAAGGCGTTTAGAGGATAAAAAAGCGGTGGTCATTGACCTGACTTGGTTGGAGGCTTCTCAGCCAAATCTCTGATAGAATACCATTTCCCTTTCCTGCTCGGAGATAACGGGGGCCTTGTGGTCTCAGACCTCTGCCCTCTCTTCCTGACCACAGAGAAGTTCTCAGCCTCTCAAAGAGGACAAATGCTCCAAGGAAACAGCTTTGCTTCCCTGACTGGAGGACACACACACCTCCCCAGGGGATTTCCTCTGGACTTTCTCTAGTGGCATGACAGCATCTTAAAAAATGTCTGGACTTAAAAAGGCAAAAAGTCAACATTCAGGCTATGTTAAGGAGGAGAGAAGACAGGCTGGTCAAAATTATATCCACTAGACACGCAGTCAGTGAGCTAGCGGGCTCTTCATAAGCCAACAAACATAAAAAAAACAACAAAAAAACCCAAGACGTGATGGTCTCCATTGGCCGGATTAGAAACAAGGACACTGCAAAAGGATTTTCCAAAGGTAGCTTTGAGTGGGTCTACTCTCCTTCCAATAGACTGTTCTGCCTGTTAAATAAATCCTTCAGAGGATCAGGTATTCTAAGTTTTTTATTTTAATGGCCCTTGGCCAGAGACATTCTTGTGGCCCCGATGAATGTTCTGTAGCTAAAATACTTCAGGGATTGGCAAAAAGCCTGCAATATACACCTCCTGGAAGTGTTACTTCATCATGCACTTGCCTGGACTGCAAGCCTGCTTCTCTAAAGAATTTCTGTAACCTTATTGCATTCACCTCCAAGAAGACACGATCAGCAGGGAGGAGACGTGCAGAACGGCTGCTTCGTGCCTCAGACTCCAGACCTCAGAATGAAGTCACTGAAGAAGTTAACATTAGCCTTGGCCCTAGATTTCTCGTTCTCTAGATCAGCACAGTGCCCTTAACTCCCCCCATCCTCATGCATAGGTTTGTCCTCAAACACCACACGTAGAGCCTTCTGTCTGCATCTCACGTGCTGCCTCGAGACCCACCTGTCATTTGTTATTTGTCCCGTACTCTTGTCTGGGTTTTAGAATCATTCTTGCCTTCAGCCCATTTCAGTTCAGACATGACCTTTTAGAATCTATCTCCCTTGCCTTGGCTATCCATCGGCAGGGTTGTAGAAATGAGTTTTTCTTTTCTCCACGAGCCACACAGGAGAGCGGCTCTTTCTGTGTGTTCGAGCAGACTGTGGTACTGGGGAGACAGTATTTGCTTTGGAAAGAGGTGATGGCTACCTTCTACCATGCCAGTTCCTGATAGTCTTTCTTTCCTGAAGAAGGACTAGGTCACTGGTTTGGGTGATTACAACAGGACAGAGCTGAACATGGGGTCCTGAGGCCCAGGAGAAGAGAGTAGAATCCTATCTGCGGTTCGATGCTGGCATGTCTGAGAGAACCATTTCAAGTCAGAAACTTGAGAAAAACAAAAGAGAGTAGAGCCGTGGGGAGATCAAACAGAAATAGTCAGAGGAGGGTACACACCCGAGGAGTATCTACGGCTTTATTGGCAGGGAAAACCCAGGGCAGTGGTGCATAGGATTCCTTTGGATTAGGAGTTGGAAAGTATAGTTTGTGTCTATGGAGGCGAAGAGCCAGGACAAACCTAGACCGCTCACAATTAGAGCCTGTTTCTATTCTCAGATACAAAATTAGCTAATTTGTCATTTATTTGCTTTTCTCCCAGCCATGTGATGGCCAATTATCACCCATTTTGTATGACTGGGTGGTAATTTGAACATAAATTTAGGGAGGCCCTACGAAAGGAGTTAAGAGTATTCTAGCTATTGGAGCCAACTTGGCACCCCCTAATGCCTCCGTCTCCACTCATGGGTTAGTGTCTGTTCCAAGATGACTTTCAAAAGTTTACTTTACCTCTCTAAGCCTCAGTTTTATCTTCTGTAATATGCAGATGGTAATGTGTATGTTGCAAGGTTGTTTAAGGTTGAGTGATAGAATGAGTACAAAGCACTGAGCCACAGTGATAGATACAAAGTACGTAGCGTTCAGTACTCCAGCTCTGGGGACTTGTTCTGGCTTCTGCTTCTTATTCTCACATCTTGAGCTGAAAGCTCTGCTCCAATGCCTCAGGTTCTGTTAATTTGAACTTAGTTTCTGGGTCAGCCTAGACCTCGACTGTACTCCGTGCCTCCATCTGTCCTATGTCTGGCTTATCCTTAACTTCCCAGGAGTACTCATTCAGCTCTATATTTAGGACTCCCTGGACACAATTTCACCTGTTTATGGCTTCATCGCCCAGATCCTACACAGATGTGGCATCTTGGGGATGCACAATAGCTGGGTTGGGTATGGTCTGATAGGGCAGCATGACAGCTTTGGCTATGGATGACACAGAATTAGCCAAATGAAAATGCTCATTGCATAGGCTTGTGAGTAAGATGACAGTCCAAAAGCCGGATGGTCAATTCTGAAAGCACAGAGTTCCTGCCAGAACCTCTTAGGAAGATAGATCATGAGGTATGTGCAGTATACACCAGTTTTTCTGATGCTGTTTGGGATTTCTTGATTTTTTAATATACTTCCCTCAGTAAAGGGAAGAAGCTGAAGCCTCTCTTGGACATGGAAAGCACTGGGTTTGTAAATTGGGTAACAGATCTGTCCTCTTGCATTAAACCTTTAGGCTAGCTCCTAGGCCATATGCATATCAGCATGGTGGTGGCAACAGCATCTCATTTTGGTTAATAGTAATCAATAATCTTGTCAAATGCAGGGTGGGATTCTTATTTTTAAGATAGCATATTGTGGGAGGCTAAAAAATGTGTTCTTGAGTTTTCAGCTTCTAATCCTTGAAATCTGTAAATGTTACCTTATACAGAAAAAGGGTGTTTGCCGCTGGGATTCAGTTAATGATCTTGAGAAAGGGAGAGTATTCTGGATTATCTCGGTGGACTCTAAATGTAATCACAAATATCTATATAAGAGAGGGAGGGAGATAATTACTATAGACAGAACAGGAGTAAGTGGTGCGACCTTGGAAGCGGGGATGTGGCCCTAGGCCAAGGCGTGTTGGCAACCCCCAAAAGCTGGAAGAGGCAAGATATGAATTCCCCTTCAGAACTTTAGGAAGGAGTGGAGCTCTCCAGACACCTTGAATTCGACCCAGTGGTAGTGATTTTGGACCTCTGGCTTCTGAAACTGTGAAAGAATAAATTTCTGTTTTAAGCCACTAAATTTGTGGTAATCTGTTCCAACAACCAAAGAAAACCAATGCACATGCTATTTCTCGACTTACGACACATGTAAAGCCTTGGGATCAACCTTCTTAATCCATACGAGACATCCGAGCAGATCATATATTCAAATGTCTTCCTCACTATAAAACAACTGTGGGCAAAGTATGTCCACATGGCAGAAGAAAGTACATACGGACTTCTGCATTAGAGGGTACTTCCTGCTTCAGAAAACAATACTGATTATAAATGACATGCATGGGAGGTTATACAGACAATATGAAATAAAGATGAAAATAAAAATAAGACATGATCCCATCACCCAGAAATAATCTCCAGTTTTTAGAATGTGACCTACATCCTTTCAAACTTCTTTCTCCAGCTACACACACACGTGCTTGCACACCTACTCACATATAATCATGCTGCATTCTGAAAATTGGATCAATACTATATATTTTATACTGTTTTTTTCTACTGAATGCTTGTGGAGTTAATTTCTAGTTAGTATATGCATACATCAGCATTTTTAAAAAAATTTTTTTCAATGTTTGTTTATTTTTGAGAGACAGAGACAGAGCATGAGTGAGGGAGGGGCAGAGAAAGAGGGAGACAGAATCCGAAGCAGGCTCCAGGCCCTGAGCTATTGGCACAGAGCCCAAAGCAGGGTTCGAACCCACGAACCGTGAGATCATGACCTAAGCCAAAGTCAGGCGCTTAACCGACTTAGCCACCCAGGCGCCCCGCATACATCAGCATTTTTAATGGTTGTATAATTATATTGCTATATCCTATTTTTTCAGTGAATGATCATTTTCTCAGACATTTAGTTTCCAGTTTTTATTTTGATAAGCATCCTCTGTATATGTTTCTCTGAACTGGTCTGAACGTTTTTTTCTGGTACAAATTGCTAGAAGCAATACTGCTGAGTCAAATCTATGCATGTTTGTGATACTGACCTATAGTGTCATATCACGATCTCCAGGATTGTATCATTTTATTCCCCAAACAACAGCACAGCCTTTCCAACAGTGATTTTTTTTTAATGTTTTTATTTATTTTTGAGACAGAGACAGAGCATGAATGGGGGAGGGTCAGAGAGAGGGAGACACAGAATCTGAAACAGGCTCCAGGCTCTGAGCTGTCAGCACAGAGCCTGACGCGGGGTTTGAACTCACAGACTGTGAGATCATGACCTGAGCTGAAGCCAGACACTTAACCAACTGAGCCACCCAGGCACCCCATCCAACAGTGATTTATAAATTAAGGTTCTTTGGTTGCAAGCAGCCCAAAAGAGTGCTATCTAAAGGAGAAAAGGATATAGTAAAAGTGGGACTGAGGTATCTCATAGTTACCCAATGGCCAATGGACCCATGACCAAGGGGGGAGAGGGCTGTTCTTTTCTCTAGAGATCTCCCAGAAGGAGATGCTGACCCATCCCCCTTTTATATCTTTGTGATTTAAATTCCCAGAAGGCCTGGCCCCTTGCTCACTCCCTGGACCCAACACTGCCTGCAGGGCAATGCAGTAGTGTATTTTGATTGCCCATTTCCCACCAGAGGCTAGAGCAAAGAAGAAATAGATGAAGAAATAGATGGCTTCCACAGTGTGCACATCAAAGAGAGGCCATCTGGGGGATGAATTCTACTTTATGTCCAACCTTCCCATGGTCTGTTCTGAAACCAAATTAATAACTGGAGCTAAATCTACAGAAAGAGAGCAGTGAGGCATTTACTGCTCTTCTTGGAGTATGAATCACCTGCGGAGATAAAGAATGGCATTGAGACTCCTGAGAATACCAGCCAATAATGTAGACACCAAGAGTAAAGAATGGTGACCAAATTTCCCTCAGTCATGCCTGCTTGTGGTTTCCCGAATCATGTTCTGTATCCTGTGTAGTCTCCTGTTTGTGATCATGCTTATGTTAGACACCAAATCAACTATGTGGACTAGAGAAAAAGCACCTCTTACAGAACGAAAGGCATATTTCTTTCTAGATGATCTTCATCCTACACTTCATAGGGGATACAAATTGACACAAATATTATACTAAACCTCAACTCCACTGCGAATACTGATTTAAAAAAAAGGCACCTGGGGCGCCTGGGTGGCTCAATCGGTTAAGCATTTGACTTTGGCTCAGGTCGTGATCTCACAGTGCGTGAGTTCGAGTCCCACATCAGGCTCTCTGCTGTCAGCATGAACCTGTTTCAGATCCTCTGTCTCCCTTTCTCTCTGCCCCCCCTCCCCGTCTCTCCCAAAAATAAACATTTTTTTTTAAAAAGGCACCTCAAATTTTACTGACCCCACCATTTCCAGACCTATCCTTTTATCTCATTGGATATCAATGCCCTTTACCAGATAACCTAAGCCCACATTCTGATTTCTTCTTGATCTTTTCTTCACCGCCACATCCCATCCATCTCTAGATTCTACTTATCAGTAATGGATAACACATTGATAGCGTTTACTATATGTTGACTAGGCCTCTATGCTTGTTGCAAACATTAACTTATTTACTTCTCACCACATTTCTAGAAATTACTATGATTATCTTCACTTTGCAGATAAGAGAACTGAGACACAGCATCCCAAGTCACAGAGCTAGAAAGCGCTTAGAGCAAGTTGCCTCCTTTAGGCAGTCTGGCTCCAGAATCCACACTCTTAACTATTAGAGTTTATGTTCCAGCGATTTTTTTTGAATCTCTCCTCTTTTCTCCATTTTTCTTTGCTCAAGTCTTTATAAAAACTGACTCAGCTTTGATCTTGATTGCGGTGGCTGTGGTAGGAGTCTATATATGCAACAAAAGTTTCATAAAACTATAGACATGCAAAAGCTGATAAAATTTGAGTAAGGTCTGTTGTCTGGTCAATAGTATTGTGCAATGTAATTTGCCTGGTTTTGCTAATGTATTATTGTTAAGTAAGTTGCTACCATTAGGGGAAGCTGGCTTAAGGATATATGGGATTTCTGTATTATTTTTGCCACTTATTGTGTATATATGATCATTTCAAAGTAAAAAAAAATCTTTTAAAGTTTAAAAAAATAGAAGCCTTCCTGTTTTTCATCTCTGTGTCCTGTTCTCCCTATCTTTTCTCGTTGTGGCCAGATGTAGCTTTCCGATTTCATCCCATCATTTCTACCCCTGGTTCTTCCACATAGCCCATTGCTCTGAAGTATGAAATCTTCATTTACTTAAGTTTTTAATTTTTTTATTTAAAAATTTTTTTTGATGTTTATTCTTGAAATAGACAGAGGGGCGCCTGGGTGGCTCAGTCGGTTAAGCGTCCGACTTCAGCTCAGGTCATGATCTCGCAGTCTGTGAGTTCGAGCCCCGCGTCGGGCTCTGGGCTAATGGCTCAGAGCCTGGAGCCTGCTTCCGATTCTGTGTCTCCCTCTCTCTCTGCCCCTCCTCCATTCATACTCTGTCTCTCTCTGTCTCAAAAATAAAAATAATCGTTAAAAAAAAATTAAAAAAAAAAAAAAAGAAATAGAGAGACAGAGTGTGAGTGGAGGAGGGGTAGAGAGAGAGGGAGACACAGAGTCCAAAGCAGGCTCCAGGCTCTGAGTTGTCAGTGCAGAGCCTGACAACGGGGCTCGAACTCATGAACTACGAGATCATGACCTGAGTCAAAATCGGACACCCAACCGAATGAGCCACCCAGGAGCCCCATTTCTTTATTTATTTTTAATATTTATTTATTTTTGAGGCAGAAAGACAGAGTATGAGCAGGGGAGGGGCAGAGAAAGAGGGAGACACAGAGTCCAAAGTAGGCTCCAGGCTCCGAGCTGTCAGCACGGACCCCAATGCAGGGCTCGAACACCTGAATCGTGAGATTATGACCTGAGTTGAAGTCACACGCTTAACCAGCTGAGCCACCCAGGCGCCTCTCATTCCTTAAGTTTTTAAAGTTTTAAAGACCTGGCCCCAGGCTAGATTTCTAATTCCACCCCCTTGCCAAGCCCTGCATTTAATACTGAATTATACTGCACTTCCTGCAGAAGTAATTTTTTCTTTCCTGAATGTATCCTGGAATCACTGCTCTGGGACTTTGCTCCTTTGCTTTTCCTCATGTCTGGAGACCTTTCCCAAGACTCTCCTTCCCTCTGCTGGTGCTGCTTCCTCCTTCAAGCTGAGTGGGAGTTCAGAATTGCCTTCTCTGGGATTCTTTTCCAGACCACCTTTCTTACCTGAGTTGAGTTCGACCCCTCTGAGGTCCCCATGGCACCTGATAAGTGCCTCCAGCTTGGCATTTCCTAAGCTGTGTCACATCTACCTGTTAGTCATCTGCCTCCCGGCACATTCCCTGGGGACTAAAATAAAGCTACCTTACATATAAAACCCTACCACATAGTGGGTCCTGAAAAAGTATGCTTCCTGAGTGAAAGAAAAATAAATAGATCCCGGATGGACCACTTGCTACCTTGTCAAAGGTCTTCATTCACATGATACTAACTCAAATTCCTTTTTTTTTTTCATCACAAAACAATTAATGTACTTTTATGCCCCATCCTCAGAGCCACCTTTTAATTATTCTTTTTTAAACATCTTAAATGATGTTTGGGAGAATTCATAAACATACAGAAATAATGGCAAGGGCTATCAGTTGATGGGAATATAAAAAGTGTATGGTATTCAGCTTTGATTTTGAATTTTTCTATAGGGCAATACGTCACATTCACATTCATTCGATCCCCCCAGGCCTGATTGCTTTATAACATTCCCCCCGTTATCCAGGCTGCCTTTTATGCCAAACAAAACAGACGCACAGTTTCAGGATCTTTAAATCCCAACGTAAACTTAAGTTTTTGTTCGCTTTAACTATTTGGAATTTTCAGTTTATTTTGTCATGTTTACATTCTACAGACATTTAAGGTAGCTTCAACCTTCAATATATTCTCATTTTAATCTTTCGGGTATCATGTGGCACGGACTCTGTCGAGGAAAAACGAACTCACCGATTTGAGGTTTGTCTTCTTTTTGATACACAAAGCATTACTCTTAGGTGGTTGGATGTGACCAAAAGTCACTTACAATTATTTGTATTTGTTGACCGTCTGAGATCCTTCAGTATACAGAGGAAATGATAATTAATGGTAGATTAGTCCAGCCAGACGCCTTTCATTCTCAGCAAGTGTCTCCAGTTAGTTTGAGAATGTGGCCTCTTTCAGAACATCCCAAGCACAGTTAGATCACCTTCCTTTACTTGGAAGCCCAGGTACAGTCAGGGAGATTTAGGACACATGTTCCAGATGAGTTACGCTGACATACGTTTGGTAATTATGGTTACAAGTACTTTCTCCAAAGCGAGGATCATGCATGAAGGAATTCTGAGATGATTTTGTGGCATTTGTTCAAAATAGAAAAGAATGATTTCTTTAAAGAGTAAGGAAAAGAACTCAAAGCCAAGAGTATTAGGTTGAAACTTAGAACCTACATATAGCTCTCATGAGTCAGTGCTCTGCAACCTTGAAATGCCTTCTGGGGTTGTCAAGATATTGAAAGAGAAGTCTAGGCTTTCTACGCCGGTGTGCTCTTAACGGTGCTGTTCTAATGCTAGGTTTCCTGAAAAGTCTGCGTAGGTTTACTCTTCCATTCCTCTGAACTCCTATGGCATTGGTAATAAGACAAACCCTACTACATGTAGGTACTTGTCTAAGCATATTACATATATTACTTCATTTAATCATCCAAACCCCCCTTCGAGGTGGATACAATATTGCCATTAACTGCATTTTTCAGACCAGGATGCTGAGGCCCAGAGAGGGTAAATAACTCGTCCAAGGTCGCACAGCTAGTAAGTGACAGAGCACTAGACTCAGGCAGCATGGCTACAGAACATCAGTTCTTAGCCGCCCTGTTCTGTCACTTTCCATTCCACTTGTGCCTCTGTCAGAGCACTGACCCTGCTAGAAAACACTTCATGTCTGAGGATGTCATGCACAGTCTCCTTTGCTGATGTAAAGCCTTTGTCTTATTCATTCCTATATTCCAAATGTGAAAAAAGTATTGCCCATTGTTGGCTACATAAATAGTTGTTGAATTAGTACATGCCACTTGTATTGATTCAATCCTTTGGTTTAACAGTAAGACTTAAATACAGGTATAAGAACAGAAATAATGAAAAGGTGAACTCGTTATTATTATGTGCAATAGGGAACGGCATACTCAAAGACCCTGTGGCAGGAAGGAACATGGACAGCAAGAAGAAAAGAGCAAATGAAGGATTCAGATGATCATGGAATCTCACTGGCTCTGTCCTCTCTCTTGCCAGTGTTCACGGCTAGTGTGGAATTAATGGCAACTGACAGGTTCCTGATCAAATGTGGTCTTTGGAATAAATTACATTGCATTCTCTTCAAGATAATGAAATCATGTTTCAAATGATTCCCAGTTTCTGTCTCCCAAAAGAGACCAGTCTACACAAGCAGGCAATGGAGAGAGTTTGAACGGTCTAATGTCCTTTTTTTAAAAAAAAATTTTAACCAAAACATTCTGAATTGAAAACTCCAAAAATTAAGGAACCTTGGGAAAATAGTGACCTTACTTTTGTACTCAAGTCCAAGGTCTAACAGATGCTATCACTGTGCTACCAAAAAGAGATAGCTCCTGAGAAGTAAAGAGCAATGACAGTCCTTTCTTTTGGAAATTTAAAAAGCTGAAATTCCCTTCCAGGAACAGCGAGGGCTACTTTGTGCTCTACGTTACTACCGCACTGAGAGAATTCTAGGAGGAAGAACAGATCTTGTTCTTTCCTTAGCTTTTAAAAATAGGTCAGGATATCAGAGCTGAAGTACATGTTTATCTTGCTCTCCCAATTTATCCTATCCTATTTTATAGGCTTCCTGTTTGTGTGCGTCTCTCTCAGGGAACCACACGGAAAGCAAATGTCTAGTGAGCAGTTTTTCCTCCGAAATAAAAATGTAAAGGCAGTATGCATTCCTCGGTAAACCTCCCGCCAGGGGACTTGGGGTAGGAAGGCAACTTTCAAACAGGTTTTTCCAGAAACCTAGGTAAACCGTGAGAATCCCTGGAGTTGTCTCTTGAGGGAAGCCATAAAACGCCATGATGCTGAAATGAGTAAAGGACTTAAGAGACTGTGCAGAGGGGCACAGTCATTTCCCCAGCACATTAGCGTACAATGCCACGTTTGCAGTGCAGATGGCTTTGTTCTCCCGGGAGAGGTACGAATGGGTAGCCGTGCTGCGGGTGGTGGATGCCGGTGGGTTTCCTAGAGACCACTGAGATAACTGAAAGGCCCAGGAACTGGAAGAGAAAACAAAACCCAAACAACGTTGATCCTAAGTCTGACACGGATGAGGTTGCCAGCGTATGGCTCGCAAATTGGGTTGCTTTTCTTTGGTATATGCTTTGGTAATGGTACGCAAGGATATGTAATATTGGCTGGAATTGTGTTCGAAGCAAAATATGACTGAAAGCCTTCGTATTTTATTTTATTTTGTATTTCATCTTATTTTATTTTGCTGCTGATGACTTAGAAGGCTAGTGTTGGATTTTTGAAATCATCTAGATTAAAAAAAATTTTTTTTTTACTGTATATTTATTTTTTGAGAGCAAGACAGTGTGAGCAAGGGAGAGGCAGAGAGAAAGGGAGGCAGAGAATCCAAAGCAGGCTTCACTCTGTCAGTGCAGAGCCTGATGTGGGGCTCAAACTCACAAACTGTGAGACCGTGACCTGAGTGGAAACCAAGAGTCAGATGCTTAACTGACTGAGCCACGTAGGTGCCCCCCGAAGTTATTTATATCTTAACCAGGATTTCCTAAGCTGAGCTGAAAGTCTTTTAAAGATGACTTCAGCTTTGGTGTAGGATGTTATCTAATGGCTTCAAACCGTGTACTTTACCTGTGAGTTTCATAAATTACCCCCATTCTGTAAACTCACACTCAATAGTCACCATCCTTAAATAGTCATGGGTCATCATTATTTAAAATCTTATCTGGCATTATCTTTTAAACCTTTTTAAATTTTGAACTAATTTCAGACTAACAGCAAGATATCAGTAACGGTACACAGAATTCCTGTTTACTTTCTGCTAAGGTTCGTGCAAATGTCAACCTTTATCACCTTTATTACTTATTTCCTCTCTTTCTCTTTTTGAATTGGACACTCTCCATTGATATCTCCTACCATTTTAATATTAGCTTGTTAAGTTGCTGCTTAAAATCTTAGTTCCCATGTAATTTGCATCGTCTAAAATGTCATGCCAAGAGCGAGGTAATTTGTCAATTTTCAGCGAACTGAATATAATGCACCCATCATTTTCTTATCCAGCATATGTAAATAAAACATAGATGTAAACCAAAGAATGTCAGGAGTGGGTCTGATGAGAAATAAGGGTAGGAAAAAAATGGGCCTGATTCCTGCTTCTTTGTATTTGGGTTTCAGAGACATCTTATTTCAAAGAACGCTGAGCATATCTGTGGTTACAGATCTGTATGTACCCTTAGCCCAGGGAAGTGAGAAGCAGTAGGAGGCAGGCAGTTGAAGAGGCAGAATATAAATTTGGTAAGTGTAGGTGAAATCAATACCGATGCAGAAGAATAAATAGACTTTTGATTAATGTAATTATTTTTTGAAATCCATCTGCAAAATAACTGCTTGTGAAGCTAGGGCTGCAGTATAACGTACCAGCCGCACACCCTCTCACCTCTGCATTCTGTGTGCTCTGACATCTTCACACAAGCAGTGTGTGTGTGTGTGTGTGTGTGTGTGTGTGTGTGTGAAACAAACTTCTTCACTGCATGGGGAAAAAATGAAGATACGATGAGATACATGTTTAAATAGGTGCAGCTGTAATATTGGCTCATTCGTGTAAGTCAGGGGGACATCGCTATGGGCATAGTCTATATCCCTTCCTAGACTGAGGGCATTTTGCATTTTTATGATCAGTTGATATCTAGGTCACTTCATGAATAGGGACAATTTGTTATATCTTTTGGTATTGTCAAAGATCAGCCAAGAGTTCCAAGTCATTAAGTTGTCATTATTATTTGTTCATAGTTAAGTATTCAAGAAAATGTTTTAACTTAATTAATTTGACATGTTGATGTATTGCCACCAATTGTTAGAGTTGCATGGAGCAAGGAAATCCATGTGGTTTTACTCAGGTCAAGATAAGCATCCTTCCTTTAAACAAGGCTCCTTATTAAATCCTACCATAAAACAAAACAAAACAAAACAAACAAAAAACTAAACAATATAGCAGTAACATGATTTATGGAGCACCTACTATGTACCAAAAAGTGTACCAGGCACAATATGGACCTCATTGTATTGAATCCTTACAACAAACTACTAATGAAGACACTATCATTTTGATATTGTGGTTGAAGTGATCCAGGCTGAGAGGAGAGTAGAAAGCCACTGAATTCTTGGGTGATAAATACAGGTTTTATCCTGTAGTTCTCACTCATGTCAAAGCCCAAGTCTTTATTCATTCTGTTGAAGTGGCTCTCATGCTAATTAAAAGAAAACAAACACATAAAGAGAGTATCAAAGTCCAATAGGGACCTTTCCCATCAAAGTTCATCAATTTATTTTGTATCTTGCTAAAACCAGAAGCAGGGCTGCAGCTTGTAGTTAGTTGTATGGTTTGCGCACTGCACAAAGGCACTTGCCCAAGAGGGAGAGTGGGAGCTGACCCACAGCCCTTGCTTGGCCTCTGTCTGGATCCTTCCTTGTCCACTCACAGGGAGCACTTTTACTAATAGGGAGCAGTCAGCTGGAACAAAGGCTGGCACTCAGAGTTCACCCATCTTGTCCACTTCTTCTCGAGACCTCTATTAGAATCTCTTGGCAACTCATTTTGATGTTTTCGACTGACTATCTTTTCTAACTTTCAGGCTAGCTGAACTCAAAAATAGCCTACCCATAACATCCCTCTCTGTCTTCAGCTAACCGGAAGTCCTGCTGTAATGTGCTGTTTGCTCAATCTGGGCTTTTCTTTTCCATTTTCACCTCCAAAGGAAGCCCAAGTATGCAGTCTGTGGTCTCTTAAGTGACCTTCGTGGTCATATGTGTCACTACAAATGATTTTTCTAGTCCACGGCAGCATTTACTTTTTCCTCTGCATTTCAAAGAAGCACCTAGAATCCATCTGCTGGCCACTGTGTTATTTGAAATGGATATGGAATGACTCTTTAAGCATATGCAAATAATTAATCACAATCACCTTTGATGGCCTGGATATGAACAAGGACAGCAAAGATTTTAGCACTTGTTCTGAAAGAGCTTCTGTCCCTATAGGTGTTAATAAGATTTAACCAAATTTGAAAACTTGGAATAATTTAAAGTGGTTCTTCCACAGTCACAAAAATGAGTGACTTAATTCTTTCAGTTACAGAGCATTTAAATAATAAGTACATGATAAAGAAATTAAAATTCACACTTGGGGTTGAGGAGCAAGAGAAGAAAGTAAGGTGTTTCAGGAGCACATGATATTGAGGCCCAGAACTGTAAGGAAACACAAAATTAGAATTTCTCCTGCATTCATCTTCCCCGCTCCCCATGTGAGTCTACCATTTGCTCATTTAGTAAATAATTACCGAGTATCTATTATGTTCAGTGAATGAATTGAATTTTGTGCAAGCAGTGAACAAGAAAGACATTTAGCATACACACCGTTCTGAGGAGACATCGAATAATTTTTTTTTTAAATAATTAATTACTGGGACACTGTCAATAGGGAAAGTATGGGATGTGTGGCAGGTAGAAAGTTGCAGATGGGGTTCAGTCTTCAATACAGTAGAGGCTTCCTCTTATATCCTCACAGGGCTTTGGGGATATCAGCAGTTGTGTTTCAGAAGCAGTAGGAAAATGTCATTTGTGAATGTGGAATACTGTATATGAGAAGTATAAAATTGGAATATGCTTGTAGTCATTAGGATATACCCACACATGCACACGCACTCTTCACTTCTGTAAACTATTTTTTTTTTTTTTTTAAATTTTTTTTTTCAACGTTTATTTATTTTCGGGACAGAGAGAGACAGAGCATGAACAGGGGAGGGGCAGAGAGAGAGGGAGACACAGAATCGGAAACAGGCTCCAGGCTCCGAGCCATCAGCCCAGAGCCCGACGCGGGGCTCGAACTCACGGACCCCGAGATCGTGACCTGGCTGAAGTCGGACGCTTAACCGACTGCGCCACCCAGGCGCCCCTTCTGTAAACTATTTAAAGACAGACAAGTGCACTGGCTAAAAATGCTAAGCGTAAGTCGGGCTGACAGTGTGCCCAGAGGCATCATCGCTAACAGCAAGGAGCCCAGCGCTCAGAGCCGCGTGGGGAGACCCCACAGATGGGCAGGACTGATAATCTGCCTGGATGGAGTAGTTTCATGGACCACTTCCCTGCCGTGTGTTCACGAGCACCTTCCTCGTGTTGCTCCCAGAGTAGCTCAGGAAAGCCGTTGGATTTGTTGCCTCATCTGTGACAGCCTCCACCCTTGGAGCCCTTGCCTTTTCAGTTCCTGTTTCCTTGACTTCGTCCTCTGGAAAACTAGCAGAGGGAAAAGGGCACAACTAGCATTTAAGGAATCCGCATGCGCCTGCTCTTCTGCTCTTCATTCTTGGTGCCCACTAGTCTTGAGACAAAACTGTCTAATACTAAGGGAACAACTGTACAAGTTCGTTTTAGAAATTTACACCTAAAATACATGGCTCTTTGAAGCCATTCACACGGGGGTCAGGAGGAAATGCTATTTAGGCAGGAACTTAGGAGCTAGTGAGAGTTTACCAGGTAAAGGAGAGGAAGAGGAGAACATTCTAGGGAGGAGGGATAGATATGCAAACACATTTTGTATAAAGGAGCGGGAAGCATGGTACATTCATCAGAGCAACAGAAGGAGAATGTGGCCGGAGCATGGGAGGAATGTGGGAAGAGTGACAGGAGATGGGGCCCCGGAGTTCGGGCAAAGCTAGAATCCACAGGTCCTTCAGGGCAACCTTTAGCAATTTAGATTGTATTCTAGAGTAACTGAACGCTGAAAAGTAATCAGAAGAAAAGGGAATCAGGCCTGTTGGACATGATCAGCAGTGCAAGGTAGGAGGTTCATGCCTTCCATTATCATACAAAATAAACGTTGACCTCCAAACTAATGTTCTAGCACCTTTAGCACTTGAACTTTGTCCACACACAATACAGATAAGCCTTAGGTATCATCCTTAGATTGCTTTTGTCTCTTCAGGACTCACCCACACGTCATGGCATTTGTGGAAGAGAGTTTTCAATCCGTTGAGAAAAGGACAAGAAATAGCAACTCGCGTTTCAGAGCCATGCATAATTGGGCAAGATACCCAGTAATTTCAGCCAAAATAATGATGTGCTTATTTTTTTGTGTGTGGGACAAAATATAAAATTCAATTAGAATTTCAAAATCAGTGTCTATTTAGGGAAAAGTCTTTAACATCATTACAAATCTATTTTAGAAAGGTAAATGTAAATTGTCATTTAGATTTAAGTGCTTTTCCATCAACATATATAATGAGCTTGGCTGAGGTTATTTCCTAACATCAGTGTGAACATAATTAATACATGGAAATGTATGAAGAATGATCATGAGAAAAACAGAATTAAATAATGGGAATTCATAATGCAGAGCGAGTTGCAAGGGCTTAACATTCATAATATTCCTCATTTTTAAGGCAACGCTATTATCGAATATGAAAACGATTTAACATAACCTTGCAACTTTAGGCCAACAAAATTGATAAAATGTCACTCATCTGCACATTTTAGATAAAAATGAACATTAACACTCTGACTACCTATTCTCAGAAATGCTTTTTTTTGCCCAGGACCTAGAACACCTAAGAGCACAAGCAATGTTCAATCTGAGTATGAACTCCCAATGTGATGAGTCTGTGAATCTTTTCAATGAAGAGTTAAAAAGGACTTTTTAAAAAAGTGCTATTGACACAGGGCTATGCCTAGTCTTTTTTGAGGTGTTCTGAGAACACAAAAGATGCAGAAAATACTGTCCTTTCTCTCTGGGACCTTAGAATCTATTTGAAAACAGTGCCTGGGGAAAGTGGCCACAGTGCAGGGGTGGGGAGGGAGTTCTGAAATCATAAGCCCTGATAGGGAAATTCTACATTACAGAGCAAAATTGTATTAATTTTAGGAGCTTGTATTTACTTAGCACTTTATCATTCTTTCATTTAGCAATTAGTTATTTAGCACTGACAGTTCTTCGATTTGTTACTTTGTATCTCTCACTTGACACTGTGACTAAAGTTCAATGTCATCCATTCAAGGAAGCAGCAGAATAGAGTTAAATCTTATTTCTACCCACCTCCAAAGTCTGGAGTTTTTCCTTACCTAGAGAGTGGTCATTGTTGTTTTATCTGTCCCCAAACAACAATTTCTATCATTTTTGAGTAGCTGCTTCTCTTCCAAGGTTGTGATTCTGCAAGGGGTTTCCAATTCCCAAGCTGCACACCCATGGTCACATGTGTAGGCACGTGACCTAGTGTGAGCCAGTCATTGTAACCACTTCCAGGTGTACTTCTATTGTTTCAGAAATGGATATGAAACTGAACCAAAACGGTGACAGTTTTTCTCTTAAATAGTTTGTCCTAAAGAAGGCAGAGGAGGCTTCTATTTCCCTTGTGAAGTGGTTGTAAGGTGCCTATGGCCATGTTCGGGTTGTGGGAAAAGATGATGGAGGGAATGAAACTAACATTCACTGAGGCATAGCCAAGAGATGGGGGTGAGAGCACAGGTGGGAGGATAGAGGGAGGGAAGGATGGAGGGAGGGAAGGCATAGGGCTACCCACAGTGTATATATCCATTAGAACTGGTTCTTCTTACTCCTTCTCTCATAACTTGCTTATGAAATTAACAACACATTCCCTTTATATACTTAAACTGATTTAAATTATGCATTCTGGCTTATATATCACTGGGAATCAGCATATAAAATGGAAAGCATTTGGAGCCCCAGACTGGTCTGGAATCCTGGCCTAAGTGCTTACTAGATGATTAAACTTAACGTCTTGGAACCTCAATTTTCTCATCTGCAAAATGGGGTTAAAATGTTTCTATCCCATGTTATTGAGAAGATTGCACCATGTAATGCACATGGCATATTTGATAAAGTGCCCACTGATTAAACAAATAGCTAATGAAGTGATCATTTTTTTTCTTTGTAACCCTTGGTATATTTTTTCTGTGTCCTTCACAGCTCTCCATCATCCTTTCCAACTGGCATTCTTGAGGAATATCTGTTTAGCTAGATCTTACAGAGCGACTTTCAAAGTTTTTGTTGCAGGGGCACCTGGGTGGCTCAGTAGGTTAAGCATCCGACTTTGGCTCAGGTCATAATCTCATGGTTTTGTGGCTTTAAGGCCTTCCATTATTAAAAAAAAAAAAATAATTCTGTGTAAGTTTAAGGGATATCACCCTCTCCATATTGCTTGAAAGGCTGCAAAATGTGGCTGAATCTTTCAAAGGGGCCGATGAAATGCTGGAAACAGTGATGTCTCTTCGAAAGGGGAAAGGTCTTAAATAAAATTAAAAAAGAGGGTGGGGGGGGAAGGTCTGTTTTAATTTCACTCCCTCTGAGCCATGCACTCACTTTCCACGTGTAGGTTTTCTTTTTCTTTCTTTTTATTTTTTAGGATCTGATCTGATGTTCTACTGTAATGCCAACTTTGAAAAATATTCCTGTACACAAGCAACCGGGGTGGGGGAGGGTGGCAGGGGGGACTCTTCAAAGCAAAGTATTAGAACTTGGTCTTTCAGTTTTATCTCCCCCTTCTTTCCTTCTCTGTCTTATCTCACCGACCCCTCCCCCCCCCAATACACACACTCATACTTTTCTATCAACAAAATTGATTATGCAAATTCTCCAATATATCTCAATATTTTTCTTAGAATCTATTTCGACTCCTTCCTGTTGGGGATGGGCAATTTTCCATAGATCGTCCTGTAACTGCAATGTTATCCACATATCCCAAGCCGGAATTTCATCTTCCTTTGCACATTGAAATGCCCTGTCCATCTATTTAATCTTGGTAACAGCAATCATCATCATCACCATCATTTAGATGCTTTTAGAAGGTAGCATTTCATTCATGTAATTTTGAAACAGATTTTTTTTTTTTTAATTGGTATCGTGTTTTAAAAGTTTAGGCTCTGGAGTAGATTTTTCTAGGATTGAATTCCAGCTTCCCTCCCTCTAGCTGTGAGTCCTTGGACTAATTGCTTAATTGCCTTAAGCGTCAGTTTCCTCATCTGTAAATCAGGAAATAGCAATACAGTTCTCGTAGAACCATGGGAGAGTTAAATGAGCCAATGGATGGAAAATACTTAGCAAAATGGCTGGAACATAGTACAAGCTGCATCGTGTTAGCTATCCTCCATCATTATCTTCATCATCATTTTAATGTGGGATATTGATAAAAGAGCTATATAACACTAACGGATAATATGTACAAGTCATTGCAAGGAGAGCTTTCCAATACTGACTTTTAAGTAATTTAAAGCAGCCATACATTTCTGTGTCATGATATAAAGCTGCAAATATGACTGCAAACCAGCACCCAGTACTTCTGATTCAACTGATGTTGCAGTGAAAATTTTTTTGACAGAGACACAGGTTACCCGGGATTCACCATCCCTTTCAGAAATAGAGCACGTCAAACAGTGGCTGAGCCAAAGCACACATTAGATGTTTGGACAGGACACGTCTACACTATAAGCTCAACTTACAGTCACCACTTCTTTGGCTGGTGTGGAGAGAAGGATTGAAACCTCCTTTCTGGAGCATGCTGGATTGTGAGCAGGACTGAGAAGCCACAATCTCGTCACAACTGCTGAATCAACCTCTTCATAGCGTCTGCCACATTGCAGCACTGTGCCTGGTTGTGAGGGGGCTTTGGAGCACCAGGCAGTGTTCCAGCTCTCACGCACCTTGTGATCGTGACTGCTTGGGAGGCAGGAGGGCTCTACCGAAAGGGCTATCAGTCAGCTTCTGCCGTAGTAATGATGAGACATAAGCTATGTCAAAATCAATGACTTAAGCTAAAAAGGATGTACAAGGGAAACAAAGGAGCATGTAACCCAGAGTTTCTCAAAATTTTGTTCATTAATGCCCACTTAAGGAGCATTTTGAGAGATTTTCTTCTAATGTTTGCCCCGAATGAAAGTTTCATACCATAGATAAATTGTGTATCTGTTTATGTACTCTATGTCTATCTGTGCTTTGTATATAAAAAATAGTAGGAATCTTTCTCCTACCAAGAGTGAATTTTCATCCCATTGTGGGCAATATCCCCTCACTAAGAATGTAGGATCTAACCTACCTAGGAAGGTTCACGAGAAGCTTCAAGAGACTGTAATACTTGGGTTGCACCTTGGAAGTGGGAGGAGGTTCTCAAACAAAAAGGAGGGAAGAACACTCCAGCCAGTGGGAATAGCAATGGGACCAATGGCTGAAAGAACCTTCTGTATTTTGGAAACTGCTAGAATGGTCGGCACGTTGGGCCGGAGTCAGGGCGTGGTGTGACAGAAAGCTGGAGGGGTAGGCACGTTATGATTCAGAGCTGTGGTGAGGACCTCACCATAACATCAACAGTTCAGTTTGTTCTTGACCTTTCTTGCGTGCTTACACTTGAGTCATGGAAACGACTTTGTTCCGGAGGGCAACTGTCCCTCACTTCAGCCTTTAAAATACTCCCACAGTTGGAGGGGGGAGGGCTCCTAGCAGCCATGAGGCTAGCAACTGGGGCCTGAAACCTGCTGTTCTCCTTCTGAATGGGTCAGCTGGGAAATCAAGGGAAATGAATCATTGAAAACAGCTGTGTGAGTTGACCATGCTTTGGCAGTTGGCCATCGTTTGCCAGTAAAAGTCGCAGCAGAAATCAACCTGTACTGAATGTTACTCGCACATTTCGCTCAACCTGTAGGGAATTTCTTAAAAGCTGATTTCAAGATTCTTCCTGCATTTCACTATTAATAAGGAAACCTCATCCTCATACCACAGAGGTATATACGGACTGCCTATCGATTCGTAGAACTGATGTCAACTTTTCTACCTTCTGCCTTTGCCGCTTTAGCAATTAAGAAAACCGTTTCAGGAAGTAAAGCACACATTTTCTTTTGCCAAACTTTTGTATGTTCCTATTTTCTAAACCAAAGATTTGGTCACAGTGATGTGACAAACATGAACCTCTCTAAGGGGTGGGGGTGGGGAATAATAACTTTGAAAGCAGGACTGTTCCCAAAAAGTCTGGACATGAATTTACCACGTTTTAGGCCAATCTGGAACTTAGTAAAAATGATCATGTTACAAAACATTGAAATAATTCCCTGACCTACAGCTAATTACTTTGCTTCAGTTTCCACTGAGACCTCTGTGGACACCAAAAGTCCCTCCGCTGACTATTTGCAAAATTGAATTCCAAAGCCTGTCTTTAGGTTTGGTTCCTATAATCTAACACGGATTAGATTTGTGACATGCTCTGATTTGCCTATATTTCTATAACATATGGAGAAGCAGGAAGCCCAGAACTTTTAGATGCAGGTCAGCATGCAGAAACAATGTGATCATGTTCAGATGTGATATTATTCCTTCTTCTGAGTCTTATTAGAGACACTCTAATTAATTAATGACAGATGTTGTTTCGTGAATTCTTTATCCCTTAGAGTTACCGCTTCATTTTTTGAGCATGGTACCATCTGAGTGAAAACAATCCATTAATGCCAGGTTAAACAGAGACAAATAATGAGAGTAAAACTAAACAAGAAGAACTGAGCCTAGCCATGATTCAGAGGTAAAACTGAGTCCAATCTAATTTGTGATGCAGAAGTTTCCCTGTGTCAGAGGCCCCAGTCTGGGTGGGTGCTTCAACTTTCCCAACAGAGGCACCTGCTCTTGGAGCCAGCACCATGAGCGTTATTTAGATTTTAGCACTGTAGCCAGCTGCCCCCTTCACTCTTCTGAGTATTTGTACCTTGCTTGTTTCAAATGGATAACTTTGAAAGATGTTGGATGGACTACGGATGCCGAATGTACTAGAAAAAGAATCACAAGGGTGCCCGGGTGGCTCGGGCAGTTAAGCATCTGACACTTGATTTCAGTTCAGGTCTTGATCTCATGGTTCGTGAGATGGAGCCCCATGTTGGACTCTGCACTGACAGCACAGAGCCTGCTTGGGATTCTCTGTCTCCCTCTCTTTCTCTGTCCCTCCCCCACCCATGCACAGGCTCTCTCTCTCAAAATAAATAAATAAACATAAAAAAAAAAAAGAATCACAGAATCATGGAAACTGGAGGCAGCTGGAAGGGACAGACTGGTCCATATCCTTGTTCTTTCCCTCAGAAAAGATAGAGCCACACAATGACTATATTTTTAAGTCAAGAGTAACTTCAATTCTATTGAATTCTGAAAATTAAAAGATCTGTTCTGTATAGTACCATATGGATTTCTTCCCCCCACCCCACACCCCCCACCCGGCTTGTTTTTGTCAAGAACAGAGGTGGATTTATGATGAAACTAATGAAGCTTAAACTTTGAGACTTTCCCAAAACCATGGGAAAGGTTTTGTAAAGGCCATGTCTTTACAGTCATGTTTTTGTAACATGACTCTAACTGTTCTGTTTCAACTAAAACTAGACCACTCTCTCTTTCCACTCTGCCAGCATCTCCATCATACTGTTCCTTGTAACAAGTGGCTGCAGATTAGGGTTCCAGCTAAAATAGTAATACATATTTACACAATTTGCTGACATAGGTGTGTATTTATTGATAGTTGTACCATTATAGGAATGGCTTCTAGAAAAATCCCATTTCAACTCAACCAACTTACTCAGAGCTGTGGCACATAGTTATACAGGTTCCAGAGGTTGTATTATGAGTTGAGGGTATCTCATGGCACCTGGCACAAGAAATATATAGGTAGGTGGATCAGTGGGTTAAATGTCTGACTTTGGCTCAGGTCAATATCTTGTTGTTCATGGGCTCAAGCACCATATTGGTTCTGTGCTGACAGCTTGGAGCCTGGAGACTGCTTCAGACTCTGATTCTCCCTCTCTCTCTGCCCCTTCCCTGCTCTCTCTCTCTCTCTTTCTCTCTCTGTCTCTCTCAAAAATAAATAAACATTAAAAGAAATATGTAGGTAGTGGAGCAGAAACAAGGCTTAATATGTCTAGTACTATAAACTAGTCTATATAAAGAAAAATCTTCCATAGCTTACAGCTCATACAAGAAATATCACACATATTTTCTCAAATTTGGTGTCCTTGTCAAGAACAGAGGTGGATTTATGATGAAAAATTTGATCCTAAAATTTGATGACCTTGCCAATAAAAGGTTGTAAAGTTGAGAAAAACTTTGCCAAACTATCAAAAATAAAAAATAAATAAATTTTGATTAACCATGCCAGATGAAAGACTACATTATTTTTCTATACTATCTATAAAAAGATATATAATAAAATTACTGTCATAAAAAGAAGTGATCCAAGATTTTACTGTCAAAAATGTAAGGAAAAATATGAAAGAGTGTCTGGCAGTTAATTAATACAAATATTTAATTTTTCTAGATTTTGTCATCATTATAGTTGCACATTTTATTGGATTTGCAAGTTGTTGTAATTTATCTTCTCATTCTAAATATTTATTTTTGTTCCTAATTGGTGTTTGTGATTGTGTGTTCTTTTACATTGAAAGGGCCTCCAAACAGTAGGAGCCTCCGTATGTGTAGAGATTGAGAGCCGTGAAAAAGTCTGGGTGTGATTAAGAGCCTCCAAATGGCCCCCGAACGGTCCCAGACCCTTGGTATTTGTGTTCCTATGGAATTTCTTTCTCTTGAATGTGGCTTGGACTTGGTGACTAACTTTTAACAACCAGGATAGGACAAGAGTGATGGGCTACCACTTCAGAAAGTATACGTTAAGAAGAAAAATGGATTACACTTTTCTGTTGGGTGTTTCTACCTCTTGGGAGGAAGCAGCTGACATGTGACCAGCCCTGTGGAGAGATGCACGATAGCCAAGAGCTGATGTCTCTGGCCAATAGACAGATTGGACGTGAGGCCTGCCAACAGCCATGTGGTGTGCTTGGAATAGAATTCCTCTCCCTCTGTGAACCTGGAGGTGCCTCCTGACTAACACCTTTGTCATCCAGACCTTGTGAAAGACCTTAGCCACAGGCATCCAGCTGAGCCACACCCAGATTCCTGATGCCCAGAAATGGTGAGATAATAAAATGTTGTTTGGAGTAGCTAAGTTTTCAAGCAATTTGTTATGTACTAACAGATAGATGATTAATATATTGGGGAAAGATACAGATAATGTAATCAGCTTGTTAAATCCTTCTCAGATGGCATGGAAGGGATATTGTCTTGTTTAATGAAATATCCTTTCCTTCCTTGTTTCTCTTTATGTTACGATACAGGGTTCATGAATCAGCATAGTATTCACATTTGCCCTTCTTGGTTGATGAACAGTTCGTAATGTTAAAGAATTTGCGTTATTCTTAAGTCTATAAGTATGTAGGTTTAGGTGAAACATATATGAAATGTGATAAACTTGTTTCCACTAAAAACTAGACATATACTGAATGTTAGAATTAGGAATTTTTTACTTTTAAAAAAACATTAAAAAATATTTTGTTCTGTACTTAACGACATTTTTTAGGTTTTTTTATTATTTATTTATTTATTTACTTACTTATTTACTTATTTATTTAGAGAGACTGAGAGAGAGAGAGAGAGAGCTGGGGAGGGGCAGAGAGAGAAGGAAACAGAGGCTCTGACGCAGGATCTGTGCTGTCAGCAGGGCTGGATGCAGAGCTGGATGCAGGGCTCAGACTCATTCATGACCTGAGCCGAAGTCGGACTGTTAACCAACTGAGCCACCCAGGCACCCCAATGTTTTTGATGACATTTTTAAAAGTTATTTAAATAAATTTCATTGTAAAATCAATATTCATGAATTGTAATTCTATTTTGCTTGTTAAATTAGTATATAATTTTAATAAAATCTGTTTAAAATCATATGTATAATTCATTTTTGAAGGTTTTACATTTATTTTACTTTAATTTTTTGATGAAATAATATTGAAATTTTTTTTATTTGGAATACAATTACTTTTTTTTTTGATCCTGTAGACGATTAAAACAAAATTATATCAAAATGTGATTATTTACATAAAGATTTTGCTGAAATGAAGAAAAATATAATAAATTTCATGGAATAAACATATCAAATGTTATGAATTGCATATAACTCTATTTTATCATTTACTTAAACATGGCTGGCCCATCAATACAACACACAAAAACACACATTGATAGTTAAATTCAGAAATGTTTGAAACTAGGGGCGCCTGGGTGGCTCAGTCAGTTAAGCGTGTGACTTCGGCTCAGGCCATGATCTCGCAGTTTGTGAGTTCGAGCCCCGCGTTGGGCTCTGTGCTGACAGCTCAGAGCCTGGAGCCTGTTTCACATTCTGTGTCTCCCTCTTCCTCTGCCCCTCCCCTGCTCATGCTCTGTCTCTCTCTGTCTCTTAATAATAAATAAACGTTAAAAAAAAAATGTTTGAAACTGTCAAAAAAGGCCATAACTTTATGTATAATTTTCAAGTTTGTCATTATGATACACATTTCAGAGTAAGAGGATGGAATATATTTTACTTAACAGTTTGTTGTTGTTATTGGTAATTTTAGAATGCTTAAGTATATAGCATGTGGACACCATTGGTATTCCTGCTCTGGGTCCTACCAGTATTAGGAATAGATGTGCGCTTTCTGACAACTCTCTATAAAATTTCAATATCATCCATACTCGCCATATATACTTCTTGCCCTTTCTAGTTTTACTTTTCGTTAAAGCCCTTATCAGTATTTTACATGCTATACATTTTGCTTTTTATTTATTGTTGCCTTTTTTTTCTTTCCTAGAATCTAAGTAAGCTTAATAAGAGGAAGGATTTTTGTTATTCTTTTCACTGCTGTATTCTCAGCACATAAGACAATGTCTAGAGCATAGTTAGTGGTCATGTATTAATTGATCCTTCAATCACAAAAATATACATTGAATATCCCTTATGCTCCCACCACTGTTGAATTCTATTATTTGGTACCTGGAAAGTAAACATAAAAAAGGACATAAGAAAGTCTACTGTTTTTAATTAGAGAAATGAAAGAATGAAGTTATCTCATCCCAAGGTTACATAGTTTTCTTGAATGGCAGTAGAATATAAACCACCAACTACTCCCATTTCCCACTAGGGGATTCTGTTCAACTACTGGTTTCAATGTTTCAATTTAAAAATCATAACATTATTTCTTCATCACTTGTTTTGTTGTTGTTGTTGTTGTTGTTTGTTTTGTTTTGGTCGCCTGTTTAAGAATAAAGAAGTGATTCATAAATTCTTTAATCCCTCCTGGCAGCAAGGTTGTTTCTGGGTCCACATAGTTAATTGGTTGCCTCATTCCAGAATAAAGATGGATGTGAATCAGCCTTAAATGGTAAGTCCCACTGTTTTAAACTACAAAGGCTTTTATGTGACTAAATTCTTTTTCCCCTACAAAGGGAATTCACACACACACACTGCAGACATCAAAGGCTATTTGCAGTTAAGCAAGATCTTATTGTAAGGCTACTCATGTACTTTTGTCACACAAAATAAAAAACCGAGCTTGGTTCTGAAGCTCCATACAGTTTTGTCATCATCTCCCGTCTTAATAGTAGTACAAGCAGTGTTACTTTTATTTGTTTGTTTATTTATTTATTTATTTATTTATTTATTTATTTATTTAAAGTATGTTTATTTTGTTTGAGAGAGAGAGAGAGAGAGAGAGAGCAAGTGAGAAAGCACAAGCGACGGAGGGGCAGAGACAAAAGGAGACAGAATCCGAAGCGGGCTCCAGGCTCTGAGCTGTCAGCATAGAGTCCAACGTGGGCCTTGAATCCAAGAACCGTGAGATTATGACCTGAGCTGAAGTCTGACGCTTAACCAACTGAGCCACCCACGTGCCCCAACAAGTACTGTTACTTTTGAAAATGCAAGTTCCTCAAAAAGTTAAAAACAGAACTACTCTATGATCTAGAAAAGATACAGATTTGAAGGGGTACGTGCACCCTGATGTTTATAGCAGCATTATCAACAATAGCCAAACTATGGAGAGAGCCCACATGTCCACCGACTGATGAATGGATAAAGAAGATGTGGTATCTATACACAATGGAATATTGCTCAGCCATCAAAAAGAATGAAATCTTGCCATTTGCAAGGATGTAGGTGGAGCTACAGTGTATTATGCTGAGAAAAATATGCCACTCAGAGAAAGACAAACTCCATGTGATATCTCTCATATGTGGAATTTAAGAAACAAAACAAATGAACATATGGAAGGAGGAAAAAGAGAGAGAGAGGGAAACAAACCATAAGAGATTCTTAAAGATAGAGAACAAACTGAGGGTTGATGGAGGAAGGTGGGTGGGGGATGGGGTAGATGGGGGATGGGTATTAGGAGGGCACTTGTTATGATGAGCATGGGTGTTATATGTAAGTGATGAATCACTGAATTCTACTCCTGAAACCAATATTGCATTCTATGCTATCTAACTAGAATTTAATATTTTTTCTCAACGATGTTATTTATTTTTGAGAGACAGAGATAGATAGAGCATGAGTAGGGGAGGGGCAAAGAAAAGGAGACACAGAATCTGAGGCAGGCTCCAGGCTCTGAGCTATCAGCACAGAGTCTGATGCGGGGCTCGAACTCATGGACCCGAGATCATGACCTGAACCAAAGTGGGACACTTAACTGACTGAGCCACCCAGGTGTCCCAACTAAGCACAATTTGAATAAAAAATTGAAAACAACAGCAACAACAAACAGACTTAGGATCCTGAGTTTTATTTCCTGCTCTGCCACTATTAGCTGTGTGACCTTGGGAAAGTTACTAGAGGTTATGTATGCAAAATGACTGACTCTATAATTGGTAGAGAACTTTTAAGGGCTTTCAAAATTGAAATATATATTTGTAAATTAATCTATTTATACTTTTACTGACTATGCCATATACTTAACATATTTATAATTCAATATACTTATAATTTACATTCAGTATATTTATTTTACATATATATTTCCTAATTTATATAGAGAAAGGAAAGAAGGAAGATATAGGGAAAGCAAAGCCAGCTTAAAAACATGAGAACCAATCGTTTAATCCATATTGATTGATAGTAAATAAAATAGATGAGAGGAAAAAGCCAATCTAATTCTATATTTAATTGTCCATTCAGTTTAGTCAAATATCATTTGACCCCCACGTATGGACACATAGAAGACCATCTGCCACGAGGTCTGTTGAATTCCCTGATTGCCTGTAGCGTCGGGCAACAGCCTCTGCCTAAGGACAGAAATATGTGCAAAGAAGAGATTTGAGAGTCTGATAGTTAATCAAAGGCCCAGATGGATGGGCAAGGGTTTTCAACTTAGATTGCTTATAACAGCAAGAAATGGGAAATAAACAAAATACCTATTAAAAAGAATTGGTTAAATACAACGTAATAATGAGATATATCCATATAGGGTGATCATTAAGGATGATGTGATAGAAATAAATGTGTTTATATGGAAAGATGCTTATGATATATTGGATGAAAAATTAAAGTGAACGTGAGTGTAGCTGATGTGATTCTGTCTTCATAGTAGAAACGTTACATGTGAATACAGGCAAATATATTTCCTTTCTCTCTTCTCTCTCTCCACTCCTCCTCTTTGCACGTGTGCACACATGCGTGCACACACACATGCACATACACCTACAGAGATACACCAAAATCTTTACAACATTTATCTTTGGATGGTGGGATTATGGATGATTTTATTTTTTTATGCCTATGCTTATTAGAAAAATTTTAAATAATGAATATTCTCTGTACACTAATATTTAAGTAATAAACACATAAGGAAAGCAGTCTTGCTCTGTCCTCAAGCACTGAAGTTTGAGAAATCTTTAGAATTTTCCAGGTCAAGACTTACATGCCTAACAGAGAAGAGCGGATTCATCCTTTCTTGCCAATAGGGTGTTGACCACTTAAAGATTCTCCTGGCAATCCAGTTACTGGGGAAGTTAAATGCTAGCTATATAATAATTATTCCTTTGTTTGACATATTGTTGAATAATCCAAAACACTCGTTCGTGCCTCATTCGTTGATTCAGCCATCCAGTAAATATTAAATACCAAGCATGTATTTTAATATCATTTTAATTAGTATTTTTATTAAATACATAGTATACATTAATTATATATTATTTGATTATTATATTTGACTCTTATGTATTAAACATCAAGCATTTATTAAACACAGGTTTGGTTCAGTGCTAGGCAATAGGGTTATAAGGGGTGGGGAAAAAAATAAAAGCTAAGCATTGCCTTTTCTTCCATGAGAAGCTAAGAAGATCATTCCCTATTTTGAAGAAGATTAATCCACAGCACAGAAAATTTAGGTGACCTGCTAAGTTGCTCAGCATTGACTAGATCACAGATCTTTTGAATTTTATGACAGGGCATTTTCTTGTATGCCACGTTCAAATAAAACGAACACAACCAAGATAAAACCCAAATAGTCAGTTTTCTCCTACTGTAAACTGGAACAAAATTAGGAAAGTAAGAAAAAGAGAAGTTCGCCATCATTAACTAACCACTGTTAACAAGGTGGCATGCCAAAAACTTCTCTATACTTCTATACGGACAGTGTGCTTTTGTAAAACACAAGCAATTAATTCAAACATGAATACATTAGCATAAAGTATACAATAAAATGCATACCAATTCACTTTGTTTCCATTAACATAAGGCTAAGTCTTTTTCATAGATAACTTACTTAATTTTAAAAACTCAAGGAGCTGTTAATAGTTCAGTAAGCAATGACACTTACTCCTCATATATAAGGGGGTTTCATATATAAGCTATGAAATGTATCATTTCACTACTCATATTTTTACAATTAAGATGAAAGATAAATATTGTCCATAAGCAGTATAATATCTTCATCGTAACTGGAATCATATTTGGCATCTAGATTTCTCTCTACACTCTTCACATTGACAAAGTTATGAGATTTTGTAAGAAAGAAGGCATAATAATTTAAAAAATTAAAACAGACTACCATCTTCTCTTGTCTTCTTCCTGCCATCTGGTTTCCTCAGTGGTATTGATGGACAAATGAGTTGGCTTCACGTCAGATAATAAAAGCCAAAGGTAGATGTATGATAATTCAAGAAAAGTGGCAAAAATATAACCCTGACCATATAGGACTATATAACGTGTGTCTTTATTTTTAAATGTCATCAATATATAATATGTTTTTTTATGAGAGTTTTCTTAAAGAAAATAGATTCACCATGATGTTCTAAGACATAGGGTAATTAGGGCGCACACACACAGGAATGTTAGATTTCAGTGGAAGGTCACTTGAACCTTTAATATTAGGTACAACTGGCTCAACTGGCTCCTGTTCCCTGGGTTAGGGAGGTACAGGTAGAGTCCTCACTGCATCACTGCTTTGGGCTCCAAAGGTGGAATTGATAGTCTCAGGGCTACTGCTGCCTCCCATGTCCTTGGATCTCATATACTCTCTCCGCCGCCTGTCCACATCCCCTTGACTTCAAGCTTGATTCATTTTTTTTTTTAATCTCTAAAAGGAATTCATATACATCAAACTATTCATAAGCATAACAGACTTTCCTGGGGAAGAAGAGCATAGTTTAGAACACCAGAGTAGGGATTTGCTTTTCAGCAACAAAAACAGCTTTTCAAGGAGTAAGTAGGCATCATTCCTCCTTAGTGGCATTTTGCTGGTCACACCAAGTTGCAGCTTCTCTCCTGTCTTTCCTTCTTGGGTTTCTCAGATTTCTTTCTCAGTCCCTCCCTTCTGCATTGCTCTGGAGTTCAGATTCCATCTGTGATCACACAGAGCATCCCCATCCCAGTCCTGCAGACTTGGTATCTGACCATACCCACATCACACTCTGTCTCCCATTTCACTCAGCCTCATCCAAGTATGTCCCAGATCAAGATACCTTCTCTCCCAAAAGATGTCAGCTGTGCAAAAAAATTTTTAAAAAAGGCATTTTTCTTTCTGCACAAAGCTTTCTCTCTTTTTTTTAAATGTTTATTTTGTGGGAGAGAGCATGTGAGCTGAAGAGGGACAGAGAGAGAGAGAGAGATGGCATCCCAAGCAGGCTCTGCACTGTGAGCGCAGAGCCTGACTCAGGGCTCCATCTCACGCAACACGAGATCATGACCTCAGCTGAAATCAAGAGCCAGAAGCTTAACCAGCTGAGCTGCCCAGGAGCCCCAAGTTTTCTCCTTTTTTATTCGAAGATGTACAATTCTCATATTTTAGCATTCCTGAAATACAGATGAGTATGTACATACGGTAATAGTGAACTATTTTGACAATCAAAGACTATGGGTCTGGAGCTAGAAGGTAGCGATAATGACTCAAATAACATTTTTCAAAAAGAAAAGTAAGTTTGCTTTTGCCTCTCTGCCTCAAGTGGCCAATGAGCTTTGTAGCAAAGCCAGGCTGGTTTCTCTGTCTCAGGAAGATAGTTACTTCTTATTTCAGGGGGTAATTAATGGTAGTCTTATCAACTGCTGGATCTTCAGTTCTGATAGGTCTTATGTGGCCACACATAAGACAGGTCTTATTTGTACCTACGTGCTCGACCACTGTGGCTTGGTGACAATATGGGACCGTGTGGACTACGGTTCAGAATTCCAGCTGCCTGATAACACAGGTCTGACACACCTTAATGTGGCCATTTCAGAGAGAAAAGGGAATGAACTTCAGGACAGTGAAGCTTCTATTAAACAATCAGAAATTAATAGTGCAGAAACTCACTTTTAAAATGTCAAAATAGAATGTGCAATCCTTTTGGAGGTCATGGGGAGGACGTGACTTCTGTGTGACCCGCAGGCCGGATCCGGGCAGTTGGAGACTCCTGACCCCCTCCTCCGTCCTTGGAATGTACATTCCGCCCACTGTTTCCACGGTGGGAGCTGTTTCAAGGATATAGCCTTGAGAGAGCAATGTGGCACTGAGACTACCTGCAGGGGACACATGACTGAGTGCAGTCAATGCCTCTACATAAACTTTTTAAGATCCTGGAAGTGGGGACAGACATCTGCTCATCTTGCGGCCACTCAAGACAAGCCTCTCATCTAAGTTCCCTGACTTCTTAGACCTGCTGCCTACCAATCTGGAGTGGGGGGCCTCTTTCTTCTACCTCTCTCCACCCTCTGTGGACAGGGGGCAGTTTGTAAACCAACAGATCCAAACATGCCCAGAGCTGCTGCAAAGAGATTTTGAGCCAGAAGTGGCTCCCAGGCATTCGTGATACCGACTGTAACACAGAAAACTAGCAGCAACACGGCCATTGCAGTCAGGAGATGGAAAGGCAAGAGATGAATGTTGTAAGAAATGTTTATGAATGGTGAGAAGGAAATTTGCCGTATTCTCTGAGCTAAGGCAGACCTGGTGTGGCACCATCGATGCTCTCGCCACATCCCTCAGACGAGCTGGTTGCTCATAGGAAAGTTCATCAGTGTCTGCATCTTTGTGTGTGAGGGCTTATTTTCTCAAAACCACAGAAGACTGTTCTAGCCAGAGGCATAGGTAGCAAGCCAGAAATGTCAGAAAATTAGCAATTTCTAGGACCAGCACTCAACCAATGACTCTCTGTAGTGAACGTAATTCCAAGGTATGTGTTCTCCACTCCCCAGTGTTTTTTCATGGAATTAAGCTCCAGATGCCCAAGTGATGGGTGGATGGCTCAATAGCCACTTCTTTCCTCTCTCACTTCCCCAAGTGTCTGCTAGGGCTCCCTGGAACCCCCAGATAACTACTTACACTGAATTCTTGCTTCACGTCTGCTTCTGGGGAACCAAACTATGGCACCCACAAGCCGACTTGGAAATTTTGGGTCTCTGTACATATCATTAAGATTCTTTGTTGATGACCTTGGCTACTAAAAGTGATTTGTCATTAGTCTTTGCAATTCCCATGTGCAGTACCAGAGAGTATGTTATGAAGAAGTGAAGTGGAAATTAGCTGATGATGTCATTTTTTGTCACATTATTTGTACTTGGCATTTGGGTTGGCCTATGAACATTGTTGAGAGACTTCAGTGTTTAAACATACTCATTTTTGGTTATTTATTTCAGTGTCTGTGGATTTATAACTTTGGCAAGTGATTTGCGTTTATTTTTAATGGCAGATGTCCATCTGAAAGTTAAAATTTTAAAATGTTGACACATCCACATTGTGTAGAAAATGACCATTAACTTTTAACCAAGGTATGATCTCATATTATTACTTCTCCCTTTTATTGAAAAAAAAAAAACTACGTTTTTATTATTTCCTTCAAGAACAAGTTATACATTTGGTTGAGATAACAAATAATATATAGAAATAAAATAATAGTGATTTTTTTTTCAACTAAGAAGCTGTTAACTTTATGGTGCTCTTATAATCAACGATGTCTTAAAATTCAGGAAAATCGTGCATACATTGTATTAGCAATATGTGCTCATTATAAGATTTCCTGAAATAAAAACCCAAAAATATAAAGAAAAAAAACCATAATCCCAACACTCAAATATAAACATTTTTATATTTTCTTAAAAAATTAACTTTTTATATATTTTTTAATTTTTAAATTTTTTTTAAAAAGTGTATTTATTTTGAGAGAGAGAGAGTGCACGTGCACATGTGCAAGTGGGGTAGGGGCAGAGAAAGAGAGGGGGATAGAGAATCCCAAGCAGGTTCTGCAGTGTCAGCATGGAGCCAGAGGCAGGGCTTGATCTCACAAACCGTGAGTCAGACACTGAACCAACTGAGCCACCCAGGTAGCCAACATTTTAAAGTATATTTCCAAACATCTCCTGCTCTGTGCTCATGCTCATATATATTGGCATAAACAAGATCATGTAAGACATATTGTTTCATTAAATACTGTTGTTACATGATAATGTTTCATGAATGTTTTTCCACTTATTCAAGATGCCAATATCTTCCTTGACAAGAACAGATGCTATGCAGAGGTTGAATCGATGAATCAGTGTATGATACTGATTGAGAGTACTTCCCGCTTTGAAGTAGAGTTCTTTGCCAATAGCATTTGAAATGTCCATCATTGTATTAATTATTTTCAGTTGCTACCTTTTTGGAGAGGACTATCCAAGCATGTATATGCAAATAGTACCCAAAAATGTCCAATTAACGCTCTAACGCATCATTACATTAGATTACATGCAGGATTGTAGAGCGGGAAAACAACCCTGTCCTGAACTTTGGAGCAAGTAAGACAGGCTCAGGCAAGTCCCTCAAAGTGGAGGACCTAGAACAGGTAGGGAGCACGAAAAACCAAAACCAAAACCAAAAGTGGAACCATTCTTCCTCTAACTTACTGTGCAATTCTGGGAAAAATTTTCAAGTTCTCTGTGCATCAGTTTCATCCACTGCAACTGGAGGCCACTGAATCTTCTTTGTGATCATTTTGCTAGCCAAGATTTTATAAATTGATCAGTCTTTGAGTTCTGGCACACTGTAGTAGAACTGTATGGTTTCTGTCTGACCAGCTTTCCTTCCCCTGTTAACACAATCCATGCTTTCTTTGGGGGAACTGCACCTTCCCCATTGCCCACCAGGAAGCTTGTGTGGGGCCAACCCCACCTCTGGCTCCAGGGCTGGGCGAGTCCACCAAGATACCAAATCCCTTTAATGACAATGATTGGTTCAGGGGTAAACATATGGCTCAAGTCAGCCAATGAGCAATCTGCTTGGGAGGGTCTCCACCTGGGTTGCAAATCTGGTAGAAGAGAAGTCTGGAGCTACTGACTGGCGGTTCTTTACTGCTTGGGGGGAGCTTATAAAGTAAGCAATAGGAAAATACACAGGAAAGCAGATCCTCTCTGTACTTATTTCTGAAATTTTTTCAACAGAGAGAGGGCTAGGGGCTCCAAGAGCAACAGTGACTCATGAACCACACTGGCAGTTATACAAGGTGGTAAACAGACTTCAGGGAGGCAGGACCCTGGGCAGGAAGTTTCCAGCCTCAGTGATGATTCCCATGTTTCAAAGCTGCCATGGAAGCAGAGATCCACCACAGTGGCTTGGATAATGAGGATGTCAGAGCATTTGGGAACTGGCTCTTAGAAGTCCTACTCCTGCTGTCCAGACACCACATAAACCTCCTGGATTGTGGTGAGGGCTTGAGAGAGGGGGAAGGCTCTAAGATGTCTGCATTTATATTTCCTATCCATTTCAGTAAAGGCTTGATGTTGGACTTTAATTAGACTTTAAAAACTATAAAAAAAAATACAGAAATGTGACCTGTCTTGCACACCTGAATTATTGGGCTGAGAACTCTGCCAGCTGCAGAGCAAGCTCCTTTCTCTTTTCCTTACGTAGCTGTGTTGACTCTGTAGTGCCTGACACACTGTCCTGCATGAAGGTGGCATCAGTGCAGGTGTGCGTGTTTAAAGGAAATGAGAAGAGGTTCGAGTTGTGAGGGGCAAACTGCTAAGGGAGTAGAGCGATGGTTGTGACAAAGCCAGGGTTTCTGCTTAGTAGGGGGAGAGGTGATGCTTGGCTTGTTTCTTAAAGCATTTGTGGGACTCAGCTCAGGCAAGCACGGAGGAAAAAGACATTGCATGAGAAGAGTCACAACACTGACATGTCACAACACTCCGGAGAATGGAAAAGACCCCATAAGCCAGTGTAAGTAGAGCTTAGAAAGGAGTGGTGGGACATGGGTTGATTTTAAAGGGTCTTGAAAGTTGGGCTAGGATTCTGAACTTTATTCAATAAGTTACTGGAGCCCATGGGAGTTTCATAAGGAGGGAGTCACATGAATAATCTTTGGTTTACAATAACTCTGATCATACGGTAGAGGAAAATGGTTCTTATAGAGTGATCCCAGACCAGTAGTGTTGGCATCACCTCTAGGAACTTGTCTGAAATGCAAATTCCTGGGCCACACCCAGAGCTACTAAATGAGAAACAGAGCAATCTGGGAGTTAATAAGCTCTTCAGGTGATGATGCACACCCAAGGAGTAGTGTGAAGGGGAACGTGCCTTTCCTATGAGTCACCTGATGAAACTTGAATTTATTGCCTTTAGATGTTTTAAGCCAAAGGTAATTCACCCTACAGTATGTTAATAGGTTGCCCACCCCACAAGCAGAGAAAGTAGAATTTATTAATTTGTGTAAGGAACATATTAAAGTGCGGCATTTCTTTCTCCTTCTTTACTGAATTCCACATGAACTATACAAAACACACACCAACCTCAACTATTTTTCTACAGAAATAAAATAGGAGAAAGCAGCATAGGGCAAAAATTTAGCCACAGGCTCCTCTTCTCCCCACATTCTTCTGATTTCTAACTGGCTCACAGGGTTTCACTATAATAGCGCCTGCTCTAGAGGGAGGTGGATACCTTCATGTGAATGTGTCACATTCAGAGAGACATCAACTTTGGATTTCTCCAGGGCTGATTTCAAAGCTATTTCTCAAAACCTTCTCAAAATGTTCTTGATTTAATGCCCAGGAAATATTGGCAAGGATAAGGGGGCACATTCAGGAATGCTGGGACTGCCAGAAGGCAGGCAGGCTTAGCAGAAGACCCTTCTTTGAGTCTTGCCAAGCCTTCAACCTGCTCTTTGGTGCACTGTGCTGCTGCTATAGACCCAGGAGCCCAAAGTTCTCCTATACTGGGGAAGCATCCTGTGCTGGTAAGAGTCAACCAAGACTGTGGCCTCTGACCACTGGTTTTCCCACTCACTGGCTCATGCACATTTTGTTCCGTAGATGTCTTGGGAATGCAATCAGAAACTCCTGAATTTGGAGGGAACTCTCTAGGCCATGAAAGACTCTTCTTACTTTCTTTCCTGATAGATGCTCCTGTGGTCTCTTGAACATTTCCAGAGAGGAGCCCACATTATTCTGAAGACTATAAAGCACCAGAGTATGAACATGTGCACATGCCCACATTCTATGCATGGTGTTAGATTACCAAAGCAGGAATGCAAAGGAGTTCCCCGAGAACCAGTCTGGAGACACGAGATCATCTATCTCACCTTATAAAAGGGATCAAAGGTAGCCAGAGTAGTGGGGGAGCATTTCCTTACAGAGGATTGGTGTTCTTATGCTGGGAGTCCCACATTCCTCTGTAAAATGACATAAAATGTTAGTTTCGTTGTGGGTAAGGATTCTTGGTTGAGTCAATTATATTATGTGTCTAGATTAGGGTTTCTGCACCTCAGCATTAATGACATTTAGGGCTGGATAATTCTTTGTTGTTTGGGCCTATGTGTGCATTGTAGGATGTCTTGCAGCATCCCTGGCCTCTACTCTACATGTCAGTAGCATCCTACCCTCAACTGAGATAATAAAAAATGTCTGGACTTTGCCAATGTGCCTTGGAAGACAAAATTGTCCCTGGACCCCTGAACCAAACTCTATTGTCTCCAACAATGATTTTGTACATGTATGTGGTGTGTGTGTGTGTGTGTGTGTGTGTGTGTGTGTGTGTGTGTGTGTATGTGTGTGGCTACCTGCTTACTGACCAGGAAAATGAGGAGACTTATCTTTATTTCACGTGACTGAAAGACTTTGCAAAGCTGTTTGTTGGGTTGGAGTGTCAAAGATCACTTTGCTTTGTCCTCTGCAGCGGCCCCCTTGCCTCAAGCCCCACTCCCATGTGTTATTCTAGACTTAACTCAGACATTCCAAACCACACTGTCGGAGGTCTGGGGAGCTTTGTGATCTGTAGATTATACCGGTGGGAATGGGGGAAGGAAGGAAACAGACTGTAGGGCCAGGCTTCCTGGTGGCAGGCAATGGTTTTCTCTAAGTGAGTGCTGAGTTTCACATTATAGAAGTTTTTAAGAGGCAACATTCTATAAGAACAAAGTTGAAGGTTGGCCTTCCATTCCAGAGCTAGGTATTATAAGTGGGGGCCTGGTGAAGGATTTCATTTTACTTGTTGCTGGATTATTTCTCCTTGAGTTATGGGAACTCAATTCAATGTAAACAGTAAATTCAATGTAGACAGTAAATGTTCTCCATACTTTAGTTCTTGTTAGTTACCCCATTTTCTTGGATCTACTACCCTTATATGTTCTGGGTGGTGGTGCTGTGGGGATAAGGAAGGAAGCAGGAAGGGCTGTGCTGGTGAATAAAGCCATCATCTCTCAACTTTGTACACTCCTTTCTTCCATGGCACTGTGGCTGAGAACTTATTTCTGCTTTGCCAGTGAGTTTCTTGTTAGCCTCTGACAATAGAGGTCCTAGAGGGATTCACAGAGACCTCAAGGCTGGAGGAAGGGCTTTATTCTTCCTGTTTGCTTCCTCTCTGTGTCATCTGGGCAATGGTTCACCATCAGCAACAGTTGGCTTAAGGAGCAGCAGTTAGTCTCTATTTGCAATTCTTGCCTTTTTCCCTGAACCAATGCTATGGTGGAAACACTCCACCCCTACCAAAGAGATCGGTACCAGCTGGCTGCTGCTATCACCTTGGAGACCTGTGCTCTGATTCCGTAGGGGACCTCGTCCAAGCTCCTAAGGCCTTGGTGCTGGCGACAGCACCTCCTTTTCAGGGCTCTGAGCCCCAAGCTTCCAATAGCCCAGTTTCCTCCCTTTATCCCCCCCTTGTCTTAGGTGTGGCAGCTGCTTCCTGTGGTTATTATATCTGTATTACCTCAGTTTCCCTTTTTGACTTTTTAGTCCTCCATACATATTTAACCAACTCCTTATATTACATTTTCTTCATTAAAGTAACCAGTATGGTATCTGTTTTGCTGGCTGGACCTCAAAAGAACTAAGAGACTAGGGGGTTGTCTACATCATCTCTCTGATGAGACCTGCACAGTGACTGCAGTTCTGCCTCAAGCCATTCAGTGATTCTGAGTGTATCCAACAAGACCAGCAGGAGAGACAGCAGAGGACTTTGGAGATAGGCTGACCGTGGCAGGAAGGAGCAGGGGGGATGCCTTGGGGACAAGGAGATAAGCTGGGACACCCAGGAGAAACCCCCCCCCCCTTCTATCCCAAATCTATGCGAGATTAGGCTAACTTCTATGTTCTTCACAACAAAATAGAATCTAATCAGGTAGATTTTCACATGTAATAAGGAAAGAGAGTACCTCATGAAACTTCTGTTCAGTATCACATACATGCATGTGGCATGTAATTTAAAATGATTTTCTTTTATTGATTGTGTGTCTGGAAAAAAATGAAAGAGCAGAGGGAGGTTGACATTTAGGATTCAGGTAAAGTCACATGAGACTTCTGTGCAAATGACTGTACCATTATTCATTCAGACTTAAAGGCTCTTTATACACTGAAAGGACTCTCGGTAGATAATCCCAGGGCTCCCCTAACCTGGGAAATGGAGGGCTCAGGAAGGCCTGAGGATACATGGCCAGTCTGTGGTCCTTGGACCCTGCCTCCATTTCTTGAGGCTTCTGTACCAACCCTGGCTTTCCTCATCTCTTCCCACGCTTGCTCTACTTTGGAGCCATCAGGCCATCCCACCCCTGTCCACTAAAATGAGTGCAGAGTCAGAACTTACCATAGTAACTGAAGCAAAATCATGTCTATAAAAACTTAGAGACATATCCTTTGAAATACTTTAGGCCCTGTGATAAGTACTGTTAGACTTCACCCAATCCGGTGTTTTCTAGACTTTAGGGATCAGTGTTCTCTTTCTAAAACTTGTTCTATTCCTAATAGCTACACACACACACATACACACCTTTTTGAACAATCCCAGGGGACAGGTATCTGAGGTTAGGATGCAGGTAACCTGTCAGACACCAGCACCAGCGGGTGGCACCCTGTCACCTCAGGAGTCTGGGTCTTGTCTAAAATGTCTGTTCACAAACTGGTCATGTTTGGGCAGGAAACTGAAAGGGAGGTCTCTGAATAAAAGGGCCTAGACCACCCTAAAAATTGAGAATTGGCCTTTCTTCTAGAGTTTATTTTATTTTTTTAATGCTATTTATTCTTGAGAGAGAGAGTGAGAGAGAGAGAGAGAGAGAGAGAGAGAGAGCATGCAAGTGGGGGAGGGGCAGAGAGAGGGAGGCACAGATTCAGAAGCAGGCTCCAGGCTCTGAGCTGCCAGCACAGAGTTTGATGCGGGGCTTGAACTCATGAACCATGAGATCATGACCTGACCTGAAGTCGGATGCTTAACCGAATGAGCCACCCAGGCGCCCCTAGAGTTTTTTAAAGGAATGCTATTACAAGACTAGTGGCAAACTTACCTGTCTCTGAGGATCCACGTTTCTGTTGTTGTAGGATGTTTTTATCGAGACACTCCTGCTCAGGCCACTACCGCCCTAACTTAGCAGCATCTGGCCCTGTGATTATACTGTGTGTTCCTTGGAGAGCTTCAGAACTTCCTTAGCACTCCATCATGCATTCTTCATTGTGGGGCTGAGCTGCACTGCGTTGCTGAGCTTGTAGAAGCTCTTTCACGCTAGGGCTAAGAAAGGAAATAGTTGCCTTAAGTGTAATTAATGAAGGGCTCGGGAGATTCCACTCACAAAAGAACACAGTGGGGAAAGATACTGTTTGGCCGTGATTTCACTTTGTTCTTCTAGACTCCCTAAATCTTCGGCCACTTTTAAAATTCCAATTCTGTGTTGAAACTTGGGTTAGATACATAGAGATTACCTGATCTCACATTACAGGCAAGGAGAGAAGAAGGAAGGCATTTAAATGACTTATCTGAGCTCATTTAAGTGGTTATCAGCAAAGCTATTGGACATAGCATTGATTTCCAATAGATAATTTGTCTTAGGAACATCACATATAATCCATGGGTAAGCAGCACGCTGTATGGCAGGAGGACTGCAATTTCACAAGCACTGACTTGGCATTGAACACTTAATTTAAAAGTCTGCATCAACTGGAAAGCCCCTAATGGAATATCTGGCTCAGGCTTCAAATGGCTTTACCCCCACAATACACTGCACTGATGAATAGGGACGTTGTTACCCAAACAGTTACAGACACACAGCGTTGTTTCCTTGCTTAGGTGGCAAATGGGCAGTTGTGGATACAGTTGTATTTGCATAAAAATGGTAATTTCAACAAGTGAGGATCACCTTACGCCCATATAATATCTTAAGAAATGGCGTGATCCCTCCACCCCGTTGGTATTCAACATACATGATTTCAAATGCCACGTGTGTTAATACATTGTTCACTTGGAGAAACGGGATGCTAGACTTGGAAGTAGAGTGTTTATCAAACTTTATGTGAGCTGGAGACCTTGTTAAAAATGCGGGTTTGGGGGCGCCTGGGTGGCTCAGTCAGTTAAGCGTCAGACTTCGGCTCAGGTCATATCTCATGGTTCGGGGGTTTGAGCCCTGAGTCAAGGCTCTGTGCTGAAAGCTTGGAGCTTGGAGTCTGCTTCTGATTCTGTGTCTCCCTCTCTCTCTGCCCCTCCCCTGCTCTCTCTCTCTCTCTCAAAAATAAAGAAACATAGAAAAAAAATTCTTTTGAAAAAAATGTGCGTTTGGACCCAGTAGGTCCGAGTAGGACATGAGATTCTTTGTAACAGGTATCCAGCTGAGGGGGACACTGCTGCTCTGTGGCCCACACCTTGAGTAACAAAGATGTTGAAGGCTCATATGCGAAGGTGAGTAGTGGAAAGATTATAGGGCCTAGAGACAAAACTGTAGGTACCTTGTTTCTACCACTCACTAGATGAATAATTTTACAAAACCTTGATCCAGTTGAGCAGTAGTTTTCCAATGAACCAAATGAGATCCTACTGATGATACTTGTTCCAAACTACTGGGAAAATCCATGCGCAAGTGGTTTTGAAAAGCCAGGCTGTGTAAATAGTTGCTGGCTGTGGATACCATCCTACCATATGCACTCCCAGCTGAACTCTTAAGGGAAAATACGGTTAGTAGTTAGAGAAAAGTTCCTCAGTCAAATTCAGAGACTGGGTTTCTCTCCATGTGCACTTTGTAATAGCTTCGTGGAGACAGTGTCCTGTAGGAAGCGGCTAATGTGCCGACAAGTACAAGAACACCTTTAACTATCACGCGTCGTGTTTGGTCTTGTTGAGATTTAATTCAACTGGTGACATTCATAGGCTGCACTATAAAAACAGCCTGGCAGTCAGTAATGGCCACGCACACTGTTTACTTTATTATGGACTCAGGACTCTGATGGGCTTTCCAGACGATGGTGGGTCTTGAAAAGCTGCCACTGTGGGCTGTGCAAACACACAGTGTGCCCAGGTGAACCTCTGTTTGGTTAATAGGAATCTCGCAGCTGAGCAAACCCAAGGGCTCTGTTTGTAAGGTGTTCCCTCCCTTCCATGGCAAACCAAACGGGAAAGCGAATTCCTTTGGGCTACCCCAAAAGATGCCTCTCTCAGGTAAATAGCAGATTTGTGAAAAACTGTGTCCACTCCTGACCTATTTACATCACAGATGGCTTTCCTGGTGCATCGTCAGCTGCCCATGTATGATAATGTAAAGGATAGATTAATCTGTTAGATAGTGTTCTCATTTTGACCCCCGTCTCCTAACCCTGACTAAACATTGGGATATCATCTAAATAGAGACAATAAGACCACATCAATTTACAATCTGTCCCATTTAAATGGAGTGGGAATGATTTCATAGTAATACCTTTCAACAGCCGATATAACTAATGGAAATAAGGCCATACTTTATTCTGAGTGTCCAGGTAACAAGTTTTTACTCACAAGAAAGTATCTTGGTGATGCAAGCTCATATTCAGTGTTTATTCTACGGAACCACCTTAAGACTAAAAGCAATAATAACAATCTCCCTTAAATTAATAAAGAGAGATTACCTCTACCTCTAGCAAGTGCTTTATAAATATTTTCTCTTATAGGCTTATCAGGGAAGAGTGTATCCACAGAGTTTTTCAAACCCTAGCTCCTCCTCGTTCTAGTTGTGTGATCTTGGGTAATTAGCTTACTGTACTTCAGCCTCTTCATCTGTGAAATGGGGGTAACAGTAGCTCATAGAGTCATTATGAGGCTTAAATAAGATATTGTACATGGATGGTACTTAGCACAGGACTTGGTACTTAGTGAAGTTCAAAAATGCTAATAATTCTTACTGTAATTGTCTCTATGCTAGCCTGCTGACATCACAATATTACCTATAGCTTAGCAGTACATGTTTTCTGGGTCCAGGAGTCTATAGAAGCAATTTTTAGTGTCTTATAGGTGTCTGGATTCTGTCAATATTGGTGCTTACAATCTTGAAAGCTACCATTAATTGGGTAACATGGCACCCGTTTATGAATCACCAGTATGAATTATCAGGGCAACCCTAAAATGTATTCTCTTCACACGCAGATGAGGAAAACAAAGGTTTAGAGAAATACTCGGTAAGTTATAGAATTGGAAGTTGAACCTCTGGATGTCTAACCTTTGTGCCCCGTAGTCTGACGTGCTAATTATAACTAGCATGTGTACTAAAGCCCAGGTGTCTCGTACCTGCTTAGACTCACTCATACCCAACAACTATACAGTGCTGGAGTATTTGGGGACTTTTTAAGGGAGGGACATTTTTCCTCTAAAAAACAGTAGAATTTGGGGAAAAAAATTTTAAAAATTAAAAAAAAACAGTAGAATTTAGACTGGTTACAACACTTGCCTATATGCAAAGAATCCCTTCTTTCTCAAGGGGATGTTTCTAATAGTCTCTCAGATATGCCTTGAATTGTAAGAAGCCGGTTTCATTTTGTCAGGGAAAATGTCTCTGTCTTCTTCAAACATTTACCTGTGAGTCTTACTTTCATATGTCAGGGCAAGTACCCATAGTGTGATCTCAGAAGGCTCCCATGGCCCTCAGATCAGATCACCTCAACCTGCTCATCAATGCCCAAGTTCCTTCAAGGTGGCGCAAACCCATTCTGTCATCATAAATTATGTTAACCCAAATACCCATGGAAAAGCAGCAAAATAGCATGTCATAGAGGTAGCATTTGTGAGATCAAACAAATCAGGCTTTTGAGTTCAGTAGACCTGAGTGTGCAATCTGGATAAGCGTGGACAAATTTCTCTTACTTTCCCTAAGACTCTTTAAAATAAGTCTAATAATAATTATCTCACGTTAACCATTGCAAAGTTTGAATGAAATAACATTTCTAAAGCCCTTAACTCAGCACTTGGAGTATACTAAATGTGATAACAGTAGCTATTGTTATTGCTAGTTACTTTCCAGAGAGTAATTTGGAATGAAACAGAAGGACCCTAGATACCTGTGAATGTATGGCATGCTTTGAGGTAGAAGAGATAAAAAGTGGACAGAAGGATCACAATAGGGAGAGGTAGGCTTCTGAAAATAGTTCACCTTCCCCCTAGGACTGCTCAGGTGTGCCTTGCTCTGTACGGTCCTCAAATTTGATTGAGGACATTCTTGGAGTGTGCAGACCTGATCCCCCTTAAGCCACATCTCTAAAAAATCCAGGAACATCAACCTGTTTAATGAACGGAAAGTTCATCTTGCTCAGCAGCTTCTGAATTGACATTTTTCAGAAGCATTGGAAATAAGAAAACTTATTTTTCACCTAGATGATTTTAAAAGTAAATAGAATAAATGGGCCCTAGAAAGATGGTAGGAATAAGCAAGAATTTCTTATGACTTGAAAGAGTGACTGTGTGCTTTTCTTCCCAGCAGACTATGGAACCCAATACATACTTAGTAAAGGCCCACTAGATGAGCGATTAAACTGGCGGGTGACTCAAGGTTTTACTTAATAGTCAATGATGTAGGGTGCTGAGTTTTGGGTTGTTTTCAGGCTTACTTTAGAGTTCCTTTCCCAGAATATATTTTTTCAAAACATGGTTAAAAAGCAAGTACTCCCTGAAGAACAACACTCTAGATCATTCTTGGTTATTGACTTGGTTTTTTGGGGGTGGGTAGGGGGGATACCTGCTAATATCATGTTGGGGCTCAGAAGAAGGTAATTTCTGTTTGGAAGATAGGAAGAGACCAAGTCAGAGAACACGTCGCCCTAATTCCAAGTGTTTACAGTGGTGGGTACTGAGAGGGGCAAGAGAAAAGAGAAGTGCACGACAAACACTATGTTAAGGAAGACACTAAGTTGACTTCTTAAAGACTCCATAAGAATCACCTACAAGGCTTGTTAAAATGCAATTCCTAGGCACTATACTCTGAGAATTTGATTCAGTAGGTCAGGATGGTGGCCAAGAATTTGTACTATTAAAATGCTCCCTGGTGATGCTGATGCTATTTGAGGTCAAATCAAGGGTCACTGATAAAGATGTTGGGCAGGTGTGTGTGGGGGAGGGAGTCTAGGTGGTAACCATGACTGGATCTCACCAATGGGAGGGGTGTATTTCATTGCTTAGTTTTATTGAGACCATATTTTGAAAATGACAAAGTCAGAAAACAAAGGAACCTATGTCCCTGAATCACCATGGGGAAGGCAGCCTGCTGAACCCCACTGGATGTGATATGAGTAAAAGATACCACATGGTGTATTAAGCCGCTAACAAGTGGGGATCACTTGTTAGAGTGGGTAGCCTTTCTAGCCTGGAAAAATGCTATTACAGCTAGAAAATATTTAGATAAAAATTAATCTAATAGGAAAATACTAACCTCGGAAAGATTATGTATGTGATTCCTCTAAGAAAGAGTTGCCAGATAAAATACAAGATGCCCAGTAAAATTTTAATTTCTGATAAACAGTGAATAATTTTTAGCATAATATTATGTGGGATATACATATACTAAAAAAGCCTTTATTATTTATCTGAAATTAAAATTTAACTGGGCATCCTGTATTTTCATTGGCTAAATGTGGCAACCTTCGTCTAATGAGACTTTGTAACAAAGACTTGAACCTAATTTCAATGACCAACTCAATTTCCTTTCTATCCGTCTACCCAGAAAATCACTGGTACAGATATGTCAGGAGGCAAAAACTCTCAAATTTTTGTTTTCTATCTTCCAAACTTTGTGAACCAAATTCACAAACCTAGAGAAGTCATTCTTCTAGCTCTTTCTCCCCAGAGAGAACTGTGGTTTGAATTTGGGATCTGGCCTATGACTATATCTAATTCTGTGTTCTGTACAGCTCAGCCGTAGTATTAATATCTAACAACTTTTCATGACCAGTAGAAGTAATTATAACTAGATAATCCCAGCGATAATATGATAGGGTCAGTTTAAAGGTCAGTTCTGAAATTTAAAAGTGCTATAAAAAATTCGTTTGTTCTTGATGATCATCTTCCACCAGAAATCACAGACCTCAGTGGGGCTTGGGTCACCATCTCCATGGCAACCAGTTACCATCTTCATCATGGAGTGAAGACTGAAATAAATCCCCAGGAAAAGATCTAGTGTTTAAGGATGTGCTTGCTTTCAAACAAAACAAACATGCAAGCAAAAACATCAAAATAAATACTCGCAAATGGGTAAATCTGAAACTGCATGGCTGTGAAAATATGTTCTATTTTTATGAGGCCACAATCACTAGGACAAATGAATTGCTTTATGAATCTCCAAGATCCCAAGTTTTCTTCTATAGCAACCTGCACTCAATCATAACAATTTTAATTCATTAAAAGTAAAACAGTTTTGAAATGTGAGGCAAAATTTAACTTACAGTCAGATGAGCGGAAGTTTGAAATGACTCAATAGTTGCTATAACACATATTTTTTTTCTTGCAGAACTTTTCTTGTATACATTTAAAATGTAAAGGTTTTACATTAATTTTAAAGGATTTTAAAAGTACTGGGCTGTGCTTTAAATCGGGCATTGGCAAAATGTTGTGTACTATCTGGTTTTGTTTTTTTTTTTTTTTTACTTTAAAACATACCCACACCCATTTATTCATGCATCCTTTATAGTCGCTTTTGCTCAGCAGAGGCAGAGCTGAAGAGTTATGACAGAGACCACTGGGCCTGCAAAATCTAAAATATTTGCTATCTGGCCCTTTAAAGAAAAAGTTTTCCTTCTTTAGATCCCACAGAATGTGTTGCAGGACACTCTTTTCTTTAAAGTAATTTCACTTCAACATTAAGGCCGGTGTTTTTAAGTATGTGTTAGAAGACGTGACAAAATGCCCCGAAATGTTGCTCAGATTCTACTGAAGTTACAGAAACTGGATGACAAAATCAAGTCCTGTCATGAACTCCTGAGCTAAAGTGAGGAAGGGACTTCTCTCAGTAGGATTCTGAAACTAGATGATTAATTTTGAAATCAAAAGTGTGGGAGCCACCAAGGGAGACTGGAAAGAGACAAACGTGATAAATGGGGAAATAGAACACATCGGACTGGAGTGAACCTCCAGGCAATGATGGTTCACCACTTGCCTTCAATCTACTGACATCCCATTCACAAAATCAACTTTCATGATTGAGCCTAACATCAAACAGTAGGGAAGTGATGGGAAGAAGTGCAAAATCACATTGCTAAGGCACCATAGGCAAAATGGAGAAGAAATAAAGCTAGTAACTGACTCTTCCAACCTGACACAACCTGTCTTGCTAAAGACTTCCCTAGATATATATCTTGCTCAGCTCTCTCCTATAGAAACTCTTGCAGCTGGATATGTCTACTCTTTTCCATCTACCTCTCTATCTACTGATCAACTGAGGATCTAATTTGTGGGAAATACTCTGCCCATTCACTGGGAGATGGGTATTTCCATCGAAGTCTTCCTAACTGGATGGGGTTAGCAACTCTCTGATTATAAAGTAAGAATTGATTGACTCAGTGCCAACCAACTTGCAAAAATTGTTAGACTTAAAATTTGCTCGAGTCTATTTTTTTTACGGCCCAACCTAAAAGCCTTATAAATTTTGACTTTATTACACCTTTTGGCAAAGCTTTAGGAATTCAAAAAGTAAATCACATGCCTCTCTTTTACACCTACATTCCTGCATTGTGAGGTTTTAAGGACTGATGCACTAGGGGAGGCTACTGTAGAAAACATTTCAGGTTTGAAATGGTGTCTCTTCACACGGGCCGTACTACATAGTTGTGAAAATGTCACGCTATGTGTGGAGGTGGGGAGGGGAGGAGACAAGAGGGGAGGAGGGGGGAGAAAAGGAAGACCTTCATTTAGCTTGGGTGAAAATGCTAATTTTTCCATGCTTCCCGGCCAGTGGCCGTCTTACAATCATAATTTACTGTGGGACTCCTGCTGGCCCGGCCAAGTGCCAAATGACTACAAAATTATGTAGTTATCTTATCAATTTATCTCTACTTTGCGCAGTCCCTTCCCATCAGCTGCCATGCCGCATTGATTCTCATTTGGAATCAAACCAAAGGCAATCATCTGTCTGTGGGATATGTCCAAGTTTATGCCCTTTCTCGAGCTGAGAGCTCTGTGGTCTAACTTGCAAGTATCCTGCTTGCCCAGCCAGGAGGCATGACATGGCCCACCAGTCTCTGCATAGAACAAAGGGCAGGAAGCCGCTTGAGTGACCCTGGCAAAGTGAACCTGAACACCGAGAAGCCAGGCTAGATGGTTCCTCTGCCTGCTGTCAAGGAAAATGAGCCTTTTGTTGTCATTTTAAATTACTCATGTAGTTCAAGTTCAATAAGCCTTTTGCTGTCCCTGTATAACCACAGTATTCCATGATTTTATTGGCCCTGCAGCTGAAATTTAATCAATTTAACTCTCTCTGTTCTTGAATGGCCCTCTGGCAAAAAATGCTGCTGTTCAAGTGAGCAGCAGGTAAGGACTTTGCTGGATACTAACATGAGATTTCCTTGAGGTTGAAAGAGAATTAACTTTTTTTTTTCCCACCACCCCTCTTATCCTAATCTCTGGGATTCAACTGCTGAGACTGACTGACTACATGCTGGAGGCAAATGAAGTTAGATTCCCTTAGCTCTTCGTTAATTCATTCGCTACTACTCTCCTATGTGTGGTAAGGGATGGAATGAACCTGGTGTTGTGGACCTTGTCTCTGGGGAGCTCAGATTCTCCTAAGAGAGGTTAAATACAAACACATAAAAGAAAACCAAGATTTAAGAGGCTGCCCATGTGAGAACAAATTCATACTCTGGAAAATAACTTTTGGGAAGAGTTGGATGATGCCAATGTTTTTCACATACTTTACATTCTGTAACAATGTTTCCTAAGTGTAATTTTGAAGGGTGCGTGCCTGGGTGGTTCAGTCGGTTGGGCGTCCAACTTCGGCTCAGGCCATGATCTCGTGGTCCGTGAGTTTGAGCCCTGCGTCTGGCTCTGTGCTGGCAGCTCAGAGCCTGGAGCCTGCTTCACATTCTGTGTCTCCCTCTCTCTCTGCCCCTCCCCTGCTCATGCTCTGTCTCTCTCTGTCTCTCAAAAATAAATAAGCATTAAAAAATTTTAAGTGTAATATTGTAGGAAATCACTAGATACCAAATAGATAAAAATAGCTTTCCTTGAAATATCTTTAAGCTTGCCCTTCAAAGTGTGAATTGTTGAGGCACCCCCAGTTCCAGAGTCCAGTGCCAATTTGTTACACTCTATTGGTTATAATCCACAACTGTAATGACTACATTATGAGTTCTGGGAAGGCCAGCATCGTCCCTTAACCTGTACTCCTAAGGCAGGAGGCAAATGACACACATCCACATCAGAAACGCATGTCGCTAACCGACCCCAGAACTTTTTTAGTCTGAGCTTCGGTTTAGCTTGCAAACCCTCATCCCAATGCTCCAGGTAGCCATAACCAACCTACTGTGTCAGCAAAGGAGAATAAATTGACTTGCTTTTCCTGTCCTATCATTGAACACAGTTCTGAAAAATGGTTAGGTGTCCTGCAAATGTTAGATGAAGTGATTTTTTTTTAATGTTTATTTTATTTTTGAGATACAGAGCATGAGCAGGGGAAGGGCAGACAGAGAGGGAGACACAGGATCTGAAGCAGGCTCCAGGCTCTGAACTGCCAGCACAGAGCCTGATGCGGGGCTCGAACTCATGAACTGTGAGATCATGACCTGAGCTGAAGCTGGACACTTAACCGACAGCCACCCAGGCACCCCTAGAGGAAGTGATTTTTAAATAATACGCCTTTTATTCATTGAACGTTAAGCAAAATAGAGTCAAAATTTATAAAAGATCTGATGTGGTAAGCTATAAACACAAAACATTTCTATGTCTCTACATATCCTCTGTCCCTGAGACCTTCTATATCCTTCAGATCATTTCCCCTAATGCTGAGAATTAGAATCATCTGGCTGCATATGAAGAAAAACTGAATATAGATAGGTTTTTATGCGCATAAATGCTCCCAGCAGCCATTATGAGACTCCTTTGCACAGCTATAATCATGTACAACTTTTTTTTTTCACTGTCAATTCCAAAACCCTGTAAAAACAACAGAGCAATGGGTTTCTGTTTTTGGATAACAAACAACAGTTGGATATTCATGTTACTCTTTGGTTATAAATGCTAGCTAAGAACTCAGACCCCATCAATAGCAATGTATTGAGCAAGTATTAAGTGCCAGGCACTTTGCAATATTTTTAGTGAATGAATGAAAGAAAGTATACATTATACCAACTTGTATATCTGTTCCTTTTTGAAAAGAACTCATAATCGAACATGATTAAATCTCTAATGTCTGTAGTGTACTTTTCTACGTCTTTTCCCTTCTTTCATGCTACTCTCTTTCTTGGTCTTAATTGCTTTTCCTCACCTCACTTACCCACCTGGCATAATGGTTTTCATTCACTGAAGCATAATTCAATATTATCTTCTTTATGGAATCTTTCAAACCCATGCCTACTAGCAAAATTTGATGTCATCTCATTTGTTCCCTTAGTATATTGTTCATATTTCAATTATTGCACAGGGTACCCTTAAATATGGTTAACGATTTATATTTCCTTTCCCCAGTCACATCCTTCAGGGTGGAAACTACCTTTTTCTCCATTTTTTTTTTATTACTAGCATTGAGAGTTGGCACGTATTATGCCATAGTCTGGGTTTCCCAGAAATCAAAGCCTATGGCAATGGCTTATGTGCATTTTTATTGGAAAATGAAATTTCAAGGAGAGGAGGGAAAGGCATAGTGGGACATTGCAAAGAGGAAAAAATGTTATGAAGCTGGCTTTCTACCTGCTATCAAATGTGAAAGATTGCTTGATCTCACAAGAGCGTCTTTTGGGAGGTCATCTGAATGAGAGTTTTTTAGGACAATCTTTCCTTGAGGAAAGGATGGAAAATTTTATTTATGAGTTTTTGTCTTCCATTGGTGAGTTTTGCCACATACGGCCTGAAGTGGCTCACCCTTCTGGATTTTGCATGTGTGAAAGCCAACTAAATTCCTAAAGTATTTAATGCCTGAGCATCTGTAGGGAAAACCCAGCGCAGGAGGAGAGAGGGCTAACCATGGGTATAAGATGAAGCGCTGGAAGATCCTACTTGCTGAAGGTCTGAAACCACACAGAGCTGGTCTACACAGCAGTGACTGGACCCGGGGACGAGGACAGAGAGGATCTGAAATGCCTCTAAGGTAGCCTATGGTGACAGTCATAATGGAGGTATACATCATGTAGCGTGGGAACAATTAGCACTGCAGAAAGGGCTCAGACAGAAGAAATTTTATAAGAAAAATAATATGGAAAACACATGGAGAGAAGGAGGTAGAGGGAAAATCACTGAACTCGGATTATAGCCTGATTATAAGAAGGAATGAAGTTGGAATGCATATTGAAGTCCTTGAATTAATTCATCTGGCAAATATTTTACCGAGTACCTACTGTGTGATAGGCACTGGAGAAACAGCAATCGACGAATCCTAGGCTAAAGGGTTTGGATTGAATTCAGGGGAGGGAAGAGAGCCAGAGAAGTTTTTCTTTCAAGCTAAGAAGTTGAAACTTCTGCTATGCTATGAGGCACAAAGCAGTGAAATGGTGATACTCTTCCCTGAGCTTCATGTGAAGAAGGAATAGCAGTCATGTTGCACAGAAAATTCTTTGCAGAGGGATACTTATTTTCAAATCAGATGTTGATCTGGAAGTGACTTTTCCTGCCACAGAGCCTATGTAACTCTCCTACTCTCTACTGCCAGGTAGTAAGTGTCCTCTTTGCTGCAGATAATAGACACAAGGCGGAGAATTCCACTTAGCAAGTGAGTTGCATAAACAGTAAACAGACAACATTTGAAATCAGAGTGAGCATTTAAAAAGACTGTCTGCCTGGGGCACCTGGGTGGCTCAGTCGGTTAAGCGTCCAACTTCAGCTCAGGTCATGATCTCACAGTTCGTGAGTTCGAGCCCCGCGTTGGGCTCTGTGCTGACAGCTCGGAGCCTGGAGCCTGCTTCCGATTCTGTGTCTCCCTGTCTCTCTGCCCCTCCCCCGCTTGTGTTCTGTCTCTTTCTCTCTCTGAAAAATAAACAAACATCAAAAAAATTTAAAAAAAAGATCATCTGCCTTTGACGAAGAGTATTGAAGACATAATCATCCTTGCAAGCATATTGATCAATCAAAAGCTAAGTATTTAAAATAAACTTTGAGCAAATATAAACGTAAACACTAAGGTTGTTCCATACATTCAATAATGACCATAAACCAGGAGCTAACGAACTGCAGACCAGACAGAATGAGATGAAAATAATATAGACTACAGAAAAAGAAAAACAGCCCATAGAGAAGGAAGAAGGTACACTGGACCAGAATACCTAAATAATGCTTATGATTCAACAATTAAAAGAACAACTGACCCGATTGAAAAGTGGGGAGAAGATCTGAATAGATGCTTCTCCAAGGAAAATATATACATGGCCAAGAAGCACAGGGAAAGATGGTCAGCAGCATTAGTCATTAGGGAAATGCAAATCAAAATCACAGTGAGATGATTATAATGGTGATAACAAACATGGGCGATAACAAGGGTTGGTGAGGATGTGAAGAAATTGGCATGCTCATACATTGTTGGTGAGAATATAAATTGATAAAGTCATTTTGGAAAACACTTGGGAAGCCCCTCTAAAAGTTAAACATAGGGTTATCATAAGCTTCCATATTTCCACCCTCAGGTATGTGTCCAAGAGAATTGAAATCATACATCCACAGAAAAACCTGGACACAAATGTTCATGACAACATTAATCATAGTAACCAAAGAGTAGACATCAGTAAAGCAAAAAAGTGGTAACTGATAAAGTGTGTCACCATACAACAGGATAGCATTCAGCTATCAAAAGGAAGGAAGCTTTGATTCATGCTACAATATGGATGCAACTTGAAAACATGTTAAGCGAATAAAGCCAGATACCAAAGGAAATATATTGTACGATCATACATGCGTGAAATGTCCAGCATGGGCAAATCACACTGAAATGTATGGTCGGAGGGGGGGATGGGAAGAACAACAACAGCATTGACGCCAGTAGGCCTTCTGTCCACCTATACATTTGAAAACTCCTGCCTCCATATGTTTATATCTCTTTGGTAGGTTATCCACAATGATTTATTTTTCAAAAATCAGTAAACTTTTCAGAGTGAGAATGGATGTTATCAATAATCATGTATGGAAAAGAATCTAAGGCTGTATTCAGTGGTGGTCATCATTGCCCAGTTTCTTCTTAAGACTCTGACTTTGAATTCTGCAGGCACCTATGTGCAGGCTGTGCACTGCACAAGCCTAAGGAGTTTCATTCATTTAAGGCACCACAAACTCATGAAATTATTAATGAAATTTCCTGGCACATGGCAGTGAAGTACTTATTTAAATAAAATCAGTATACGATTGAGTCTTCAACGATGCAAGGAAGTCAGGAGTACCAGCCCCCTCCACACAGTCAAAAATCCATGTATAACTTTGACTCTCTCCCAAACTTAACAACTAGTAGCCTACTGAAGCTTGAGCCCTCTATCCTGTTTTGGTCCGTTTTCAACATCTATCATGAATATACGCAGCTCTCAGTGAAAAGCGATGTATTTTAAGGGTCTGATGCTTGAAAAGCTGATTTGGGAAGTGAATTTTGAGTTCCTAGATATGGATTCATAGACAATATAAAGCTAGTTCTAATGGTGCCTGGTGATAATTATGTCCAGAGATACTGAAAGTTTGCTGCTAGGATATGTTTATTTTAGATTGTGAAATAAATGGACACATTTCCCAGAACTCCTTAGATACTAACAGTGAGAATGCTTTGCTGGTTTTAAATTATCTTTATACGTGACAGTGCTAAAGCCACTTCCTGAACATGATGTCAGATTATTGCTGACCCTCAGGTCCATCTGTTTGTACTAAAATTATTAAATTTTACAACTTAAATAAACTTGAGGATGTGTTCCATTCACTTATTGTAATGAATTCCTTCTTAAAACAAAAACATCGCAAGCCACTTAGGGGTAGATACATCAAAATGAGTAGTGGTTATTAAGGAAAGCCCTTTTGAAATATTTTTTTTATTTCCTTCTGGTACCTTCATTCATTCGTCAAATATTTATTGGCCGCTTACTAAGTGTCAGGCTCTGTTTTTGTTTGCTTGTATTGTGTTTTATTTAAAATTAATAACTGAGCAGATAATATGTTTGCTACGCCATCAAGTTGCTTTATTTTCCTTCGTTTTCTTGAGACCACTATTATGCTGGTTTTTCATGAAGACTTCACTATACATACTTTTTTGTTTTGTTTTGTTTTGCTTGTGAAGTAACACCATTAATTGAATTAGCCAAACGAAACCCCAGATGAGATTTTTAAAATTCTAGATGAATACATATGAAACTGGGATAACTACAAATATAGTCCTTCCTATAAATATTCCTGTGACTTATGTATATATGTTTGCAATAATAAATCTGATGAGGAAAACTTAAGACTTGCAAATTCTCCATCTAACTCAGCACAGTATTTTAGGGTTCAAAACACTAAGCCCTCAGTGAGGGTGGGGGGGCTCAGACACTCAAAAGAATAGCGGCTATGAAAGGACACCGGCCCCCTTATCCCTCCCTCCGCCATGCCCTTGAAGGGGACTGGATGGATCCCGCTCAGGGTGTCTCTATCCACCTCAGAGCAAGACCACGTTACAACACATCACATAATAGACACTGTATTAATCGCTTAGAACAGCAGGTCTCAACTGGGGGCCTGTAGATCGAATTCAGGGGTGTTTGTTAACTTGGTTGGAAGAAAATCATCTCTTAATTTTTGCTAATCTCAAACTGATACTTAGTACTTCCCTCAATTATGAGTGCTGTTAAGAAGTCACAGTAGTATTTGCAGTATCTATGACTTTGTCACAGGTATTTTTATATTACATTATAACTGTTGCAGATATTCCCAAGTAGAGTTGACATTTATCGCTACTTCAATATTATGAGAGGATTAGCCCTGCCTCTCGATCTAATGATTCAACGCATGAATATAAAACATATATATCACTATATTTCACATTCCCCCCTCTCAGCTTTACCAAGATATAATTGACAAATAAAATTGTAAGATATTTAAAATGTAAAACATGATGATTTGATATATGTATATATTGTGAAATTAGATTAATTAACTAAATTAATTAACACATTCCCCATCTCACAAATTTACTTGTGTGTGTGTGTCTGTGTGTGTGCGTGTGTGTGTGTGTGTGTGTGTGTGTGTGTGTGAGAGAGAGAGAGAGAGAGAGAGAGAGAGAGAGATCATTTAAATTTTCCCTCAGCATAACACTCTCTAAATGAAATAAGTCATACAGAGAAAGACAGATACCATATGTTTTCACTCTTATGTGGATCCCGAGAAACTTAACAGAAGACCATGGGGGAGGGGAGGGAAAAAAAAAAAGAGAGAGAGAGAGAGGGAAGGAGCCAAAGCATAAGAGACTCTTGAAAACTGAGAACAAACTGAGGGTAGATGGGGGGTGAGAGGGAGGGGAGGGTGGGTGATGGGTATTGAGGAGGGCATCTTTTGGGATGAGCATTGGGTGTTGTATGGAAACCAAGTTGACAATAAATTTCATGTAAAAAAATAAAAAAATAAAAAGATAAATAAACTTCACAAAAATAAATAAATTTGCCCTCAGCAAATTTCAACCACACAATATAGGTTATTAACTATAGTCACCATGTTATGCGTTAGATCCTTATACTTTGTTCATCTTATAACTGATCATTTGTACCCATTTATCAAGCTCTCCCTATTTCCCCCACCCCTCAGCCCCTGGCAACCATTGTTCTACTCTGTTTCTATGGGCTAGACGTTTTTTTCTGAAAGATTCTACATGCAAGGGATACTATGAAGTACCTGACATTCTCTGTCTGACTTATTTGACTTAACATAATGCTGTCTGAGTTTATATCTTATAAGAGTTTAGTAACATTCTTTTCCATACGGCTGTCCAGTTTTCCCAACATCATTTATTAAAGACACTCTTATTTCTTTTGGGTGTTTTTGGCTCCTTTGTCATAAGTTGACTCAGTTTGTTTCTAGGCTCTCTCTTCTGTTCCATTGATCCATGTGTCTGTTTTTGTGCCAATACCCTTCTGTTTTGATTATTGTCTTTTGTAATATAGTTTGAAATCAAAAGGGTAATGCTTCCATTTTCGTTATTTCTCAAAACTGTTTTAGCTAGTTGGAGTATTTTGTGTCTCCATAAAATTTGAGTATTATTTATTTTTGTGAAAAATACCATTTTGATAGGGATTGCATTGAGCCAATAGATTGTTTGGGTAGTATGGACATGTAAACAGTATTAATTCTTCCAATCCAAGAACACAGACCATCTTTCCATTTAGTTGTATCTTCTTCAATTTTTTCCTCCGTGCCTTAAAGTTTTCACTGAGCAGATTTTTCAACTTACTTGAATTTATTCATAAATATTTTTTTTGATGCTGTTATAAATGGGGTTATTGTCTTAATTTCTATTTCTGATAGTTTATTGTTGATATATAGAAATGCAAATAATTTTTATATATTTATTGTGCAACCATTTTTGTGTGGAGTCTTTTGGTTTTTTTTTTAATTTTTTTAACTTTTTTAAATTTACATACAAGTTAGTTAGCATATAGTGCAACAATGATTTCGGGAGCAGATTCCTTAATGCCCCTTACCCATGTAGCCCATTCCCCCCTTCCCACAACCCCTCCAGCAACCCTCTGTTTGTTCTCCATATTTATAAGTATCTTATGTTTTGTTCCCTTCCTGTTTTTATATTATTTTTGCTTCCCTTCTTTATGTTCATCTGTTCTGTGTGTTAAAGCCCTCATATGAGTGAAGTAATATGATATTTGTCTTTCTCTGACTGACTAATTTCACCTAGCATAATACCCTCTAGTTCCATCCATGTAGTTGCAAATGACAAGATTTCATTCTTTTTGATTGCCAAGTAATACTCCATTGTATATACACACCACATCTTCTTTATCCATTCATCCATCAATGGACATTTGGGCTCTTTCCATACTATGGCTATCGTTGATAGTGCTGCTATAAACATGGGGGTTCATGTGCCCCTTTAAAACAGCATACCTGTCTCCCTTGGATAAGTGGCTAGTAGTGCAATTGCTGGGTCATAGGGTAGTTCTATTTTTAGTTTTTTGATGAACCTCCATACTGTTTTCCAGAGTGCCTGCACCAGTTTGCATTCCCAACAGCAATGCAAAAGAGATCCTCTTTCTCTGCATCCTTGCCAACATCTGTTGTTGCCTGAGTTGTTAATGTTAGCCAGTCTAACAGGTGTGAGATGGTATCTCATTGTGGTTTTGATTTCTATTTCCCTGATGATGAGTGATGGTGAGCATTTTTTCATGTGTCTGTCAGTTGGCCATATGGATGTCTTCCTTGGAGAAGTGTCTATTAATGTCTTTTGCCCATTTCTTCACTGGATTATTTGTTTTTTGGGTGTTGAGTTTCATGAGTTCTTTATACATTTTGGATACTAACACTTTATTTGATATGTCGTTTGCAAATATCTTCCATTCGGTTGGTTGCCTTTTAGTTTTGCTGATTGTTTCCTTTGCTGTGCAGAAGCTTTTTATTTTGATGAGGTCCCAATAGTTCATTTTTGCTTTTTTTCCCTTGCCTTTGGAGACATGTTGAGTAAGAAGTTGCCGTGGCCAAGATCAAAGAGGTTTTTGCCTGCTTTCTCCTCGAGGATTTTGATGGCTTCCTGTCTTACATTGAGGTCTTTTATCCATTTTGAGTTTATTTTTGTGTACAGTGTAAGAAAGTGGTCCAGGTTCATTCTTCCGCATGTCACTGTCCAGTTTTCCCAGCACCCCTTGCTGAAGTGACTGCCTTTATTCCATTGGATATTCTTTCCTGCTTTGTCAAAGATTAGTTGGCCATACATTTGTGGGTCCATTTCTGGGTTCTCCATTCTGTTCCATTGATCTGAGTGTCTGTTATTGTGCCAGTACCATACTGTCTTGATGAATACAGCTTTGTAGTACAGTTTAAAGTCCAGGATTGTGATGCCTCCTGTTTTGGTTTTCTTTTTCAAGATTGCTTTGGCTATTTGGGGTCTTTTCTTGTTCTTTTTTTTTTAATTTTAATGTTTTATTTATTTTTGAGACAGAGACAGAGCATGAGCAGGGGAGGGACAGAAAGAGAGGGAGACACAGAATCCGAAGCAGGCTCCAGGCTCCGAGCGGTCAGCACAGAGCCCGACGCGGGGCTCGAACTCACGAACTGCAAGATCATGACCTGAGTCGAAGTCGGATGCTTAACCGACCGAGCCACTCAGGCGCCCCTCTTTTCTGGTTCTATACAAATTGTAGGATTGTTTGTTTTAGCTATGTGAAGAATGCTGGTGTTATTTTCATAGGGGCTGAATTGAATACGTAGAGTGCTTTGGGTAGTATTGACATTTTAACAATATTTGTTCTTCCTATCCAGGAGCATGGAATATTTTTCCTTTTTTTGTGTGTGTCTTCTTCAGTTTCTTTCATGAGCTTTCTATAGTTTTCAGTGTATAGATTTTTCACCTCTTTAGATTTATTCCTAGGTATTTTATGGTTTTGGTGCAGTTGTGCATGAGATTGATTCCTTGATTTCTCTTTCTGTCACTTCATTGTTGGTGTATAGGAATGCAACTGATTTCTGTGCATTGATTTTATATCCTGCAACATTGCTGAATTCATGAATCAGTACTGGCAGTTTTTCGGTGGGATCTTTGGGTTTTCCATATAGAATATCATGTCATTTGTGAAGAGTGAAAGTTTGACCTCCTCCTGGCCGAACTGGATGCCTATTATTTCTTTGTGTTGTCTGATTGCTGAGGCTAAGACATCCAATACTATGTTGAATAACAGTGGCAAGACTGGACATCCCTGTCTTGTTCCTGACCTAGGGGGAAAGCTCTCAGTTTTTCCGCATTGAGGATGACATTAGTGTTGGGTCTTTCATATATGTCTGTTATGATCTTGAGGTATAGTACTTCTATCCCTACTTTCTTGAGGGTTTTTATCAAGAAAGGATGTTGTATTTTGTCAAATTCTTTCTATATATCTATTGAGAGGATCATATGGTTCTTGTCCTTTCTTTTATTGATGTGATGAATCACATTGATTGTTTTGCGAATATTGAACCAGCCCTGCATCCCAGGTATAAATCCCACTTGGTTGTGGTGAATAATTTTTTTTTTTAAGATAACCAGTCTACTGATTGTTTTATTTTTATTTTTTTGAAATTTATTGTCAAATTGGTTTCCATACAACACCCAGTGCTCATCCCAAAAGGTGCCCTCCTCAATACCCATCACCCCCCCTCCCCCCTTCCCACCCTTCATCAGCCTTCAGTTTGTTCTAAGTTTTTAAGAGTCTCTTATGCTTTGGCTCTCTCCCACTCTAACCTCTTTTTTTTTTCCTTCCCCTCCCCCATGGGTTTCTGTTAAGTTTCTCAGGATCCACATAAGAGTGAAAACATATGGTATCTGTCTTTTCTCTGTATGGCTTATTTCACTTAGCATCACACTCTCCAGTTCCATCCACGTTGCTACAAAGGCCATATTTCATTCTTTCTCATTGTCACGTAGTACTCCATTGTGTATATAAACCACAATTTCTTCATCCATTCATCAGTTGATGGACATTTAGGCTCTTTCCATAATTTGGCTATTGTTGAGAGTGCTGCTATAAACATTGGGGTTCAAGTGCCTCTATGCATCAGTACTCCTGTATCCCTTGGGTAAATTCCTAGCAGTGCTACTGCTGGGTCATAGGGTAGGTCTATTTTTAATTTTTTGAGGAACCTCCACGCTGTTTTCCAGAGTGGCTGCACCAATTTGCATTCCTACCAACAGTGCAAGAGGGTTCCCATGTCTCCACATCCTCTCCAGCAACTATAGTCTCCTGATTTGTTCATTTTGGCCACTCTGACTGGCATGAGGTGATATCTGAGTGTGGTTTTGATTTGTATTTCCCTGATGAGGTGCGATGTTGAACATCTTTTCATGTGCCTGTTGGCCATCCGGATGTCTTCTTTAGAGAAGTGTCTGTTCATGTTTTCTGCCCACTTCTTCACTGGATTATTTGTTTTTCGGATGTGGAGTTTGGTGAGCTCTTTATAGATTTTGGATACTAGCCGTTTGTCTGATATGTCATTTGCATAATTTTTTAATGTATTGTTGTATCGGTTGGCTAATATCTTGTTGAGGATTTTTGCATCCATGTTCATCAGGGAAATTGGCCTATAGTTCTCCTTTTTAGTGGGGTCTCTGTCTGGTTTTGGAATCAAGGTAAAATGGCTCCATAGAATGAGTTTGGAAGTTTTTCTTCCATTTCTATTTTTTGGAACAGCTTCAAGAGAATAGGTGTTAATTCTTCCTTAAAAGTTTGGTAGAATTCTCCTGGAAAGCCATCTGGCCCTGGACTCTTGTTTTGAGAGATTGTTTGTTACTAATTCGATTTCCTTACTGGTTGTGGGTCTGTTAAATTTTCTATTTCTTCCTGTTTCGATTTTGGTAGTGTATATGTTTCTAGGAATTTGTCCATATCTTCCATATTGCCCATTTTATTGGCGCATAATTGCTCATAATATTCTTTTATTACTGTTTTTATTTTTTTTTTCAACTTTTTTTTTTATGTTATTATTTTTGGGGCAGAGAGAGACAGAGCATGAACAGGGGAGGGGCAGAGAGAGAGGGAGACACAGAATCGGAAACAGGCTCCAGGCTCCGAGCCATCAGCCCAGAGCCCGATGCGGGGCTCGAACCCCCGGACCGCGAGATCGTGACCTGGCTGAAGTCGGACGCTTAACCGACTGCGCCACCCAGGCGCCCCTGATGTTGTTCCTTTTTAATGAGTCACTGATTTCTCTAATTCTTAAATCATGCCCTTTTGCCTTAGGCTCCCTCTTTTTTTTCTGCTTCATTATTCTCCATAAGTTTGTCCTCTGTATTATTGAATCTCTGTTCTGCCTCATGCATCCTTACCACTGTGGCATCCATTCAAGATTGCAGCTCAGTTATAGCATTTTTTATTTCATCCTGACTAGCTTTTACTTCTTTTATCTTTGCAGCAAGGGATTCTAATCTATTTTTGACTCCAGCTAGTATTCTTATTATTGTGATTCTAAATTCTGGTTCAGACGTCTTACTTGTATCTGTGTTGGTTAAATCCCTGGCTGTCGTTTCTTCCTCCTCTTTCTTTTGTGGTGAATTCCTTCATTTCATCGTTTTGAAGCGAGAAAAGGAATTAATGAGGTAAAAATATTTTAACTAACATTAAAGAATTAAAATTAAAAAAATATTAAAAATTTAAAATTAAAAATAAACACATACACAGACAAAATCGAATAAATGATGCCAGATCCTAGGTGTGTTTTGGTCTGGGTGTTGAAAGGGCCTTGATAGGTTAGAGAAAAAAGGGGAAGTATAGAAAAAAAGAAACAAGGAAATCATTTGAAAATTTGAAAAAATGAATACACTGAAGTAAAATAACATAAAATGATGGAAGTAAAATAAAATTTGAAGAAATTTACACAAAAGTAAAAATTATAGTATAAAACATTAAATAAAAATATTTTTAATAAAAATTGAAAATAATTTTTTTTTCTCTTTCTGTATTCAAGAAATAGAAATGAAAAAGAGAAAAAAGGAAAAAAAGAAAAAAGAAAGAAAATTGAATAGTTGGGCCGGCTAACAGACTGAAATATGACTTAAATAACTTCGTTTTGCCCTAGAAGTCAAAGTATGAAGGTTAATAGTCCATAAACTAAGCAGGCGGAGACTCCTGTTCCTGAAGAGTGAGGTTGGCCCAGTTGCGCAGCACTTGGTGTAATGGCTCCGTTCTCCACTAGATGGCGCTGCTTAGCTTACTAGGGTGGATGGTTGTGGCACTTGTAGGTGTGTATGCGCATGCACAGGAGTGGTGAAAGTGGCGTCACCCAGCTTCCCAGTCTCTAGTATGCGAACTCTGTCCTTCCCCATCTGCAGTCACGCACCTGTTGTTTCAGCTTCTGTCTACTCCCCACTTTTACAAGGTCCATGACAGAGACCCAAGCAGCACCTCCCTCCTGAGTTTTATCTCAGATGCGGCAGTGTTTCCCAACCTCTCACTTCTGAGGGACTGTGGCTTTGACCCGCTCAGACCCTCTGCGGGAGCGTCTCACCAAGCAGTGGCCGGGTGCCGGCCACACCCAGGAACGTTCGAGGGACTGTGCTGCTGCAATGGCCAGAGATGGCGGCTGGGTGCCAGCCCGCCCCAGAACAAGTTCACGTGATTGTGTAGGAGCAGCGTTTCAGGGATTATGGTAAGTCACAGCACACATTTGGCACCTGGCTTCACCTGCAGCAACCTTGTTCTAGCACCAGCTAGTGTGGTTCTTCTCCGGGTCCACTGGAGACTTTTTCTGTGGGAGGGGTCACACAACCTCTACAAGGCGTCCTCCCAACAGGGGAGCGGCCTCTCCCCATGTGGCCCGAGGACTTTGAAGACTTCAGTCTCTGCTCCTGGGGATTCGCCCTTCCCACCAGAGCACCGCCAGGTATCGAGCTGCGGAGTTTCAGACTCTGCGCTCCCCCTGTTTCTAGAGTCTTAATGGAATTTAAACCCTCTCCTTTCTCCTTTCCCCATTTTTAGTTCAGTCCCTGCGGCTGTTTCCACTTTTCCACTTTCTCTCCACCTACTTTTTTGGGGGGGTGCTTTTCCCATATTCTCCCCCCACCCCACCCCCATCTCCGTTCTCTCTCCACAAGCAAAAATGGTTCCCTGCCCTTTGCAGCTTCTCTCTCTCCCCCAGTTCACCTCTGTTGTGCCACATACCTACTGAATTCTGTGGTTCAGGTTGTGCAGATTGTCGTGTTAATCCTCCAGTCAGTTTTCTAGGTGTGTAGGATGGTTTAGTGTTGATCTGGCTGTATTTCATGGGCAGGAGACACAAAAAACTTCCATGCTGTTCTGCCATCTTGGCTCCTCCCCTCTAGGGTTTTCTTATATAATATCATGTTATTTGCAGAGAGAGGCAGTTTTGTTCCTTTCTGATTTGGATGCCTTTTATTTATCTTTCTTGCCTAATTGGTCTGGCTAGGACTTCCAGTACTATTTTGAATAAAAGTGCTAAGAGTGGGCACTTGTTTTGTTCCCGATCTTACAGGGAAAACTTAGTGTTTCACCATTGAGTATGATAGGTGTGGGCTCGCCATACGTGGCCTTTGGTATGTTCAGGTACATTTCCTCTATAACTAGTTTGTTGAGAGTTTTTGTCATGAAAACTTGTAGAATTTTGTCAGATGCCTTTACTGCATCTACTAAGATGATCATATGATTCTTACCCTTCATTTTTTAAATGTAATGTATTACATTTATTGATTTGCATGTGTTGAACTATCCTAGAATAGAATCATCCCTAGAATAAATCGCACTGTTCATGGTTTAGGAAACTTTTACTATGCTGTTGACTTCAGTTTGCTAGTATTTTGTTGAGCATTTTTGGCCTGTAATTTTCTCTTTTTGGAGTGTTCTTGTCTGAGTTTGGTATTAGAATAATGCTGGCCTTGTAAAATGAGTTTGAGAGTGTTCCCTCACCTTCTGTTTCTCAGACGAGTTTGAGAAAGATTAGTATTAGTTCTTTTTACAATGTTTGGTAGAATTCACGTCTCCTTTCCTCTTATCACCATTTTAATGATTGTATCTCAGTATAGTTGGTTTTCTTTATCATCTGTGTTTTATTTTTATTATTTAAAAGCTATTCTTCAGAAGAATTCATAGGTTTTACCAGACTGCTGAAGAGGTCCTTGCATACTTACAAATAATTCAAAAGTAAACACATATATACATACATACATACCTCTGCCTTAGAATAAGACAGAAACCAAAACCATATAGTTAGAAGTCTAAAAGGAAAAGGCGATTTGGCTACTTTTGCTCCCAATATGTGCCATACAGAACCTCGCATGCGATTCTTCAGTGGACTGTGTGGGAGTCACCTGGATCAGCCTGTTAAAATGCTGATTCTGACTCAGCAGGCCTGAGATGGGGCCCAGGAACTTGCATTTCTGAGCTCCTAGTGAAGCTGATCTGCTGATCTGTAGATCACTCTGAGTAGTGAGGCTAAGTTTTAGCAACCTTTATTTTTTTCTCTTTTAAAATGTTTAACCATTCTTCTCTTTCACTCACTTGGTTCTAAGGTATAGAAGGTATTTGTAAAAGCTGATACAGGTTTATGTCATCAAATTTTAGAAATGGTGTTTTCTGACTGGCTAGCCAGATTACAAGCATTTTTCATAACCAGAAGAGCACATATCTGTAAGAAGCTTTGAGCAAATAACTGTACCTCTGGTGCCAATAATTAGCGTGAGGATTGTTAGTACCCTCTTCCTATGGGAAGGGGCTGTAGTCTGGTGGGTTTTCCTGGTGAGGAGTTTCAACAAGAATATAAGGCTGGAGTTGTGTAGCAAAAAGGGTTTTTTAATCCAACTGGATAACCACATCCCTCCCCCACCCTTAGGAAGGTCACAGGATCACAATAGAGGCTTTAAAAATGTTCTGTGTATTGTTCTCCGTTTAGCTAAGCATTGACTTGATCAGGCACATAGGCTTTATGTTGCCACATTTCCTATCATTGGAAACATTTGTGGAGAGGAAAGATCATTATCAAGGCAATCGACCATTGTCACAGGTTAGTGGTCCCCTGTGGCTTTTTCTAAACCTGTCCCTAAGGCTTTGGTTTCCCAAAGCAAATTGGGAAACATCTGGTCTATCCAACCCAATCACCCCATGTAGCATTCACAATTACACTCACTTTTGGCCTCAGCTAATCACTAATTTGTTCATGCAGCAGTCCTGGAAAAAGGGGCCCTGGGGCTTCTCTTCCAATCCAGTCTCTGGACATCTCATTTCTCTGGACATCTCATTTCTCTGGTTGTTCATTAATGCTTTCTGAACTCACTCAACAGTCTAGTCTCATAGGTGGAAGCAATTTGCCTCAAGCAAAAAATATCAGGTGGATTCAGAGTTGAAAACAAGATGGAATTAAACCCCAGAAAGTTAGGGATGGCCTGGGCAAGGGTGGCCATTTTCAAGAATTAACATGAATCATCATCAACTCCTTTTATTCAACCATATCTTCAGTAACTCAAATCTTTTTTTACCACCCCCTCAGCCCAAACGTCATGTCCTGCCACTGTCCATGTGAGCCTAAAGTCCTCTCTGCTACATTCTCTGATTGTTCTAGAACCCTGCTTAAATCTTTTCTAGTCCTCCATGGCCTCCATGAGTAGTTAAAGGCCCTCCCTTAATGGGCATCTAAGACCCTTGGTAATCCAACCTTTCTTACCATTTCTTCTGTTCTACAACTCCAGTCAACCCAAACTGCTCACAGTTCCCCAGATGCCACATGTTCCTATGATCATTTATATCTTTGTCTAGACTGTTCCCTTTGCCTGGAATGTCACCCATGTCCTTAACTGCCTAAGAAATATCTATATCTCTAAGTTAAGGGATGCTTGGTAAAAAACCCTTGTTTGTTTTGGAAAAATTTCCTCATGGCCTTGTCTTATTTGTAATAGCCCTGTATCTCTTATCACAATGCCACACAGGTTGTTCCACTTATAGGACCACTTCGGTAAACTGAGCCACTAGAGCACCTGGCTTGGGTTTTATTCCTCTTATCCCCATATTCTAGCACAGTGCCTTGCACACAAGAGCCACTGCATCAATGCCTGTTAAATGGTTGATTAATTACTTAGCTAATTTATCTTCTCTCCTTATTTCTTTTAACTAACTGAAAAAAATATATAACTCAAAATAGAATGCAAAACGTTGGCATGGCTACAGCTTTATAAAATAAAAGTCGGAGTCATTGCTAACATAATGAAAAGGTGTAGAAATGTTTGTCTGTAATAGGACACCTGAGCAGTGATTTTTCACTCTCTGCCTGACGTTACTAGATAGAAAAATTTCACTTGATCCTCAAACATTATTTACTTTCCCTAAGGTGGCTTGACTCTATGTGTAAATACGCATGTAGAGTTTTGAAGAAGTGAATCTTCTCAGATTATTATTACTTAAATGGTTTTACTAAATATTTTCCTCTATAGTCACAGATAAGAAAGGGTCCCATAGATGAGGGATGGACTTACTTGAGACAAAGAAACCTAACTACCAATGCTGGTCAGAAATGTCCCTTCCTGTGGAGACAGCTCATGGAATTTCCATATTTAAGGCCCCTCATCATTCTGAAAGGTCATTGTCTATTTTGTCTTTAATTTCTTCCTTCTCAGCGTATTGACTCTGTTAAACCAGAGTTCACAGAAAGAAGGAAAGAAAGTTGAGTAAGGAGCGCCCTTTCCTATTGCACCTTTAGCTCAGGAGAAAAGCTCAGAAATTTTGTAAAACAGTGTTTTGATTTGAAACTTCATCTTCTTGGCTACTCTGCAGACATCTGGATTTTACATGGTTAGTTGACCCATGCCAAACCCATCACTTCACATATTCTCTTCCAGGCTCTTCTGGTGTTGCTATTTCTTTCCTTCTCTGTTGCTGTTTATTTATTTCCACAAACCAGTTCTGTAGAGTGTGTCACTTAATTGTCACAATGAAATTACTGTGTGGCAGTAACAAAATGCCACCTAGACAACAAAGGAAATATGTTATCAAATCAACTATTTTAAGGAGTTTTCTCTGGGAAGGGCTGATTTTGCAAATACCTAAAAGGCTTTGAACGCCTATGGACCCTGTGCTAGTTTTGTTACTCAATACATTTTTAAAGAATGGTACCTGTATGCATATCCCACCACGCTTTCTCCTGAGGGATGAACTATTGTCTGTTTGGAGGACAGGAGTGACTATTAAGTTGTTACTTACTCATCTCCCCAGGAAAATAACGTTTGCTTTTATTGCCGTTGGCCCTCCATGAGAGAGTCCGACAGCAAATTTTTAGCAATCCATTTTATGAAGAGCATAACTAGAGAGAACAGAATAGAAACAGAGTGGGTGGCATCATGACCATGAAGGCACTAGAAAGCAGGGCTTAGAAAGGAAGATCAAGGTAACTGGAGTTTCTTTTTCTGATGAACAGGCAAAAGAGAAATGGAACACCATTCAGAGTGGTGCAACAGACTTCTTGGGAAATTGGAAACCTAGGGGAAGAAAACTGTTAATGTATCTAGAATTACTGACACTGAAGGAGAGCAGACTTGACAGTTTTTAATTTGCTTACATGGTGATGCTAGGTTAGAGAGGAATGTAGATCACACAGCCTCTCTTTTCACAGAGGATCCGATGAGAAGAATTTCATCTTGTGCTTCAGTGTAAGAGATTCAGGTCAACTCTTAAGATCTTTCAGGCATTTAGGTTTGCAAGCATCGGGTTAAGGTGGTGAACCATGGCTTTAGAGTTTGCTATCATTTGCAGAGAACAATACAGGAAAAAAGGTAAAAATACTCTGAAGTTTTGGGAAGAAGTAATGCTCTCTTTAGTCTGAGTTGATAAAATGTATCCTACTCAGTGATAAGAAGTGGGAAGAAAAGATATGAGTGTTCTTCTTGGTTGAGAATTCTAGTTGGCTGGTCAAGTGGGTGGTAAGAAGGGAGGGTCCCAAAAGACACCCAAGCTTTGGTCATGGTTGAGTTTCACATGATTCTAGAAATACCTAGAAGTTTGTCTGGAAGGACTTCTGAAATTCCATTTGCCTCTGAGAAATTATTTGAGAGAGAAACGCATATAAATTTGACCCATCAGCCAAAACTGAGTCGTTAGAAATGAAGAGAATATTCCATATAAAGCATGGCAATTACCTCTACTGAGTGTTCCTAGGCCTAAACCTAAAAAGACTTAAGTCTAGAAAAGTGAGATAATATGGATAGGGTAGCAGACAGAGAGAGGACAAATATAAAGGTCTAAGATGTACTTTGATTAAAGTTCCTTTAAGATGTTGGGCCACTGGTAAACTACCTTCAGATCCACATGCCTAAAATGATACAAAATAGGGAGAAACATGTGATCCCTGTTTCTGCACTAAACAGGCCGTGGCTTTAGCACCCTCAGGAATGCAGCACATAGCACCCTAGCATGTTGAGTGTTTTCACAACACCAGAGGTACTTGGTGGAGGTAAGAAGGTGGAGGGGGTCAGTACCAAGAGGGAGGTGATCATAGCATGTGGGTGATGTCAGTCATTCCAGGCTGCTTATCAGGCAGCTGAAGTCCTCACAGCTGACACCAAGGAAGGTCAGAGTTTTGGGGGAAGCACATGTGAGACACCTGGGAAGGTGTCCAAAGTAATTTGAAAATTGTTGCCAATTTGTCAGTAGGTAGGATGGGAGTGAAGCAAAAAGAGTTTCCATTACTCCATTTGTGCCCTGATAGATATATAGATATAGATATAGATATAGATATAGATATAGATATAGATATAGACATAGACATATATCACAAGTTCTAATAATGACAATTCCATGAAATCTTAAGACAGATGATTCTGATGCATCGCAACCAAGTCAGGAAAACAGTAGAGCCAATATTCATGGAGGAGGGAAATGATCAGGCTGGATCATTTTTTGTTATAAATATTATCTATTATCTATATCTATATATGTCAATCATTATATTTTAATGTACTGCATTTTAGATGAATTCTCTCCTCTAACCCTCGTAATAACCTTGCAAATAATTATTGTATCTGTTATGATCCGTTCAGGTATAATTATAGAAGCCCTAGCTAAAAGTGGCATGACATTAAGAATGGTTATTGTGTCATAATAGATGACTGAGAACCAGAAGCCGACTGGAAGAAAGGAGGGGCCAGAGCCGGTGCACTGATTTAAAAATACCATTAAGGACCCAGCGTCCTTCCATGTCTTCATTATGCCATCCTTTGTATATTTGCTTCTTTCTCAGCCTTGTCTGTCATAGTTGCAAGATGGCTGTGGTCCTGGCATCACCATATAGCTACAGTTCCTGGCAAAGAACAGGAGGGTTTCCTTCCGTGTATCTCAGAGCTCTGTAAGCAGGCTTTCCCTCAGAGCCCACAGGATTTCAGTGGGTTGAATGACGTGCTCCGGTGCTAGGTACAAAGAAAGCTGGGAAAGTGAATAATGACATTTTCAAGCTGTACTGCGGGAGCAAGAGTCTGCCGACAAAAAGGGGATTTGAAGGGATGGAGAAGATAAAAAATGTGCCCCAGATAAAAGACCTCCTAAGTGGCTAGGCAGGGTCGTATAATGCACTCCCTACAGAAAGTCAGTATGGGATCCAACCGTCTCATGGAATATCTTGGGGATATAAGGTAACCAAGTATGGCCTAAGACTCAGTTATGCTCTCCTGGTATTTCTTTTTTTAAAAAATTTAAATGTTTAAAAAAAAATAAAAATAAAAAAATTTAAATGTTTATTTATTTTTGAGAGAGAGAATGAGAGGATGAGCAGGGAGTGGCAGAGAGAGAGGGAGACAGAATCTGAAGCAGGCTCCAGGCTCCAAGCTGTCAGCACAGAGAACTATGCGGGGCCTGGACCCACAAACCATGTGATCATGACCTGAGCCTAAGTTGGACGCTTAACCAACCGAGGCACCCAGGTGCCCCCTTCTGGTATTTCTACTATTACACTCTACCCTTGTAGGTCAGCACCAGGCAAGCTTATCAACAAGGCAGAGAGTGAGTTTGCTGCCTGCCCTAACTTCTCTTCCCAGCTTTCCACTTGACATTGGAATATTCCTTTGAGTAAATGGAAAAGTCCATCATTGCCATTCTAAAAACACATTTTAAAAGTCCCTCTTCAACATCAAGGAAGCGTCTTTGATTTTAATACTTCTTCAAGTCTTTCAAAGGTTACAAAAAGGACATTTTGCTAAAGAACTAAAGAGCATCAAAAGCTACCAGAAGAATTTCCTTTGTGAGTGCCATTGTGGATTCCTTAAATCCTCATCACTGCACTTGGAGTGTCCTCTTAGTTCTCAAATGCTCTTTTTGAGCACTGACAATTTGCCAAGACATATCCAAGAGCCGAAAGAAAAAGAGGTGGAAAATCTGGCATCAGTGATAGGGTGTGTACCACTGAGTACTGAGGCACATTCCAAAATCCAGCCCGCATTTAACTGGTAGCACTGCACTCACACCTCACCTTCTCCAACAGTATTATCATCACAAGGCTGAGTCCACTGACACAGTCCAATAACCAGGCAAATAAGGCTTCCAGTTTGGTCGGTGCTGCCATAAACACTCTGGCCATGGAGTAAAATATTGACAGTCAGTCAAAAGAATCAAACTTCTGGATTTGTTAACTGTCACCTGTATTTGGCATTTTAGCTTTAGTCCAGAAAGGTACTCTGACTTAGTAAAGTGAGCATGTGAGAGCTTTCAAGCCCCAAAGAAACCAGTTTCAGTCACTGATAACTCTATGCTGTTGGACCTATCACCCATTATCTCTGAGGATCAGTGTTCTCAGTTGACAAATGAAAATGTTCATGCATTCACAAGAGTTTTGTAAAAATTGAGTGAGATAAATAAGTAAGCAAATATCAGTTTTTATGGCAATAACACAGTAAAAGTTACTTTTCTTTCCCCAGAACACTTTTCCTGTTTTTAAGATTTAACCATCATCCATTCATTTATTGCTTTCCCCTCATTCATTCACTGGATATTTATTAAACATCTGTTCTTGCCAAGTTCAAGGCTGATTTCTGGGTATACAAATAATACACAGTCAGTGCATCGAAGGTCAAAATATAAAAATATATATTTTATATTATATATATTATATAAAATATATATAATATAATATTATATATTTTATATGATATATATAATATAATATTATATATATTTTTTATATAATATATATAATATATATATTATATTTGAATGCCTTATGTAGGACACTTGATCTCCAACTAGCCAAGAGCCCACTATTTCCTATGTTTTACACCCTGGTTCATCTCCCATTTCTTTTATTTTTTTAGACTCTAAAGAGGTTTTTGTGTGTGGCCTGGATGTAAACAATTATTATGACAGAGTGGAAAAAGAATTAAGGGACACAGGTTCAACTTCTTAAAGGAATATTGAGACAGTGTTGCTAACTTTAGAGTAAATGAAATAGTGGGAATGCTCCCAAGTGTATCTTACTGATGGGATTTATTTTGACTTCCTGACATCTAGATACAAATTCTACAAGAGAAAAAAGCAATCACATTCCACCATCTCTGTGAGAAACATCTGTCTGCCTCTAGTACGCAGACACAGGAAAACTTGGCTTGAAATCAAATTTTCAAGATGAATAATTCAAATGTAGTATATTTTGAATGATTTTAACTAGAAAATTCATTAACTGGAAAAGAATTTTAAAGCTATTCTAATATGGGCAGTTCAACCATCCAGCAGCTTTTGTTTACATTTGAATTTTCTTTCATCTGTCTTATATCTTATTTGAACTGCATAGTGATTTTTAAGTGGTTAAAAAAAAAAAAAAAAGACAGAATTTGCCTGGGTGTGGGAAGAGTTTAAATAGGATTCCGAATTCAAAACAGAAATTCATACTGGTCCCGGGTGTCTGTTCTGGCTTAAATATCAATGGGGCCAATTCTGGGGCTGGCAGCCGACTGGCACATCCAGAACAGTGACAGCAATTGCCCTGTTCTCAGCTAGAATAATACTCGGGAAACAGGGGTCCCCTGCATTTCCTTACTTACCAGACCATTTCCCTGCCAGCTTTGCCAACTTCCTTATGTCCACTTTTGCTTATCCTCACATGTGAGTGTGGTTGCTACTTGGAAAGAAAGGGCCGATCGCCAATTATAGTATGTGAAAATTGTTATTATTATGGGGTATTATCACAGAACTTTGCTGTATGTATTTCATTTTTCTTTAAAAGTTAGGTAGGCCTTTGTATACTTAAGTTTCTGAGAAATGGCTAAGTTTCTAAGGTCAGGGATTCTACCTTACACCTCTTATCCTTTTCTTCTCCAATACATTAAATATAGTAGATATTCTATAATATTGGTTTATAAATAAGTTGATGAATGGTAACATTGGAGAAAGCAATGACCAATCTTACACTTTTAATTATAGCTGCCTCTATGGTCATCTTAATGACCTAAGGGAAGCCACTAAAAGCCCAGATCTCTCACTTAAAAAGTCAGGTTCAAAAAAGAAAAAACAGGGATCATAATGTCTACCCCATTCATCACAAAGAGCTGTTGTGAAGATAGTATCAAACAATTGGTGTAAAAGCACAATCACGCTAATAGTGCTACAGAAATGTCATGTGAGCTAGTAATTTTAATAATTATTGACAAAACATGAATTGTTGGCAAACTCTGGCAGAAAATGAGCAGAGAGCATATCTTTTACTGGGGCCACACCACAGGCATGACATTTATGCAATGACTTCCCCAGTGATTTGTCCTCTCTAGGGATAGATTATATAGGCGGTCCCTCCAGCTGGGTTAGCCCTTCAATATATGTTTTATTATGTTTTAAAAGTTGAAAGCTCAGCTTATTCCTGGAAGGATTATCCATAATAATACACAAATAGATCAGATACACAGATCGGGAGGGAAGAAAGCCTTATAGGAGAGACAGACAAAGGCAATATGCCTCAATGGAGGATTACTATGAGGATGAAAAAGTACCCTGAAAATTGACCCTGGAGCCACGTGGTGAGCCTCCCGCAGCTGTCTGCTCAGCCCCCACTAAGCCTGGTTCTCTGGGTCTCCGAGTGACCCACCTCCTTCCCACCAGCTCAAGAGCTCCTTCCCCTCTTGCTTCCGTGCTCTGTCTTTCTCTTTCCCTCCTTTTCTCTCGTACTTGTTCACTCTTTCCTGTTCTTTGGGATCTAGAGGCAGAAAAAAGGTGTTGTCAGAGCACAGTACCTTGTCTCTTTCTCCTCATTTTTGGATCATCATTAACAAGCTGTCAGCTAAATTTCTACACTAGGTGTATCAGTTTCCCAGAGCCATCAGAGCAAATGACCACAAACTGGGTGGCTTAAAACAACAAAGGTTTATTCTCTCATAGTTCTTGAGGCCAGAAGTCCAAAATCAAGTTGTCAACAGTGTGGCACCCCTCTGGGGCCCTCGGGGACAATCCCTTCTTTGTCTCTTCTAGCTTCTGGTGGCTCCAGGCATTCTGTGGCTTATGGCTGCATAACTCCAAACTCTGCATCTCTCTTACATGTTTTTTCCCCCTCTGTTTCTTCTTTATTTCTGACTCTCATTAGGACACTTATTGGGTTTTGGCCCATTTGGTAATCCAGGATGACTTCATCTCGAAATCCTTAACTTAATTATATATGCAAAGACCCTTTTTCCAGAACCTATATTCGTAGGCTCCAGAGACTAGGGTATGGACTCTCTTTTGGGGAGCCACCATTCAATCCTCTATGTTGGCTAAATAACTTAGAAGTGGATTGGAATTCCTCAAAGCCAAGATAAACCTGTTAACTCCTCTATTGCGTATAATAGATAAAGTGCTCGGAACATATATATGGCGGGAAACTACTAACCTTCTTGTAATGAGTATAGATAATTCCTTTACCAACCCTTCTGATAATCTTATTTAGGGGATATTTTGCATATTCAGATATATTAAAAATATTTTCTGGGACAATTAGTAAGGTAGAACCTTGAGTCTCCACAAGCCCATTGGCATTAATAAGGTATTTAGAGAACACAGAGGATTCATTCACTAAAATGAATGCAATTACAGTCCAAGAAACAGCACTGGCTTTCCAAACTCCATTAAGTGGGCAGCATATTTTAGGCAGTAGGAAGGCTGGAAATATTTACACTCAGGTTGACCAGAGCTCAGATTCTTACTCTGCCACTTACTCAGTGTGGGCCCTCAAGGCAAGTTATTTAACCTCCCTGAATCTCAATTTCCTTGGCTATAAAAGTAATAATATTAATAGATAATATTTATAGAGGGCACACTATGTGCCAGACACTATTTTAAATGATTTCACACATGTTCATTTTAAATCTTCATAACAGCATTATGATGTAGTGGAGTGAACTTCTAGCTGCCCACCCGATATCTCTCCTTCCTTCTTCTCCAGTAATAAAGTTTTAAATGGGTTTATGGCCACCCAGACAGGAGCTACATTTCCCAGCCTGTTTTGCAGAAATAGGTGGCCATGTGAGTAAGTTCCCTCCAAAGGAATGAGAGCTGAATTGATAGGTGCACATTCTACAGCACTTCCTTAAAACAATTTTATTTTTCTTTGAATGTTTACCAACATAACCTTGATGCAGTTTCCACCATGTGGATGTGGATAGAGGCAATACCCAATGGGATGGCTGAATCACAAGTTGGAACTTGTGTTGTGGGTGGGAATGTGGAGCACAATTAGTCAGGAATGTCCACTTCAAGAATGCTATGGGAAGTAAATGAATGTATCTCATTTAAGTCATATTTTAGAGTATCTTTTTACAACAATTTAACCTATATCCTAAGTACAGGTAATATAATTATTCTCATTTTGTAGATGAGAAAACCAGAGTCCAAGTAAGTACGTAACTTACCCAGTGTTATACAGCTGACAAGTGGCTTCGAACCCAGCCACACATATGTTACTCTAACCTTCAACTCATGTTTCTAACTTATTTAAAGTACTACTCTAATAACACCTTGAATGTTAGTAAGGGTTAAGCAAAATAATATAAATAAATCACCTAGTTTGCTGTCTTCCTTATCTACTTCATAAATGTATTCATTCATTCACCTCTCTGTTACAGATAATTTTAAGCAGATCCCATGGGCTGAGCGCTAGAAATGACTAAGAAATTATCCCTGTTATCAAGGGAAAAAATTTAAGCATATTAGATATGTAACAAATAAATCACAATATAGCATGTTATATGCAACATGTATCAGGCATTGTTATAGAGCAAGTGATTAACTTTACCTAGTAGTTGGCAAAAGAATTCTTTTTTTTTTTTAATGAGTATTTACTTATATTTAGAAAGAGAGAGAGAATGAGAGAGAGAATCACAAGCAGGGTCTGTGCTGACAGCACAGAGCCTGAAGCAGGGCTCAATTCCATGAACCATGAGATCATTACCTGAGCTGAAGTCAAGAGTTGGTCACTTAATAGACTGAGCCACTCAGGTGCCCTTGGGTAAAGAATTCTTAAAGGAAGTTTTTCAGATAGATATGAGTGATAAAGGGACATTTTAGGCACAGAGATATTATCAACCCATGCAAAATATGGAAGCATGAAAAAGCTTGGAGAGATGAGGAAGATACTAAATACTCCAGTAGAATGTGACCTCTATAATTGTGTGTGTGTGTGTGTGTGTGTGTGTGCATGGCATGTATGTGAGTGGGTGTGTGAGTGTGTGTTGTGGGAAGGGTGAAGAGATAAAGCTGGAGACACAGGGAGGCAAGATCATGAAAAGCTTTGTACGCCAAAGTGGTTTGGGCATTACCTTGTAGGTGATAAAGACTCAGTAAAGATTTTCAGGTAAACGAGACATGTTATCAGACTTATGCTGTGCAGATTTGAGAGATGGCATGGAGCAGAATGAGCCTAGAGGCAAAGGGCTTGGTAGGAAAACTCCGAGCAGTTTAGTCAAGAGTGATGAGAAGCCTCTCAATGGCAGTAATGGAAGAGTAGTAAGGTGAAGAAGAGTTGAAAAAAGTATTTTGACCTGGAATTGAAAAATATTATAGATTAATTGGATTTATGGGATCCAAGTGAGAATGGAGCAGGACTTTCAGAGTCTTGACTTAGGTGACTGGGTAGATAATGGTGCTACCATTTAAGAAGGAAAATAAGAAGGAACACGGGCCTGGGCTGATAAGGAGTTCGCCAGAGACTTCAAGTGGAGGAAAGAGTTGAGTGAAGATATTTAACTAGGGATAGTTAAAGCCGCAGCAGTGAATAGGAGATGATGTCTGGTTGAAAGATAAAGGACTATAGAAAGAAAACTAGGAAGTATGTGTTAGGGACAAATAGAAGAGGAGACTGAGGAGAAAAGAAAGAATGGTAAGAATTACTGAAAAAAATCTAGAGACAATATGTCAAGGAAGTGAAGATTAGATTCTCCAAGTAAGTCAAGAAAGGTGGCAATGGCAGTGAAGGTTACAGAGAGTTCAAGAAAGATAAAAACTGAGAAATCTTTTTGTATCAAATATTTATTAAGAAATCAATATAAATTAGATTGGCAAGTAATAAAATTTTTGTGAACCTTGTTTAACCTGGTAAAAGCCAGATTGCTTGATATTCTAAGATCCAATAAATGGAAAAATATGTTTGCTCATAAAGTTTGTGTTCTTAGGCATGAGATAGAAAATAAATCTTGACATGTGGCTAAAACTATATCAACTGCTAAACTAGATCGTGCTATTACATTTTTACTTTCCAACTCATCAGATTAGGAGCACTACCCCGTCCAGGTATCATATTAGGAGCATATCACATCCATCAGTGCAATACTACCTGATCCTTTCTTATTTTCTTAGGGAAAACTTTAAAACAAATTACAAACTCAGTGTTGAAAATTAATGTTAAATCTTCTCAGTTTTTTTTTCAGAATCCAAAATAATTTCATATACATACATACATACATAATACACATACACATACACACCCACACACACCAAGTTTTCGTGAGTTAACATGTGTTTGGAAAAAGGTAATAGATCATCTGAGAACAAGATTTCATTTTATACATAATATCCATCATATTATCTCTCCTCCATTCAAGTAGATACATTTCCAACATGTTTGCTAAGCAAAGGAGTGGAAGGTATATCTAGTTGTGTGTAAAATTGTCTTCGCCATGATCGGTAGGTTCTGGTGTCCTTATTAATGATGCAAGTATATATGTGAGTGTGCACACATATGTATGCTATAAACATTTCATTGTAGTGTGATCTAATTGTGCCTCATGGTGACTACTGCCAGTGGGATGCTTAATCTGTGATTGGAACTAAGTCATCAGCTAAAGATCCAATGTGAAAGTGACTGTTCTCAACCAAGCAAAGGGAATATACCTTTATCTTTTAGTAGGGAGTAGAAAGACAACATACACAAAGATCAAATGTGATATAGAAGAATCATTCTCTGAGTAATAATGCTGGTCATTTGCCAGAATACATAGGAAAGATGTGATGATACCAGTTTACAGTAAGAGTACTAAGGCAAACTTTCAGTGACATATACCAATTCAAATAAGTTAGATATAACTCTTTTATTTAAAAATTATTTGTTGAGCACCTAATATTGGGAAGCGTCTATTGGTTAAATATCTTAATGTGTCCATGAAGATTATATTAGTTACCTATCAAATTAGCAAAGACATTTGACAGCCAGTGCTGGTGAGTGCACATAAAAATCACCATTAGTTGCTGAGCTAAAAAAAAAAAATAATAAGCAGGCTATTCTGTATAGCATAAGAGATGTTTTTACATTTTTTGTTGTGAAATATAAAACACATACTAAAAAAAACATAAAGGAAGAGTTTAACAAATTTCTAAATTGAATGTCCATTCCATCATCAACAGAAAATTACCTGTATCACGGAACCAACAAACTCAACTCCCCAACTTTCTTTTTGAAGTGAACACCATCTTGAATTGCACATCAATTACTTCCTTGCTTTTCATGATAACTTAGCACCTAATATATATCCCCAAACAATATAGTTTAATTTTGTCTGTTTTTTAGTTGTATGAGTCTATTCATGCTACGAATATCCTTTTGTGCCTTGCTTCTTTTCATTACATTTATTAGATTGATTTGTACTTGTTCATATCCAAAGCTGAAATACATTGCACAAAAAGGCCACAAATATTGTATCCATTCTATGGTTAATGGGCATTTGCTTTGTTTCCTGATTGGGATCTACTGCAAATAATATTGCCATGCCCATTTTCTGCATAGATTATGTTGCATGTGTGCATGATTATCAAATTTGCTGAGTCCTGGAAATGCTTTTTCCAAAGTTGTTTAGTGAATTTTCTCTCCCACCAGCAGTGTATTATGATATTTACTATATAATATGTAGTATGACTAAACACATGTAAATCATTAGGGATTTTGATTGGATTGCATGAAATTAAGAGATAAATTTGTAGATATTACCTTATGGGAAACTTCGTTTTTGTTTTATATTTATATCAAAGAAAAAAAAATATATATGATGGGAGTACTTTTATTTGTATTGTTGAAATGAACTTGAAGGAAGAAAAGAAAAAAAAACCAAGTCCTAAACCATGACATGAAGGAAGCAGCAGGTTTTGATGGAGGAAGTAGAGAAGTTGAGACTGATGAAGCAGGAAAGAGATGAAGGAACCCACAGCAAATCTGAAGATGAAAGTTCAAAGGCGAAGGAGAGGGAGCAGAGAGAAGGATCCAAATCCGTTCCCCAACAAAAGGAGCACGAGAAAATGAGAATGGAATAAAGTGTATACAAAGGTCACGAGCTACGGGTCTAGTGGTTGAATTCTTCAATGAAAGAGATCTGAGAATCTCCCAGAAAGGCAGCCAAAGACAAGCACACGTAATGCGCGTGGGAGAGAGCCATGCGTCCTGGAAGCATGCAGGAGAATCAGAGCACTTTGGCTACTGGGGACACTGTATCTTGGCTATTACACAGGACACTGAACATCTGACCCTACCTTTCAGTGGTTTACAGTCTGAGAAAGTGAGACACGCAGCGACAGGGAACCCACAGGAAGCCATCCCTGGGTTACTCACAGTAGTTCTGTGTGCTTACATCATAAGTTCCAATTGATAACCAAAACCTTATTTTGGGTATAAGACAGAAAATCTATTGTTATGATTGTCTCAAAGGATAGTCACTTGTTTTATGGCTCTTACAACATACTAACATTTTGGACCTATTCAAAAATGTTTGGGGCTCCTTGGTGGCTCAGTAGGTTAAGTGTCCGACTTCGGCTCAGGTCATGATCTCGCGGTCTGTGAGTTCGAGCCCCGCGTCGGGCTCTGTGCTGACAGCTCAGAGCCTGGAGCCTGCTTCGGATTCTGTGTGTGTGTCTCTCTCTCTGCCCCTCCCCTGCTAGTGCTCTTTCTCTCTCTCAAAAATAAATAAACATTAAAAAAATTTTTAAAAATATTTAACAGTATTGTGGAGATGTAGTTGACATAATAAACTGCACAAATTTTCAAGTGTATGACATATGTACGTACTAATGAAACTGTCAACACAATCAAGACAAAGTGTAGGTTTCCTCATTGCCACTTCTAATCCTACCCTTCTGGCCCTCCTTGTCCCTTTTCCATCCTCAGACAACTGAGGTTATTAATAGTAAACACTTCTGTGTTACTATAGATTACTTGGCATTTCTAGAATGGGAAATATCAATGGGATCCTACAACATGTGCTATGTTGGGCTATTTTTACTCAGTATAATTAAAGATCCATCCTTGTTGCTGAATATCAGCACCTCATTCCTTTTTACTGACTTTCGGTATATTGTATAGATATATCACAATTTTTTATGCACTCACCTCTTGATAGATGTTTAGGTTTCTAACTTGCATCTACTCAAATAAAACTAGTATGAACATTTGTGTACAAACTCAGCATTCATTTCTCAGGAATAAATACCTAGAAGTGGAATGGCTGGGTTATATAGTAGGTACATGTTTAACTTAAGAACATTCCAAGCTATTTTCTTAAATAGTGGTACCATTTTTACATTTCTATCAGCAGTATATGGGAACTACAGGCATCCTACATCCTCACCAACATTTGCTATTATCCATTTTTTCGACTGTAGACATTTTGATCGATGGGTGGTATCTCATATGGTCTTACTCGCATTTCTCTAATGAACGAAGATGTTGAGCATATCTCTGTACATTTATATATGTTTATATAGCTGAAGTGTCCATTCAAATTGGCTATTTTTTTATTAGGCTCTTTGTGTTTTTATTGTTAAGTTGTGAGAGATATTTATACATTCTGGATACAGTGCATTGTTAGATATGTGATTTGTGAATATGCTATTTCAGTATGCAGTTTCTCTTTCATTACCATCACAGTGTCCTTTGAAGTTTAGAAATTCTTAGTTTTGATAAAGTCTAATTTAAATTTTTATGAGCGGATCATGTTTTTGGTGTGTCTAAGAAATCTTTGCCTAACCCGAGGTCACAAAGTCTTCTCTGTTTTCTTCTGGAAGTTTTACAGTTTTAAGTTTCACATCTATGCTTATGATCCATTTTGAGTTAATTTCCATATTTAGTTTAAGGTATCGATCAAAGTCTTTTTTATTTATTTATTTATTTATTTATTTATTTATTTATTGCATATGGGTATCCAATTTTTTCAGTAACATTTGTTGAAAACACTATCCTTTTCTCTGTTTAATTTCCTTTGTAACTTCAATGAAAATCAATAGGCCATATATATATATATATATATATATATATATATATATATATGATTTTATTTCTGGTCTCCATATTCTGTTCCATTAATTTATTTGTCCATGTTGACACAAAATTTACATTGTATTGATTACTATATATATGTTATATATTATATATTATTATATATTTTATATCTTGGAGAGTCAGGTAATATAATTTATCCAAATTTATTTTTCTTTTTCAGAGTTATATTATTTTGCTATTCTAGGTCACTTACATTTTTGTATGGTTTTTAGAAACAATTTCCTAGCAAAAATTGAAATTGAATTGCTTGTCAATTTCTAGCAAAAAATATTTATTATGATTTTGATTGAGAATACATTAGGTCTATAGATCAATTTGGAAAATTGACATCTTAATGACAATGTCTTCTAATCCACAAACATGGCATATGTATCTATTTGCTTCAGTCCCTGTTAATTTCTCTCAGTGATTTTTCATAGTTTTTAGTGTACAGGCGTTGCACATTTTTTTGCCAAACGTATTCCCTAGTACTTAATATTTTAGTGTTATTGGAATGGTCATTTTTTTATTTCAATATCCAATTTGTTGTATAAATGGAGTTCATTATTCATATTGGTATTGTACCCGGCAACACTGCTGAATTCACTATTAATTCTCATAGTGATTTTGTATGTTTCATTAAATTTTCTACATAGATGATCATGCTATCTTGCAAGTCAGACCGTTCCTTTCTTTTTAATCTGGATGCCTTTTGTTTTTCTTCCTCATCTTCCTCTTCTTCTTTCCTCTCTTATCCCACTGGCTACAGCTGCAGTACAATGTTGAATGGAAGTGATGAGAGCAGGCATCCTTTGCTCCTGACTGTAGAGGGAAAGCGTTCAATTCTGCTACTGAAAAGGATGTTACCTTTTTCACAGATATTTTTCACAGATTTTATCAAGTATTTTTCACAGATTTTATCAAGTTAAAGAGTGTCATTTCCATTCTTAGTTTCTTTGTTTTGTTTTGTTTTTTCAATAATGGAATTTTAATTTTGGAGAATACACTTCGTGGATCTAATGATCATACTTTTCTTTCATAGTCTGATATATAGTGAATTAATTCAAGTGTCAAATCAATCTCACATTCCTGGGATTAGCCACATTTAGTTATTGTAAAGTTAAGAAACTATCCACAAGACCACCCTCATTTTTGACATCAGTTGCAAGTCTGAGGGCTCCAAGACAACCCCCTAAAAGGACACCTCACTGAAAGCTGTTATATTCATGGTTATGGTTTGTTAGAAAGAAAGGATACAGACTAAAATCAGCCAGGGGAAGAGACACAAGGCACAGTCCAAGAAAATATCAAGCATGAATCTTCCAGGTTCTGTCTAGCAATGGAGTAATGGAAAACGCTACTCTCCCAGCAACAATGTGCGGAAGTATGCACGGAGTACTGTCCACTATGGAAGCTCACCCCAGCCTTGGTGTCCAGACTCTTTATTAGGGCTCTGTCACATAGACATAATCAATTACCCAAATGGCTGACCTTAGTCATCAGCCTCTCTGGAGGTTGATTTAATAGCATATAACCAAAAACCTCCACCCTAAATCATATCATCAGATTGTTTGGCATGACCCAAGGCCCCCAGGTAAGCAAAGGCATTTTTATCAGGTAGTACATTCCAGGGGCTTAACGATGATCACTAAAGAGTCAAGGGTAGAGGCCAGATCTCTCTTTGGGCAAGGATAAATTCTTTCCTACACAGCTGTGATATATTACACTTTTTATGTTGCTAAATTTGATTTGTTAAATTGTTAACAATCTTTGTATTTATGATAATGCGTGTTATTAGGCTATATTTTTACTTTCTTGTAATATCTTTGCCTAATTTGGATACCAGAGTAATATTACTTACCTCATAAAATGAGTTGGAAAGAATTCTCAATTCCCCAATTATCTGGAGAAACTTGTGTACAATTGATATTATTTCTTCCTTACATATTTTGAAGAACTCTCCAGTAAAGCCATCTGGGCCTGAAATTTTCTTTGTGGGAAGGTTTTTAAATACAAGTTCAACCCCTTAACAGATACAGAATTATTCAGATTACGTCATCTTAATTGAGCATAGTACTTTGTGTTTTTCAAGGAATTCATCCACTTCATCCAAGTTGTTGAATGTATTGGCATAACATTGTTTATAATATTCCTTTATTGTCCTTTTTAATAATTCTGGAATCTATAAATTTACCTCTCTTATACGTGATACTGGTAAATTATGGTTTCTGTCTTTGTTTTCCTAATCAGTTTGGCTAGAAATTTTACCAATTTTTGACGTTCTCAGAGAAAGTATTTTTTTTAATTGATTTACTTTACTATTTTTTCTGTTTTCTATTTTAGTGGTATCTTCCTTGTTATTTCCTTTCTTTTCCTTACTTTGCACCTATTTTTATATTATTATTACAGTTTCTTAAGGTAGAAGATGAGATCATTGATTTGATAGTTTCATAATGCCAAATATAGGAATTTAGTGCTGTAAATTTCTGTTACTGTCTTCATTGCAGCCCACATATTTTGAAATGCCTTGTTTTTATTTTTGTTCAGTTTGTTTATCTTTTAATTTAATTTTTGATGTCTCTTTTTTAAATTTTTTAAATGTTTATTTATTTTTGAGAGAGAGAGACAGAGCAGGATGATGGGAAGAGAGAGAGAGAGACACAGAACTCAAGCAGGCTCTGTGCTGACAGAGTTGTGCTGATGCAGGGCTCGAACTTGAACAGTGAGATCATGACCTGAGCTAAAGATAGAGGCTTAACTAACTGAGTCACCCAGGTGCGCCTCATTTTTGATCTCTTATTTGACTTATGGATTATTTAAAAATTGTGTTTTCTAGTTTCAAAATATTTGAGGATTTTCTAGAAATCCTCTATTATTACTTCTAATTTAATTCTATTGTGTTTAAAGAGTATACTCTATATGATTAGAATAGTTTTACATTCATTGAGACTCTTTTCATGGTCCAGAATATGGTCTGTCATTAAATATTTGATGTGCACTTACAAAGTGTGTGTATTCTGTGATTTTGAGGATGGAGAGATCTATAAATATCAAATAGGTCATGATGGTTGATAGTTTTGTTAACATCCACACTCATACTGATTTTTTGACTTGTACTAATCACTAACTGGGAAAGTGTTTTTGAACTGTCAAACTATAATTGTAGATTTACCTACTTCTATTTGAAGCTTTGTCAGTTTTCGTTTTACGTATTTTGAAGCTTTGTTATTAGTTGTATAAATACCTAAGGTTTTTATGTTTTTGATGAATTATCTTCTCTTTATGTGCTCTCTCCTGGTTTGTTTTATTTTTTAATGTTTTATTTATTTTTGAGACAGAGACAGAGCATGAGCAGGGGAAGGGCAGAGAGAGAGGGAGCCACAGAATCTGAAGCAGGTTGAGGCTCTGAGCTGTCAGCACAGAGCCCCAACTCACAAACCATGAGATCATGACCTGAGCTGAAGTCGGACGCTTAACCGACTGAGCCACCCAGGCGCCCCTCTCCTGGTTTCTTTCTTTCTTTTTTTTTTTTCAATGTTTATTTATTTTTGGGACAGAGAGAGACAGAGCATGAACGGGGGAGGGGCAGAGAGAGAGGGAGACACAGAATCGGAAACAGGCTCCAGGCTCTGAGCCATCAGCCCAGAGCCCGACGCAGGGCTCGAACTCACGGACCGCGAGATCGTGACCTGGCTGAAGTCGGACGCTTAACCGACTGCGCCACCCAGGCGCCCCTCTCCTCGTTTCTTTTAATTAATGTTAGCATGTCTTATCCCCTTCCCCATCTTTTTACTATAGAATTAATGTGTCTTTCCAGTTAAAGTGAGCTTCCAGTTAAAGTGGCAACCTAGTGGGTCTTGATTTATATCTGATCTGATAGTCTCTACCTTTAACTGAGATATTTAGACCATTTTTATTTAATGTGATTATCGATATAGATATGCTAAAATATACCACCTTGCTATTTGTTTTCTTTCTCCCCGCCTGTTATTTATTACTTTAAAATAATCTGCCTTCCTTTGGATTAATTATGATTCTATTTAATCTCTGGCTTATTGCTTTTAGTTTCTGTTACTTTAGTGTTTACTTTACGATTTATAATTTTCATCTTTAACTTACCCTTCAGTAATAATATCTTTCAGTAATAATACCATTTCATTTGTACTAGAACCTTTTATATTCATTTCTCCTCTCCTGAATTTTGTGCTATTGTTGTCAAAAATTAAAAAAAAAAATTTAATGTTTTTGGAAGAGAGACACAGAGCATGAGCAGGGGAGGGCTAGACAGAGAGGGAGACACAGAATATGAAGCAGGCTCCAGGCTCTGAGCTGACAGCACAGAGCCCAACGCGGGGCTTGAGCTCAGGAGCTGTGAGATCATGACCTGAACTAAAGTCAGGTTCTTAACTGACTAAGCCACCTAAGTGCCCCTTGTTGTCAGAAATTTTACTTTTACAAATATTATAAACCTTATAAAGCATTATTATTTTGCTTAAAGCCATTAATTTTCTTTTACAGAAATTTAAATGACAAAAAATTTATATTACCTTCATAGTTATTATTTTTGTATTCTTCAGCATAGATCCATATTTCTAATATCACTTTTCTTCTGCTTGAAGAACTTCCTTTGGCATTTTTTATAATTTAGGTCTGTTAGAAATGAATTCTTTCAGCTTTGATATGATTGAAAAAAATCTTTATTTTACTTTCATTTTTTGCAAGGTATTTTTGGTGGATTAAGAATTCAAGGTTGACTTTTTTGGGGGGGTACTTAAAAAATGTTACTAAAACAACGTTCTCTTCTATCTTGCATTGTCTTCAACAAGAAATATGCTGTCATCCATATCTCTTATACCTCTGCATATTGTGTTTGTTTGTTTTATAGTGACTTTTAATATTTTCTCTTTTGCACTGGCTTTAAGCAAATAAATTATGATATTCCTTGCTGTAGTTTTCTTCATATTTTTTTGCCCTTTGAGTTCATTGACTTTTTGTATCTGTGGATTTATAATTTGTGTCACATTTAGAAAATGTTTAGTCTCTATGTCTTCAAATATTTTGTCTGTCTCCCTTCCCACGGTGAACTACAATTACATGTGTCTTAGGCTGCTAAAGTTGTCCTGCGGCCCAGTAATACTCTATTCATTCTTTTTTTTTTCTTCCTTTTTAAATTTTAGATAGTTTGTCTTGCTAGGCTTTCGTGTTACTAATCTTTTCTTCTATAATTTCCAATTTGTCCTTAATGTAATTTTCATCTTTAGAAGTTTGATTTGGGTCTTTGTAAAATACATATCCTCATGTCTATACTTAATACATTAAGTCTTTTCTCTAGTTCCTTGATCATATTGATTATACTTATAATAATGCTTTTAATATTCTTGTTGTTAATTATTATTCATGTCATTTGGAACATTCTGGATCATTTTAATTGACTTATTTTTCTTCACATTTTAGGTGTATTATTCTGTTTCTGTACATACTTGGCAAGTGTTGACTGAATGCAGACATTATAAATTTTGCCTTTTAGATGCGGGGTATTTTTGTATTTTGATAAATATTCTGGAACTTGTTCTTGGATGTAGTTAAGTTTCTTAAAAACAATGTGATCTATTTAGGCCTCGCTTTCAAGCTTTGGTAGGTGAAATGAGGGGTAAAACTCTTCTCAGTATTATTCCTGATACCTCGTGAATTATGAGGTTCTCTACTCTGGTTGGTGGTAACAGACAGTATTCCTGGCTCTTGAAGAGCTCTGGGTATTGTTTCCTCTAATCTGTTGAGTGGAGGATTCTTTTTAAAAAAAAATTAATGTTTTATTTTATTTTTTGAGAGACAGAGAGAGACAGAGTACAAGCAGGGGAGGGGCAGAGAGAGAGGGAGACACAGAAGCAGAAGCACGCTCCAGGCTCTGAGCTGTCAGCACAGGGCCCGACACAGGGCTCAAACCCACAAAAGTGAGATCATGACCTGAGCTGAAGTCAGATGCTCAACCCGCTGAGACACCCAGGCACCCCTTGAGTAGAGGATTCTTCACAAAAATTTTCTAATCGATACTCAGCTGAAGACCCAAGGGAGTGATCCTTTTGCAGATCTCTGGAGATCTCTCTGTAAAACTCTCCTACTTAGTACTTTGTCCTGCACACTCTAGACATATCAGACTTCTTGTACACTCACCTCCACACGTCCATAATTCCAGTAGCGTATTTATTAACTCAAATGCCTATCCAATGTTTACTCCTCCCATAAACATGTAGTGAGAATTCAGTGGCTGTCATGTCCTTGTGTGCAGTACACAGCTAACAAGTACATGGGGCAATGCATTCAAACTTTTTAAAGAAATGCACATAAAAAATGAAGCAATACACGTGACAATTAAGGTGATCATGTTGATGATGTCATCTGTTATATCCAATGACTAGGGAACTGGAAATAGCTATACATGCAATATGTTTCACCACTGATTTTGGTATATGAGAAAATCAACATTTTGCAGAGGGATGCAGCCAGAGTAGAGCACACAAACTTCTGTGCTCTCTGTTTGTATACTTTGGACACAGAAAAGACAGACCTTGAGTGAGATCACTGTGGATACCCTTCATAGCTAATCTTTGCATCTCTAGTATTTAGCAGTGATAGAAACATGCTTAATCTTCAGTGAACATTTGTGGACTTACACATGATAAAAATTTGAACTGTAAAAAGATCTATTAGGATCTTATATTAGGAAACTCATGGTCTATGTGAGGAAGACTAAAATCTTCATAGAGTTACAATGCAATGAGCTTCAAGCTATAATACACATAAGTAATAAGGAAGCAGAGTATAAGTACATAGGGCAGAGAAACTCCTTGCCTGAAAACTTTAGAGACACCTCCTTAGGGACAGGGTTAATGGAAATGGCCCTTGAAAGAATAAGAATTTTCCTGGTGATGGAGTGAAGGACACAGCAGGATAGAACTGACGGTAAGTACACACAAAGATGCCAAAGTCAGACAAGTGTGTGGCAAAAAGGAGCTGGATTTTTAAAGGAACTGGAGGTGTTGAGCCAGGAAAGAAAGTTGAAAAAGAAATCTGAGCCACATTGAGAAGACTTATGTACCCTACTGAGAAGCTTTGACTTTGTCCTTGCTCAGTGGTTTCAAGCAGAGAGATGGCAGGGTTCGATTTGCATTTTAGGTAGATAAAGCTGGTGACAGTGTGGCAAATGGATGTGATGGGAAAGAGATTAGTTAGGAGACAGTTGCAGTGCAATATGTCACTTGTGCTAAGGGGTAATAGTGGGACTAGAGAGGGAAGAGCAGATTCAGAGATATTTTGGAAGTGGTGCAATTAACAGAGGTAAAAAGAGGGGGAGGGTTATTGACACCTGTCAGCCATCTAGTTTGGGCAGTGGACTGAATGGGGAATGAGATTGGGGACCCAACTTTGGGGATTTCCAGTATCAAGTCCTTTAGACCACTTTGCGGGCACTTAGGAGGCAAGACCTCATCTCCCAAGTTCTCTTTCTCTTCACTACACTCAGGAGAGGAGAGTAAACAATATTTCCCTTTAAGGAACAATTTCCTTAAAAATTAAGAAAAATAAATGGAGGTCAGTTTCTTGCATGTTAGAAAACTACAGAGTTCTAAAAATTTTTATTCCCGGAGGCATTTCATGACTTCTGTCCCAGATGGTGTTTATGTGTCTGACCGGACTCTTGTGGTCTTCTTTGATCACTGAGGGTGCCACTCACTAAACTTTGTTCCCTAACACACCTTGTCTGTGTTGGGATCATCCATTTCTCACTTACTTTTCCATCCCCTTCTGACAGGTACAAATGATGTGATCAGATAGGAGAGCAGATTGGGAGTTGTCTCTGCATTCTCTCTTGGTTGTGTCAAGTGGGCAATTAGAATCTCAGAGAAGCACAACCTAGGAGTCACAGGTCTCAAGGGAACACAGCCTTACTTCGGCAAAATAAGCTAAATGGGAAGAAAATGAATGAATTGATGAGAAGGATGAGGAAGAAGAAAAGAAGTTGTTCTTTGGCAATTTTTGATTCTGTAAGCATCAGAACAATTAGTGAGTGTTTTTGATTGGCAGCTAGAAATAGGGGTTATTACTGAAATTGCTTCCCTAATGGTGTGAATTTAAATAAGTAATGTTGTGAGAACTGCCTCTGGTTCTCACTAGCATTCTATTAAAAATAGAGAATGCGAGATCTCTTAAAATGCAGAGGACAATAAAAAGTTATCCAGAAAGAACCTGAACTAAACATCTGAACAAGTGAGTTAGAGTCCTAACACCCACACTACCAAGCTCATTAACTCTGGAATATATAATGTCCTGGCATCTTGATTTCTTAATATCTACAATGAGAGGTTGTGCTATTATTTAAACACTTGTCCAGTCCTGAAATCCTGTCATTCTCTCTTTTCCTTTTCCTCTAGTGTTTCAAAGTGAATGGAAATTGGCAGTTACCACATGGCCATCCAGAATTAGGTTGCGCCATCAACTTCCTAGGGATGATTTTTTACTCTTCATCTCTAAGGGAGTTTAACTTCAATTTGATCTCCAGATACCCTGCTCCCTTGTTTTTAATTTTGGAAATCAGCTCTGTTTCTCTCTGGAAAGTTTAGGACTCTGTGGTGATTATTAACACAGCAGCCAACAGGTGGCACTGCGGGTCCGTGGAACTGAACTCCATGGTCCCGGCCTTTCCCTGATTGTTTATGGCAATAGGATATCTTCTCCTCTGTATTTATTATTTTTTTTTCCTATTCAAAATACAAAGAGTCCAGTGAAATTGCCTAATAGGCCTCCAATGTGTATAAACCCCCAGGATCAATAATATGTGGTAGCTGCTTGCAAATGAATCTATGGTAGAGAAGACATTCTCATAGGAATATACTACCAGAAAAGTTTGAGTCTTAACAATGCTTGTGTATATTAAAAGAGAGAAATCTGTGTGCATGAAAAGGTAGTATTCCAGCCCAGGAACCTACAGCATGATTCCATACATATCATGATGGTACCCAGGGAAGGTGTCGCAACTATTCAGGTATTACCATTCAGCCGAGTTTTCAAGACTACTAGTTTTAATCAAAGAATCCTAGCATTTTGATCTGGCAGTATCCTGGGTGACACTGAATCCAGATGAACTCATGTTACAGGTGGGGAAGCGGAGACCTAGAAATGCTTTGTGACCTCCAGGAAACAATGACTATTTAATAGCATATCCCAAATGATAACTGATGTTAGGCCCAAGTCCAGGCAGTCTCTGGAGAATAACAGCTGGTTCAGGGTAATTTCTGGACTCAGGCAAATCCCCAAGCCTCAATTTCCCCATTCACTGAAATCTATCTATCTATCTATCTATGTATCTATCTATCTATCTATCTATCATCTATCTAATATGTCTTTGTAATTTACCTGTCTCATGCATTTCATATTTACTAAGATAGGTTTGAAGTTATGAGCATTGGAAACTCTTATTCTGTGGTTGTCAGAATAAAAAATCAGCTTGGTTTATAATTCAGTGAAACAATCTGGCAGACATCCTTTCATGACACACTCTATATCTCTTGGACAAGTTGTACCAAATAAAGAACTTGCCTAGAATTCCTTTATTCAAGATCAATAAACTAACAAAGAGGGCAGCTGTTTCAGCTTTTAATCTATGGAGGAGCGGAGAGTGGTGTGGAGGGAGGGTGAGTGCACATCTGGTTTTCCTCTCTGTCATTAAGAATAGGGCCTCTTGAGGGAACTTCTGGGCTTTCACTTGCTACCTTTGGATTTGTAGCCCCAACTTCCAAAAGGGATTGGCTCTGACCTCCTCTCCACCTCTGACTTTCAGCCTTGCCAACGTCTTTGTCTCCGGACAGAGGGTAACAAAGATCATCTTCACTCAGATGAATATGTCTGTTTTCTAAATTGCTCTGGGTCAAAATGGCTTAAGCAGCTTCCTGGGAATGTCAGGAGCATGGACTGAAGCTCTGGCTCCGTGGTTCCATTTATTCTCCTTCTTCCATCCATCCAGGATAGCGACCCGGTGGAAAGTTCCCGCAGAATGCAACGTAGAAAGAGAGAATATTTTATCTGCCAAGTGCTAATTCATAACGATGATAGCTGATATTATGTGTCAGGTATATTTCTCCACTTCTTACCACGACCTTGATGACAGGTGTTGGTAATTTTTTCCAGCTGAGAATGCTAAGATTTAAATAGACGAAATTACTTGTCCAAAGTTATGACCTTAACGAGTAATCAGTATACTCACTGCTAGTGCCTCGTATAACTATAAATTGTAGACCTAGGATTCAATTTCAAGTTTGTTGGACTCCAAAGCTAGTATTCTTTGCTTGTGAGCAGACACAAATATAGAACCATAGCCTGGAAACATAATGACCTAGATGAATAGGAAAATTTTTAATATTAAGCCCAGCTGTCTTAGGCTAAACCAGAACTCGTTAAGATGCATCATTTCATTAATAGATTTCTTTCTTGGTAAATCTGCTGTGTTCTTAATGAAGACACATATACCAATTTAAATATGGAAAAGAAATAAAGTGCACAGCCCTGTTGTTGCAACAAAGCAGGTTTTCAAAATCAGACATCTGGGCCTGTGAAATCTGAGTGGTGAGCCAGCTTCATGGCTTGGGGCACTGGGCACAGAGGAAAGTCAGACACTTGAAATTTGAACCCCAGCCTTTTCTTCTCTATGGAGAATCATTTTTCTGTATTTGTTCCTGAACTCACAAGTAAAAATCCAGAGCAGCCTTACTCTTCATCTTCCCTGCCTTGAACACCTGGAGAAAGTATCATGCAGATGTGAATTATAAATGTTTATATTGCAGAAAGAAAAATGGTGATTACTTTCCAACTCAGATGTGAATTTCCACTGGGGTGATGTAGTTTCAAGATATTCCTCTGTTTCCTTACCAGATAAATTCTATAAGAGTCAAGAATGTTAATGGCTCCACATAATTGAAATCTCCTATTAGCTTAAGCTATGAGGGATTTATTTTTCTCATGTGGTGATAGGGATAGATGTAGGCAGTTCCCTGTATTGGTTTAGTGGCTTAAAGGTGTCAGTGCTGACATTCGTGACTGTCTCAGTCTTGGCTTCAGATAAGACGGCTGCCCAAGTAGTAGACAGAGTTCTGCATTCAAGGCAGGAAGAAGAGGGAGGGGTAGCATGACTTACATCTGTCCTTTGTATTAGTGGAGGAAAACCTCTTCAAAAACATGACAGCAGGCTCTTATTAGCCCTGAGTCATAGGGCTACCCTTAGAAGCAAGGCAGGCTGGGAAAGTGAGATTTTAGCTTTTGTGGCATTGAAGTGAAAGGGGGCATCACATGAGTGATTACCCAGGTGGTATGTGACTGCAAATAGAAACAAGTCCTTGCAATTCACAATTCAGAAGCTCTTAGAGAATAGGCAATACATGCAGGTTAGTATTCATGCATTTTACTCAACAAATACTTATTACGCACTATGTTATACATTGAAAACTATGCATACAGTCTGCTGATATATAGGTCAAATGCTGCCACTAGTAATGTCCCTCCACCCAGGCCTTAACTCATTGGCTCACTGGGGTAATGACATCAATAGCCTGGGGCTGAACAGGTAGAGTACAAGGAAGAATGATCTAAAGTGTGGCGATGCCAGAAGCTTGCTCAATACCTTCTCAATCAAAGGTCTCCTTCACCTTTCTAAGCAAATGCCTAAAACTCTGATAGGGAGAAAAGACATGTCAACCTCTTCTCCAGTTCCACTGCTCTCCTCTTTCCTAGTTCCTTGCAATGAGAGAAGAATTACTAGCATAACTGTTCAGAACTTGGGATGTTAAGGGGTCATGATTTCTAGCAGGAAAAGAAAATATCTCTAAATAGGTCCTGCAGAGAAAGTGCAGGTTCCTCTTTATCCCACCTGGTGCATATAGGTGTGCAGGGAATTTTCAGCAAGATATTTAGTGTAGACATGACCATATTGTTCTCTGTATTTCAGTTCCTACCTCTGTATGACCATCCAAATAGCACAAGCATCCCAGGATGTAAATTTCAAAAGAGGCGACCTTCAGCCTAAATTGTATGTACCAATCCAGCTTTTTAATGGGAGGTTGTCCATTCTAGGTATTGGATTCTTAAACAGCTGTTGATAGAGTAAACTTGGTTCCCTTTCTTATATCATTCACTGTGGTTATAGCTCCTTTGGGAATCCCATGGAGGGGAAGTTGATACACAGGGCAGGATTAGGGATTCCTAGGTCTCTTAGAAAATATCAATATAGACCCAAACCCACATTCTCATCCAAATTAAATTTGTACAGAGGATGGAAATAGGAAAACATAGGGCTCAGGGAACTTAGCAGGGTCCTGTGTTCTTTTCATGCCTCTGCCCGCCATTTTTCTTAGCTTCTTCCCAGAGCATGAGGGTATATTGGATCACGATTGCCAGTGGGCAGTCACTGTGCTTTCAAACAAATCAAACAAAAAACAAAACACTGCGAACTCAGGCTCCATGCTGCTTTTGCCTAATTTCCTCTTCAAGTCCAATAGATAAAAATGTCAGTGAGGGTTCTCCTCAGGAGGGTTTGCAAACTAATTCTCTCCTCTGATACTATGTATATGAGTGGATAAACTTAATTCTTCTTACTGTTTTCCTATTGTTCTTTTCTTTTCTTCTTTTTCTTTTCTTTTCTTTTTTTCCCATAGAATGGCCTAAGCTTCATGCTCCAAATGGGACATTAGACATAAAGCCTGCCATTGACCCACCAAGTTCATATGCAGCTATTAATAACATTGTGTTTCTTATTTCACTTCTGTTTGTGTTCAAAAGATTCAACTGTCCCTTACAATTCCACCAAAATCTCATCACTCTGACCACAATCTAATAATAATAATAGCAACTATTATTTACTGAATGCCTTTTGTGTGCAAGAGACTGTGTTAAGTGACTTACTGTTTTTATTTTCTTTTTTTAAAGTATATATTTTTTTTTATTTTGAGAGAGATTGCAAGTGGGGGAAGGGCAGAGAAAGAGGGAGACAGAATCCCAAGCAGGATCCATGCCATCAGTCAGCACAGAGCCCGATGCGGGGCTTAAACTCACGAAATCATGACCTGAGCTAAAATCAAGAGTCTGATGCTTAACTTACTGAGCCACCCAAGCACCCCAACAATAATATGCAGGCTTCCAGGGGCACCTGTTTTTCTTAATTATACTGCAAGAGTCATCCCCACCCCACCCCACAACATGGCACTCTCTTCTTGTGATCCGAGGGGTGTTTGACAGCATGCAAGTAAGAGGAAGTCAGTGAACTTAGAGGTTCTTGGGAAGCCCCAATGACAAATATGTAAACAGGTGTTTAAGGACTCCTTAATTATACATTTGAGGCTCATCAAAATCTGGCTTTAATCTATTCACCAAAACTAAAAACCTTACACTCTCAAATACTGACCTTCTTCTCCTTTATTGTTCTTCACAAATGTCACCATTCATACCCCCATTCATACTTCTCTTCCTTGCCAATTGCCTTGTTGCTTTTGTCCATTTTCCTATATCCTGCTCATTTGTCAAGGATCGCTTTAAGATATCATCTCCAAAACTAATTCTCTGATACTTCATTACACAGAGGTATTTCCTTGAATTTCTGGGACATTTAGGGGTAGAGCTTGCAAAAGTAATTTTTTATTTAGGGTGAGTCTGAGTTTGGGTCTATGTGGTGAGCTCTGAGAACTTCTGTGTCAATATCACTTGCATAAGACTTTTGATCACCTATGTCAACATGACTTAGTGGTTTTTTCCAGGAAAACTTTGCCCAGGAAAGATAAAACTGTAAACTAATAAATAACTTCACTGTTTGCTTGAGGAAATTCCTACAGATCAATTTATCAGAGACAACAGTCTTCTCACCTCAGCAAACAGCTTGCTTAGCAAACAAAAATGTGCCTATCAACACATATTTCAAGGGTATTGCCTGACTGACAGCCAGTTTTCAACTATTATAGCATTAATTTTACCCAATTCTAGCCAATTACCTACCTTGAAAAGCCCACCTTAGACTACCTAAGCCCAGACCCGAGAGTGCTACAAATATCCTACTTCTAACTTTCCCTTGAGTTGCTTCTGAAATCCTATCATGATGGTGTTCTCTCCAGCTGCAGCAAATTCAAATAAACATAGTTTTACTTTATTAGCACATTTCTGATGACATTTTGAGGAGGGTAACACTGGAAGTGTATGTATATGAGTATATATGACAAACTGGGAAGGGCTGTCTGTGTACCAGAGGTCCATGTGAATGAGGACCAAGAATCTGTAGGAAGGGAAGAAGGAGTTTCGCATGACACACAGAACACAGTAACGAAGACTTCATCAGCAGAGGAGAATAATTTCAGGTCTCTGAAGAGACTCCCTGAGCTCATGACAACCACTCCTCAGCCTTTGTTCCAGGAGAGATTACTTTTAGACAATATGGGGACTTGAGAGAGAAGAGAGGATACTGAAAAGTGACAGTATGCCAGCTATCCATACATATCCCTTCATGGTTCAGAAATGGGAAACAAGAAATATATTCTTGCTGCATCTCAGACGGGTCTGAGACAGACCCACTAAAACCTACTGAGGCAGCCAGCCTCATCAGAGAAGAGAGGATAATCATGTTTTCCATGGCACAAGAGATGGCCCTTATAGTGTGGGTCCAGAAGAGGTCTCGCAGACAGTGCAGTGAGGGGGGCAGGTTGAGCGGCAAGCCCTGGAAGCTGGAGACCATATGGGAAAATACATATCTCTGGGACATCAACACAGATGACAACGGAAGACTGGATGCCTCCGTCCTCAAAACTGTAACTGTTGTGCACACACATGCCCTGTGGAAAGCAGATGCAAACCCAAGTTAAAAAGGAAAAGAGGGGTGGGCCCCTAGGTGGGTCAATCAGTTAAGCATCCAACTTTGGTTCAGGTCATGAGCTCATGATTCATGAGTTCGAGCCCCATGTCCAGCTCTGTGCTGACAGCTCAGATCCTGGAGCCCGCTTCGGATTCTGTGTCTCTCTCTCTCTCTGCCTCTCCTCCACCCACACTCTGTCTCTCTCTCTCTCCCTCTCTCTCTCTCAAAAGTAAATAAACATTAAATAATTTTTTAAAAAAAGAAAAAGAACAGAGTGGGCAGGGTGAGTGGAACAGAATATTTAATTGTGAAAGCACTGAGTTGACTAAATTTAAGTTTCTGTCGTCAGGTGCAACGTGAGTCAATTAGACATTGGTTTCCGCTGTAGAATATTAGACCAACAAAAAAATAACTTTATGTTTCTTGTAAACTGAAATGTATGGCCTCGAACTTAATACCTACAACCTACATAAGGAAAAGAAAAAAACGACAACAACAACTTAAGAGGCTGTTTATTTAGAGCTCTGAAAGTTGGTTAGGTTTAGAAATTCTCAAGTAGACCATAATATTTCCCCACCTACAGGGAAATGTCATGCAGCCTGGGCATCTTCAGGCCTCTAGTGCTGCAACTATGCTGGGCAGCTGCCTGTGAGCCACCACCAGTAGCTGATAGTGGGCGCAAGATGTTTAACTGAGACGGAATGTTCGTGAGTTCATCGAAGACACCGTCTGAAGACAGAGTGGCTAGAAAGGGGGGGATGTAGAATTTGGAGTCACTTTATGAATCAATAGAAGCACAAGCCAGATTCACCAGCATAATGACTGTAAATGTGACCCTTGGCCATTCTAAAACTTTGAGGCCTGGAGAGTTTGGATTCATATCATGTCTTCTCTGAAAAGATAAGCAAACTGTGATTTCCATATAGTGGAATTCTACTCACGAATAGAAAAGGAAAAAGGTTTTGATCCCGGAAACAATACAGCTGGGTTTCAAAATCTTTATGCTGAGTAAAAGAAGCTAGACTCTCTCCCCCCAAAAGAGAAAAGGCGGTGAGTCTATCTATATAAAATCCTTTAAAATGCAAACTAACCTATATAAAATTCCAGAGAATGCAAATTAAGTAGGTTCATGAGTACCTAGGGAGGGAAAAAAGGAGGGATAGATTATAAAGCAGCATGAGAGAACTTCAGGGGTGACACAAATGCTTATCTTTTACATTTTTTTAACCTGTATTTATTTTTGAAAGACAGAAAGAGCATGAGTGGGGAAGGGGCATAGAGAGGGAGACATAGAATCCAAAGCAGGCTCCTGGTCCCCAGCTGTCAGCACAGACCTCAATGCAGGGCTCAAACCCTGCAAACTGTGAGATCATGACCTGAGCCGAAGTTGGATGATTAACCAACAGAACCACCCAGGCGCCCCAGAAACACTTATCTTGATTGTGGTACATATTTTACACATTAGATATTTGTAATTTATTGTGCATTAATTATCATCAATAAAGTTCTTTAAAAGTTATATGTGTGTGTATATATATATATATATATATATATATTTTTTTTTTTTTTTTTTTTTTTTTTTTTTTTTGAGAGAGAGAGGGTGCAAGTAAGCAAGTGGCAGGGAGAGAGAAGGAGAGAGTGAGAATCCCATGAAGGGCACGGGTTGGCGGGGGAAGCAGGGCTCACCCAAAGCTGTGCTCATGCTCACCCAAAGCAGGGCTCAAACTCATGAACTATGAGATCATGACCTGAGGCGAAGTCAGATGCTTAACTGACTGAGCCACCCAGATGCCCCCAGTTATTTTTTTTTGCACTTCAATTGTACCTACAGTTCAGTATTTTCTTACTATTTTTGACTGTTTTATGTAGTCCCATCAAATGTGGCTCCTGGGACAAAGATCTGGTATGATATTTGATACCTTAATATGTTGAAAGAAGAATTGTGGGTGTTGCTTCAGAAGGTCTTTGTTTGTTGACTGAATAAAAAACTGGAAATAGTCTTTCAGAATTGATTCTATCTAAAAATAGGAAAGTAAGGATAGCAATAATAACAATTAAACAATAAGTTGAAGGGTGAGCATGAGTAACCAGGAGGGAGATCATGCCCAGCAAGGTGAAAGGGTAGGTAGGCAAGCACGTCAAATGTCTGGAAAGGCTTTAATGGGGACCTTCTCCTCTGGGAAATGTTTAGGACAAAGTTATGCTAAAGGTCAAGGGAACACCTTTTAAAATAAATATTGCAAATCTCGGGCATTGTTGTTCTCTCAAAACAACCTTTACCTGTCTATTTATAGCTTGGTAACAGGAACCAAGCTCCTCGTGTGTTAACACAGGGCAGTTAATCTGAATGCCACTCAGAAACGAAATTTAATCAACCCAGCCCAGTTTCCCAGTTTACAAAGATATCAGAAAGTCCGTATGTGAAACCTTCCATTGGATGGCATAATACCTACTTTCTTTGTTGTTTATATTTTGAAATATATCACTTAGATAAGGTTATATATACCATGTATGTACAATTTAAACAGTAATGATAAAATGAACACTGTGATCCAATCACCCAGCTTAAGAAAACATAGCCTTGAGGATCCCTGGGTATCTGTACTTGATTGGTTCCTCCTACTCTTTGCTTTTAGAGAAAATTAATATCCTGAATGCCATTAATCATTCTCATGTTTTCTTCATAGCTTTTTCTTTATGTGAGTACCTGTAAAAAATATACCATTTCATTTCACCTTTTTAAAACATTTTTAAAAGTATTAAATCATAGTGGCTATATTTTTTCTGTATTTTCTCATATAGTATTATGTATTTGAGATTCATTTTTATTGATAAATATAGCTATAGCTTCTCCATTTACATTGCTTTATAATAGTCCATAAGATTTTATAATAGTCCATAAGTGTATTTATTCATATTAAGTCTATAGAGATTTAGCCTGGTTCCATCTTTTTTGTCATAAAAAATGCTGTAAGTCGTATTTTTACATGTCGTTTTGTAAAGCGTGTCTAAGTTATATCTGGAGGGAGAATTGCTGGGGTTATAGGAACTGCATATGTTCAAATTCACTAGATTATGTTAAATATTTTTCCAAAGTGATTTTCTCATTTACGTTTCCATCACCAATGTACAATATTTCCTGTTGGAAGTCTTATCAGCAGTTGGTATAATTAGACTTTACTCCTTGCCAATCCAGTGATTTAATTTGGTGTATTGTTCTGATTTTAATTTTTCATTTTCTGACCATAAACAAAATTTAACACCTTTTTTTTAAATTGGTTGTATGTGTTATTTTTCCTGTGAAATATTTGTTTCTATCTTTTGCCTATTTTAGAATAAGTTGTCTTTTACTGATTTTAAGGGTCCAAAATATATTTTTAATTATAAAGCTTGGTCAGTTCTATTTGTTGTAACTATCTTCTTGCACCTTGTCATTTATGGGATTTTTTTTTTGGTTGTTTTTTTTGGGTTTTATTAAGCTGTCAATGTTAATGTAATTATATTCATCCATCTTCCTTCAATTTTATGTATTTTGTATCCTTTTATAAAATCTTCCTCTTCCTTGAGGTCATAAACTTTTTCATCTATATTTTTGTCTCTAAGTTTAACATTTGCCTTTCACTTTTTAGTAGTTAACCCATTTGGAATTAATTTTTTTGCTCCTAATTAATTGATTGTATGAGATATGAACCCAATTTTTTTTGTTTGTTTTGGATATCTCATTGTCTCAACATAATTAATTAACATTTTATCCTTTTCTCAATCACCTGCAATGTCACTGCTGCCATTTATTCAGTTAACTTATATGTGTTAGTATGTTTCAGGGCTCTCTGTTTTGTTAGTCTGTTATTTGTCCCTCCTTGCCCTGATATTAAGTTGTCTTAATTCAGATTAATAGTGAGTTTTTATTTCTGGTTAAACTTGTCATCCCACATTTTTTTCTCCTACCTTCCTATTCTTCGTTTATCCTATTTCTGTATTTCAAAATAATTCTTGCTTCAAGAAACTTTATTTCTTGAGGAAGCCATTGCCAATTTATAACCCCATTTCCCCAGAAAAGGGATTCTTTCTCAACTCTGAGAGACCACAGACTTAGAAGAAATTATCTTATATTATTGTGAGTTATTTCACTAGCACCAATAAATCTTAAGTACCACTTTCATCCATAAGATAGCATTTTGCTCCCAAGAGTAATTAACTCATTGTAGACCACATCTAAGACTTCATAAATCAAAAACACTTGGCCTGGAGTTCCTTGGTGAGTTTATGTGACACATATTCTGCTTTAATGGCGGACAGCCAACATAAAGAATGGTGCTTCTTCCTATAAAAACATATGCCTGATTATGAAGAGATTGGGCTGGTTCACAAACAGAACTAGGGTCTGGCAAATAGTGTTTGTGACTCTGCCTCCCAGGATGGTCTTTAAGGACATGTCAAAGTTATTTATTTTTTCACATCTTCCTCCATACATAGTGACTCATTAGATATGAAATTATGTGAGGAAAAGGAGAAAATTGAAGTTGAGATTGAAATCATCCAGTCAAGTTCAGGTATCAAAGGAGAGACTTATTTCACTACTAAGTACTGAAAGGCTAGGATCTATTTCAGTGATGAATGTACTATTCAGTTACTGGTCCTTTCAGACTTAGAAGTCCAATTTGTTCAGCGATAGTAAAGTTATCTCTAAGGAGCTGATTCATATTTAAGTTGTTTACAAAGACTGATAACTAAATACAGAATGCCAATTTATTAATTGACATTGTTATAGGGTTTGACTATTTGCCAAGCCAGATCTGGAACTTCTTTGTGAGCATGGGATAGATTAAATCATTATTAAATAATAATCATTGAAAATCTAGTGTGAACCAAGTATGATCACAAGAAGTTAGTTGTATAATTCAAAAGTTTAATGATGCCAGGTGTTACAGTCATCTACCACCAAGTAACAAAGAACCCAAACTTAGGGGTTTAAAATCATCAATAATCATTTATTTTGTTCACAAAGTGGTAATTTGAGGAGGACTCAGCAGAAACTGCATGTCTGTGTTCTTCGGGGTATCAGATCAGCTCGAACAGCCTGAATGCTGGAAGAGATTTGATGCCTGGGTATTGGACTTATCTGCAGGTTCATTCACTCACATGTCTGACAGCTGATGCTGGCTTTCTATCATGACAGTAGCTGGGGTTTTTGGCTGAGATACCTGTAGGTGGTCCATTCACGTTGTTGTTTGGCTTCCTCATAGTATGATGGCTCTGTTCCAAGAAAGAATGAATATCCAAGAACAAAAAGGCAGAAATGCATGGCATTTTTATGAAGTACCCTTGGAAGTCACACACATCACTTACACCATACTCTATCAGACAAAGTGGTTGAGAAGGTCTTCCAGGTTGAAGGGGAGGAGACATAGATCTTATCATTGAAAAGAACACATAGGATGGGATATTGGTGGCAGCCATCTTTTTATAATACAATTTGCAACATCAAGCTGTCAAAATCTAATGCATCCGTCTCTCCCCATTGAGATATAACTGCTACTTGGGTAAACAGATAACATTCTTAGTCCCATTTGGGGAAAAACCCAAAAGAGCCATTAATTTCTAATGGTTAAACTTGACATTACTGAATTGGATCATTGGTTATTACTCACATTTGATAAAATAGATTGTCTAGTGGAAAGAGCAATGGGTATATAGTTAAGAGATATTCAATATTAGTCCCAACTCTGCCATTATCTGTAAGACCCTGGAAAATGTCAACCTCTGAATCAGTTTGACAATAAGGTTTCTCTTACCCTAAAATCATGACTTACACATACATGTTGATAACTGAGTAGTTTGTTCATTTGATACAGTTTCCTTTCTACTTAGTTTTAAGGAAGTATTTATTTAGGGGAAGGTTGTCAAGAGGGATGGTTTTGACACTGCTGGGAGATGGAAATTTTAAAATCTGTGATCCATTACAAGTCTGAAAACCCTCAAATGGTGTTTCAGTGTCTTTGTATTGGTGTTTGGAGAAGAAACCGGTTTTCTGTTAGCCAGCGGAAGAACAGATTGAAATGAATCTGTATCATCCCCACCTTTGCTAAAAACTCCTCTCTTAGAGTGAATGAGAATATGAAGATGATTTAAAGAACTCAGCAGTGTCACTCACTAATTACTCTAAAAAGAAATTGTACTAAGCCTCCTTGGCCTTTGGGGAGCTTTGAATTTCAGTTCAGAAGATCTGACAGACAGGGTCCTGGTCAAAGGAGAAGGTCATCTTCTTTTAGAGCAGGTTTTCTCAACCTCAGCATTATTGGCAATTTGGGCCAGATAATTCTTTGTTGCAGGAAGCTGTTCTGTGCATTGTAGGCTGCTTAACATTTCTGCCCTGTACCCACTAGATGCCAGTTGCTTCTTCTTCTCGTCTTGTGACAATCAAAACTGTCTTCAGACATTACCAAACGTCTGCTGCAAAAGCATCCCTTGCTTGGAAAACTACTGCTTTTGTGTGTCATGCTGAAACTTTCCAGGTTTGTTCTGCTTATTCGTCTCAATAGACAATCCAACATTTGCAAATGCGGTGGGTCCTGTGCGTTGTGATTGTATGAAACTGTAGATTAGTGGTTTTCAGTAGTCATGGGCTCAGTCCTCAAGATTCTGACTTAGCTGATCTGGGATGTTACCTAGGCAGGGTGGTGTTCCTATTGTTATTCTTGTTTGTTGATGTGTCTTTAGCTCCCCAGGTGTTTCTAATACTCCACCAGGGATAAGAAACACTAGAGAAAAGCAAGCATCTCCCTCTGAGCCCACCTAGGTTTGGGGGCAAAGGACTGTCATCAAAGTACTGAGCAAGGGCAAGCTTTGGCAGAATTCCAATTCTTTTCAGGCCAGCAAGATTCGTTCCTGGCCAGTCTTAGGAGTCATCTGGCCTCTGTCCCCAACAGGAAAGGGTACAATTGGAAAGAATTGTCTGTGGATTCAGAGATCAGTCCTAGGCCTGGGGGGAAAAAACGGAAAGAGATCTTTATAATTAATCTGACAAAGAGAACTAATGGGGGAATTGAAATGCATAACAAATAAGTGACAAAGATAAATAACTGATGGTGGTTGTTCTTTGTGTGAGAAGATGCTATTACTGACAGTGATATTGATATCTATTGTTATAGGCGCAGTTAAAAAGGCAGATGTGATGTGTGCTTAGTAACAGGGATTACTTTCAATGGGGCTATTAATAACACTGTGAATTTGTATGCCCATTATTATCAACTAAGACTAAGATGGATTTGATAAGAAGTGGCCTGGGAAAACCTCACAGATTTCCTAGTATTTAAACTTTCAAAACAAGCATTTTATTTGCCATAGATACTTGTAAGAATTTTTCAAGCGCACATCAACAAAGGGACATGTTATTTTTACCATGATGTAAGTTAACCTAATGCCAGTTCTCCAACCAAGTGGAAATCTCTAAGAACTGACTAGATTCTGGCTCCCAGGGGCCACTAAGGAGGGGAAATTTTTGACCTTTAGAATTACAGAAATCTTAAGTGGAGTGTTGAACCTAAGTTATGAAAGTAAGTGGCTTGCAGTGGCAGGAACAGCAGCATTTCAGAGGAAGAAACGAGCAAGGGCTTTCTTGAGAATAATTAAGTCGCTTCATATTTGTGTTTAGGTTGTCTGAAGTTCAAGCCAGTAAAACCATCCTAAGCAGGTCATTCCACGTTTTTCTCAATACTCTGCCCATCTGTTCATGACATGGTTCCCACTATAGTAATAGCAACACCATATTTTTCAGAAAAGCCTGAAACTCACAAATTCCTCGAAGAAACAGAAAATCTGTATAATGAAGCAAGCAGAAACACCTCCCCCTCTTCCACACTTCCCAAAGACTAAACATGACTCACACACCCCCTTCATCCCTGACAAGAACAAATAAGCCCCCGTGTGTGTACTTCCATGGGGGAGACACAAGTCAACAGAAGAGGGTCCCTGAAATCAAGATTCCAAAAATCAGTTCAATTATCCTAAATAGTAGACTTAAAATACTACTAGGTAGTTATCAAAGATTTAATGGCATGAAAGAATGGAGAATTGTATTGGGTTCAAGTTTCTTCTCTAAAAATTACAGGTTTGCAATTTTTGTATCAGACTCAAAGGATGCTCTATCTACTGATGAAAGATATCCTACACACCTACCTGATCCTCTTGTCTCGGTGGGGTTAGGTGGGGGAGCTTCTCCGCATCAGCTTGGTTTTGCTATATCGCCCTTGTCACTGGCCTGAGATGGAGAAAATTGTGTGATCCTCCAACTCTGTGGTCTAGGAAGCAAAATACCCAGAATCTTTCTCCTGCCTTGGCTCTGATTGTTCGTATGTCATTATCTAATTAGATTCATCTTGGTGACCTTCAGTTACCAAGTTTACCAGTTACCAGTTTACTAGAATTGGCAAGCCCCTCACTGATGTGTTGTTTCTAAGGGTGCAGAGTTCCTAGGACTGAAAGTATTTTTAAATTCAATGGGGTAGGCATCCAGGTACACTGAGAGTTTAAAATCCTGATTGCAGTAAATGTGGTCCAAGGAATTTTTGTTTCAGTCTGTATGATTCCACTACCCTAATCAGATTATAGTGTTCAAAGATGCTTTAGAGAGCAGTCATTGTCATTTCTAATTTGATGTTTTAATATAATAATAATTACTAATATTCACATGGTCATTTCTGACTACAAAGTACTTTTATTTATTTTTTATTTTTTTTTTATTTTTTTTTCAATGTTTATTTATTTTTGGGACAGAGAGAGACAGAGCATGAGCAGGGGAGGGGCAGAGAGAGAGGGAGACACAGAATCGGAAGCAGGCTCCAGGCTCTGAGCCATCAGCCCAGAGCCCTACGCGGGGCTCGAACTCACGGACCGCGAGATCGTGACCTGGCTGAAGTCGGACGCTTAACCGACTGCGCCACCCAGGCGCCCCTACAAAGTACTTTTAGAGATATCTGATCCTTGCAGTCGCATGTGAGAGAGCAGGGACAGGTTTTATGGTAAGTGACACCTGTGGCTTTTGCCACTTGGGGACACCTACCTAAGAATAAGGAAGGCATCATAGGGGAAAATTAGAGCCAAGAGATGGAGAGACTGATATTATTTTCTACCCATATCCAGTTGTGTCTGAAGGTCTACTTACTTTGCTACTCTAAATTAGATGAGACTATAAAGTCCTCTCCTGCTTAGTCCAAATTACATTGGATTTCTGTGCAAGCCAAAGTATGACCAATACATTATCATCCCTACTTAAAATATAATAAGGAAAGAAAGTCACAAAAGTGAAATAATTTAAACAAGTCCACAAAGAGGAAGAAACAAGACTTGAATCTACTAACTCTTGTGTTCTTTTTACATGCACCCAATGGAGCCAATAATATCTGATACCATCCGATAAACATGTAACACATCTGTTCAGGAAGTTCTTCCATTCATCAGCCACCAAGTATTTCCTGAGTTTCCTCCCATGATGATAAGCAGTTTTGCTAAATTTAAGTTAGGCTGTCTTTTCTCACATCACACAATCCAATTAGGAATAAAGCCGTTAGTCTGCAATGGGCCCGGGCAGAGATAAATGCCAAAGGATGGTGTAGACAACACACAAAAAAAATGAGGTTTGTGAAAAGAGGCCAGTGGATGCCAGGGCTCGTGTTTGTAAATGACAAACACTCCGTCCTAATTAGCATAAGGAAAAGCATTTCTTCAGTTAAACTACTGGAAGGGTGGCGTCAAGTTGGCCTCAGGAATGACTCTGTGTCTTAACCCCGCTTATCTCTTGTCTTTGCTTCTCAATTCTATTTTCTACTACTGCAGATTGCCTTTCTGTGCAAAGCAGATTGACTTTTTCCAGCTCGTATCTGGCAACTAGAAGGGGCTTATTTGCTCAGCTGGTGACCAGGAAAGAAAAGGCCCATCATAGCAGTTTAGAATTCCTAGGGAAGAAAATTGCCAGTGGCTAATCATTGTGATGAGGGGCATGTGCAGGTACTAAATGTTTCCAGTTAAGTCAAGTGTCATTCCCTGTGGTCAGGGAGCTGGAATCTTATTAGTTCTACTGATAACACAGTAGTGAGAGGCAGGAGGTGGGGAAACAGGGAGTTCCCCGAAAGGAGCAGATGATGAGGTCGCCCAAAGGGGGCTGTTAATGAAGAAGCTTCTGGGCCAGTCAGAAGAGTTTCATGCAGGGGGCAAGGAGCCATTGGAAATGTTCAATGACAGAAATGTCAGAACAAGATCAGTAGTACGTGCCTTTCAGACAGGGCACGTCCTGGAGACTGTTGGATGGAGAAGCTGGTGTTGGAATCAGCAGCACCAAAACAGTAGGCATTAGTCATAAATCTTTTTTAGGGGAAGGGAGATAAATGTACAGGAACTCCCTAGGATTCTTTGCAAAGGCCATTTGAGGTCTCTTTGAGGAAAGAAAGGCCTTTTATTTCTCTATGGCATGATAAAATCATGTTCTCTAGCTTATGGATGGTAACTCTGTACTTGAAAACAGACAGTTTTCCCCCTTGAGTAGGGAAAAACACAAGCACAAACAGAAGCTTTCTGTTGGGGTCATGCTTCAGTCAAAAGCTTTAGAAGCTCAGTGGGCATTTGCTCATGCAGAAGTACAAAGAGTGGCAGTTTGAGATGAAGCATATCTGTTCCATACAATCCGGCAGGAAATGGTTATTAATCATTCTTGGGTCCCTTAAAATTATTTTCTACCAGTTCTTGAAACATAATGGAGGCACCTGAAGCAAAAGAGGTTTTTTTTTTATCCCTTCAAAAATGTTTCTTTTGTAGTTAATTACAGGTGAGGGTCTCTTTCCTGTAAGTTCTAAGGGACGCTGGATTTTATTGTAAGGCACCAGGCCTCAGGGTTCCTACGGTTAGCGTGCTGTATTATTCTGAAATCAGCATATCAATAATTGAATCATGAATTTATGCATGTGTATGAGTTTCCCATTGCTGTTGTAACAAATTACTATAACAATAATTACTTAATATAATACCAGTTTATTATCTTACAGTTCAGGAGGTAAAAATTCTGAAATGTGTCTGCAAGGATGCATTCCTTCTTAAAGCTCTAGGGGAGGATCAATTTCCTTTTCTTCTCCAGCTTCTAGAGAATGTCTGTGTTCTTTGGCTCCTGCCCCCTTCCTCTATTCTCAAAGCCAGCAGTGTAGCATCATAAAATCTCTCCATCTGACCTCCGCTTCTGTCATCCCATCTCCTTCTCCGACTCTGAACCTCTTTGATTGATTCTGCTGCCTCTTTCCCTTATAGGGACCCTGGTAGTTACATAGGGACCCAATGGTAATCCAGGATAATCACCCCATCTCAAGATCCTTAATCACATCTGCAAAGTTTACTTATCCCAGTGAAGGGATACTGGCTGAAGCGTATCTAAGTTCTCATTAGTGAAACAATCCATGTGATTTAAAAAAAAATACTGTGATACTCAGAGAGTGAAACATACCCATAAGCAGTATGGGGTTTGGGATCATGACTTCAAAGAGAGGGTGGAGTGGGATGAGGTGTCTAGAGGGCATCAATTCTGTTATGCTGGGTTTTCTCAGCTCAGAAGGAATAAGGGAAGAGACTCTTTTGTCTTCCTCCTTTGTTGGAGGGTCCCCAACATCCCCCTTGCTTTACTCCATCCCTATGCAATACGGCTGAACATTTAGAGCTATTTCTTTGGACATTTTCAATCAGCTCTTAAAATTTACAAGGGCAGGAATCAGTTAGGTTTCTACTTTTATGACCAACAGTATGTGCTGAATTTTTTAAGAGACACAAACTTGGCAGTCTGTAAGCCAGTATAATTCCACAGTGAAAGAAAGGAATCTATTAACTAACAGAAGTGGGGGGAAATGCCCACACCTCTGTGCACACTAGTGTTTGATCATCCGGGGGAGACCGATTACTTGATGTTGGAAATTCACAGCCTGGGTCGGTGGTGGGCTTCTACGAGGCCTCGCCAAGGTTCCCTGCCCCAGGTTCTGAGCAGTCAGGAGGTAAGTGTGGTGATTGTTTGTTTAATATATCTAGCCTAAGGAACATGTGAAAGATACAATCCTAAGCTAACAGGAGCTCAAATGCTGCCTCTACAGCTGTCTGACCTTGAGCAAGATACTGCAATTGTGCATCTGTTTTCCTATTTGCAGAAAAGGGAAATGCCCACTGATAGCGCCTCTAGAGCCTTTTGATGCACTTAAATTGCCAGCATGTTTGTTGCTATAACAATAAATAGAATCACCTTAGACTCTCCAAGTCCTGTGTTAGAGGTTATAGCAACAACTATTAACCCAAAATTGGTTTTTATAACCAGTTTTTTACCTACATACATATTGTTTTTTACAAACGAGGTTTCATTATTAGTCGGTGAAACCCAGCATTTCTGGAAGTTTGATGAAGATGACAAAGCTATCATTCAGAAGCATTAGAGAGGAATTAAGCCCGACTGTTGAGGGCTTTCAGGCAATGACGGGAAATTGAGTCCCCGCCACCTGATATTATCCAATGAGATATGTGAACGTCAAAATAAATTTTCAATCAACGAAGAGAAGGCAAACATTCAAATATGGTCACAGCCCAATATTGTAAATACCAAAAAGCACGGGCAAGGGAAGAAAGAGAAGACTGAAATGATTCAGCATTGTTTGTACCCTGCACTCCAAATAGTACTAGTGAGCCAAGCAAACCTTAAAAGTACCAGGTTGCCCCGAAGTTGGAAATAAAGAGATATCCCTGTATTTTTTCTATCGTGGCCCGAGGAATGGCAGGAGAAGCAGAAATGTGTACTAGGAAAGATGGGATAGAATTAGAAAACAGATAACCACAGTGAACTCTGACTTAAGTGCAGACGCTGCAACTCCATGATCAGTTGGTAGAATAACCTGAATCTTAAGATAACTCTCAACCATGGAAATAAGAGATTTTTTACTTCCGGTACCACTGCTATAAGGTAGAAAGTTAGTAACTTTTATTAAAGGAGACCAGTTCCAGTTGATCTTATCTTAACCCCATATCTCAGGGTGTGAAAAATGAATCGAACCTAAAACTCCATCCTCACACTGTAGATTACAGAGGAATACAGACATGTCTTGGATAAGGTGGGAATACAGGAGGCCCAAGAAAATCCAAGCACGCTATATTAAAGCAAAACAGCTGGAGAGTAGAACCTGCGTTAAACAGGAATCAGGTGAAGAGTAGTCTTGTAGTAATTTATAAATATTTAGCAGGAAAATGGAATAAAATGAGAAAAAAGAGAGGAAAAGAAGGAATAAACGGATGAAGAAACCATTCTAGAAGAAAAAAAAGTCCAAAAAACAGAAGTAAGTTTTCATGAGTATTTTATGGTTTGGAATAATAACATGAATTCAACAAAGACACAGGTAACAAAACAATGGAATGAAATAAAAATGGAGATTGCAAAATTGAGGCCACAAATTGAAAAGAAAAATGATTCCATTATAGACATAATAAATTAATTGAACATAACAAAACACAGCAAACATGGTTGACAGTAGGGTAACAAACATAAAGAAAGTCTTGAGAAACTCACAAAGGAAATGACAGAATGATCAAACCAATTCCAGAAAGAAAATATTGTGGGAGACGGAGGAACTGATTGAGCGTAAGGAAAATCACTACCCCTGAATGTTCTTGGTGAGGTAAGAAGCATGATAAATGAGACAGAAAGGCATTCAAAGAAATGCCTTGAAAAGGAGGACTTGACCTGCAAGTTGAAACAAAAATTTTTTTAGAAGAAAAAAATGGATTCACCATTTGAATGTGACTGACATTCAAGCAAACTTGGCTAAGCTTTCAAAATTTATTGAAAATGAGTTCTTCAAGCATTCAGATAGAGAAAGGGGGAGATGTTAGCCTGGCTTTAAACCTTTCTACTTCAACATTCAAAGCCAGAATACAGGAGTTAGGTCTATACAATTCCTAGAGAAAAAACTGTCCCACGAATGCTGTGTCCAATCAAGTTGTCACTGTAAAGGTCATATTCATTTTTTTAAATATTTATTTTTTATTTTGAGAGAGACAGACAGAGTGTGAGTGGGGGAGGGGCAGAGAGAGAGAGGGAGACACAGAATCCGAAGCAGGCTCCAGGCTCTGAGCTGTCAGCCCACAGCCCAGTGTGGGGCTCAAACCCATAGACCATGGGATCATGACCTGAGCTGAAGTCAGATGCTTCACTGACTGAGCCACCCAGGCGCCTCGGTCATGTTCATTTTCAAACACGCAAGAACTATAGCCATGCAGTACTTACAAATTCCTCACAGAATAGAAGTACTTTGTGAGTTTCCAATAGCTAAGAGAATTTTGTTTTTGATGAAGTTGGAAATGCAGAAGACAAAGCAAAAAGACTGTTGGTGAACAATAAATTCATAGAGAATGGATCTAAGAAGCAGTGGAAATTATGATCAGAGAATAGAATACATATGTGCACACATGCACATAACAAAAACTAAGTGCTTGGAAGAGGAATTAGTAATTATGGGAGCTTAATCCCATCATCATTTGTAGCAAGGAATTTAAAATAGAAACACATTGAAAAGAAAAGAAAGAAAGAAATACATTTTAAAAATACAAAAATGACATCAAAGTCTTAATTGTCCTTATAATCTTTTTTATAATCTTCTGCTACATTAAGTATAGTGTAATTGCAGTTTAATTTATAGATGACTATAGAACTTAATATCTTTGTAAAAACCCGCTCCATTAGACCACTGCCTAGGGGCGTCAGAGCAGAAGTTGTGCAATAGGACGCCAACACAAAATGCCAAACTGGGAAGACAGGTGGCCATTCTTTTCTACAGTTGTTCAGAAAATAGAATACTTGTGGCCCTGATTAAGTAAGATGTAGTTCTAATTCAACAAACATTTAGTGAGTCTCCACTATGATCGGCTATTATGGTTCTATGCTAGATGCCGTCGTACATAGTGTTTGGTTTAGTAATCGAAACAAGACACCACTTATAAGCTTATAGAGACTCTATTAAAGCAGACAGAAGTAACTCTTGCAAGTAACTACAAACGCTTCATAATTTTTCACCCTTTCTTTTACATCTACTGGATGGTTTAAATGACTTGACATACACACAGTTTCTCCTTTTTTTTTTCTTTCCTCTAGTCTAGTTTAGAAAGCCTCAAGTATGATGTTCATAAGAATTAGTGAGGCATCATTTATGCATGAAAATAAATATCCTGTATGGGCAATGTAAAAATCGTTAGAAAAAACAATAACTTACACGCACTTGCTTTATTTATTTATTTTTTCAATATATTTTTCAATATATAATTTATTTCAATATATTCAATTTTTCAATATATTTATTTATTTTTTCAAATTATATATTTTTTCAATATATTTTTCAATTTATTTATTTTTTCAATACTTTTTCAATATTGTCAAATTGGTTTCCATACAACACCCAGTGCTCATCCCAAAAGGTGCCCTTCTCAATACCCATCACTCATCCTCCCCTCCCTCCCACCCCCCATCAACCCTCAGTTTGTTCTCAGTTTTGTTTTGCTTTTTAATCATGGGAAGACTCGGAACGTTATTTTTTTTTTTAATATATGAAATTTATTGTCAAATTGGTTTCCGTACAACACCCAGTGCTCATCCCAAAAGATGCCCTCCTCAATGCCCATCACCTCCCCTCCCCTCCCTCCCACCCCCCATCAACCCTCAGTTTGTTCTCAGTTTTTCAGAGTCTCTTACGCTTTGGCTCTCTCCCACTCTAACATCTTTTTTTTTTCCTTCCCCTCCCCCATGGGTTCCTGTTAAGTTTCTCAGGATCCACATAAGGATGAACACATATGGTATCTGTCTTTCTCTGTATGGCTTATTTCACTTAGCATCACACTCTCCAGTTCCATCCATGTTGCTACAAAGGCCATATTTCATTCTTTCTCATTGCCACGTAGTACTCCATTGTGTATATAAACCACAATTTCTTTATCCATTCATCAGTTGATGGACATTTAGGCTCTTTCCATCATTTGGCTATTGTTGAGAGTCATGCACTTGCTTTAGAATCAATTGCAAGGTAAAGTTTAACATCACTAAAAATTCAAATTATTAATTAAAATGTAAATTATATACTATAAATCCATTTACATAGATTGGAATCTACTCCCCTTGTTTACAATCTATGAAACCAGTGATTCATCCAAATGATTGGAGCAATGGGTAGAATGACCCTCACCTAAAGGCTAGAGTTTCTATTTCTGAGCGATAGGGAGTTAGATGATTTTTTAAGCTTTACTCTCTTTTTCATACTTTGATATTTTGTTAGAATGATCTATGATGATCATGTATTGTTATGGATTGAACTGTGTCCCCTAGAAATCCATATATCCCTAGCCCCCGATGTGACTGTACTTGAAGACAGACCCTTTAAAAAGTAATTAAGGTTAAATGAAGTCATAAGAATGGGTCCTAATCCAATGGGATTGGCATCCTCTAAGAAGAGGAAGAGATCCAAGGAGTGTGTGCTCACAGAGGAATGATCATGTAAGAGAGCAGCCATGTGCAAGTCAAGGAGAGAGGCTTCAGAAAAATCCAGCCCTGCTGGTACCTTGATCATGTACTTCGGGATTCCAAAACTTTGAGAAAATACTTTTCTGTTATTTCAGCCACCTGGTCTGAGGTATTTTGTTATGGCAGCCCAAGAGGACTAATACAAAAAGCTCATTTTACAAAAGCTCCTTCTCTCTCTCTCTCTCTCTCTCTCTCTCTCTCTCTCTCTCTCTCACACACACACACACACACACACACACACACACACACACACACACACAGCTGATAAAATGCCTGAAGGCCTTTTGAGAAAAAAATGCTCTGTAAATGTAAAGATATAATCACGCTAAAATCCTAAAGAGCTGAAAGGGACTTCACTTTATCCACACTTACCAGGACTGCAAAATTGGTCTGAACGTTTCTCAAGAACAGGCTCTCTCCTGAGAGCATTCTGAGCTGTCAATCCCCAGTCAGGGCACAGATCACCAAAACAACTACTCCTTTTACAATAGGCTGACACTTTCGCCATGGGTCCTCTCAGGACTCAGAGTACAGCGATCTGTTTCTTATTTCCCAAGTCTAAAAATGTTTTGGACTGTGTGAAGGTGATGGTTGGACTTAAGATTGAAGGGCTTTCCCTTAGTATCCTGAGTATATAAACTCCAGGCGAGGCTACTTCTTCCAAAGTATGTTGCCACTGGCTGCTCCAAAAATACATGGTTTTAAAGTCAAAAGCATTTGAAAAAATATTGTCTGTTAATTATTCACAAATGGATTCCTCAGGATCCTTGGACATAACGACAGAGCTCTGGGAGTTCTCCATAAGGATTTTTTAACTTTATGTTTATATTTTTTAATTTTATTAATCATCAACAAATTCACCTTTTCTAGATTATGTATATGGCTGTCTTATAGAGATTTTGTCGCAAGATTTCAGTGCCAGTGTTTCCATTTGTGTTTATTAATCCAGGCCTTTGCCAAGATTGCATGACACTCTGGGATCAAAACAAATTACATTTTAGCAGCATTTCCAGAACAGGAAAATAATCAGAGAATTGAGCCATTGTAAGACACATGATAGTAGGTGATGCTAACCTTGAATGAATCTGCCCGTAGCAAAGTGCACCTTACACATCTTGAGAGATTTGATGGGAGCTTCTCATTTTAGTTTACCACTTTGATTGGTGTATTAGCAGTATAAATACGGGTTTGCTCATATTCAGCCTGCCACATAGTAATAGTATTAAATACACCATGGAGAATTTTCTGTTCCTGTTTCCGGCAATAATTGGATTGGATACCCAGAAAAGAAATAAGTAATTAAGGGCTTGCATTTTGAGAATTACCTTGCCAATTTTCTCTTATAATATCATTTATCTTTTTTTTTTTTTTTTTTAAATTTTTTTTTTTTCAACGTTTATTTATTTTTGGGACAGAGAGAGACAGAGCATGAACGGGGGAGGGGCAGAGAGAGAGGGAGACACAGAATCGGAAACAGGCTCCAGGCTCTGAGCCATCAGCCCAGAGCCTGACGCGGGGCTCGAACTCCCGGACCGCGAGATCGTGACCTGGCTGAAGTCGGACGCTTAACCGACTGCGCCACCCAGGCGCCCCTATCATTTATCTTTTTAAGACGTCTGTTGTTTCTGGAGCTCACATATGCCCTCATTTGCTCTTGCGATCTCCTTTTTTTTTTTTTTTTTTTTCTATTCTGGGAATTATAAACATTGAACAAGAACTGTGGAAAAGTAGTAGACTTGCGGCTATCTTTGAAGCCTAAGGCCGTTGTGTTTCAGAAAAGAAAGGCGAAATTTTGGGAGGGACGCTCTCTTGGCCATTGTTTTATGCTTCCGTTTCTGAGAGTTGCTCAATTCTTTGCATGCTGTGAAGCTCAAAAGCTAACGTAATGAAATTATAGGCAAGGAGATCATCTGTACCCATTCAAGGTTAGCTTGGTTCCTCTTCAATCTCTCTTCCTATTGAAAATTTCTTTTTAATAAGCATCTAGAGGAAGTATATTGAATATCTGCTATGAGGACAACTAGTCTGCCACATTTCTTGGAATTCCAGGAAATACAGATCAACCAAAGGTGTTTTACCCTTCTTTGTGGTTGTTCTGAAAGTGTTCTAAGATCTTTCTCACAACAGCTTCTCAGCTTTGTGAAAGACCTGTTTTCTTTGACTGAAAATATGGGCCCCAGCCTTCCGTTTATTTTTTTCCTGCTGTCCATTTGGGCCAGAAGTTGGCAAACTTTTTCTGTAAATAGTCATGTGGTAAATATTTCCCACTTTGTGAATCAAATGTCCTGAGTCACAGTTAACTCTGATGTTGTAGCAGAAATGTAGACATAGATAATATGTAAAAGAACGGACATGACTGTATTCCAATAAACATTTGCTGACGAAAATGAATGGGGGGAGAATTGGCCAGAGGGCCCGAGTTTTCAATCCCTGTTCTAAATTTAAGAACATAATGAAAATACTGATATTGCAGGATAAGCCTACACGGATGTCTGTAGCTGTTTCATTGTCAATAACACAAAAACTGAGTAAATACTCTTCCAGTATTGGAAAACTATTATTCAATTTGGCAAAGAACTCGCTCACATTATTGATGAATAATAAACAGGGATTGTGGGTGGAGGGAAGCAATCAAAACCCCAGGAGGCCTGAGGGCTTTAGAGAAACAAAGCATTGTGGGTATTCAGAAGATCATTTTTTAAAGGTGAAGCGGGAGCCTTAGGAATTGTGGAGAAGGGGCTCACAGGAAGTTGGGGAAGAGACTTACTACCTGTGTAAAGTGTACAAAGTCAGACGGAAATCAGAGAGCATCTGTTTTCTAATAGATAATTCAAGGGGTACATGGGCCTTGATCAAGGATCTTTCAAAGATACCACAGCACAATATCAAGCAGCTTCTGCGATGTATGGCTTTTTCAGCTCTGTGACTATGATGCAGACTCTGGAGTAGGAGGAAAATCCTCAAACTCAGGATAGCACCCCCCAAACCTGGCCTCGCTGCACCTTTTCTCCAACACATAACATTTTTATTGGCTTCATAAATAATTCAGGAGCTCTGGGGAAATACTGCTTATAAGAATTGTTATATGTGAAAACTACCAGATTGAACCATGTGAAATTTCCTTTTTTATAGGTCAAAACATTTTTAGTGGAAATTTTGCAATTTCACATGGTCTAACTTACTGTAAGTTAGGGAATTACTTTTATTATTCATAATTCACATAAGTTTACAACTTGGACTGTCTAAGACAGAGACAGGTAAGGGTGTTAGCTCATAAATGTTAGCTTTAATTTGGGTACTGAGCTAATTCCTAAGGGAGAAAAAAATATGTATTTGCAATGTCAAGAACTTTGTATTTATTCTTTGTGTGTTTTTAAGTAGCCACAGAGCAAAAATAACTATTGGGAAAGAAAAACCAGAGGGACTCAAGTAAGATTTTTAAAACTCAAAATTAATACACAGAGAAGGAATACGTTAGGGATAAAGACAATTCTTCAAAGTGATGTGAGATAAGCAAATGATGGCACAATGCAAAATATTAGTATTAAAATCTGGACATATCATTTACACACAGACCCAGAGCCTCCCTCCCACCCCCTACCAAAATAATGTTGTGTCAAGGTAGCAGGGCTCCGAAAAGTGTATCAGTGGGAATGTCTTAGTCGTTTGGGCTGCCATAACAATTAACATACATTGGGTGGCTTAAACAAGAGAATTTATTTCTGAAGGTTCTGGAGGCATTCAGTCTCAGATTAGAATTCAGGTATGCTAAGGTTGTGATGGGAGCCCACTTTTTGGTTTACAGGGGTTTCTTCTTTGCTGAGTCTTCAAGAGAAGGGGCTCTGGTCTCTTCACCCTCTTATTATGGCACTGATCCCATCAAGGTGGCTCCACCCACATGACCTCATCTAAACCTAATGACGTCTCAAAGACCCGCCCTCCAAAGAACGTCACACTGGGGATTAGGGCTTCAATATATGGGTTTTGAGGGGACATAAACATCCAGTCTATAGCAGTGAGTAGTTTTAGTTTGATATATAGAGAGACTGAAGGCCCATCGTGGGATAATATCTTTATACATCTGATAAGCCTTCAGTCAATCTCTGTAACTCTGCATGTAGTAGGAGGTGGACAGGAGTAGTAATGCTTCCTAAAAACACAAAAACAAACAAAAAACCCAAAAGATATCAAAGAAAGATAATCATCTTAGAATAAAACATTTACATCAATCTTTATGGGTCAGAATAGAAATGTGTAAAGATTTCCTGAAAATGGAGAATGTTTTTCAGTCCAGGAGAACTCTGATGGAAGGTATTAATTACATTCATCAGAAAAGAAAGATATGGGGTACCTGGGTGGCTCAGTTGGTTGAGCGTCTGACATCGGCTCAGGTGGTGGTCTTGTGTTCGTGGTTTCGAGCCGTGTGTTGGGCTCTGTGCTGACAACTCAGTGCCTGGAGTCTGCTTTGGATTCTGTGTCTCCCTCTCTCTGCCCCTCCCCCACTCACACTCTGTCACTCTCTCTCTCAAAAATAAATAAACATTAAAATTTTTTTAAAAAGGAAAGAAAGCAGTTAAAAAAAGATTCTTTTGTTTCTGTTTTTTATTTTCTTTTTACCCTGGTGGCCAATAAAAGATGCATAGATATAAATACTTGCAACATCCACTTAAGCATCATCAAGAGAAAGGATTCCCTGACATGTCTATCTTCTTCCCAGTGGTGAGCTGCCAGAAGTTATCAACCATTCAAATCTTGGAATCCCGGAGCCAACCTCAAGTGGTTCAAAGAACTTACTTGCTCACTGGCCCCTCCCTGTTGTAATTTGGCACCAAGGAGGGTATAAGTTCAGGGAGAAGCAGTTCTGAACTAAATTATCTCATCTCTTCTGCAGTTAGAATCCAAACTTTAATTTAATCAATTGATATTTTTGTTGTATGTGTACTGTTGCATTTTACAGGTTCATCTTGATTCATGCGAGTCTACCCCAAGTGAAGTAAATGGTAACTCACACTTGGTGTAACTTCTGAAACTATAAGGCTTGAAGCCAGAATCTGAACTATGGCAACATCAACATGGTTTTGCTTTCTGAGATTTTCTAGAATGATTCAGGCTTGGCTTTTATAAGAAAATTAATCCCTAAGCAAGCAAGCAAGCAAACAAACAAACAAGCAAGCAAATAAGGAACCGACACAGGGTCGCCCACTTGTATTTTTCGTGGTAAAAACATTAAGGAGAAAATAAAAGAAACAAAAACATCTACATTGCACACACACAAGAATGTATGTTAACATGAAAGAAAGTAGGACATAATTTTGGAATAAAGGAGTCTCAAGAAAATATTATTGACCACCTTATACCTTTATATAAAAAAACAGAAACCAAGATATGTTGATAAAAGTTAAAGGTAAAACAATCTCAACATAAAAATGTCTTTTATGATATGGCATTAGATGAAAACCTGTTTTGTTTGAGTTAACACACAGTGTGACAGTAGTTTCATGTGTACAACATAGTGATTTGACAAGTCTGTATATTATAATGTGCTCACCATAAGTTCAGGTGTCATCTGTCACCATACAACACTATTACAATGCCATTAACTATATTCCTTATGTAGTATCTTTCATTCCCATGACGTATCCATTCCATAGTTGGAAGCCTGTGTCTCCCACTTCCCTTCACTTATTTTGCCCACCCTGCCAACACCTTCCCCTTTGGCAACCATCAGTTTGTTCTCTGGGTTTATAGGTCTGATTCTTCTTTTGTTTATTCATTTGTTTTGTTTTTTTTTAGATTCCACAAAGAAGTGAAATCATATGGTATTTGTCTTTCTCTAACTTATTTCACTTAGCATAATATTGTGTAGGTCCATCCATGTTGTCACAAATGGTACCATACTGTCTTTTTTTATGGCTGCATAATATTCGTGTGTGTGTGTGTGTGTGTGTGTGTGTGTGTTTATATATATTCCAATGTGTGTATACATACCACATCTTCCTTATCCATTTGTCTATTGTTGGACACTTAGATTTCCTCCATACCTTGGCTATTATAAATAATATTGCAATAAACACGGAGAAGAATATATCTTTTTGAATGAGCATCTATATTTTCTTTGGTTAAATACCCAGTAGTAGAATTATTGGATCATATGGTATTTCTGTTTTTGATTTTTAGAGAATCCTCCATACTGTTTTCCACAGTGGTTGTACCAATTTACACTCCCACCAGCAGTGTACAAGGGTTCCTTTTTTCCTTTGCATCCTTACCAACACTTGTTATTTCTTGTCTTTTTTATATTAGCCATTCTGACAGGTGTAAGGTGATATTTCATTGTGATTTTGATTTGCATTTCCCTGGTGATTAGTGAGGTTTAGCATCTTTTCATGTGTCTGTTGGTCATCCATATGTCTTCTGTGGAAAAATGTCTATTCAGGTCCTCTGCCCATTTTTTAACTGAATTGTTTGTGTTTTTTTTTTGTTTAGTTATATAAGTTCTTTATATATTTTGGATATTAATACCTTATTAGATATATGATTTTATATAAACCTTTTTAAAAACAAAGATGTTGATTTGTATGTTCATATTTGACTGTATAAAATAAAGTGGAGATTGACTATCCGATTTATTCATGTAATTTATCTTTATTACAATCACTGCTAAAAATCCAGCTTTATCAATTGCAAGTTGACAAATTGAAATCAATATACCTAACGTGATTTCACTCAATTTGGTAAATTTTGGGCGAAGTAAGAAAAGTTGAGAAACAGGAATCCCCATCCTTCTAGCTCATTCCTGAGCCACTTGCACAGCCTTGGACTGAAGCCACCTGGGAGTGGGACTGTCTCTCACCAACAAGGTGACCTGTCCTGAAATAATGAGGATAGAGTCAGGGAAAGGGGATTTCTCAGAAAAATGTGAATGGTAGGGAGGGAAGACAACATGTGTCCCATGAAGAAATTATCCAAAGTTTGGAAATAAAACAAAAAGATTATTATGACCTGTAATGTCATGCTAGGACATTAAGCTTGCCTAAGGATCATCTGATTCTCCAGAAGAATGTAGCTGACTAATACTATTAATTAGGACATATACATATTACAACTGCAAAATTACAGTTCTATAAAAATGTTAATTTCAAAAAAAACGAAAGCAAATTATTTCTATCTCATAGGTATGCAAAAGAGTTTTCTTGATAGCAATGCAAATGACTTTTGTCTATTAGAGAAGATAACCACAGAGGCTGTTTTATTGTGTTGTGTGACATTAATCAGCTTAGTATTTAACATATAAATATTACTTGAACATTTTTTTCATTCAATGACTATACATTTATTTTCTCTTTTGAAGTAACGCATGAATTCATTTCCTTTCATCTGCGTTCGAACTGGCTTTGTCATCCTGCTGGTTCCCTCATTAAAACTTTGACACGTGTTCCTTATCTATTTGTATAATTGTGTGGGTTTTAAGAAACAGTTTGGAAATTATATTTTTGAGAGTCACAAGAGGTGTGTATCTCTTTTGATGACAGCTAAACCCGGGGCTATGAAGATTGGAGCCATGAGCACTCAACAAAGGAACAAATGACTCGGTCTGAGCAGGATGACATAAATTAATAAAAAAAAGTTATCTTGGCATCGAACCTGGAACTTATTTTTCCAGAAGACAGCTTGCACCCATATGAACCATTATTACATTTTCAATTTGTTCACTAACCCAGGCTCTTAATTGTGAGTTACCCTAATTTCCTCCATCTCCAGTCAACAAGTCACTACACTCTGTCTTTTTAGGTTTAGTTATTTCTCTCCCATCTATTCCTTTCTCATTCTCTTTGCTATTTGCTTTCTGCTTAGGCTTCCTTCTCTTTACCTCTTTCCTACTTCAAATTATTTCCAAAACTACTCCCAGATCCATATTTTTTTAAAGCATAGCTTGAATTAGGTCACTATTCTACCAAAAATAGAAAAAAAATCTTTGATGAACCACTCCCTACCTATAAAATAAAGCATATGGTCCTCAGATAAATCAAATCCATCTTTCCAAATTATCTTCTTCATCATTCTCGTGGTCTAATGCTGTAACAAATCAAACTTGTTACTTGTGTCAAATATACCATGGACTTCCTCCCATAGCTCAGTGCGCATGGGAGGTACACCTGTGCTGTAGCAAGAATATGGACTTTGGCAGCAGATGGACTTTGGTTAGAACACCGGGTCCTCTATTTGTAAGTGGATAGACCTTGAAAAGTTTTCTGAACCTCTCTAGGTGTCAGTTTTCTAATCTATAATCTGGTGATAATATCCCACTGGGGTGTGGTGGTAAGGATTAAAATGTGTCACAGGTTCATTCATGCATTGTTTTTCATGCAGTAGTTTGTTAGTTAATTTCAACAACTAGAGAATGGGCAACCCACTGTGTGACAATGTGCAAAGCCCTGGGGTTATAAAGTCCAATGAACTGAGGTCCCTGTAGCCAGGTTCAAGATATGTATAATTGTCTTTAAAATAGTTTAGCATGAGAAGAATGACATTCTCTGAATGTTAGTTGGATAAAGCTTCAACCCGGGTACAGAATGCATTCTACTCAACAATGCTTACTCCAGGGGGCACCTGGGTGGCTCAGTCAGTTAAGCATATGATTCTTGGTTTCGGCTCAGGTCGTGGGTTCAAGCCCTCAAGTCAGGCTCTGAACTGCCGCTGCCTGTACAGAGCCTGCTTGGGATTCCCTCTCTCCTTTGTTTCTCTTCCCCACCCCTGCTTGTGTTCTCTCTCTCTCTCTCTCTCAAAATAAATAACTAAACTTAAAAAAATTAAAAAAAGGATTCTTACTCCAGAGTTGCTCAGCTAAGCTGTTAATCTGATAGCCTATTATCAGAAGCCATTTTTATTAAAGTACATCTGTTATCTTTACCTCAACCAACAACAAAGGTTTTCCAATTAGCATGGTGACTATCAGCAATGAGTTTCTATTCATGAAATTAGTACCTTGATGCTGTGATAAATGTTGGGAATTGGTTTGCATTGGTGAAACTAAAAGTGTTCAGGATCTATGGTTTGGCTGTTGAGAACTGTTCCCCAGGCTTATGTGAATAGATGTGGGAATAGAGTGTGATGTGTGTACCCTTTATACTGAGGAATGATATCAAGAGTTAACCTCTACACGGTTCTATGAAATTGGAGGATTCTTGTTGCCCGATGCCCACTGAAAGGGTACCATCACCCTGAGTCTGACACATTGGCAGGTTTCCTCAGTTGAATCTTCCCCACACAAGGTTAGAATACCTAAACAAACTAAAAGGTGAGCCACTGGAATGATTTATGTGGCTTATTTTGGGGATTATGTATTTATCAATAGATTTCCAGTTAATAACCATATATATGCCTATTACAATATTATGAGTGAAGATGGGGAATATGATGTAGCTAAATCTCATCCATTTCATACTTTTAGCTGTCTACCTTTGTTTACCAAAAAGCACCCAACGCATGTGCACCTATGAAACTGGCTGATCATTTTGCCTCATCAGGATACTCGTGGTCAAGAGGAGGAGACAGGTGAGTAAGCCCATAATCACAGTGAAATATTACAGGTGTACATACAGGGTATAGAGCATAGATAAGGAATATTTGAATCAGAGAAGGAAGGATCTTGTTATGAGCTAATGCAACCCTATTCAGTTATTCACAATTATTAAGTTCTTTTTTGGTAAATATTTATAGTCAGGCTCTAAGAGTCAGAGCAGGGGAAGGCTGTAGGATTTTGCCTTTTTTCATTTTTGCCTTTTGTTTGTTTGTTTGTTTGTTTGTTTGTTTGTTTTGTGCCTACAATTCCATTACCAATTGGCATGTTAAAAAGATAGCAAGTGTGAAACCCAATTCTGCCAAACAGCCGTTTATTAAAAAGGCAGCACAAAAAACTGGTCACACGGATGTTTTACAAGCTCTATGAAGTCCCAGTTCTCCATTGTTTCAGGCCTTCAGACAAGCTCCATTGTGTGAAGGAATCAGTCAATGACATTCCAATACTGGAATTCAGCTAACCTTGATCTGTTCAGGCCACAGAATTCCCGGAAAAGCGGTGACATATGTTACAAGACCTGTAGGCCTCAGAGTATAATTTGCAAGGTCAGAAGTGCCTGTGCAACATTTTTAATCAGTCTGCATATTTAGAACACCAGTTTTTTTCACTGATGAAAAATAATTTCTAACATCCATTAAGCAAATTAACAATCCCCAGCCTCCATGGTATTGATCTGAGATAGTCGACAACAGCAATCCCTAAAAAGTAGGTTTCTGAATCGAACCTAACCACCCACCCCTTGAGAGTCTGTTTCCCTGATGAAAGCACCTCGATTGGTAAATAACCATGCCTAATTAGATTAACTAACAAATTAATATGGCACCAGTTGTGATTAAGTATTTAAAATAAAATACATACAATATAACAAAGCCGGAGGACAAAAAGGTAGTGGCAGCATTTTAAGAGGGGGCTTCGCTTAAAATGACTTTTTTTTATTTTATTTTTTATTTTTTAAAATTTACATCCAAATTAGTTAGCATATAGTGAAACAATAATTTCAGGAGTAGATTCCGTCATGCCCCTTACCCATTCAGCCCATCCGCCCTCCCACAACCCCTCCAGCCACCCTCAGTCTGTTCTCCGTATTTATGAGTCTCTTCTGTTTTGTCCCCCTCCCTGTTTTTAGATTATTTTTAAAATAATATAAAATGACTTTTAAATGCGAAAAGATCACTTGGAAATACTGTGGTGACTGGAACTTTGCAGAGAGCACCTCATAAAGTTGCTTGCCCCCCGTTTTTTCTTTGCTCGTGTTTGTTCTTTCGCTCCAAGACATCCTTCCCATCCCTACTGTTCCAAATCCTTTCCCTCTCTGACAGCCTGGCACAGATGCTGTTCCTTCAGCTGAGCCCCCATGATGCCCAACAGCAGGACTACCTTGATCCACTAACTCCCCACTCCTGTCCCAGAGCCAGAACTGACCCGTTCTCTACCATGGGCCCCACAGCACATGCTCACTTCATATCAGAGTTGTTGTTCAGGGCCTTTTCAAGTAAGGACCTCATGTCATATTTTCAGGGTGCCTTCTAGGTACTGGGTGCTCCACAAATGTCTGTAGAGTAAATAAATACATGTACCAGGAATTGTTGTTACCCTGACAGCTTCTCCTTCAGTATCTTTCCCTGTGCCTTTCAAGCCTTCCACCCAAAGCCCTTTAAAGGAAGTGTGGAGTGCAAAAGAAACTTGGAAGTACAACTGAAAATAGCTTCGTACAAGCAAAGATGATTTTTGCAGGTTCTGGTTTTATCTGAAAAAGTCATGCTACTATTGCATTCTATTTAATATTTTTAAGTAGACATTCTTAATGGTACCAAGTTAGACCACTTTAAAAGAGAAGAAAAATGGGATGATGCTCCATGCTTATTTTGCAGTCGAATGCACCTTGGGAGATGAGAACCAGGTTTGTGAAACATGACTTAGGGCAGTTCCTGTTTCAATCATGGTTTTCATGGTTCCCATCTTTATCATGGTTCTTCCAACGTTGTCTTTTAATATCAGCTGAGGTACTGTTTAAAGTTAAAGTTGCAGGTGGGGCCTTTGAAATTCCAAGTCAAGATGTCCCCAGGAGGCCCCCAATTAGCACTTTTGATATGCAGTTTAGGTGATTCTGATGCAGGTTTATGTTTTTACATAAGTCTCTCTGTGAAGGGAGATGGCTGGTCAATTAACACTGAAATTACCAGACATAGATAGATTGATACTTTCCTACCTGTTGTGCTCTTTGAAAAATAGAACCCTAAGGTATAATTTTGCACTGAGCTTTAGGTAATTTTGTACTGACTAAGGCTTCTTGAAAACACAGGGATCTTAAAACTTCGATAAAAGCAAACATGCACTATGGGCTCATGTAGATTATAAATTGTATGGCTCAGGCTTCTCTATAAATGCTAAATAATTGTCCATTTCAGTCACTTTCTTCTTGCTTTTTTGCTTCTTATGATGGGAAAAAAAGAGACTCCAAGAAGTTGTGACATTTGCCTTGTGTGGCACTGTGGGTGTGGGGGAGAGTACGTGCAGGTCAGGGAACTAATTTTATTCATCTGGCAGCCACCTCCCCACATTCTCACCTAAGGATTGGCGTGTATACCATTTCAGTGACTCAGTGACCTCGATGCTACCTTTCCGTGGCCAGTCAAGCTCCTTTATCCCCTGCACTTCATTCAACCTTGGTTTTGACACAGTAAATCCCATAGGATCTTATTGCGACTATGGCAAGATTTCTACTTAAAATCATCCTGAGACCACCAGTTCATTTCATGACTGTCAGAAACTGAAGGATTGCCATCCTTCTGTACAGATTTGAAACCACATGTGAGCTGAAGCTGTACCTTCTCCTGCTTATTACAAATCTCTTGAATCACTCGGCAGACAAAGCCATGGCGAAGAATCAAGGAGAGGCTTTTGTTCCATTTATAGAACAATATGGGCTTCCTCTAGGGCCAAAGTCACACTTGTATATTCACTTAAAAAAATGGCTTATGACCAAAGAGTCAATTGTGCCCCCCCAAAAATGCATTGCAATTTCACATGTTTTCTCCATCATGTTGAAAAGTAAATAAAGAGAGACATAATTAGCCTTATAGTGTAAGTAGCAACTCAAGGCATAGAGAGATCAAGAGATTTGCAAAGGTCACATGTATATTCCAAGGAAATGATTAGACTGTAAATATTCTACCTCCCTATCCACTATTCTTTGCATTATTCATGATCTTTCTCCTTCTGTATCTCTGCCTATTTTCAAAAAAAATATTTGTGAATTTTGCAATAAAGGCACAAAGAGAATAAGGCAGATACATATAAAGATTTTATGAAGAGCTTACAATCCTGCAGAGGGGGGAGAAACATGCAAGAAACCTAGAACATCATGGCTCTCTCAAGTGAGCAATACAATCAGCTTTGAGCTTGGCTACAGTGAAAATGGGTAAAGGAACCCTCATAACGATGGAGTCGGGAAGCCCTAAAGGGGGAGCTCTCGTGCACGTAGCCCTCACTGCAGCCTGCCTGTCCTGCAGGAAGAAGAAAGATAATTCTTACCTTGACAAGGGTGGACACTTTTCTCATAGCAATGTCATCCCTTGCCTTTTTTTCCCTCCCTGTATTTATGGGAGATATTTTGTAAGATCTTACCTTATTTTTATTTATTTAAATCCAAGTTATTTAACATTCAGCGTAGCGTGGGTCTCAGGAGTAGAATGTAGTGATTCATCACTTACGTATGACACCCAGTGCTCATCTCAGCAAGTGCCCTCTTCAATCCCCATCACCCATTTAACTCATCCCCCTACCCATCTCCTCTCCAGTAACCCTCAGTTTGTTCTCTGTAGTTAAGAGTCTCGTATGGTTTGCCTCCCTCTCTGTTGTAATCTTATTTTTCTTTCCTTTTCCCTATGTTCATCTGTTGTGTTTCTCAAATTCTACATATGAGTGAAATCATACAATATTTGTCTTTCCCTGATTGGCTTATTTCTCCTAGCAAAATACACTCTAGTTCCATCCATGTTGTTGCAAATGGCAAGATTTCATTCTTTTTGATCACCAGGTAATATTGTATTGAATATATATATATATATTTAATACATATATACATACATATGTATATATATAATATATATATATATAATATATATATACACACCATAAATTTTTTATCTATTCATCAGTCGATGGACATTTGGGCTCTTTCCATACTTTGGCTATTGTTGATAGCACTGCTATAAACATTGGGGTGCATGTGCCCCTTAGAATCAGCATTTTTGTATCCCTTGTGTAAATTCCTAGTAGTGCAATTGCTGGGTCATAGCGTAGTTCTATTTTTAATTTTTTGAGGGAACTCCACAATGTTTTCCAGAGTGACTGCACCTGTTTGCATTCCCACCAGCAGTGCAAGTGGATTCCTGTTTCTCCACATCCTCGCCATACTCTACAGTCTCTGGATTTGTTCATTTTAGACACTCTGACTGGCGTGGGGTGGTATCTCAGTGTGGTTTTGATTTGTATTTCCCTGATGATGATTGACGTTGAACATCTTTTCATGTGTCTGTTGCCATCTGGATGTCTTCTTTGGAAAAGTGTCTATTTATGACTTTTGCTCATTTCTTAACTGGATTATTTGATTTTGTGGTGTTGAATTTGATTAGTGCTTTATAGATTTTGGATACTAACCCTTTATCTGATGTGTAATTTGCAAATATCTTCTCCCATTCCATTGGTTGCCTTTTAGTTTTGTTGATTGTTTCCCTCACTGTGCAGATTTTATCTTGGTGAGGTCCCAATAGTTCATTTTTGCTTTGTTTCCCTTGCCCCTGGAGACAAGTCTAGTAAGAAGTTGCTACAGCTGATGTTAGAGTTTGCTGCCTGTTTTCTCCTCTAGGATTTTGGTGGTTTCTTGTCTTGCATTTGGGTCTATCCTCCATTTTGAGTTTATTTTTGTGTATGATGTAAGAAAGTGGTCCAGGTTCATTTTCTACATGTTGCTGTGCTGTTTTCCCAACACCATTTGCTGAAGAGATAGTCTTTTGTCCATTGGATACTCTTTCCTGCTTTGTCAAAGCTTAGTTTGCCATACATTTGTGGGTCCATTTCTGGGTTCTCTATTCTGTTCCATCGATCTATGTATCTGTTTTTGTGCCAGTACCATACTGTCTTGATGATTATGGCTCTGTAATACAGCTTGAAGTCTGGAATTGTAATGTCTCCCACCTTTGGTTATCTCTTGCTTTTAAGAAACAGAAATATCTCTCCCAGCCCCTGCAGGAACCACTAACCACCACTTGCAGGCAATGAAAAACCATCATAACCTCCAACTTTTGTTTTTCTCCAGTGAACTTTTGTTCAAAACAATCTTTCTAAATTTCCCCCTGAACTGTAACCAAAACTGACCTTTCCTTTGTCTCTTTGGACTCACCTATGATTTGCCATAATTTGCTCGTCCCAAATTGCCATCCCTCTGCTATTCCTGAATAAACTCATTTTTCTAGTAAAATAATTGACTTTTATTTTTAAAATTGACGTTACCAACATGAAATGGAATCAAGATGAATTAGAGATGGGGAGCCTGGGTGGTTCAGTCTGTTAAGTGTCCAACTCTTGATTTTGGCTCTGGTCATGATCTTGGAGATTGGAAGATTGGGGCCGAATTGGGGCTCTGTGCTAGAGCCTGCTTGGGATTCTCTCTCTCCCCCTCTCTTTCTTTCTGCCCCCCCCCCCAACCATTGCTGGTGCTTTCTCTCTCTCTCAAAATAAATAAATAAAAAAGATGAATTATAGATGTCTAATGTCTAATAAAATAGACCCTATTTTTTTTCAGAACACAGTATAAATGTCTGGTCTAAATTCTAAGAATTGATAGAAAGGATCCTCAGTAAAATGAAAATAGAGTAAAGTTAAAAAAAACCACATCTTTAACAGTGATAAGGCAGAAAAAGCAAACATTATCTTCATATGACCATTTTTTAATACCATCCTTATAGAAGCATGGGGCATACTACTAAATTGTGGTTCAATAAAGAGCTTTGCAAGAGATGGGATTATTGTTCCAACACTTAATTCCCACGTTTGCTACATAGTTCTTTCCACCGGAAGTGTTTCTTTCCCAGCCTCTTGAATTTGGGCTAAATCATTGACATTCTTTTGCCAAGGGGAATTTAATAAATAGAATAAAAGCAAATAACTTGAAATATTCCTCTATAGTTGGAACTTCTGTAGTTGCTGTTGTGCCCCTACTATCAGCATGAAAACAACATGCCCCAGCTATTCTGAAGGCTCAAGGAGGATGAGAAACTTATTGTTTGGACTGAGACCTACAGGCCACCAGCAAGAAAAGCTGAGACGGCTGCGTCCAGCCAAGTCCACGGTCCACAACCACACTGCCAACCCACAGGGCCTTGACAATAAGTGGTATTTTTTAAGCCCGAGTTTTGGTGTGGTTCATTGTGTAGTGCAATTTTATTAATATACAAGTTCTATGCAATATAATTTACCCTTTTTAGGTATACCATTCTATAAATTCTGAAAGATGCATATTGGCATGAAACCACCACAACATCAAGATACAACATTTTCATCACACCCCAAAAAGTTTCATTCCTCTTGGTAGTCCATCCTCTCCGCCACTCCCAGCCCATGTTAATCACTGATCTGTTCTGTCTCTATAATTTTGCCTTTTTCAGATTGTCATATAAATAGAATCATAGAGTAGTTGTACTTTGTGTCCGTCTCAACTTAGAATAAAGAATTTGAGTTAGCCCACATAGTTGCATGCATTGGTAATTTGTCTTTCCTATTTCTGAGCTGTATGCCCATATGTCGTTATACCAGTTTATCCATCCGGTGATGGACATTATTTCCGGTTTTAGTGATTATGAATAAAAGCGCTACAAACATTCATATAGAAGTTTTGATACGGACATATGTTTTCACTTAAGTTGGAGTAAATACCAAGCGGTAGGATCATGGGGTTATATGGAAGTTTACATGATAAGAAACTGCCAAGTTGTTCCCCAAAGTGGCTATCCCATTTTCTATCATCTCCAGGATTGTATGAGAGTTCCAGTTGCTCCACATCTTGCTAAGACTTAACAGTGTCAGATTTTATGATTTTTAGTCATTTAAATTAACATGCCATGGCATCTAACTATAATTTGAGCAACATTTTTGTGCCAAGGCTTAAGTGATACAAAAGAATTAAGCCAATATGATCCAGGTACAATGTTCCCTGGTGCTCTGGACTCCACAGCTACTATTGCTATTCAAATAAAGACAGCAGAAATTTATCTATGTCCTAATTATTCAGTCTTTCAGAGACCTTTGAAAACCTGTTAGGACTTCCAGAATGTCCAGTGGTATTTCCCATAGCCTCCAATATTATACAGACAACGTGTCAGCCCTTTGAAATGCAGTAAGTGCTGTAGGTTTTTGTTCTGTTTTTTTTCCTTCATTTTGTTTTTATAGCTATAGCTCATGCCTGTTTGTTTCACTGATTGTATTTTTTTTTCTTTTTTAAAAACAATCTATCATTGTTTCACTACTTATCCTCTCTTTTTTTAAATTTTATCTATTTTGAGAGAGGGGAAGAGAGAGAATGCAAGCAGGGGAGGGGCAGAGAGAGAGAAAGGGAGATAAAGAATCCCAAGCAGGCTCCCCCACTATTAGCCTGATATGGGGCTTGAACTCATGAACCATGAGATCATGACCTGAGCCAAAATCAAGAGTCAGACACTTACCTGACTGAGCCACCCAGGTGCCCCCCCCCCCCACTTCTCCTTTCTAAGAAGGAATAAAATCCCAGCTAGAATCAAACCTTTTGGACCAGAGGCATAAAACCTGAGGTAGAAGGAAGAGACATCTTCTCTGTTCTAGTGCTTAATTTCTCCCAGGGAACTGAGGTTTCGTAAAGGTTGTCTTTTCATTTAAAATGGCTGTAAAGGGAAGGTATTTAGTGTTTCCATAAACTCCCTGCAGCATGTAGTATTTTAAATGAAAACTCTAATTATCCACCACAAGGTACCATTTAGCATATCTGTTTTAATTATTGTCAATTCTAGAGGAAATGAACCTAGGGGAAAAAATTAAGTGGGATTTATGCATTACCAATTAGTTTCTAGTTTAGTAGGTGCAAGAGTCAGGTAACCAATATCTGAAATCACAACAGTGCAATGACCTCTTCTTTCTGGTGAAAGACCGTCAGAGATCTATGATCATTTCTGTCTCTCTCTCTTTCTCTCTCTCTCTCTCTCTCTCTCTCTCTCTTTCTCTCTCTCTCTCTCTCTTTCTTTCTCTCTTTCCCTCTCCCTCTCCCTCTCCCTCTCTCACTTCCTCCCTCCCTACCCTTTTCTCTCTCTCTTTTTTCACATGATAGACTCCAATCAGCCTTGCAACATTTTAACACAGTATTGGTCTGACCTTAAGCAAACGTTCTTTCCACCAACCCTGATGGCTGTCTCATATCCTAAAGTTTATCTCTCAGTAATATCTAATGGAATGCTTCTGGTAGGGCTGTTGGTCCCAAGGAAGAAATGACTTATAAGGAAATAAAAACCTTGTTCAAATATTATAATCCTCTTACATGAATAGGAAGGAAACTGATAATTTTCTAGAAGGAAGGGCTAGGAATGCTGAGGAGACATCATTAAGTCTGATTTGCTTCAATATGAGGCAGAACTTCATCATTACAGATATTGATCACTTCAGGAGAAATGGCTTCACTGGGTCCAGTAAAGTCTAGGCAAAGTCTGCAATCATATCATGTGAATGAGACCTGAGAGGAAATGCTCAGCCCTGGCACCTTGTGATTCTGTGACTTGCGTTGTTCAGACTAAGAAGTAACCTAAGATTACATTTCCTCAGGTGTCTTTTTAAAATTACTTCTACCTTCCTTACACCCCATGGTCGATCGATGTCTCTCTCTCTCTCTTTTTCTCTCTGTCTAGCACAAGTTGGAGAGGAAGAGGGTAGGGGCACAGGGAGTTATATTTTCTAGTGAATGTTGGTCTTTTTCCAGTAAAATTAGTTTTTGCTTTTGTTTTTTTGTTGTTGTTGTTGTTATTGTGAGTGACAGAAACCTAATATGAACGGGTTGTTCCCTTCCCCCTGTCCCAGAAAGGGAGCATCTTAATTCATGTAAACAAACTGCAGAAAGGGCATGGACATGGCTGGCTTAGAAACCAGTAAAACTCGGAATGGGAACACTGCTTAGAACTTTGCATCTCTTGTCTCTGCTTGTCTCTGCACTGGGTTCATCTCTTCTATGGGTAACCAGCTTTCTCCACAAAGCAGGTCACATGGCTTCTGTTAGTATCTGGATTCATAACTCACAGCATTAACCTTAAGAGACTGACCATCTTTCCTTTGTACCCATTCGAAAAATTCAAAAGAAGAACTTGGATTGATAATGTATCTCCTGTGGTGTGAGGGACAAGAATGTTCCTATAATTGGCAATCTATCAAACCCCATGAGAAGACTGAGCAATTAATGCTCACTGCAAGTTTGAGTTTCTTTATATAAAAACAGACACCTTTTATATGGAAGGGACTGTCGTAAGTGTTTTGTAAATATTAATTCATTTACTCTTCATATCAATCCTTCAATATCCTGTTAGTATTTTCATTCTTAATATGGGGAATCTGAGGCAGGGGGCATGTACATAATTGAGCAAGGCAGAACTGGACAGAAGGGGCATATCATGTGCTCACATAGCATAGCCTGCTTGGTACTCACAGAGGACACGGCACTCAGTGCTACTTTCTTACTCCTTTTCCACCTCCCCTTCCTTTTTCTTCACACCTTTTTACCCTCTTACTGTGTTGCTTTCCCATATAACATCTAGCATGGCAGTCTTTTTTGCCCATTTCCCTGCCCCTATCCCCCAAATGACAGATGAATAACCTCTATCTGGCTGTGATGTCAAATGCTAAATATATTGGCATTCCTTAAAGAAGCAATTTGTTTTCTTTTCTCAAATGTATCACATGCAGTTAAGTGGCACTGACTTGTGCCCTCGCTGACCAAATTTCACAGAGATGGCCTGTCAGAGGCTAGAGAATCTTTTGAGGAATGGGTATCTTCTCTATGGAAATATCCCAATTACCATTTCTTGTGGGAAACCCAGCATCACCCTAGAGATCTGTGGCCATCAGAAAAAGTAACCAAGCTGAAGGGACATCCATCTTCATTCCCAGTGGGGATACCACCATTTTCTCTAACGTGTTCATCTTGAGCACTAGAAAACTCTAACTAAATAAACGAAAAAAGATGGCAGAAAATAATCCACAGTGACTTATGCATCTTTCTCCATCCATAAATAACTTTATATTTCACTTCTGGCAGCTGAGCTGAGCCAGAAGGTAATGAGCCATTGTGGAAAACCCATCTGTTGCTCATAAGGGGAAAGGCCGGATTTATTGAGGAAGAATCTGGAGCGTAAGTCCTGTTATTGTTAATGGGAGTTGCACATCTAATTGGTCATGCTGAAAATATGCCCTATTATATTCTTTCACTGGCCAGATGGATGTGCTCAGCTGCAATGCTGAGAAGAAAAATGTACCTAAAGAATTTGAGAGTGGGAGTGGACACCACAGCCTGTAGGGAACTGACAGTTCTAATGAGGATAGATAGTACTTGTCCATGGGCCTGATTTAAAGACGTTTTCCAAAGAACTCAAAGGGCCCAATACAGGTATTTCTAAATGGGGTCACATAGTCCAGTCCCCTGGAGTGGATAGCGTTGAATCATTTCAGCTGGGCCCCACTAGCCCCGTAATTTGAAACACCTTTACCTCCCATTCCTTTGTAACATTACCCACTGGTACTTAATAATTGCTTTGAGACTTTCTTAAAATGGTGCTGGATAATGGCAATTGAAAGCTGTTCCTCCCAGTGTCCTCTTTACCACGGTGGTGGGAAGAAAGTCTGAGAAATCAAAGGCAGGTTTTGCCTTATACACGGAATTTCCCCCAATCACGTTTAAATCAGATTTGGGGCAATAAGTCTTCTGACAGAAATGAGGCACTATATCTTGACACAGCTTCTGGTACATTGCAGGTGCTTAAGAATTGTTGAGTGAAGGAAAATAAAATAAACTAACAACAATAGGCAAAACCTTAGCACATTGTGGCTGAAAGGGATCTGAGAGATTTGGTTAGTCAGGGTATACTCACTACTGTAACTAACAATCCCTAATTCTCAGTAAATTAACAAAGGTTTGGTGCTTTCATGTCATGTTCCAACATCCTAGATGTGGAGAAGGAAGGGCCTTGTGCTCGGGGGGGAAGAGCAAGGTACCCCATGCTGTTATTCTCCACCTGGGTATGGAGAGCATGGAGAGCTTGGAGGAGGATGGATTCCAACCAAGCCTTGGGTGAACTGCATTACTGCCAACCCCTGCACTGGCCCAAACTCAGTCACCTGGTCCGAAGCAAGAGAGCAGAAGCTGGAAAATGTCGTCTTCCTATATGCCCAGAGGGAAAATGAGTGGGATTTGGTGAACGCATGGAATTGTCACTGTCCCTGAAATGCTTTAATTTGATCCTTCGTTTTGAAGATGGAGTCACTGAAGGTCTAAGACTGGGTGATGTTCAGCAAGTCACATGGTGGCTTGGGAACAGTCAGGAAAAGAACTCTGATTTCCTACTCTGTGACATCTTTGTTGGGGGGAAAAAGTGAAGAGGTGAAAGAACGGAGGAGCAGGAGAGTTTATTAGGAGCCCTAGAGAGGACTCAGAACATCCAAATCCTTGTTCCTGGCTCTGCCATCAGGCTGGGGAGTCACTTACTCCCTGATTCCCCTTCTATGAAATGAGCAATTGGAACAGATGATTGCTCAAGTCCCTTCAAGCTCTAACAAACTCTCCGTCCGCTGAGACATTACAAAGAAGAAATAACAATTACAAGAAAAGCAAGGCTGCCAAAGATAGGCAAGTCTGTGTGAGGTGAGGGGTGGCAATAAGGCAGCAGAACGAGGCAGAGGGAGCCCTATGGACATTGCAGCTTGTGAAGACTGAAGACGGGCCTGTCATCCTGCAGTGACCAAGGATCGTGAGCATCTTCCTGGAGTCCATTTCTCCTCCCCATCGTGTCTCCCCAGCCCCACCCAACCTAAGCTGGTTGCCATCCTGTCAGAGCCCCATGGTGTGGACACCCGCTGTCTCATTGTCACAGGTTTGAATGCAGCCAGACCAGAGGCGGGGCCAAGGAGCTGTTGGACAGTGTGCTGTTGGACAGCCGCCCCTTTTCCTCCTTTCTCAGGAGCTCATCTCTCAAACTCACCTTCAAGTGTGCAGGCTGTAGCAGGAAAGAGATTAAGGTGACACTACCGGAGCCTTCATTAGCTGCTCGAGGCCAGCCAAGCCTGGAACACTGTCCCCATGCAGGGTGATAACAGGCCTCCACAACAAAGCCGCCAGCAGCAGTCTCAAATCCTTTTCAATTCTGCCCACTTTGGTTCGCTCAAAGGGTAAAGGGATCAATTTCTGAAATCAGCCTTTCCCGTAAACACGACCAAGTAGCAGCCAAAGCATAAACAGAGGTAATCCTTCAAGGAGCGGCACTTCAGGCTCACCAAGCACTTTCATCTCAGCATTCTAAAGTCCTTTTCAATCATGAATCGCTTTCTCTAAGCCCCCTGCTCTCAGAACCAGGCAGAAGCGATGTGGACGCTGAGCATTGGAGTGGGGGTGGGTGGGGGGGTAGGGGGTGGGCAGGGCTCTAAAACGCACCAGGGAGCTCCATTGCATTGCCACATTCCACCAGGTTTCCATAAATACCATGAGCAGAAATAAAACCTTGCTTGAAGTAATGGGTATCATATTAAGGCAGCATTTTTCAAATCTGGAGAGGGAGCAGTTATGAGGTAGGCAATCTAGAATTACGGGTTTCACACACCTCGACCCCACTGACGGTGGTACCCTGGCTGGATCCATTGCTTAGTATCTCTCAGGGTCTCTCTGTCTTCACTTTTGTCTGGCTTACTGTGGCAACATTTTCTCAGCCTTATGGGAAACCCAAATACTATGACTTTGGACTGGAAACTCTCAAACAGGTTTATGTTTGTGGAAGGTAGAAATTGGTAGCTACACAGTCAGGCATGTTGGGCATCATCATAATTTCTTATTTTGTAGCAATCAGCCTAAATCAGACTTCAGCCCTCATGTCATCAAGCTGATGGAAAGCTGGCTTTTAGCCCTTAGGGATGCTGCCCTCCATCAGATTTCAGGAATTCCTAGAGTCTTAATGCAGTACGGAAGGGACCTACCAGTCAGTGTCCTGGGTCAGTGGGTCTTGCTGACTCACAGTGAGATGCCCATTGGCAGGGCTTGCTCTGTTCCTCCAGGACTGCTGACTGCTGCTTCTACTCATGGTGCCACTGGCTGATTTCAGAGACCTCACTTCTGCAGGTTGTCCGTCAGGCAGCTCCCTCTGAGACTTCACTGTCTCCCCAGGGCTGCTCCCAGAAGGGGGGGGGGGTATGTCTCCTCTGCTTACAGGATCAGTGCCGTCTCACCCCTTCCCAGACTGGAAGACACCTTTCTTCTTTCTTTTATTACTTTCAAAGCCATTCCACTATTTCCCATCTGCCTTCACATTTCATTACTTTTTGCTCGGCTAACGTCTAAGGAAAGGAAAGGCAGAGTCTCCAGCTCCTGGTTTGAAAAGGAGAAATGAAAATTATAGAATGTCTTAAAATTACTTTAATAAAGTATCATCCTACATGGCTGTGACTAAGAAAACTAAAACCATCAGCCCCTCAAATTAGAGAGGAAACAAAGCTAAGCCAAGAAGATGGCCAGAAGCAAACCATGAACAGGACGTATGAGTCTATGATGCATTTTCTTATAATTGTTGCTTGCTGTAACCAAGGCTGTTGGATCCTGAGATTTACTAAAAACTGCTTGTGGCTCGAGTGTTTTCAAGGGCACTTTCTCAAAGACTGTATAAGTATTTTGTTGGTTCTGTGATAGTTAAAGATTTAGGGGTCAAATAGTTCACCCAGCCCGTCCCTCATCTGAAATACTTAGTCAACTTCCACCATGAACCAGAACTTTCTCTTGCGGAAACTCATTCAGATAATGGTTTTGGGACCAAATCTAAATTTCCTCTGGTTGATCACAATTCCATCCCCAAGTCCGGAGACATGGAAGTTGTTGAAAAGGAAATTAACCTCTGCAAGGCTTCCATTATGTGCCAGACATTTTTAGGGCTCTTTTTATATGTGCTTGATACAAATTCTGAAAGATAGCAATTATTGTCTCCATCATAAAGGCACAGAAAGAGATTCAAGGTAGTTAAGTAATTTGCCAATTCCAGTGCCCTGGTTCTAAAACAATGCCCTTCCAACCACCAGACTGACTGCCATCTTATACACAGCCACCTACAAGAATGTTAGTTCCAAGACCACGGCCACATCCCCGCTAAATTCTCCAGGTTAGTCATTCTCTCACCATTGTTCTGTTAATAAGAGCAGGTAACATTTATTGAGGGCTTTACTGTGGTCAAGACCTCTGGTCTGCACTTTACATGGGTCATCTCATTTAAATAGCTCCTGGGTGTCTCAGTCACTTAAGCATCCAACTTTGGCTGGCTCAGATCATGACCTCACAGTTCGTTGGTTGGAACCTGGCATTGGACTCTGTGCTGACAGCTCAGAGCCTGGAGCCTGCTTCAGTTTCTATCTCTCCCTCTGCCTAGCCCTCCCCTGCTCACGCTCTGTCTCTCTCTCTGAAAAATAAATAAACATTAAAAAAATCAAATAGCTTAAGAAGGCTATGAGGCAGATACCCATTTTATAATCATAGGGTCCTTCACTACTATGTGCATGAGTTTGTGTGGTTTGCTGTTTATGAGCATCGAATCAGACAACTTAAGATTCAAAATCAGCTCTTCCAGTGTGAAGTTTTTCTTTTTTTCTTTTTTTTTTCTTTTTTTTTTTAAAGATAAGTTTCTGGTCCATACAGGGATCAAATCTGTGATTTTGGTATTATTAGCACCACACTCTAACCAACAGAGTTGACCAGACAACTGATCAAAGCTGGCCTTTCCAGCTATAGCCTTGGGGGAGCGAGTTTCTCTAAGCCTTGGTTCCTTGTGTGGGAAAACATAGGCATAATAATTAGTAACCACCTCAGAGGTTATTGGGAGGTTTAAATGCCATCAACCCTGGAGGATGTCTGGTACGTCCTAAGTGCATAATACATCTTAGGGACAATTATTGGGCACCCCAAGATCTTTCCCCACCATGGTTGATAATTCATAAAGCAACTCAATTTTGTTAATAACCATCTTACAATAGGGCACTAAAAATTAAAAACCATACAGCAGGGGAAATTTGACCAATATGAAAAAGGAGCAATTTAATCTGCTGTTTGTCTCCTGGCTCCCTTTAGTAAACCAGCCCAAGAGCACTCTAGCTTTTCAGAACATACTATTATACTTCAGATACATACAGAAGTCACAGTTAGCTGGGTTTTCTTTGAAAAGAATTTAGGAGTACAGGGAGATAATGAAACGTGGCCAGAGCTACTAGGGTTGTGCCCTTACTCAGTCTGTGATTAAATTAAGGTCTTTTAAAATTTTTTTGATGTTTATGTTTATTATTTATGTTTGAGAGAGAAAGAGAGAGTGCAAACAAGTGGGGAAGGGGCAGAGAGAGTGGAAGACAGAAACTGAAGCAGGCTCCAGGCTCTGAGCTGTCAGTACAGAGCCTACGCGGGGCTCAAACTCACAGTGAGATCATGAGCTGAACAGAAGTCTGACACTTAACCGACTGAGCCACCCAAGCACCCCTAAAAAAAGTCTTGCTTACACTTCTTTGGCAGATGGTTGCCCACTTCCCCTGAGGCAATCTACTTCCTGGAGGGATTGCCTTTGGACTTTCAAGTGCCTGCACATTTTAAAATTGTTTATTTTTCCTGTAGAGGCAGGTTCAACCAGCATATCGCTATTTTGTGAGCAAGGAAGATGAAGCTTCTGCAGTTTTATCACAGTACGGTAGAATGTATTAGTAAAAATCACTAAACTAACGTTATCTTTCTGCATCGTCTTTTTAAGGCACTGACATGTTTCATTCTAGGAAGAAACTTCCTTCATCATCCTTGGCCCCAAATTCCCAGCCCTAACAGAGGTGATGACCTCAAACTATGATAATGCCAGCAAATAAGTATCATTGGTAGCACTTTGAATTTAAACTTTAGCTTAACACAGAGACTGCATAACAGCATTAATCCTACCTTACAATGGTAATTGTTCAACTACAACATTAGGACATCTGAGGACAAAACTCTCTGAGTGACTAATACACTCCCTTTCCTACGTCCTTGCCAGACTTCCGGAGGAAACACTAACTGTAATGCAGTGAGCTTCAGTAAGTTTGTGGGTTTTTTTTTTTTTATTATTCTTTTTTTCTTCCTAATAAAGGCTTTCCTCATTTGGGAGCAGAATGTCAGGATGTGAGATGATCACTATGTACCTCTTGTTTTTTTTTTCCAGTGAAAAATACTTTAACAAATGTCAATGAAAACCAAACAATCAAAATAAACAACTACGTACAAAATGTATGAATCTCAGTAAATTAATGTTGAGCAAAGGAAGACCCAAACCAATATCCATGGTGTGATTTCACCCGGACAGTGCTTAAAACAGGGGATGCTAGTCTATGGTTAGAAATCAGGATAGTAGTTGCCTTTGGGGAAATAGTACCTAAAAGCGAGCTCAAGAGTTTCCGGGGTGCTGGTTACATTCTGTTTGTTGATCTGGTTATTGGTTACATGAGTGTGTACAAGTTGGAAAAAGGTATTAAGCCAAAATGATTTGTCTACTTCTCTGTATGTTATACTTTAATGAAAAATTTACTTGGAGTCAAGAAATTAAAGATACTCGAAACTTTATTCCTGCGAGGGTATGTAAACAGAAGAGCTTATTAAATATTATGAAAATTTCCAGAAAAATCAGATATTATGGGGGTCAGAATTTTAGCTAGAAAAAGCAGTGTTTAACAAAGCCATCATATTCAGATGGACAGCCAGAGGATAATCACATGTTTCTATTTCCGCTTCTCTATCTTCAATTTTTGGAAAATGATACCTTTTTGAAAGAAGCAGGAATTTACAGAATTTCAATATGAAAAAGCATGTACTCTTTACTCACTACTCACCAAAACAGCAAAAGTATCCCTCCCTGTCTTAAAGATAAGCCAGGTCATTAAATCAATTTTTGTACAGGTTGACACATTGTTCTCTTAGAAAAGCAAGCCAATAGCGATCGTATGTTTAATTGTAACCTACCAGGATTTCATTTCTAGGCTCACATAATGCCTTCCTGAAAACAGATGTCTTTGTAAATGTTTTTCTCCAAAGGAGTTTGGCATATTGGAGAGGTTACCAAATTCTCCTTGTCACATCCTAAAGCACTCCTTTTAACTGTTCTTCTGGAAAACTTTCCTCAGACCTTGTGGTCTGGGCCAAGAGACTCTCCTTTTGAGCTGCCAAGGGGCCCTATGCTAACTCTGTCATTGGATTTAGCATATCTCAGCTTGTCAGTTTACTTATTTATCTTTCATCTGGTCATGTGTGCAATTTGGCCGGAGCTGAGGTAGATGTGGCATTGTTCTGCCCCTGTGTCCTCAGTCCACCTCAGCACCCACCTGTAGCTGCAGAGGACAGGAAAAGTACTTCGGACAGCTTTCCACTTTGAATGCCTAAATGCTGTCCTTTTCTCCAAGGCTGGAGGCAATAGCTCCACCACTTGGGGCAGACTCAATGTGCCGGGGACTTAACACTTCAAACCAGCAAGGGCCCGGTACTGATGGATAAATGCCCCAGTGTCTGGTTATCTACTTCTGCATGAGAAACCACCCCGAACTTAGAACAAGTCAACAATGTTGATATCAACTGGGAGCTCACCAACGGTGGGGGCCAGGGATTTGGAAGAAGCAGAGGGAGGGTATCTTGTCTCCGCTCCATGACATGTGGGCCCGTTTGGGAAGATGCAAAAGCTCAGGTGATAATGACTGAGGGTAAGAATCATCAGGAGGCTTGCTCACTCACTTTTGTGGCAGTTAGTACCGGCTATGGCTTGGTCCTCACTGGCTCTGACTGGCATGTGTGGCCCCCGTGTAGTTTCTCTGGGAGGGCTAGTTTGGGCTTCCTCACAACGTGGATACACGAGCACGAGCATCCCAAGGGAAACAGGAAGAAGCCCTATGGCTCTTTAGGTGATAGCCTCTGAAATTGTAGAGCACCCTTTCCAGCAAAATCACAGGTCCACCCACATTTGAGGGGAGGAAGCATAAAGCCAAGCTCTTTTTTTTTTTTAACCCAAGTTCTTAAATGAAAGAGGTTCAAGGTCACGTTGTAAGGAAAGCATACAGAATGGGAAGGTATTGTTGTGGCAAAAGAATATGGCACGCCCAGTTCCCCTGTCCTTCACTGGGACAACTCTGAGGTATGTTCTCCATGATTCTTTCAAGCATTCCCAGTAGGAATGACTCTCAGCTTCCTGTAGCAATGACCTGTTCATAAATACACACCCATCTGGCTTTTCCAGGGTTCTTGTCTCACCTTCCCTGCTCTGCCACTTGTGCGTCCTGAGGTCACCTGCCAACGATCGCCTGCATCCAAGTCCTTGCCTATGGACTGCTTCTGGGAAAACTCAAATAAGAGGAATTGAGTCATTTTTCTCTGTATAGCTGGAGTCTAATACAGTAGCTATGGCATGGTTAGCTCTTAATAAAAGCAAACTGGATGAATAGATATGCTCACTTCATGGACCGAGATAGAGATATAAGCAAAACACTGGCAGAGCAGCTATTTTTAGTGCTAAAAGTATAGCTCATGTGGACACTATTTTGATATTTTTTTTCTATCCACAAGCCCAGAGTTATTAAGTTCTTCAAGCATTCATGAAGCATCCCTCAGCTCTTCTGGAAGTAGGATCATAATTGGTCCACATAATTTGACTTCTACTCTGCTACTATCTTATTTCATCACAACCCTGGGCATCCCCCTGCCCATGTGGACTTCCACCTCCCTCTCCATAGGCTCAGACACCTCCGTTGGGTCATCTGCTGCTCCTCACCCTATGTGAATGTCATGCTTGGGCTCTGACATCCTGCTCTGAGCCCCTGTGACTCCCTGCACACAAAGATGCCAATCTTGCTTGTTTGCTTCTGATGGCTTTCAGACGAAATTATTCAGGAAGGAATAAAAAGGAAAGGAAGAGGAAGGGGACTGGAAAGAACAAAGAGGAAGAGAGTCTTTATTATTAGAAATGACAAAACCTCAAGGAATTGACTCATATGAAATAAGAGATAGGAAACTACGGCCCATGAAATGTGATTTGCACACTCAGAGTAAGAATTATAACTATCACAGGGACCAGTAACATTTATTCTGGCATGATAGGCACACATTATTTTTGTTGTCAAACTTCACAGGGCACCAAATCACAAACGTCACATTAGGGATTCATCATGGGAAATCTCAGCCACGGGCCTGTAAATACTTAAAATTCTTTAGTCATCCCATTCTGTTGATGGGGACAAAGACTCACACAGGAATCAAAGAGGTGATTGGCCAGCTTCACATTAGAAAAAGATTAGATTAGCGCCTCTCCCCCCAGCTGCCCTGGGAATACTTTATAAAATACAGATGCCTAGGCCTACCCCAGAGCCATCAACTCAAAAATTTCCAGGTAGTGGGTGGGAAGGAGGAATTATTTTTTTTACAAACTTCCTAGGTGAGCATAATGAGCAAACAAGACTGAAAACTATTGAGTTAAATATCTCAAATATTGAAATGCTAATTAGCATCAGTTTATGATACTTCATTGCATCAACTCATTGGGGGAAATCAGAAACACCTGAATTTGATTAAGGCCCCCTTTCTATTTCATCATGCCAGGAAATTCACTGCCAGTGCTTTTTTTTGGATACTCACATTTCTTCTATACTTGCATGCCTGATGAATGCCTTTCTACCTGACATAACCTTCTTAGGTATTGCTGATTGGTCGGTTGGGCCATATTCAGAAAGACTTCTTAAATCTGGCTCAGAAATAATGTGTTGATTTGAACATCAGCAGTTAGCATGCAGGTAGCTTCTATGTTCGTAGCATGTAAGAAGTACTTTTTACTTTTATTTATCTCATTTAAGAATCACCGTAGCCCTATAAAGTAAGTAAATGCGTTCCATTTTACTGATGATGTTGAAAGAGATTAGGCGACTTGTCCAAGGTTATTAAACAACCAATTTTGATTTCCAAATCCTGTGCTCACTCTGCCTCCCACGTTTTAACTTTCAAAGGCCAATTTTTTTTTTTTCATTTTTCTATTTTCTTGGAGAAAGTTCCGTAATTGTAGCATTTGAGTGCTGACGACAATCACTGAAATATAATTCACTAAAAACTGGAATTTAATATGAGTCGGGGCAATTCTGGACGCCTGCCAAAGGGACTTACTAACAGTGATTGAAAAGCCAAAGGGAAGCATTCATAAACAAGATTCATGTGCAGACCCAGATGGAATCCTGCAAGAGTAAAGCACAATATGGTAAATTGGAAGGGAAAACAGAGGCAATCTTCTAAATGTGGTTTCTTTGCAGTATAAACATGCATTCTTGAGCAGCCTGAGTACAAAGGCTGAAAAGAAAATCGCTTGGCCTAGGACTTGGCATTTGAATTTTCCCCTGAAGCCACATTCAGATATATGAAAGTAATAAATTTAAATATTACTTGAAAATGTCTGCTTATGTAATCCTCAGTAGTTCTCAAGTTAAATGTTATTATTAATATCTTTCCAAGAGCCAGCGACTGATTTTTTTTTTATTTCTAGTAACGTGAGTCACCTATAACCTGAAATGCATGGCAAATAGGACAGAAAAGAGAAAGAAGGGGAGATAGAAGATAAAGTAGGCAAGAAAACACAAGAAACTGACTTTGGGCCTAGATGGTTGTCAAAGCACTGCTTGTTACATAGGAGAATGTGGCTCAGAAATGGGATATACCTCTCTGCATGAATTTCGCTGTTCCAAGAAGATGGAACGTCTCTCAAGTCATTAATGACCATGGCATTTGCATTTCATTGTTTACCCCAAAAAAAGAGCAATTAAAAATGAATAACCAAGATTCCTTTTATCAGTCTAACAAAGGATTGCACAAAATTCTGAATTGGCTTTGTTCTTTATCACTTGAAACTTTTCTAGGCATTGATTTGCAAATCCAATTTGTGTTCCAGGATCAGGTATTAAAGGAAAATAATAAACCATTTGGGGATAACTTAAATGAAGAAGTTTCCTGGATGGCTCTATGAGTATTTTAACTAATTCATAGATGCAGTAATTAGTCATCATGACCTTGGGATAACAGACTAACCTTGAAGGTCACTCCAAAAGATTAGAATACTCTAAGCTTTGTTCTTTCCTCTTTTATTTCTGTCTCCAAGCACTTGCATGTCAGAGCTGAAATCTGCCAAGTGGTGGTCCTCAAAAATTTTTGGTTATATATTTCTGTAGATGAAAAAAAAATCAAGTTTGTGAATATATCCCCAATAACAGTAGATACAGTTATCTGTGTGCAGTACTGTAGTAATATAATAAATACATCTTATAATATAGAAATAATATTAAAGTGGTAAAAGTGTGAGATAAAACAAATAAATCAAGGTTTTATTATTTTAAAGTTGTACTCCACTTTGGAGGCTATTTCTTACACTTCAATGCGTATGCAAACCACCTGGACATATTGTTAAAATGCAGATTTTATGTAGTAGGCCAGAGATGTGGCCTGAGAACTTACATTTTAACAAGCAAACAGTTGCTACTGATGCCCTTGATCCATAGACCACATTTTTAGTAGCAAGGCTCAGAATAAAATATCACATTTCATAAATTATTTTTCCTGTTCAGCACATTTCAGAAAATTCAAGAGCATATTCTTGGCCCAGGAAGCCTACCAAAGAACTAATAGTCATACCTCTGGCTTTGTTTGAAAGACGTTGTCTCCAAATAGACTTCTTCTCCAAATGGTGCTTCTTCTAACCCTCTGCAAGTAAGTCTGCCTCCCCCCAAAATCTGGATTTCTGTACTGATGACCTGTTGGATAAACTCTTCTGGCGCTCAGTCTTTCTACATATAGTTTCCCTCCCGAATACAGAACCTTGAGCTTGTATTTGGGACAAAATCCTGTTGGCCTAGAACCAACAAAATTGAGACTACGGTGGGGTCTTATGCAAAACAAACAAACAAACAAACAAACAAACAAACATACTTACATATATACAAGAAGTACCAAAAACTCAGTAATCAAAATAGATAATATGACTCAATATTTAAACATTAAATTGGCAAACTAAAGTTGGCCACCATCTGTTTTTGTCAATAAGGTTTTACTGGTCCCACTTTTCTTCCTTGTCTACCATGTTAGGTACTGCACACTGCATCACCTGTGGGCTAGATCAGATACTTCCTAAATGTCTTCCTCCAGGTAATTAATTATTAATAATAAGTAACTAAGAATTAAAAAATCAATCATAGCACACACTATTTGGAGGAAAATCTAATACTTATAACATCAGTATTCTGAGTTATTCAAAGCCGAGAAGGAATATTCACACATTTGATATCTTTTAATGGAATTAGCCTGAAGGATTGAATAAAGGCTCCATTGATAAAAACATTATCCTAGTTCCAAACTTGAATGTTGACTAAAATCTGTTGCATAATTTCTCTGCTATGAGTGGAATGCAAGAAGTATCAGATGTGTTGGTATTTCTACCCAGGGGGAGAGAAAAATTACTTTTAAATACCTACAAAGAAGGAGCACCTTCAAATTCAGTGCTAGGTGATGTCTCCGCCTATCAGTGAATGACCATAAAATCCCCTCAGTCTTCTATACTGGAAACTTTGATGTTGTCTTTAATTTCCCTTTATCTTCATTTGTCCACATTTAGTTGGTTGCTAAGTTGCTTCAGCTGTATTCCTCCAAGGCCTTTTGACTCTGCTTTTTATCCTTTCTAGTCCTTCTGCCTCACCCTTCACCTTCTGCTTCCTGCACTCCTCTTCCAGAATCAAGTTTCTTCCAATCCCAACTCATTCTCCACATTGCCACCTGGCAATCTTTCTAAAATTAAGATCCAGTCATTTCATTTTACAGCTTTAAAATTTCAGAAAGCTTCCTGCTATGAGGAAATTGCAACACATTCAGTCCGGTTAACCTTATCTTCCATGATTCCCCATGTCCCTCCGTGACTCCTTTGCACTATGTCTGCTGAGATGACTGAGAAATATATACTCTTTTCCTCTGGGAAATCATGGATCTTAAGGCCTGGAGCCACTTAGTGCTTTTTGTTTTTATGGAAAGGCCATAACTAACTTAGAACAAAACCAGAGGAACAAAAAGTAGAACCCATAGTTGAAAATGAAAATGGAGATAGTTAGGAAGAGGAGAGAGGCATGAGGGAAAAGGAAGGGGAGGGAAAGGAGAGGATTATTTGAGACTTGAAGGAGGCAGCCATGCCTGAATCAGTCTACCTCTCGAGACATATCTAGATATATTTACATAAGACAATACATTCCTTCTCTTTAGACTAGTTTGAGTTGGGCTCCTGAGGTTTGCAGCTGAAAAGACTCCTGACTAATACTATAAACCTGATAAAATGGAATTCTAATGTTTATTACCATAAAATTGGTTCATGTGGTTTTCTGGTTTCTGGTTGGGTTTTGCCAAAATGAAGAACAGACAACAAAGATTCTTGGGAGGCAGGAGATGAAGAGAATAAAATAATTCAAGATAGGTAAATGGAATCTGTTCCTAAGAAGATTTTTCATATTCTGATTTGGCCACATTTTAGAACTGTCTAAAACCAGCTAGACTCCTACACTTACAAATATATAGCTTTCAATGTATGTTCATTACATGTACTCAACACAACTGAGAATGAAACAAAAGAAGATGCATTTTTCAGAGCTGGTGATTTTTCTTGCTCTGCTGGTCCTAATATTATTTAGAGGGGGGAAAAAAGAAAAAAAACACAAGAAAGCATTTATCTTCATTATTGTTTTTCTACTTGCATCTCTGCTGAGTGGCACAGTGACCTTCCTACCACAGATGTTCACAAGCCTCCAGACTCTCAACATCTGTTCCCGTTACCACTTTGAAAATTCAGAGATTCAATGTACAGCTGGATTTTGCATTTATTATGGTCGCAAGTGGAATCTCCAAAGCCAATGGGATTTATCATCTCAAATGACTCAACTGAAAGAAATACATGTCCTTAGTCCATTTGCTCCAGCATGAGCTATTAGGGAGTCTGGGATGACCTTTGACTCTTGACCCCTCTCTCTTGCTGACCCCAGCATGCGCTTGTGGAAATCAACAGCAGCCATTTAAACAATACCTTTGTCTTTATCTTAATTATTTTACTCTTTTTTTTAAAGTTTATTTATTTGTGTGTGTGTCTGTGTGTCTGTGTGTGTGTGTGAGAGAGAGAAAGAGAGAGAGAGATCAGGGTAGGGGGAGAGAAAGTCCCAAGCAGGCTCTGCAATGTCAGCACAGAGCCTGACACAGGGCTCAAACTCATGAACCAGGAGATCATGACTTGAGCCAAAGTCAAGAGGTGGACACTTAACCAATGAGAGGTATGGGAGTGAAACTAAGAGAGGAAGATATGTAGAGGGTGACCCTCAGCATGTCCACAGCCTCACTTGCTGACAGCTGCCACCAAAGTCCATGCCTCAAAAGGGTCAGAACAGCCAACATATTGCCTGCATTACCCACTTGCTGATGCGGTAATACAATTAATGTGCCCCTTAATTATTTTACACTTTTATGCATCATACTTAATTGCCTTAAAACTATACCTTGCCCTCTGAAAAATGCTTTCCAAATACAACTCGCAAATTGACCACAGCTCACTTACTAACAAAGACCACGGTGTGTACTCTTCAAACCTCCAAAAGCTAAGCCGAGAGAAGATGTTGGACCAAATGCTCATGTATAAGATTCTTATTGCATTTACAAGCTTTCTATCACTGTTAACATTTCATCAAAAAAGGAAATAAAGTGCTTTAATTTTGGGCATTTACAACTCAAACCAGAAATCCTTAAAAAGCAATACATGTTTTCTTTCATGAACAGAACGTTCTTTCCTCATCAGCAAGTGGGTAATGCAGGCAATATGTTGGCTGTTCTGGCACTATTGAGGCATAGACTTTGGTGGCAGCTGTAAGCAAGTGAGGCTGTGGACATGCTGAGGGTCACCCTCTACATGTCTTCTTCTCTTAATTTCGCTCCCATACCTCTCATTAAGATGAGAAGTCTCACTCCCTACGTGTGGCTTTCTCAGCAGCTTGCTGGCCTATTCACTAGTTGGGTTGATTTATGATTTAATTTTATGGATGATATCACACAATTATCTCCAGATGGAATAATCAGGATGAAGAGCTGCCAACCAACATTAGGAATGAAGCAGGTTCATCCAGCACCAGCCATTTCTGCACTGTAATTATTTTTTGTTTTGACTTCATAAATTTGTCCAGAGACATTGGGTGTTTCTTTCCAGCACGGTCTCATTTGTCTAATTCAAATGAAATGATCTCACCCTGGTCCCCATATTTCCCACATTTCTCTTATCACTCTGCACCCAACGGTGAAACTCATAAATGATGATTTGTGGAGCTAAAGATATACAAAATCTAATCTGCCCAATTTATGATGCACTCATAGAATCATCTTGATGAATTGCAAATCTTGAAATTTTGATTTAGGCAAGCACTTTGATGAGGGGAAGAAGCAGAGGACAAGCAGAGTTAGGTTCCCTCATCACTGAAATCACCTGAATAAATCTTACCAAGTCAAAACCAGAAATATGAGGCCAGCTATAGTTACTGTATCTATTGCACTCACAGAATCTTCCATTGCTATGTGATCCTGTGATGCCAAAGGAGCTTTTCTTAATCCTACATGGCAGAATTCTGAAGGGCAATCCAGCCAGGTGTTCTCCATCTTCCTTGTTTGTTTCCAAGAGCAGGGAAATTCCATGCTTCATTCTAGCCAAAAAAAAACCACCATAGCCCATAAAAACACCTTAACAATGATCCCATAGCTGGGTGTTGGTACATACAAAAATAATAACACAAAATTATAATTGTAAGACATATTCCTAAAGCTCTAGATGCATGCTCATTTGCTCATTTATTAATTCAACAAATATTTATTTTTATGCAAGACTATGTTCAGGCTTATGGGCCATATTAAATTCCTTTAGCCAAAGAATAATGGAAATCTATTACAGGGTCTCAAGTAGGGATGGTGCAAGAAGTAGGAAATAGCATAACCGGATGGGTTACGGAGAAAAGACTGGAGCAGGGAGTGGTTGTCTAAGGATGGCCCCTTAACCAAGGGCCGGCTAATTGCTTTTTAGACAAGACTTTCAATTATGAATAGTATTAAAGTCACTGGAGTGTGACAAGAGTGGTATTTTTCGATTTCAGGTGACCATCCTCTTTCACCAGCATAATTGTCTTTGTTTCCGGTTGGGAGTACTGCAAAACCATAGAACTGATCTCAGAAAGCTTTCTTTTAGTTTTTCTGAATGATAAAGATTCTCAAAAAAGAAAACAAAACAAACAAACAAACAAAAACCATTCCTATGGGACAAAAAAAAATCCAAAGAATTTTCCTCACCTGACACCACTATCATACCAAAATCAGAAAAATCTATAGTATTTAACCTCAAGATTTTATCAGGAAAAAATGTCTTTGGAAAAGTGTCTCAAAACAATCATCGGGATTATGATGAGCATATTCGCACCTCAACTAACACAAATGTTATTGATTTAACTTACTACATTAAAATGTCTTCACTATGTATTAATTAAGAGCTACTTCAAATGCAGCATAACATATGATATGGTCATGAGCTTTGAAGACAAATAGACTGGTTAATATTGCAGACAGGATATGTATTAGCTGGGAAACTTTGGGCAAACTACTTAACTACTCTATGCCTCCAATTATGAATGTGGTAGTAGTTATTGTTGTAGTTTTTTTAAATTGTGAAATAAAAACACTTAGCATAGCATATAATGATAGTTCAATAAATATTATTAGTTCTCCCCTACTATTCATTTAAAAATGACCCTAAATGTCACGGTATTTCATTTCTTTCCATGAATGGTTTCTAAATGCTATGTTAGTGTAGTGCCACAGGTAGAATTGCCCGGAGGCAGAAATAGGGCAGGGTTTGGGGAGCAAGACATTTATTAGGGATCAACCCCTATGAATGGAAGAGGGCAGAAGTAGGATTGGGAAGAGGATGAAATTGAACTGTAAAGAAGGTGGGGTGGAGCCTTGGGTGGCCAGGCAAGGAATTCAACAATAAATATTACCCACCAGAATTATACTCTGGTCATAATGGCTAGACTTTCATATCCCGACGTCACTCAGTCACTGAATGTGGGAATGTGCTGGAAATTGTGGGACCTTGGGTAGGAAACTTTCTGTAACAGAGATAGACCCTGTAGTTTGGTGTCAGCTAGAGGCTTTTGCTTAGCATGTCCCCTTCAGTGGGAAAGCAAGTCCTTCCTTCAAGCGAGACGTGGTCCATGCATCGCCATGTCTACCATGTGTGGTTTCAAATCATGCCTTTACTATTTGCTACATATGTAACTTACAACAATTACAATAATGGCCAACTTCTATAAAGCCTTACTGTGTTCCAAGCATTATTTCCAAGTGTTTTATATCTCTTACATTCAACAACCCTGTGAAGTAGATACTATCGGTATTCTCATTTTACAAAAGAGGAAACTGAGGCACAGAGGAGTTAAGTCACTTGCCACAAGGTCACATAGAAAATGGCAGAACCGTATTCCAAATTCATCTAAATTTACTTTACAGCTTGCAATCGATTATAAGTCTCTAAATCTATCTGTAAAATAAAATTGATACTGAAGATTAAATAAGATAACGTAAAGCACCTAGCACACTGTTTCAATCAGAGCTAGCTGTTAAAATTAAAATAGAAGTTGTAAATTAGAAGCTTTAAAGGCATACAGTCTCAACAGGAGAGATATTGCCACCAAAGGAAAAAAAAATTGGTTCTTGGGGGACATTTTATGTTGTTTTTTGATATTAAGGGAAAATAATTCAGTTTTTCACCATTGTATTAGTTAGCTATGTGTTTTTTGTTTGTGTGTGTGTTTGTTTTTTTGAGAGAGAGAGAGAGAGAGTGCAGTGCAATCAGAAGAAGGGCAGGGGGAGAAAGAAAATCTCAAACAGGCTCCATGCTCAGCACAGAGCCCAGTCAGCACAAAGCCTGGTCAACACAGAGCTGGATGTGTTGAGGGTGCTGGATCTCACAACAGTGAGATCATGACCTGAGCCAAAATCGAGAGTCTGATGCTTAACCGACTGAGTCACCCAGGCACCCGGAGGTGTGTGTTTCAATTACTAACTCAGTATCTTTATGTTTTGTGGTCTATTCAGATTTCCTCTTTCTTCTTGGGTCAGTTTTGCTGGTTTGTGGTTTTTTTCTCTGAATATGTCCATTCACCTAGACTACTTATTTTGTTAGCATATCATGGTTTGTAATATTCCTTTATAATTACTTGAACTTCTGTAAAATCAATAGTAATGCTCAGAATGTATTTCTTTCTTTCTTTCTTTTTCTTTCTTTCTTCCTTCCTTTCTTTCTTTCTTTCTTTTGTTCTTTCTTCTTTCTTTTTTTTCCAATGTAGCTGAAGGTTTGTCAATTTTGTAGATCTATTCAAAAATACAATATTTAGTTTCATTGAACTTGGTCATTAATATCCTATTCTCTATTTCATTAATTTCCACTATAATCATTACATTTCCTTCTTCCTGTTTGCTTGGGTTTCCTGTGTTCTGTTTTTATATTAAGGTGAAAGTGTAAGTTACTGATTTGAGATGATGATGACTCCTCTCCCTCTTCTTCCTCCTCCTTCTTCTTTTTTGTTTTTAATATAGGTATTTGCACATATAATTTTCCTTCTAAGCAGAGCTTTACCTGCCTCCTATATGTTTTGGTATGCTGTATTTAGTTTTCATTCACCTTAAAGTATCTTCTAACTTTCCTTGTAATATATTTTTCACCCATTAGTTACTTAAGAGGATGGTTTAATTTCCACATACTTGTGAATTTCCCTAAGTTTTTTCTGTTAGTGATGTTTAATTTCATTCTGCTATGGTTGGAAAACAAATGTATAATTTCAAATCTTGTAAAATTATTGAGACTTCTGTTGTGGCCTAGCATATGGTCTACACAGGAGGATGTTCATATGCGTGGGAAAAGAAATAGTATTCTGTTATTGTGGGTGGAGTGTTCTATATATGTCTGTTAGGTGTTGTCAAGTCTTCGATTTCCTTATTGATCATCTACCTAGTTGTTCTATTCATTACTGAAAGTAAGGTAATGGACTCTTTACCTATTATTAAGTTGTTTATTTCTACCTTCAATTATGTCAATTTTTGCTTCCTGTATTTTGGGGCTCCCTTATTAGATGGATATGTGTTTCTAATTGTTATGTCTTTCTAATACAGTGACCCCTTCAGCATTATTAAATGTCCTTTGTGTCTAGTAACAATTGTTTCCTTTAAGTCTACTTTCCTGATTTTATTATAGCTACTTTTTGGACTATTTTTTGGATATTGTTTGCTTGATACATCATTCTTACATTCTTTAATTTTAACTAATTTGTGTCTTTGAATCTAAAGTGTGTCTTTTGTAGACAGCACATAGTTGGGTCATGTTTTTGCTGTTGTTTTCTTTTGATTTTAATCCATTCTGCCAATTTGTGCCTTTTGATTGGAGTATTGAAGTTTACATTTGCCATTTTGCTATTTATTTTTGGTATGTCTTATATCTTTTTTGTTTATTTTTTTCTGCAGTTTATGTTTTCTTTTCAATTAAATAGTTTTTCTTCATAGTTACCCTGAAGATCTCAATGTGCACCTTATAAAAATTTAGTTTTAATTAATACTAACTTAATTTCAATAGTATATAAATTTTTTTGCTTGAATATATTTTCATTTCTTTACCTTCTTTGTGCTATGATTGCCATACAAATAATATATTTTAGGCCCATCAACACAGTTTCATAATTATTGCTTTATGCAGTTGTGTTTTTAAATAAAATAGGAGAATCAAAAAAGTTACAAACAAAAATATATTCATGTTGGTCTTTTATATTTACTTATATATTTACCTTTACTTGTATTCTTTTTTAATTGGTGTGGATTCAAATTGTTGTTTAGTGTCCTTTTATCTCAACCTGAAAAACTTTCCTTAATATTTTTTATAGGCCAGGTCTACTAGTGATGAATACTTTGTTTTCATTGATTTGAGAATGTGTTAATTTCTCCTTCATTTATTTGTGGGATAGTTTTGCTGGATATAGAATTCTTGATTGACAGTCTTTTCAATGCTTTGAATATGCATCCCACTGCATTTTTGCATCCATGATTTCTGATGAGAAGTCAATTATTAATCTCATTGAAAATCCCTTGTGTGTGATGTGTTGCTTCTCTCTTGCAGCTTTTAAGATTCTCTATTTGTTCTTGTCTTATAACAGTTTATTATGATGTTTCTAGATGTCGGTCTCCTTTAATTTATCTTACTGCACATTCATTGAGCATCTTGCTTGTACAGATGAATGTTTCTCATCAAATTTGGGGATTTTTAGTCATTATATCTCTACATATTCTATTTGTTACTTTCTCTCTTCATCTTATAGGACTCATATTTTGCACATGTTGGTACACTTGTTGGTGTCCTACAGGTCACTTAGACTTTGTTTATTTTTCTTTGCTCTTTTTTCCTTATGTTCTTAAAAGAATTCTAGAGATTATTTACCTTACAGATCCCTTTTTCTGGTCCAGCTTTGTGGAGTCTTGCCTCATGCATACACATTTGGGTATTCAGCCACAGACATAAGGAGACCACTATTGCCAATTTCTGGAGCTCATTTTCTGCATAATTCACTCTCTTATGCACTCTGTCGCAAAAGTTTTAATTGCCTTAGTTTCTGCTAACTCTAATCTCTGCCTTCTCAATTCAATAAGATTTGCATGCTCTATTTGGATTCACCATTTCCTACACCATTGTCCAGAAAGTATGTCTAATCACAGAGCCATGATAATCATTGGTGTCACATTGTTTCTTTACTTTATTCAAGAATCACAGTCTGTATTGCCTGTATGCCAATATCTGAAAGACAATGATTTGCCTTCTTCCCCCACCCTAAATTTTCTAGTTATTTATGGTAATAGGCCAAGTTTGTTATCAGTTAGTTCACCATGGCTAGAAGTGGAAATCTGAGTCTCTTTTGTAATACTGTCACATGTTTGCTAAGTCATTAAAGCTCATGACCCTTTCTTTCCAACTTATAGGAGGATGGTCCCCTTCTGTTGAGGTGGAATACTATAATAAAAATTTCTAAGAAATATTAATAATAAGCAAGTATTAAAGCTTTATTTCAAATTTGTTGCAAAAGAATAGATTCTAAGCATACAAAATTAAATTTCTCATTTGTATGGAAAACAAAAGAGGTAGTAAAGAAATGTCTAAAGAATTTAAAACTGCTAATAGTTTACTGTGTGAATCAGTAACTAACTCCCCAGAAGAAATCTTTTTTTTTTTTAATTTTTTTTTCAACGTTTTATTTTATTTTGGGGACAGAGAGAGACAGAGCATGAACGGGGGAGGGGCAGAGAGAGAGGGAGACACAGAATCGGAAACAGGCTCCAGGCTCCGAGCCATCAGCCCAGAGCCTGACGCGGGGCTCGAACTCACGGACCGCGAGATCGTGACCTGGCTGAAGTCGGATGCTTAACCGACTGCGCCACCCAGGTGCCCCTAAAAAATCTTAATCTTACTAAATTCTATCAGAAATTGACTTAAATATTTTATCTTAATACTAATTATTCCCCAGAGGAAGATAGTAAATCATATTAGTTCACATACTTCTACCTACTTCAGGTTGAGAACAATTTTTCTTTTGTAATTATAACATTTAATCCTCATCTCCTTAAAACTAATTTCATAACAGTGGGAAAGAAAATGGAGCCTGAGACAAGCAGCTATCATAGCCCCCATTTCCACTACTAAATCAAGTCAGTGGTCATTCCAGACCTCAAAAGTTTCAGGGTTTATACTGTGTTCAGCTGAATTTCAGAGAGAGGTTGGCCAAATGATGCCATGTCCCCAGTTAAGACCCAATTTGGTAAATTGGAAGCAGATGAGACATGGCAATTTCAGCGCTGGCTGCCTCTGTCTTCTAGCTTCAATTAGAGAAAATGTTTGTTTCCATCTGTTGGTTCCCTGCCTGTCTCAGAAGCAAAGGTCCAACTTCACCTAAGGAGGGAGCAAAGCATCCGTGTGTTAATTAAGCTTTTCAAGTTTGAACATCATTTCATTTCTTGCTCTTCTTGGTGAACAAATACAGATAAAGGTGAAAGAGGAAGAGAACAGGAAAATAACATCAGATGACATAAGTGATAGAAATTAAGCTTCAAGCAACTGCATAATCTTTGTCTTAAAAAAAAAACTGTTCTAATGCAATTTCAGTATTCCTTGCCACTAAATAAAGCATTTTTTAATTTGCTTCAATGATTAATTGGTTTAATAAGTTTATGTCCAGTAAATAATGGGCAAAAAGAATGGGTCTATTTGTCATTCATCTTTAAAGGGGGACGCATCTGACATATGGAATTAGTTTCTGTCTTCTATGTTTTGTGAGAACAGAAATGGCAGAAATGTTTCCATCCCGCTAATTGTAAAATGGAAAGTTCTCAGTCTAGTGTGTTCATCACAGGTAGGGCCAACTGGCCTGATGGAGATCATTATGAAAGCATCCTGTATCTAACTGTTCAAAGTATCTGACACAAGATAGCTAACTGTTGCAGAAATTAGTTTGCAGGTTCAACAAGCAAGAAAATAGTTAAACTCCTCATTCCCAAATCACAAACCTGTCATAAGTTTGTGCCATTACAGAAAGGTTTCTAAACCTCAGCATTATTGACCTCTCAGGCAGGATACGTCCTTATTATGGAAGCAGGGGACTGTTCTGTACATTGTGGGTAGCAGCATCCATAGCCTCTATCCACTCTATGTCAGTAGAAAACCACCACCTCCTTCAAATGTGACAATCAAAACATCTCCAGAATTGCCCATTGTCCCCTAGCAGGAGCAAAATTGCCTCCATTTGAAAAGAACTTTTCTACACCAAAAGAAGAATCAAATTTATGTGTTTAAATTGTGAGTTTTTACTTTTTTTTCTCCCTGTATTAGACTGCGAGGGCTGCCCTAACAAAATAGCGCAGAATAGATGGCTTCAACGACATTTCTTTGTCATAGCCCTGGAGATAAGACTAAAGTGAAGGTGTTGGCATGCCTAATTTCTTCAAAAGCCTCTCTCCTTAGTTTGCAGATGGGCACATTTTTGCTGTGTCCTCGCTTGGCCTTTGTGCATTAGTATCCCGCATGTTTCTCTTTGTGTCCTAATCTCCTATTCCTATAAGGACACCAGTTAGATTGGATTAGAGCCCATGCTAACCACCTCACTTTAACTCAATTATGTCTTTAAAGGTCCTATCCCCAAATATGGTCACATTCTGAGATCCCAAGAGTTAGGGTGTCAACATATGAATTTGCAGGTTTGCGGGCACAGTTCAGTCCATAACACCTCTACCCTGAGCAATCAAGTAGTGTTTGAGTATCCCAGTGGCAAGCAATTCAGTTTCTGAAAAAGAATGGGAAGATAGTCTGAGAAAGCTAGTATTATATTCTTTGCTTTCTCAGCCCGCCTCCCCCAGCCAACCGCTTTAGACCTGTGGTACAACCAACTAATGAATGTGTTTCATTGTTGCAACTTCTTTTAATTATAGATCAGGTTTTTCACATTGATTGTGGCAGAATCAGTTTGAGACTTTATTATCTGGAGATATTTACTCATGCTAAGTTCTTCAAATATATTCTTTTTCTTGGAGTTTGTACTGGTGAAATAGGAACATTTGTTTTCACAAATATTCGCAGCAATTTTGGAATATCAATCAAATATCAGGAGATAGGATTTTATTATGATGAAATTCTTGAACTTTACTTATAGAATTTTATTTAAAAATCCCGACCAATTCTCCTTTAGGCAAGAGATTTTCTTATATTAATTTTTTAATATATCACATGTTATCTATTTATTACATATGCTAATTAAAAATGTATGATACTCTTTAGATCATTTAATATTTTTTTTTGTATTTTGTAGCACTTTGCAAAACAAAGTTAAAAGTAAAGAAAAGTGTTAGGTTATGAATTAAATCCATTGTGGAAATTTTAAGAAGTTGATGAGCATTGGGTTATTGTTGTCCTGACTCCTATCTGGAAGTTCCAAGTCAATTAAAAATTGAACTTTTTTTTAATGACATTTTGAAATAAAATATACATTGATTGCAAAGGGGCACCAAAATCATTTTCCAATCATAACAGAAATTCTCAAATGGCAAAGGTCTCAAAGACAACAAATGAATGTAAGATCCCTTAATGACAAAGTTTTGAGAAACTTATTCATGGAAAAATATACATTACAATTTTCTAATAATTATAGAATTATGATTAATTATACAATCTTCTAGTAATTTTCTCTAATTGTACTAATTAGAGATTTAAATTTTTTTCTCCATTATTATGCTTTTCCCGGTTTACCATTTTCAATAATAAGATTGTGTTAATTTTGCAATCAGGAAAAAAAATGTCCTCCAGAATGCTTGTCATGGCTATGATAGATTGGCTTGCTATTAATTTATTTATAAAAGTATAATTAACATACAGTGTTATATTAGTTTCAAGTGTACAAAAAATGATTTAACAATTCTATACATCACCTGGTTCTCATCACAATAAGTGTACTCTTAATCCCCTTTATCTCTTTCACCCATCATCCACCCCCCTCTCCTATAGCAACCACCAGTTTGTTTTCTACAGTTAAGAGTCTTTTCTTGTTTGTCTATTTTTTCTTTTTTTATTTTGTTTCTTAAGTTCCTCATATGAATGAAATCATATGGTACTTGTCTTTCTCTGACTTATTTCATTTAGCATAAAACCCTCTAGGTTCATCCATATTGTGGCAAACGGCAAAATTTTATTTGTTATGACTGAATACTATTCCATTATATATATTTATATTTATATATATTTATACACACACATACATACTTAGTTTGCTTCCATATCTTGGCTATTATAAATAATGTTGTAATAAACATAGGGATGCATCTATCATTTTGAATTAGTGTTTTCATTTTCGTTTCTAAATACCCAGTAGTGGAATTATGAGATCATATGTAACTCTATTTTTAATTTTTTGAAGAACCACCATACTATCTTTATTATGGATTGGCTTTTAACAAGAGTCTTTCTCTCTTTTTAGTATGCTCCAGTGTACTCCAGAGCATGACTGCTAATAATTACATTTCTCTGCTTTTTTCTTACTAGAATTCCAGATCTTTAGGTTCGACCAATAAAACTCACTTTTGTGAGCCTTGGAACATAAAAATGAGGCATATACATGGTTGAAATAATTTTTTTTTTGTCACAGCATTATGGTTCAATGTCTTTGTAGGTGCCAAGAGGCAAAGTATATTTTTTCCCCAAGTAAATATCTAGTAGGCATGAGTTAGCTCTAGAGACATGGCAAGAGCGTCCTGGTCCCTGGAATCTGATCAAACTGGTTTGTTTTTGGAGCTCACATTTCCATTAGTGACTTCCTGATTGAAGTTATAGTTCCCCTAGTGAACTAATTCCACAGTGTTTCTCTGAAAGGCATTCGTGGCATAGCCCAAGACACAAGCTCTTCTCCTAATTTTTTATTCACCTCATTCTCTTGATTAACCACTTTCTGCTTAACATAGCAACAGAGGCCCATGTTTTGTGCAGCCGAAGCCCAACATACCCAAAGTGGTGGAATACCACTTAAATCAGTTTATAACTTCTTGCAGAGTTACTATTTCATAAGCAAACAATATTGAAGAGAGAAAAGAATACATATAAATTCCTATTTCTTTTTTACCTCAAAAACCTAATTATCTGGCTGTCTTCTAAGCAGCTAAAATGCAAATAATGATATATATTTGCAATTAGAATAAACCAAATTCTGGCTACAGTTATCAAGAAGTCTGTACCAGAATAAGTGGTATAGAGGATTAATACTTAGGGATTTTCATGGTTGGAAGTAAGGTTAGGGATCAGAAGTTAGAAAGGAAAATAACAGAAATTGGCTGACTGAATGCTTCTAAGAGGTAGAGAGTTAAGGGAGCAGTCAACGATGAACTGAATTTTGCTCTTGAGACATAGGGAAATATTGATTCCATGAAGAAAATGAGAAATACAGACATACATCTAAGTTTGAGGTGAAGATAATAAACCTGACTTTAACATGTTAATTAAAGTCCAGGTTCTGTTAAACAGGACAGAGTTTTTCATTAGGGTGGTGAAAGGAGTTGAGCCAACTGGAAATATTAACCAAAAGACTTACCATGTGGGGTGCGTGGCTGGGTCAGTCAGTGAATTGTTCAACTCTTGATCTCAGGATTATGAGTTTGAGCCCCACATTGAGTATAGACATTACTTAACAATAGAATCTTAAAAAAAAAAAAAAAACTTACCATGCCACTGCTCACCTAAAGAAAAGAGAATAAGACCAGTAACCAGAATTCTAGGAAAAGAGAGGAGGGGAAGAAGTCACATCAAACAGAAGCATATGCTAAAGCATGGAGGCAATCAAACAGAATGCAAGGAAGTGAGGTGGGAAGGGAGGTGGTCATTGAAACCTAAGGGTGGAAATATGAGACTAAAGCCAGGACACTTGTTTTAGAAGGACATTGGTGGTTTTGTCCAGGCTGATGGCCATAAGGGAGCTAGAAATGGACAAGGTGCTAGTAGAAATACCTTGAAGGAAATACCAGAAAACTATTGACAATGCAATGCTGAGTCATTAGTGGTTAAGGTTACAGATTTAGACTTTGGGGCTGTTCTCATTGAGATGATATTTGACATCACTGATGGTGAAACACAACAAGGAAAAGGCGCTCCCTCAAATTAATGGGGTATAGTAGACAAATCAGTGAATGAGACTTAACAGGAGGATTCTGGGAGATAAAGGGACAACAGAATAACACCATTTACTGCATGAAGTGAAGAAAACTGCAGGTAGCTGGGGGTAGTTGACAACATCAAATACTGTTGGAAGGTTGAAGATGAGATTGTTAAATGACCATTGGGCATTGCTAACTGAAAGGTCATTTGCCACTAGTGACTTTCAAAGAGAAAATTTGAGTAACATGACTTGAATAGAAGGAAAAAGCTAAGGGATTGAGGAGGTCACAGATGGTATTAAGAGAGTCTATTTTGGGCTTCCGGCTTAATCAGTAGGCAGAGATCAAAAGTCCAAGCTATTCTAGTTCATATTTCTTGGCAACCGATGCCCTCCTTCATTTTCCTGAAACACATTTTTTTTTGGCCTTAGAATAATTGACTTCACCTTTCATTTGGTTGAAAGGTAAGACCAACGCATTTAAAAATAACATCTGATCTATTGAACCAGGACGTGAAAGAAGGTGGAAGACTGAAGGAACACCATTCCTGCCAAGGTGATGAAATAGCTCGAGGTTTCAGTGCTTCTAGGGTACATATCACAAGATGCAAGAGCTCAAGAGGCGAGAACAGGAGGGTATTTTCCAGGAATAGCAGAGTTAAGAGCAAGTTTAGACTATCAGGTTGATTTTTCTCGTAAAGGCTTCTATTTTCCCATTCAACAGTGTAAGTTTTCAACAGTAGTGAGGAGTTAGGGAGATGGAGTTGGCAAGAGATTGTAAATTTGGGGGTCAGGGAAGATTTTAATTTCCCTTTTAACCTTGTCTAGAGTGCCCATTTGGAGGCTGGCCAAGGACATATATTATCCCAGCTCCCACAGGCTCCCTCTGGGCAACATAAAATCAGATAATTCTAAAACGATATAAGCCAGACTAGTCTCTGTCTTATGTCAAATTACCATGGAAACATAGTACCCCAGCAATGGCACTGAAAAGGAAGTCCTTTAATAGCCAGTGTTAGGAAATGAAGTCAAATGAAATTTATCTTTCCTTATGTAGGTAAAAATACATGTGTATATGCAGGTGTATGCCTCTGTACATGTACACAGACCTGTTTTGCTTAGAAGATTCTTCCTCAAGAATTCTGCAGGACTAATCCCTTTTCTCCACTTGGGCATCAGCCCAAATGTCACCTCCTCGGAGCATTTCTGAATGCTTTCATCTTCTGAAATTTTCTTATTCATTCTTTTTTATTTATAGTGTCTTTCTCTCTGTGTCTCCTGTGTCTCTGACAGCGTCTGGAACATAGGAAGTGTCAGGAAATAATTGTTAAACGAATTGGGATTATGGGATGATGCTGGGGGGAGTTGAGAGAATAGTCTTTCTATTATAGAAGAGAATGGGATATGTTATAGATGAAAAAGAATATACTGAGGATAAAAGTTACCTGATACAGTGAGAACAAGAGGACTGGGTTAGCTTTAGAAGAAAGAAGTAAACTTATTCAACCCGAGGAACTGATGAGAACAAGGGTGAAAATAAAGATTAGATCAGGTCTGAGGTAAGGGGAGTGAGATACTGGAGAAATTGTAAGAAAGAGGGAATTTGAACAGTTCAAAAATTTTTTTTTATTGTTGTAACACCTCACCTCGACTAGTTTTTATGTTCTTCCTTTAGGAAAGGAGCTGTGTAGTAATTGGGGTTGATATTCATAGGATGTGGAGAAAACAGGAACCCTCTTGCTCTGTTGGTGGGAATGCAAACTGGTGCAGCTGCTCTGGAAAACAGTGTGGAGGTTCCTCAAAAAATTAAACATAGATCTGCCCTATGACCCAGCAATAGCACTATTAGGAATCTACCCAAGGGATACAGGAGTGCTGATGCATAGGGGCACTTGTACCCCAATGTTTACAGCAGCACTTTCAACAATAGGCAAATTATGGAAAGAGCCTAAATGTCCATCAACTGATGAGTGGATAAAGAAATTGTGGTTTATATACACAAAGGAATACTACTTGGCAATGAGAAAGAATGAAATATGGCCTTTTGTAGCAACGTGGATGGAACTGGAGAGTGTTATGCTAAATGAAATAAGTCAAACAGAGAAAGACAGATACCATATGTTTTCACTCTTATGTGGATCCTGAGAAACTTGACGGAAGACATGGGGGAGAGGAAGGGGGAAAAAAAAAGTTAGAGAGGGAGGGAGCCAAACCATAAGAGACTGTTAAAAACTGAGAACAAACTGAGGGTTGATGGGGGGTGGGAGGGAGGGGAGGGTGGGTGATGGGCACTGAGGAGGGGACCTGTTGGGATGTGCACTAGATGTTGAATGGAAACCAATTTGACAATAAATTCCATATTAAAAAAAAAAAAAACTAGCAGGTGCTCTTGGGTTCTCTCTCTCTTTCGTCTCTCCTTTTTCTGCAAGTAGTCCGGAAACTCGATGCTGTTTTCTCCCCAACCTTTGTAAAAGGGTTCCCATCAGGCACCCTCCTGGAATGAAACTAAGAAATGCCGCTTCTGTTTGCTCTGTTCCACAGTTCACTGCCTGTGGAAAGACCCATTAAACACCACCAATAGCATCTGGAGGGTGGGATTTTTAAATAGAACCTAATATGTAACTGTTGTCCTGTTTGGTATCTTAGATTTGGTGCATATTCAGCAGTGTACCTGTCCTTCCCTGGTGCAACAGTCCCATTCTGCTAGATTCATTCCTTGCATTGTGCCATACAGACATCGTTCTGTGCATGCATACTTATCCTCCTCTAAATTTCAAGGCCTTTAGAAACATACTATGGCTTTTAAAATTCCATCCATCCTCAATATTCCCTATACCTATAAGCCTAGAAAATGCTTTGCATATATTTTATTCTGAAGAAATGTGTCCATCTAATGAACTGTAAATAAATCAAGGTCTTGCCCAACTATTGTCTCCACTGACTCAGGGCTGTCAAACTGCAAGGGACTATTTCCATCTTGATCATGGGAGAGACTATCTCTTCATACTACCATCCCCTTTAAAGAATCCTAAATCCCTAATAGTATTAGTCAAACGTGTATATAGGGTAAAAAGAAACTAGTAGGGAATCTTGCAGTTTCCCCAAAACTAGTGACAGTGGAAAGCCATTACCAAAAGGAGAAAGAGAAAGATGTTTTCAGGCCATAGAGAGAGTATGGACTGAGTATGCGGATCCCCTCAAATTTATATGTTGAAATCTTGTCCTTAACGTGATTATGTTTTGAGGTGAAACTTTCAGGAGTTTATTAAATCATGAGGTTTGAGCCATCATGAATGGGATTAGTGTCCTTTAAAAGAAACTCTAGAGAGCTCCCTACCCTCTCCTGCCATGTGAGGACACATAGATAGATGGCCATCTATGAACCAGGAAGTGGGATATCACCAGACATGGAATCTGCCAGTGCCTCAATCTTGGACTTCCTATCCACCAGAGCTGTGAGAAGTAAATTTCTGTTGTTTATAGGCCACCCAGTCTATGGTATAATGTTATAGAGGCCCTAATGGGCTAAGACAGGCTGTCAACCAGAGATGTGATGTTTAGTAGATACCCCCAGCCACTCTACTAAAACACACAGGAATACACACCTGAACACTCTCTGATTTTCTGCTGTTACCTGCATACCCAATGAAGAAACAGAAGTCAAAGGAGCCATTGTGCATGCACCTTTCATGTCAGCCTCCGTGGACAAGCATCAAGATGAAGAAGGTTGAAGATTGGATCTGGAGGGGCAAATAGGAAATATCTAGTATACACATCCTCCATTGAGGGGTGCTTACTTCTGTTCTGGACTGGAAAAAGACTGGAATGAAAAAGACTGAGACTGGTAGAACCATTCCAAATTGAGTTATTGACACATGAGACCTACTGATTGTGATTGGCATTTTCACAGGAAGGCAATATGGAGGACAATTTAGAGGTCACTTAGCTACTAAAGCCTCTTGGCAATGGTCAGTGCTTGCTCTGGAAGTGTCTCAGTGTCATGCTTTCCTCTCCATGTATCCCTCTTCCCTACCCCAACCCCCACCCGCCTTCTCAAACCCAGGTCATTTTTCACTCACCTCTGAGAGAAAGTAATTTTTCTAAGCAAACTTGCATCCAAACTTTTGTTTTTCATTTCAGCCAGTAGTTTGTGTCTCAATAACTGAGTACTTTTTAGCCTTTGTTCTAAGTTCACAGTGGGTAACCTAGGTCGACTACAAAAGGGCCTTGGAACACACACAAAAGAAGGAATTTGTGAGGTGAACAAAAATAAACTGAGACCTCAATGCATTACCATCCACATACATTTTTATAGTAATAGTAACAAAAATGTATTTGTGTTATTGAATATTGAAGACAGAAGAAAGCTTCCCAGATGACGACATACTTTATAACCAGGGTGATGCTCTTGAAATTGAATACTAAACAATGGTGCTTGCCCCTCATGTTTATGAGTGACTCTGCATGAAAATAAGAAGACAGGAATGGTTTGTCTTTGGAACTCCCAGTATGATAATCCATGTTTAAAATTAAGGCTAAAAGTAAAACCTAAATCTTTAAATAATGGAAATTCTCTTTCTGTTTATAAATGTGGAATATGGCCATGGAAGTGATTCTCTGATTAGCACACAATTAGTGTGGAAAATAAGTAGTAGGCTGTGTTAATACAAGCATGCTCCACTCTGTCAACCAGCACCAACAGCTGATTTCCGCCATGCTTCCATGCCTGAGTTCTCCCTTTCAGTGAGTCTGAGGTACTCTTTATTCCACCACTTCTCCTTTATAATCCCTTCTTCCATTCTTTGAAATTCCACATCCCATTCAAGATTCAGTAAAAATTTCTCCCATGTATTTTCACAAAGACAATGCTATGAATTTTGTTTATGATCAACCAACGAAGACCAATATCCTCCACCTGTGTGTGTAAGGCGTTGTTTGATGTCATTCTCCTTGACAGATAAGAATCCAAGCAAATAGTCTAAGGCAGCGGTACTGAACTTGTGGTCCAGGAACCTGTAGCATTTGCATCACCTGGGAGTTGGTTAGAGGGTAAATTCATAGGTTCTACTTGGAATGATGGTAGGAAAGGTTTGATGATGATTTTCAGTGATCAGTTTTTACACCACTTAGTTCTAGAGGATGTTTTTAACTGAGAAACTATTTTCTTTTCTTTTTGTCCCCCCATTATTTAATATCTACTCTCAAAATTTACTGCCCAGCATGCAGTTCAGTGATGGGGTTAGTGGTTTCAATACAGCTTGCCATGGCCATGGGTAAAATCAGTCTGGCTTATTGTTGTTGTTGTTTTCCAATTTGATCATAGCCCTAATTGACAGAGAAAGTACACACAGATCCATGAAATATTAGAGTTAGAAGGACCAATAAAACTTCCACTGAGGATTCTGAAACATAGTCATGCAAAGGGATTTTGCCAAAGTTACTTCGTTTGAACACGAGCACTATTATATGAATAGTTCTCATAACAACCCTATTATATGAATACTGTTATTCTATGCATTTCACAGATAAACACAGAGATGTTAAGTAACTTATCCAAGACACACAGTGAGTAAGTGGTTTAAGTGACATATAAGCCTTGGCAGTCTGCTCTAAGTTTCTAGCCTTACCATTATGCTCTTCCCAAGAGGCAGGTTTCAGCTTTCTTTTTACTACTGCTCCTGAATTTTCTAAACACTGAATTCAAAATAATTAATAATCTATATTCACTTAGTGAAGTCACTACGTTAGCTGAAGTTCTGCCCAATGCTAGGCAACTTATGTGGCTGAGCTGACTAATGGCACCATACATGGGGGCTTTCAAGAATAAAAGAATCAAGGTGGGGAGTCTGCTAAAGAGAGAAGGCTAAGAATACAATATGGTGTCTCTATACATGTTGAGTCCAAAACAGTGATGAACAGCAGACAGAAGTCAAAGGTGATATTATCATAAGTGACTTTGTGAAACACTGGGCACAGACAATGCTTATATGTTGATGTTTCATTTGATGTTTAAATGTTGACATTTGACATTAAAAGGAGGAACAGTGGCGTTATCCTACTTCTACATGGATTACTATTCAGCTTTGGCAACTAAGAGGTCCTCAAGATGTCATCCTCAGAAGTTTGGAGCAATCTGGAGATGGCAAACTTTGCATGGGCATCACTGGGGTTCAGGAGCATCCTCATGGGCGCTGGAAACCTTGGAAGTCATATGGTAACATTAAGAGAAGACCAGCATGGCAAGTACCATAAGGCAGAAAATATTTTTTAATGATCTCACTTGGATTACTTGATGAGGACTCGTGGATATATTTGGGATGTTACATTCAAATCTCAGTAAGGTTTCAGTCAAGAAAACAAGAATGACTATGCATTCCAGGCATAACAGGGGTTCATGTGGTAGTGAGAAGTGTGAGAGTCAGCAAAACTACTCAGAAAGGACAGGGGAGCTATCAGAGAAATTGACACTGAAAATCTCAGACTGAAGCACCACATTTGGTAATTCCTCAACATTTTTCTTGAGAGTCACTGAGAAGCTCCTACCGTTCTCTTTAGTTGAAAAGTGGCTCATATTCTGGAGCTCACCAGGAAGCTGTTATGAATTGCATCTCCGTACGTATCTGTTTATACCCGCCTCCAAAAATGCCTTCAGCTTTCCTTCCACTTTTCAAATCAGACAAGAGTTCCTTTCACCAGCAAACACCAACCTGAGACCGTAAGTTGAAGAAGAGTCCAGGAAATATAGTTCCTACTCTTAGAGAGAAGTGGTGATGGTACCAAATTAACAAGAGAAAAGCTAGCTTAGTCTTGGAATTGCAATAGCAACGAGACTCAACAAACTAGTTAATAACTGTTGTTTTGTTTTGCTTTGAGAGAGAGAGAACACAAGCAGGACAAGGCTGAGAGAGAGGGAGAGATAATCTCAAGCAGCCTCCATGCCCAGAGCAGAGCCCAATGGAGGGTCGATCTCAGAACCATGAGATCATGAGCTGAATTGAAATCAAGAGTGGGATGCTTAACCGACTGAGCCACCCAGGCACCCCAGTTAGTGTTAATACAATGCCAGTTCTAAAGTGTCTGGGAGAAGCTGAGATCACTTATATAGAAGAACAAATTAAAAAAAAAAAGACAAAATAGTCTTGTTGTTATCTAACAATGATAACAGTATAGGTGAGTAGAGTAAATTTACAAGTTGGAAAACAATCAAAGATAATTTTGAAATCAATCAGCATTTTAAAGAAATACTATAGAAATGCCAAAAAGACCACAAAAGATTAAGCATTAGGTTGATTATGCAAAATACAAATAGAAATTTAACTTTAACTTTTAGAGTATGCATAAAATCAAGGCATTCAGTTTGAATAGATGCCAAAGGAAATGAAAAATAAAACTCTTAAATGTATTGACTGAAGAATAATTTGAAAGTGACCATGTGATGAAAATAAATTACATTTTCTCCTGGTTTTTGCTGGATGCTGAAAAGAACAGTTTATTTCAGGAAAATTCCTAGTTTAAAAACACTATTTCTCAGAACCAGGAAAGAAATATTTAATTTGGGGGCTACATGTCTTGCATTATGAGCTTTAGAAATGAATTCTAATATGAATGGGAAAAATCTGTACTCTAAGGCACTATTGTTGTTGGCATTATTCTCATCCTAGTGCATAATTGTATTATCTATATTTAATCTTTTATTCACTTTATATCTCCACTCTGATTTCTGTTGCAAACCAATATTGCCCTTTGTGCCAAGCTGAGATCTCAGATGGATGCCTATTGTTTTCTTCCAATAAGCCAAATATGTTATTTCATGGGCAAAATGGTATTGGAAGCAGCTTCCCTTGGGGAAAAAAAAATTCCAAAAGCATGCACCTGTGTTTCATCACCTCCTTGTGTGTGCAAGTGATCAAAAAGCAGCATTCTTATGTTTTTCAATCAATAGATCTTTAACATATGGGTTTGGGAAACATCTTCCTAATGAATATATGTAAGAAAATATTAAAAATTAGATATTAGAAAGCAGCTAATGCTTATAGTGTTCTTTCCATGTAGTGAGGACTATTCTACAAGCTTTCAGGTTGACTGACATAATCCTTCTGACTGTCCTTTGTGATCAGAGATGTTATTATTATTCCCATTCATCGATTAGAAAACTGAGGAAGACTTATATGCTCAGAGTCACAGAGGTGATATGTGGAAGAGTCAAATGCACACCCACGTATTTGAACTCCGCAGACTGCACTGTCACCCACGACTCTATCATGCTTCTCAAAGGAAATGGAATCGAATCAGATGTTGTCAAGAGGCAGGAAAGTGACATGCTTTAGTTACACAAGATAAAATGGAGAAATCATTTTTTTAACTCTCCCAACTAAAAGCTATTCTGCTTCCAGTTAATTTCTTTCATTTTCATTTATTTAAAAAAACTTTTTTTATGTATTTGAGAGACAGAGCGTGAAAGGGGGAAGGGCAGAGAGAGAGAGGGAAACACAGAATCCGAAGCAGGTTCCAGACTCTGAACTGTCAGCACAGAATTCGATGCGGGGCTCGAATCCACAAACGGTGAGATCACGACCTGAGCCAAAACCTGAGCCAAAATCGGACGCTTAAGCGTTGAGCCACCCAGGCGCCCCTCTTTCGCTTACATTTAAAAATCAATTGGATGCTTTTGTTTTGGCCGTTTATGTTTTGTCTATTCTGTTCTATTGATCTAGGTGTCTACTTCTCCACCAGTACCACATACTCTGGATTACTGTAGCTGTACAGTAAGTCCCACCTTATTCTTTGTCAAGAATGTTTTAGATATTCTAGGACCTATTCCCTTCTGTGTAAATTTGGCAATAATCTTAACTATCTCTTGCTAGGATTTGGAAGGAATTGCACTAAGCCTATAGATCAGTTTGGGGAATTGACATTGTTAATATGTTGAACCTTCCAGTCTATGAACACGAATGCTCTCTTCTTCAACAGAAATTTGCAATTTTCAGCATACAGTATCTAGACCTATTTTAGGGCATGCTTAAGTATTAGAACAATTATAATTGTATTGTGTTTTCATTTCAAGTTCTGCATTCCATTGTTAGTATATAGAATGATTAATCTTTGTGTGTTGATCTTCTATTTGGCAAGTTTACTGATCCCACTTGTTAGTTCTCAGGTTTGGGGGTTGTAGCTTTCTTGGAATTTTCTTGTTTTTTTTTTATATATGAAATTTATTGTCAAATTGGTTTCCATACAACACCCAGTGCTCATCCCAAAAGGTGCCCTCCTCAATACCCATCACCCGCCCTCTCCTCCCTCCCACCCCCCATCAACCCTCAGTTTGTTCTCAGTTTTTAACAGTCTCTTATGCTTTGGCTGTCTCCCACTCTAACCTCTTTTTTTTTTTCCTTCCCCTCCCCCATGGGTTCCTGTTAAGTTTCTCAGGATCCACATAAGAGTGAAACCATATGGTATCTGTCTTTCTCTGTATGGCTTATTTCACTTAGCATCACACTCTCCAGTTCCATCCATGTTGCTACAAAAGGCCATATTTCATTTTTTCTCATTGCCACGTAGTACTCCATTGTGTATATAAACCACAATTTCTTTATCCATTCATCAGTTGATGGACATTTAGGCTCTTTCCATAATTTGGCTATTGTTGAGAGTGCTGCTATGAACATTGGGGTACAAGTGCCCCTATGCATCCGTACTCCTGTATCCCTTGGATAAATTCCTAGCAGTGCTATTGCTGGGTCATAGGGTAGGTCTATTTTTAATTTTCTGAGGAACCTCCACACTGCTTTTCAGAGTGGCTGCACCAATTTGCATTCCCACCAACAGTGCAAGAGGGTTCCCGTTTCTCCACATCCTCTCCAGCATCTATAGTCTCCTGATTTGTTCATTTTGGCCACTCTGGCTGGCGTGAGGTGATACCTGAGTGTGGTTTTGATTTGTATTTCCCTGATAAGGAGCGACGCTGAACATCTTTTCATGTGCCTGTTGGCCATCCGGATGTCTTCTTTAGAGAAGTGTCTATTCATGTTTTCTGCCCATTTCTTCACTGGGTTATTTGTTTTTCGGGTGTGGAGTTTGGTGAGCTCTTTATAGATTTTGGATACTAGCCCTTTGTCCAATATGTCATTTGCAAATATCTTTTCCCATTCCGTTGGTTGCCTTTTAGTTTTGTTGGTTGTTTCCTTTGCTGTGCAGAAGCTTTTTATCTTCATAAGGTCCCAGTAATTCACTTTTGCTTTTAATTTCCTTGCCTTTGAGGATGTGTCGAGTAAGAGATTGCTGCGGCTGAGGTCAGAGAGGTCTTTTCCTGCTTTCTCCTCTAAGGTTTTGATGGTTTCCTGTCTCACATTCAGGTCCTTTATCCATTTTGAGTTTATTTTTGTGAATGGTGTGAGAAAGTGGTCTAGTTTCAACCTTCTGCATGTTGCTGTCCAGTTCTCCCAGCACCATTTGTTAAAGAGACTGTCTTTTTTCCATTGTATGTTCTTTCCTGCTTTGTCAAAGATGAGTTGGCCATATGTTTGTGGGTCTAGTTCTGGGGTTTCTATTCTATTCCATTGGTCTATGTGTCTGTTTTTGTGCCAATTTCTTGGAATTTTCTTTTTTTTTTTTTTAAATTTTTTTTTTTTCCAACGTTTATTTATTTTTGGGACAGAGAGAGACAGAGCATGAACGGGGGAGGGGCAGAGAGAGAGGGAGACACAGAATCGGAAACAGGCTCCAGGCTCTGAGCCATCAGCCCAGAGCCTGACGCGGGGCTCGAACTCACGGACCGCGAGATCGTGACCTGGCTGAAGTCGGACGCTTAACCGACTGCGCCACCCAGGCGCCCCAATTTCTTGGAATTTTCTACGTAGATCATCATATCGTCTGCAAACAGACAGATTTACCTCTTCCTTTTCAGTCTTTATGCTTTTAAAATTTTTTTCTTTCCTTATTGCAGTGGGTAGAACTTCCAATACTATATTTAACAAATTATGAGAACAGATATCATTGCCTGGTGTCTGTGCTTAGGCGAAAGCAGTCTTTGACTATCAAATCCGATGTTAACTATAGGGGTTTTGTAGATATTTTCTGTCAAGTTGAGATAATTTCTTCCCTTACTAACTTGCTAAGAGTTTTTATCATGAATCAATGTTTGATTTTGTCACATGCTTTTTATGTACTGACTGATACGATTATATGATTTTTCTCCTTAGCCTGTACATTGATTTTCTTTTTTTTTTAATTTTTTAAATATTTATTTAATTTTGAGAGAAAGACAGAGAGACAGAGCAGGAGTGGGGAAGGGGCAAAGAGAGAGGGAGACACAGAATCTGAAGCAGGCTCCAGGCTCCCAGCTGTAAGCACAGAGCCTGATGCGGGGCTCGAACCCACAAACTGTGAGATCGTGACCTGAGCCGAAGTCGGCCACTTAACCAACTGAGCCACCCAGGCGCCCGATTTTCAAATGTTGAGCCAGTTTTGCATGCCACTTGGTAATGGTGTATAACTTTTATTCATTATTAGATAAAGGGGGTATAGCTCAGGGGAGGAGCATTTGACTGCACTATTAGATTTAGTTTAATAACTTTTTCTTAAGAAATTTTAAAATCTAAGTTCTTGAGATATGTTGGCCTGTAGTTGTCTTTGAACCTGCATCTGATTTTGGTATTAGCATAATAATGGCTTCATAAAATGCATTGGGAACTGTTTCCTCCTATTTTCTGGAGGAGATTTTGCAAAATTGTTATTCGTTCTCTTTACAGTGTTTTGTAGAATTCTCCAATGAAGCCGTTTGGGTGGGTCTGGAGATTTTTGGAGAGAGAACATTCTGTATTAATTTTTTCCCAGCTTTATTGAGATAGAATTGACTATGTGTGGTTTAGTTTGGGGATGTGATACAAATGTAGGCACGAGAATGGAGTGTGATACATGAGGCAATGTTTTGCCTCAGGTTGGGATAACAGACACATCAATGTTCCACCCCTTTTATTTTTGACCACCTTACCATTTCTGCTCTTGGCAGCCTGTCTTGCCATGGCCCACACCTCCATTTTTGTTGGTGAACTGCTGTAAATCCACTCGGCCTGCGTGTAAATCTGATAGGAAGAGCTGAGAATTTATACGTCCCTTCCCTTGGAAGTCCTTGACCAATCAATGACTGACAGCTCTAGGGGCAAAAATGCACCAGATAACAACTGAGGATTGCATTTTGCATCATTTCCAGAGACTGTCCACAAGATTAAGCCCCAGTTGTAGTTGTCCATATGGGAGCCAGCTTTCTAACATAGCCTTTATTGTCTGCTTTCCTTCTCTGTATCTCTTTTCCCCTCATCCGCCCATGTTACTTGTAATTCTGACAAAATGCTTATGTCCAAATCTGAACAGAATCTGTTCGCCTCAGAATCTGTTTTGGGGGAAGCCCTTCATAAGATACTTGATATGATATGTGAATGTTTCATGCATACAGAACATAATGATTGCAAACTGACACTATAAATTGAGAACAAGAAAACCTTATAAGGAAAAACTATGGAATTTATATTAATATCTTATATTTTAGGCCCTAGATGCTTTTGTGTATGTATGTGTGTGTGTGTGTTATGCAAAAATGATCATTCTATGAGATGCATTAAAAGTAAATTTAGTGGAAATAGTGTGCTATTTCAAATCACATTTAAATGGGATATCATTCCAGGGCTCCAGCTATGCTCTTGGCTGCCTTTGGGAACTTTTGTGCAGGTCCTAGAGTGGAAATTTACTGAACATTAAACTAAAATTTTTCCCTAGTCTTTTTCCTTCCTCCTTAGATCGCATAGGAAAATCAAAAGAACAACAAAAGTACCAATAAAGAGCACTAGTGGAAAGGCAATGAGACGGCTGCTTAAAAAAAAAGTGTAAGACATTAGTTTTTTGGTTTTTGGGGTTTTTTTTTTGTTTTTTTTTTTTGTTTTGTTTTTTTTTTTGGTTTTGCTTTTATTTCTGCACTAAAATTACATGGATTACAGACTGGAAACTTGGTATGCAACTTGGTTATTTTCCATTATAGAAAATAGAAAATGTTTTACCATAAGTGAAAGTATGGATAAAAATGAAAATTCTTGGGGCACCTGGGTGGTTCAGTCTGTTAAGCATCCAACGCTTGATTTTGGCTCAGGTCCTGACCTCACAGTTCATGAGTTCAAGCCCCACATTGGGCTCTGCGCTTGACTATGTGGAGCCTGCTTGGGATTCTCTCTCTCCTTCTCTCCCTGGCCCTCTCCCCTCTCCCCTCTCCCTCTTTTTTTTTCTCTCTCCCTCACTTTCTCACTCATACACACAAAGCAAATAAGTAAAACATTTTAAAAAATGAAAAATCTTTGGGTGCTTCCTGCCCTGAGCACCCTTATATATACAAGGCAATCATGTGTTTCTTGCCGGAAAAGTAAGGATTATTAAAAGTTGAGTCAAGGAGGTGGGTAGTCACTGCAGTTTTTGGAGATGATGAGATCGTTCTTAGGGAGATGCGAATGACCAGAATGGGTTAACATTGCAAATAATTGATCATCCGAAGGGTCAACGCTGAGAGGGTAAATGTAGGAGTGGAAACAAGTGAAAAGACTTTCAGAACAAGTGGAGAAGACAAGGAACATAAGCCAAGAAATATGAATCTTGCCTCAGTGCCTGAGCCTGTGCAGCAAGAGGCTACAATGGCTTTGCCTAGAAATTCCTGTAGACTCAGTATCGGGTGGAAACTGGGATGAATGTGGATGATCTTCAGCAATACTTTGAAATGCACGTAAATCTCCAAAAATACAGATGACTTTCCTCTTACCGCCCCCCACCCCCCGCCCCGGACCTAGAGCTGTTTAACAGCAGGATTTCAACCATATGCTTCCATATCACTTCTTCCCCTTGCAACTCGGACTTTCTTCTCAAGAATCTTTTGACTTTCTCATCTTTTTTTTCCTTCAAGGTAGAATTTCTATCTCCAATATGAGTAGAATTTTTTTATTTGTATAGAACTAAAGTTCACAAGTGATTTCAAATGTATTAACTAAATGATCCTCACTGCAGCTCTCAGTAAGTACAATGGATTCTCATTACTAGTATACAATAGATTAAAAAAAGGTAACCTGTCAAGGAAATTCGTTTTAAAATGCAAATGTCTCCAGGAATCTTAAGAAAGAAAAGAACACTGGACAGGTGCTTGTTTGAAATGCAAGTGAAAAGAGATTATTAGGGCATGGAGGATAGGAAGGTGCTGGAAAGCTGTGAACTTCTTCGTAATTTGCCTAAGACCATCCTTAAGTGAAATCCAGTGCCTGAAGGCAGAATCACACCAAAAGTCCAACACTTTCATTGTGACTTCCTCAGGAATTCCCCAAACATCTCTCCAGATTCTCCGTTCATGCCTTATGAAGTTCTGCAAAAGAGGAAGAAAAAAAAGAAAAAAATTGTCTCCCCCTTGCATGTCTGTACTATTTAGGTCAGGATGATTTGGCGTTGTGTTTAATTCAATTACTATAGAAGGCTTGCTTTCTCCACCTAGTGGCCAGGAAAAGGAGATTTTAATCTCTTTGGAGACAAAACATGGCCAGACAGAAAAGGCAACAGAGCACGCAGAGTAACAGCAACTATGATTTGTTAAGTATTTGTGCAGGTATTGTGCTAAGTGTTTTATATACGTTACCGAGGTCCATATCTGGGAGACAAGAATCATCATTCCCATCACGCCGTCTTACTGAAGCAAAGAGAAGGTAAGTCACAAGGCTAACCTATGTGACTTGCCCAAGTTTACATAGTTTGCATGTGGCATAGCCAGAATTTTAACCCAAGTATGTGACTGCAAAGCCAGAGCTCTGCTTCATTAATAAGTTTGCCTCTGGAACACATGGATGCCATTCTGTGATCTTTTCTGTAATCAAGTCTTATGACACGTCAGTCACCAGGTTTAGCAGTAAGACCAAAAGACCAAATAGAGTGGGAAGAGGACATAAAACTGAGCACAAGGAACTCTAACCCGTGTGTGTGTGTATGTGTGTGTGTGTGTGTCTGTCTGTCTGTGTGTGTGCGTGCGCACACGTGTGTGTGTGTGTGTGTGTGTGTGTGTGTGTGTGTGTCCAAGGCAGGGTCTTGTTCTTTATTTCAAAATTACACTCTGTCAATTTTCATGATCAATTATAGTATTTGTTCCTCTTTCTTTGATTTGTCTCCCAAATAGAACACCTTAAAATAGAGTACATTTCAAACCAATAAAGCACACATGTAGGCCTAATAGATTCCACAGAAACCTCAATAAATAAGGGGGTTGGGGCGCCTGGGTGGCGCAGTTGGTTAGGGGTCCGACTTCAGCCAGGTTACGATCTCGCGGTCTGTGAGTTCGAGCCCCGCGTCAGGCTCTGGGCTGATGGCTCAGAGCCTGGAGGCTGTTTCCGATTCTGTGTCTCCCTCTCTCTCTGCCCCTCCCCCATTCATGCTCTGTCTCTCTCTGTCCCCCCCACCCCCCCAAAAAAAGAATCAGAGTTAAAAAATCTAGGGAACCCTGGGTAACTCAGTCAGTTAAGGGACCAACTTCCGCTCAGGTTATGATCTTGCAGTTCGTGGGTTCAAGCCCCACATTGGGTTCTGTGCTGACAGCTCAGAGCCTAGAGCCTGCTTCAGATTCCGTGTCTCCCTGTCTCTCTGCCCCACCCCCACTCACACGCTGTCTCTCTCTCAAAAGTAAACAAATATTTAAAAATTTTCAATAAAAAATCTATATATCTACATCTACATATCTATCTATATATCTATCTATCCTCCATCTATATTTTTACGTAGATTGTTCATGATTTGTATCCAATTTGCAGACACAAAACAAAATGATAGGGCACATGTGATGGTGGTTGCTTCAGATTCAGGAGAGAAAGATGAGATAGATTTCATTTGTTCAAATCATCGTCAAAACCTCTATTTTTTCTTAACGCAGTATGGGGCATGTGATAATCCATTCTGTGAGTAAGTAGGGAGATAAAGGGGGAACAAAGCTTTTCTCTCTATCCACATGAAACTTTATTGATTTGTTTGATAGCTTCTGAAACTAGCAAATGAATGAATGAATGAATGAATGAATGACCTAAGGTACATTAAAGCTAAAATCCTGAAATGTACTTACTCCTTTCCTGGATATCCTCCTGGAAATACCTTTCTCATTTTGCTAGTGTTTGATACAGAGCAATGGAGTTTCTTGGGGTGGAGATTTTTCCTAAGACAAGTTAGGCTCTTCATAAAGTAGGCACATACAATTTCCACATTGGATTGCATTCACAACATAACACTTTACTTTTAGCTTCCTCTCCCTCTGCCCCACCCCCACTCGAGCATGCTCTTTCTCTCCCTCTCAAATTAAAAAAAAAAGGCAAATCTGACATTTTTCATATTGAGGTCAGTGGTCTTCAAAGTGTGGTCTAGGATCATCAACATCAACATTCTTAGGAACCCCGTTAGATAGGCAAATTCTCAAATCTTTTTTCCCTTACCACATCTATTAAATCAGAAGCTCTGTGGGTGAAGCCCAGCAATCCAGGTGATTCTGATGTCCACTAAAGTTTAAGATCACTGCACTTTATGCAGTGATGTCATCTTCCAAAAGTGAGGGACAAGGTCTATCAACCACAGATGACATAAAGGAACAAATTATTCTCCCAATATTTTAAGTAATCCAGACATCAGATACAATCCCAGATAGGGGAAACCACAAATGAACTGTGATGAACTTTCCACCACCATGTGCAGGGTAGAATGGGTGCTCAAAGGAAAATTAAATTGAGTGGGAGAAAAATAAAATATCGCTCTTTGCACATCTAATTTTGTAGTTTGAGATTGTACCTGTCACACTGTATTGCCACTCCTATTTATTGGTCATTAAATCTGCTGAGCCCTGGAACTTGTCATTAAATCATTGCAAATCCCATCTTACTGCTGCAAAACAAAACAACACAACAATGTGTGAATATGATGGTGAGTAAGTGACCCGATCATTAAGAATGCATATCATGGTGACATAAATGCGGATATTTCATTAAAAACACATCCAATCCTCAACTACAAATCTTTACTGGGCTTTCAGTTTAAATGTAACAACATGTCCACTGTCCCCACTCTTGGGTCTTACTGACATTTTCCTTAGTATGGAGAAGATATAATTATTTCCCCTTGTGATTTACGTGTCAATGCATTTAGAAAAAAAAAGCATTTAGAAAAATGCAATCAAGTATTAAGTTATTAATTTGATTACATGGACCAAAGTTACCTCCCTTCCCCCAAACCTTAACCATCCAAAGATACAGCCTTGGCCAAGTTTTTTTTGAAAACCTTCAGGGAACTCACTCATGGGAAGTGCTTCTCATCTTAAAAATTTCAACAAGTCACAATTTTATGTCTTGTTTTATAGTATCTAGCATTTCCCCATATTTTTTCTCTCAGTAAATCCACACTAAGTCCCTGCTCACAGGGTATCATAATTCACGTTTTACAAATGAAAAACCTGTGATTTGAAGAATTTGTAAGGTGTCTTCTCTAAGATTGCAAAGTGAATGCGGGCAGAGCCGAGCCCATCTGAGAGAAAACTGGTTTCCATGGCTATGTCCTATTCTTCACAGGGTGAGTACTTGGACCAACACTCTAAGTGTTTAGTTACCTACTCCTGCATAACAGGCCTCCCAAACTGAGTGATGTAAAACAGCCACCATTGCTTACTAGTATTATTTCTCATGTTTCCGTAAGTTGATTGGGTGTCACAGAATGGCTGATGTTGGAGTCATCTTCAAAACTTCTTTACTTGCATGTATGGCACTTCAACTGAGAAGACATAAATAGATGAAGGTCAGAATAGCTGGGGCTCCCCAAACACCTCTCTATATTTGTCTCTACACGGTCTCCCTGCATGGTCTTGCAAATATGCAGCTTCAGTAGCCAGACTTCTTCCAGAATAGTTCCACCCTCCAAATGTGCATGTCTCAGAGAGAAGTGAATGAGGAGACCTAGACCCACCTGTTATAACCTAGCCTCTGAAGTCATCAAGTGTTATTTCCTACGTTTGTGAGAGCCATGTCAATAATGCCAGCTCTTATTTAAGGGGAGGGAAATTACACTCCACTTCTTAACTGGAAGAATGTCAAATATTGTACAGACAAAACCACCATAACACATATTTGAGCCAAGTAAAAGACAGCAATAAAGAGGTGTCTTTCTATGAAAAAAAAAAAGGATTTTGAGAGCATATCTACTTGGATTCTACCCTAAAGTAAATATGCTCTTCAAATTTCTACAAGTGTTTTGAGCTAATTTGTGATTATTCTCTTCATTTTCCACAGATATTGGAAATCCCTCTTCCTCTTGCCTCCCCATACTAAAATTATAAAAATGGTGTGCAATTATAAGAATCTAGAACACAATTTTCTTAAAATGGTAACTATGGGGGGGAAGCAATTATATTTCCCATGTGTAAGAGTAGGTTGTGCATCAATCCAAACTGGATGAAATCATTGGTTAAGACATTATATAAATCACTTATAACCTTAGATCCTTTTCTGACCCCAATCAGCCAGATTATTACCCTCCTCCTCCCTCAAAAGAGATTCCACATTTATTCTCTGGAGCAGTTGAACTAAAGATGTTCTGGAGTTGAGACATGTGGGAAATGGAGAATGGACATGGAACAGAACACCTGCATGTTCAGAAGAACATGAATAATAAGTGTTCTGAGGCCACATTACAAGCTGCTAGGCATATGCCACTCGAGCAGGAACTGGTAGCACCATCTGGAAAACGAGAAAGGTCCCTGAATAAAGACCTTCAGACTGACCTTTGAATGTCTCTCAGCCAAAAGCTGATGCAAAGCAATCACCTTATTTTGAAAACCATGTCTGTACTCAATGCTTCCAAATAGCTTTTTAGTGCCTGGCTCTTAAGTAAGAATGACTGTCAACCATTTGAAGAAAGTCTTTGACAGAGGAGAAAGAATCCAAAGCAAACAGAGATGGAGAACTGTGTCTAATCCAGAACTCAGATCTGCTGGGTACTAGGCAGTTTTCAAAGAGCTATCAAGACTGTGTAGCTCTTATTTTTGCAAGAAACTTGCGGCCGTCACTTCACACCCATCTAGCGATAAGGAGACCAAGACATAGGGTTTTAAATGACTTGCCCACAGTCATCGGCCAAAGTCATTAGAGAGGGGACTTCAGTTCCTCCCCCCAAAGCTCTCTGAATTCTGCTTTATGACTCTATCCCATGCTCGCCTCTCCTTTTCTAATTTTCTTGCAGTGATTATACTTCCGAAATAATTAACACATTATGTAGTGCCCTGTTTCCTAATTGCCTGTGCAGAACTCAGTTCTTTGTCATGTCTGCATACAATGTTGGGGTTCAAGTAGTGTATTTTGAGTTTAATTAGTAATTCTATTGCAATAGACTCCATCGCTTTACTTCTTCAACTGATCCAGGCTGGAAAAGATACCATTTTTTCAGCTTTCCAGGGAAATCTGGCCATGAGGTTTTATTTAATTAACCTTGGCCATTATATGCAGATTAAACCTTCCACTTTTCTAAGAGAATAAAGAAAAGAGTCCACTTGGGGATTAGTGAAGCTAGGTAAAGGCCTTTAATTGCTTCAGTGGTAGAGCAGATGACTATCCCCGCCCCCCCCCCCCAAAGAAAATAGACCTGGTTCTTCACTGGTTGGTGAATAAAATGAGAGAAAAAAAAACCTTTGTGGCTGGAAGTGGCATTTTAGTTTAGCAGGAAGCAGATGTCTCTCTTCTGAATAATCTCAGGGACCAAGAAAAGAAGGATCCCCCTGCAGGAAGTAATTAAAACTTGGCAGTAGGGATAGAGGCAGACTTTAAAAACTCCAAACCAGAATTATGGGCCAAATCTCTTGGAAGTAAGTTGAGACAGAGGCTAAGATTCACTATAATTTGTAGTAGTCAATATTGCATTTGATTCTCTCTGGAATTATTATCATTTAAAAATTTTTAACTTTTTTTTAATGTTTATTTATGTTTGAGAGAGAGAGAGAGACAGAGTGTGAGCAGGGGAGGGCAGAGAGAGAGACACACACACACAGAATCCGAAGCAGGCTCCAGGCTCCCAGCTGTCAGCACAGAGCTCAACACAAGGCTCGAACCCACTGAATGTGAGATCATGACCTGAGCCAAAGTTGGGTGCTTAACTGACTTAGCCACCCAGGAACCCCTAAAATTTTTTTTAATTTGAGAGAGAGGGTGTGTGTGAGCAGGGAAGAGGGACAGAGAGAGAGAGAGAGAGAGAGAGAGAGAGAGAGAATCCCAAGCAGGCTTCACACTCAGGGCAGAACCCCATGGGGGCTTGATCCCACAACCCTGGGATCATGACCTGAGCTGAAATCAAGAGTCAGACACTCAACTGACTGAGCCACCCAGGCACCCCTTGCCCTGGAATTATGGAGAGAAGATCTATGTGTGTCTTCAAGAAATGTGTTTTATTGACTCTAAGGTACAATCATTTCAGCTATGATTATTTTAAATCATATATGTAAGCTTAATTCTATTCATCTACTTAATTGTCAAAGAGAGGAAGTGCCTTCCAGTTTAGAATTATGTGATTATGGTACATGATTACTTTCCAATAGCACCATGGTTGAAATAAATCCTGGGAATCCAACTCAGAAAAAGTACTAATTTCTTATATTTCTATAGTACATTAAAACTTATTAAGTGTTTTGCCACCATTACCTTCATTAATCATCAAAAGAATCTTGTGAGCTCAATCTAGAACTCCCTAAATTAGGTCAGTATCAATGAAGAAAAATCTAAAGTGGTTATAGCATTGCCAATGAAATATAGGGAATAAAAATACAGCAAATGAATATATAAGATATGCATTTAAATTTTAACTTGGGTAACTAATAAGCACTTTTTTGGGTATAAGTATGTCTCATATAATATTTGGGACATATCCATAGTAAAAATGTTTTGTATTTGTTGCTGAAATTCAATTTTAACAAGGCATTCTCTATTGATTGGTCAGCCTTCAACTACAACCAACGAACAGATGTGATAAATATATTTTAAAAAAAGAAAATATTTGCCCCATATGTCTTTAGTAGAATGCCCTTCTTCATTCCTAATTAGTTTGATTAAGATCAAAGGCTGGGCATGGCTAAGACCTAGCCAGTCAGAGGGTTTCATCATCTTGGCCTGAGTAATTACTCAGTGATAAACATGTGATCCAAGCTGGACCGAATGAAGAACCCCTCCCCTTCCCCCCAAGATATTCGTGAAATTTTCTCATCTCTCATTGGATTGATAAAACCAGGATAATGCAAGGTGGTTTTTTTTTTTAATTGAAGAAAAAATAATGGAAGCAATTCAAGAGTCCACTGAGAGATGAATGGGTAAATATGTGGTATATATATATATATATATATATATATATATATATATATATATATACAGTGGAATATTAGTCATAAAAAAACGAATGAGGCCTTGCTACCTGCAACAACATGGATGGAGCAAGAGGGTACTATTCTTGGTAAAATAAGTCAGACAGAGGAAGACAAATATGATTTCACTGATATGTAGAATCTAAATAAGAAAACAAATGAGCAAGCAAACAACAAACCAAAAAACAGACTCCTAAACACGGAGAACAAACTGGTGGTTGCCAGAGGGGACATGAGTGGGGGGAAGGACACCAGAAGTGTGAATTTTTCTGAGGCAGAATTTTGGATATGATGGAAATAAGTTCTCCTCAGACCAAACTAGCTGCCTGACCTCCATACAGCTCCCAAACCATTCACCTGAGACAGAAGACAGCAAACTTTTTCTGTGACGGGTGAGATAGTAAATATTCTCACTTTGTGGGCTGTATGGCTTATATCATAATAAAGCAACATCATTGTTTTAGTGTGAAAGCAGCCATGGCCAAAAGTAAATGAATGGGTGTTCTGGTACAAGTTTATTTACTGAAACCGGCAATGACCTAAATGTGACCTACAAGCCATTGTTTGCTGACCCCAAAGAGATTCACCGAAGGGCAGGATCAAATATCAGATAGGTATTCTCAGATGATCAAAATATTCCCATGGTAATAACTCAGCCACTTCTGAGACAACTGAGAGGTTTATACTTTTTATCTCCTGGGCCATGTGCAGAGCTAGGCAGAGCCCCAGGTAGGCCAACTTATATATCTTCTTAGTTTTTGTTTTGGAATGTGTGGACTTTTATCCAAGTTTAAGTAAGAAACAGATGTTTTATGTATATTTAAGTGACAAAATACCCCATTAAAAAAACCTATTTCCCAGCAAGGACCTTTGAAGATATGGTCTAGAATTTGACCATTCTAAGGTGTTCATGTATTATTTGTATTTCAAGCTTATCCCATATTGACCAGATTGTTCTTCAGGACTGCTTATTATTTTGATTTAGAACAATTTTTTGACTATCCATTGCTGTGTAGCAAACCACTCCAAACAGTGATTCAAGGCAATAGCAATCACTTATTTTGCTCACAAATCTTTAATTGGAGTAGGTCACTGTGGAAAAAGCTCATCCCTGGAGTGTCTTGACTAGAAATTGGGGAATCAGATCCTAAGAGAGCTGACAAGTTGATGCTAGCCATCAAGCTGAAGGATGGGGTTTTAGCATGTCTTTAAATTTTCCTCCCCATGTGGCCTGTGCTTCCTCATATTATGGTGGCTGAATTCTAAATCCCACCCCAAGAAAATGAGGCAGACAAAAGTTGTATCACATTCTATAAGCGAGGTTCAGATTTAAATGTCATCATCTGTGCCGCATTCTATTCACTGAAACCACCAAAAAAATGCACTTAATTCAAGAGAAGGGAACATACACTCTAACCTTTTTTGGGGGTAAAATGGCAAAATTATGGTAGTGTAGATTGGATCAGAAATATTACAGAAATGTTTTGTAAAGGGAAAACATTAATTTAATTAGAGTTTGAATAAATGTTGCAAACAGAAAACATGTTTAGAAAATAGAATATGGCATAACACAAACAAGAGAGAGAACAGCCAAAAATGTGTGAAATAAATATAATAAGGTGGAAAAAAATGTTGACCGTCTCTTCATCCAGCGTATAAACAAAAGATCTAAAATTCATCATTTGCACTAGTATAAAATAAAAAAAGGAATGTTTCTGCTATCCTAACCATAGAAACACTCTTCAGCAAAACTTTAAAGGTCAGAATTGTATTTTATAGCATTGAATACCTTAATTCTAACTTTTCCACTGAAACAGACACGGCTTATGCAGTTCAATCTTACACTTGAAAAAAGAAAAGTTTAAGCAGCAAGAAATAAATATTTTACTAATTTGCGGAAAATGAAATCTGTCGCAAACACCAACGATAACAACAAATGTTACTGGCGGTAGGAGCATCTTTAAATATATTATTCCATAGACAAAGGAGATTATTTTATGGATGAAGAAATAATTCATTCAACAACCATTTATTGTATGACTGATTTGTAATGAGCACGAGGGGTAGAAACGTGCAGGCCAAGATGAACCTCCCAGGAATGCAGTTCAAGGGTAAAGTAGGCAAGTAGAAAACAGCTACAATGCAGGTAAAAACCATGAAATCAAATCTAGAGAATTCTAGGAAGGCTTCCCACAGGAAGTGGTGTCTAAATTGAGTCCTGGGATAATAGGAGCTAGCCAGGGATGGTGGGTGTGAGAATGATGCGCAGAGAATGGCATGTGTAAAGGCAGAGAGGCAAACGACAACGTGTAACGATAAGGAGTACATAAACAGTGTGAAATAGCTCTGATTATGTGCCTGTGGTGTGGAACTCATGCAAGGCTGTGGGCACTCATGCAACTGATAAAGTCCAATCATGAAGGGTCTCTTTGCTATGCTCTAAACTTTAAAAAGTTGGAATCATCAAAGCTATCTTTTTAAGCAGTCTTGTAGTGATATGGCCATATCTAAATTTTAAAGATGTCCCCTGCGGAGTCAGTAAGTAGCAATTTTAAAGATGTCCCCTGTGGAGTCAATGAGTAGCAATGGTCAGAAATGAGAGCCTGTAGGAAGGCAGTAGCAGTGGTGGCCGATTCAGTGTCATGTATGGGAAAGAAATGACCAATCTTGGTGAACGATTAGATGTGGAGAATAAAAGAGTTGCAAATTTTAGCCCCATGTTCTATTTACCTAAATATACTGCCTCAAACAAGAGCAGGCTGGAAATTAATTGTGGAAAAAATGCTGCTATATCTGAGATCATAAGTGGAGTTTCAAAATGCTCTGGTGGCGCCTGGGTGGCTTGATCTGTTGAGCATCCGACTTTTGATTTCAACTCAGGTCATGATCTCATGGTTTGTGAGTTTGAGCCCCACATCGCGCTCTGTGCTGACAGCACAAAACCTGCTTGGGATTCTATCTCTCCCTCTCTCTCTGTCTCTCCCCTGTTTGTGTGCGTGCACTCTCTCTCTTTCTCTCTCTCTTTCGAAATAAATAAACATGAACAAAAATAAAATTCCAGGAACAATATTGGCAATAAAAGCTTAGACTTGAACATTGGAAAAATTTGAATTTTATTTTCTTCTGTTGTATTACTTGTTTTTTGCTTGCTTATTTGTTTGATTGATTGCCTGGCTAACTGATTCATTTGTGTCTTTTATTTCAGGGAAAAATGCAAAATAAAAATTGGTTGCATTCTCCTGTACTTATGCATTAGCTTGGGCATATTTTCCTGAGTTTTCAAAATCCACTCATTAAAATAAAAATTCTCTTTCTTGAAACTCAAAAGAGCTACAGCGCTGCTATTTGAAATGTCAGGAGCACAGGTACAATAGGTCTCCTTTCTTAGCAAACATTGGAAGTCTTAATTACCGGAGTTAATTAGCAGATTTCAACTCTTAACCAGGTGAAGATGTTAAGTAGGTTTTTCATCATTGAGACACTAAGAAGGTGTGATAGACTGAACCAGTTGTATTTTGCAAGCTGTTTAAAATAGGTACATATTTTCGATTTGGCATAGTCTCAATTTATTGCACAGCATCACTTCTTTTAACCAAAAATATTCCTAAATGTTTAATTTTATTTTTACAAGCATTCCTATCATTCATAAAATAAATAACAAGTATTCCTATCATTCATAAAATAAATAAATATCATTGAATAAAATAAATAAACCCTTTCTTATTAAATTTGCAGTTTTGCTATATGATTTAACATAGAAAATTTGTGTCCAAACATCTTTAAAATTTAACACATGCAAACTAACATTTATTATGTAACTATTACGTAGCAGAAAACGTACATATATCACTTCTTTTCATTCCTCCCCAAAGCCTATAAGAATGTGATTGTAATCTTGCCTTACATAGGAGATAAAGGAGGCTCAGACATATTATCTGTTTCAGCCTCACCAAAAGTATAAGTGAAGAGAGAAAAAGATTCTTACTCAGGTTTTCTTGTTTAAGATGCCACTTTCTTTTCTCAGGACTCTGTGCCCTTCAACTTACACTCACTCCTAAACTTTCTTCAGTAAGAAGCAAATATATAAATATTCTTTATGCTTCTTTTCTCTGATTTATCATCCCTCTATTAGGGCTATAAAATATTCAGATTTTAAAATTTCACTACTATAATTTGTATCTTGTTCTCTGACAGAAATGCAATGTTGGAAGGAATCCCAAAGGCTATCTCTTCAATTTTTTGAGCTAAGGAAAGAGCTCTGCATCAGTCTTTATATGTGATTGGCTCCTTCTGCTTTGAACATTCCAAATTCTATTTTCAAGGCACCTATTGCATTTGGAAGGCTGGTTAGAAAATGTTTCTTCATACTGGTCTGAATATGCCTTCTATATTTTTTTCTCATGGTTCTTGCTTTCTGGAACTCGTATAGACTTAGATCTGCTTGATTTCTTTTATAGTGTGAAATAGAAATGGTCAGGACAACTCAAGACTCAGATAAAACAAATTTCATTAATTTTTCCTACCATTATCTTTCTTTCCAAAATCATTATCTTGGTTTCTCTACTTTCCATGACCTAGTCAAAGCCAATCTCTTAGGCTTATCACCTACTCGTCTTTGGACTTGAGGTCATTCACTGTTTCCCAAAATTGGCTTACATATTTCTGCTTTTCTCTTACCTCTTCTAGGAATGTCCTATTAGTCCATACCCTGCCTCTCAGAATCATGCCAACACATCAAAAAGTCTTTTAAAACCCCTACTTATCCATTGAGATTATGTGCATCCCTATCAAGCTAATGGGATTTTCCCTCTTGTTTAAACCTCCATAGATCTTGCATTCATTTTAAGGAACATAAAACCATCAATATTTTGTAAACAACGTGTTCTTTGCTTCTATCCATTGACAACAGACTCTGATGCTAGAAATACTATATTGCAAAGCCTGGTGCCAAGTCTTGCATGTAAAAGAGTACTCACCAAAACATATAATTGTTGGACTTTGCTGATGTAAATTCACCAAAATTTAAACACAAAAGAGAAAATACGCTTTAGACAAGAGGGAAAAGAACTGTAGCAGGTTGTCACTGTCCGGTTAGATTTTTTTGCTGTTGTTGAGTTAGCTGGTTGTGCTGGTTACTTTCTTTAAAAAAAAAAAAAAAAAAAAAAAAATTTTTTTTTTTACATTTATTTATTTTTGAGAGACAGAGAGAGACAGCATGAGCAGGGGAGGGGCAGAGAGAGAGGGAGAGACGGAATCAGAAGCAGGGTCCAGGCTCTGAGCTGTCAGCACAGAGCCTGATGTGGGGCTCAAATCCACAAACCGTGAGATCATGACCCGAGCCGAAGACGGACGCTCCACCAACTGAGCCACCCAGGCCCCCCTGTGCTGGTTACTTTCTAATCCTCCCTGTACTGCCTAGCCCATGTCCACTCTCCGTTCTTCTCTGCCTTTTTCCATGGCTCCTCCATGGTGCCCACACTCACTGGGTCCTGGTAATACTGTCTTTTATCCTTTTTTTCCTCAATCCTAGTGGTGGAAACAGCCTTTATTATGATAGTCATATCATTGCTTTATTATTTTTTTTATTGTTTGTACCCCAGTCCACACTTTTGAAAGTGGTCCTTTCATTAACGTTGTTTACTTGAACCATTTGATTGATGTTTGAACGTTGATGGGTATGTTAATTAAATTAGTAAATTAATTTTGGGGGAAAAAAGACCCATTTTCTCTCTATTAATGACAAAAAGTGTTGAAAAACCACCCCATGTTTAAGCATGGGATTTTTTCCTTTGCAAGAACATACCTAATCCTCTCAGAAATTTGAAAGCCCCATGAAGATAGTTGTCTAGAGAAAGGTCTAGGACATTTCCTAGGACAGATAAGGGTTCAGCAACAGGGAAGTTACTGTGCTAACAGGTCCCTACATCTCAAGACAATCTATAAACAAGGTTTGTAACATGTCAAATAGGAAGTCTTCAATTAGTGGCAATCCAATTAAATTGTTTGAGAAAGATGTAGCAGGATTGGGGATTTAAAAAATAGAAGGAGGGGCACCCGGGTGACTCCACTGGTTGAGCAACCGATTCTCGATATCACCTCAGGTTGTGATCTTGTGGTCATGAGATGGAGCCCCAGGTGGGGCTCTGGGTGTGGAGCCTGCTCGGGATTCTCCCTTCTCTCTTTGTCTCTCTCTGTCCCTCCTCCATACACACACTCATGCGCGCGCTCTCTTTAAAGAAACAAACAAACAAACTTATTAAAAAAAAAAAAAGGAGAGTCTGGACCCCGAATCAAGATGAAACTTGATCTGCCACTCTTTCATACCCTTGAGCCCTTGGAGATGCCCCGCCTCAACAAGTACCCCGTACCCTACAGAGAGGACATACCTCATTTGCTCCCTTACTCAATTTTAAGACCAATCAGATGGCCGCAGGAAGTGTTGTTTCAGACTTTATGTCATCATCATTTATGCGCCAGTCCCTGGAGAAGGAGTAGGGTATGTTTGGGTCCATTACACTAGAGATAGAAGAGAGTAGCTACATTTGTTGCAGAAGGAAAGTCAAAACCAAAAACGGTTTGTAAAGTAACTGCTGTCACTAGAAGCAACCGAATCCAATCCCTTGCTGTGTCCACCTGTGGTATTTCTTCAACATCCATTTTATTGAAAGGAAGTCTGGAGTGTCCTTAGACCGCTTATCCTCAACGGCTCCTCCTCTTTTTTGACTGATTTCCTTCAGGGGTGCCTGCGTGGCTCAGTTGGTTGAGCGTCTGACTTCGGCTCAGGTCATGATCTCACAGCTCTGCGAGCTTGAGCCCCACATCGGGCTCTGTGCTGACGGCTCGGAGCCTGAAGCCTGCTTCCGATTCTGTGTCTCCCTTTCTCTCTGCCCCAACCCACTTGCATTCTGTCTCTGTCTCTCTCAAAAATAAATAAACATTAAAAAAATTTTTTTTGAACTGGTTTCCTTCAATTCTGAAATCACCTTTTTATATATGTAGATCTCTTCTTAAGGACATTTTAGACCTGAGAGGGAAGAGGAAGCTTAAAAATTACAAAATCATTTAGCATTCCTCAGAGGTCTTAAACTTTTATTTCATTAATCTGTTAGGTTACTGTTTTCCATATTTTCTCCTAATAATAGAATTGGTAATATTTTTTTTCTGGAAGATTTAGGAGGGTTCCCATAGGAGGGGCTTGAGGCATCTGGGACCCTCGGGTGATTTTTTTCTACCTCACATCAACAAAAGGGATTCAGAGTTTTCTTCTTTATTCTCAGAGTGAGTTATATCATTGCCGTTGTGCTATTTTTTTTTTTAAATAGACGCTGCATTATTTCCTGAAGGAAGTTGTATAACATCAGCAAACATCCTGCTTAAAGTCTGTTTGTATAGTGTTATTTGTTTGAACTTTTTGATAAAGTAGGGAAGAATATTTGAATACAGAAAAGGAAGTTATAATTGCATTTCAGTGCAATCCCTGCGATTTCTATCAGAAACAGGCTCACCCTTGGCTGGAATAGGGACCTAGAGGGGCTCTGTAGTCTGCTTTGGGCACAGTCACGTGGTATCTATTTCCAATCACTGAGTGGCAAATGCCAGCCCTGGGCTTTAAGACCACATTGAGAACTGAACAGTTCCCTCCTTGAAGCCAAGTGTTGGAGGCAGAACCACTAATCTATGGCTATTTAGTAGGAAATAGAAGCCAAGGGAAAGGTTTGGACTTACCCTCTACTCTTTGTCTTCTGCAGTTTTCATCTTACTGCGATTAAAGGAAATGAAGCACAGTCTGAAAGCGCCCTCTCTGGCAACTGCTAACTGCTAAATCTCTCAGGAGCACATGGATAGCACTTGGTATAGGAGAAGCCATATCCTTTCTCTTCAGTTTACAAATCCCATTAGCCTATTAGCATTTCATCACTCTGTGCAGAGTTGACTCTTTCTGCGGTGGGGTGAAGAAGCAACGGTGTGCTTTATGCAGACAGTGGGAATTCTCTCCAGCCCACAGGGGCTTTGGGGTTGTCACCATCAGCTGGTGGAATCCTCCATGGTTGCTTTCAAGTTCTCTTCCTGACTCCAACTCTAGGACTGACATTTCCAGTGCGGTGTTGAACGTTGTGTTGAACTTTCATGTTCTCTGATCTCAAGGGGACCATAGTTGTCTGAGAACTATTCATGGAAAGTGGGTTGTGCAGAGAGGCACAGGCACATCAAATCTGAACATTTTCAGTCTCTAAAAGAAGGGCATATTCTTAGGATGTAAACTGTGAACACATCCAAAGCTGCTCCTCATGGCTCGAACCTTTTTTGAGATTTATAGTTAGCATTTATTCACTGAGCATAAATAAACATAGCTCTATATAAATTAATATAACTTCACATACATAAGCTCTATGAGAGCTTCTGTTTTTGAGCCTGGCTTATAGATTTACTCAATGCAACCCCTTGCATCACAATGAAATTTAGACTTGAGAGACTGCAGATTAAAATTCAGAAAAATATTCCCCCCCCCAAAAAAAGCTAGCCAGTTAATTTCAGAGTTGGCAAGTGTGAACTTGTCTAGAACTTCCCAGGTTCTTTATTTTCATTAGCTGTTGATATGGTATTACCTGGGCCAAAATTTTATTTGTTTCTTTTTCTTTTTTTTGGTGATCACATCACTGAATCCATCCTCCTGGAAGTTCTTTTTTTTTTAACTTTATTTTTTATTTTTTATTTATTTATTTTTTAAACGTTTATTTATTTTTGGGACAGAGAGAGACAGAGCATGAACGGGGGAGGGGCAGAGAGAGAGGGAGACACAGAGTCGGAAACAGGCTCCAGGCTCTGAGCCATCAGCCCAGAGCCTGACGCGGGGCTCGAACTTGCAGACCGCGAGATTGTGACCTGGCTGAAGTCGGATGCTTAACCGACTGCGCCACCCAGGCGCCCCTATTTTTTATTTTTTAAAATTTACATCCAAATTAGTCAGCATATAGTGAAGCAATGATTTCAGGAGTAGATTCTTTAATGTCCCTTACTCATTTAGCCCACCCCCCTCCCACAACCCCTCCAGCAACCCTCTGTTTGTTCTCCATATTTATGAGTCTCTTCTGTTTTGTCCCCCTCCCTGTTTGTATATTATTTTTGTTTCCCTTCCCTTATGTTCATCTGTTTTGTCTCTTACAGTCCTCATATGAGTGAAGTCATAAGATTTTTGTCTTTCTCAGACTGACTAATTTCACTTAGCATAATACCCTCCAGTTCCATCCACATAGTTGCAAATGCCAAGATTTCATTCTTTTTGATTGCCAAGTAATACTCCATTGTATATATATACCATGTCTTCTTTATCCATTCATCTGTTGATGGACATTTGGGCTCTTTCCATACTTTGGCTATTGTTGATAGTGCTGCTATAAACATGAGGGTGCATGTGTCCCTTTGAAATAGCACATCTGTATCCCATGGATAAATGCCTAGTAGTGCAATTGCTGGGTCGTAGGGTAGTTCTATTTTTAGTTTTTTGAGGAGCCTCCATACTGTTTTCCAGAGTGGCTCCACCAGTTTGCATTCCCACCAACAATGCAAAAGAGATCCTCTTCCTCCACATCCTCGCCAACATCTGTTGTTGCCTGAGTTGTTAATGTTAGCCATTCTGACAGGTGTGAGGTGGTATCTCATTGTGGTTTTGATTTGTATTTCCCTGATGATGAGTGATGGTGAGCATTTTTTCATGTGTTGGTTGGCCATCTGGATGTCTTCTTTGGAGAAGTGTCTATTCATGTCTTTTGCCCATTTCTTCATGGGGTTATTTGTTTTTTGGGTGTTGAGTTTCATGAGTTCTTTGTAGATTTTGGATACTAACACTTTATCTGATATGTCATTTGCAAATATCTTCTCCCATTCCATCGGTTGCCTTTTAGTTTTGCTGATTGTTTCCTTTGCTGTGCAGAGCTTTTTATTTTGATGAGGTCCCAGTAGTTCATTTTTGCTTGTTTCCCTTGCCTCCAGAGACGTGTTGAGTAAGAAGTTGCTGCAGCCAAGATCAAAGAGGTTTTTGCCTGCTTTCTCCTCGAGGATTTTGATGGCTTCCTGTCTTACATTGAGGTCTTTGATCCATTTTGGGTTTATTTTTGTGGATGGTGTAAGAAAGTGGTCCAGGTTCATTCTTCTGCATGTCGCTGTCCAGTTTTCCCAGCACCACTTGCTGAAGAGACTGCCTTTATTCCATTGGATATTCTTTTCTGCTTTGTCAAAGATTAGTTGGCCATACATTTGTGGGTCCATTTCTGGGTTCTCTATTCTATTCCATTGATCTGAGTGTCTGTTCTTGTGCCAGTACCATACTGTCTTGATGATTACTGCTTTGTAGTATAGCTTGAAGTCTGGGATTGTGATGACTCCTGCTTTGGTGTTCTTTTTCAAGATTCTTTTCAGGGCCTTTTCTGGTTCCATCTAAATTGTAGGATTATTTGTTCTAGCTCTGTGAAGAATGCTGGTGTTACTTTGATAGGGATTGCATTGAATATGGAGATTGCTTTGGGTAGTATTGACATTTTAACAATATTTGTTCTTCCTATCCAGGAGCATGGAATCTTTTTCCATTTCCTTGTGTCTTCTTCAATTTCTTTCATAAGCTTTCTATAATTTTCAGTGTACAGATTTTTCACCTCTTTGGTTAGATTCACTCCTAGGTATTTTATGGGTTTTGGTGCAACTGTAAATGGGACCGATTCCTCGATTTCTCTTTCTGTTGCTTCATTGTTGGTGTATAGGAATGCAACCACTTTCTGTGCATTGATTTTATATCCTGCAACTTTGCTGAATTCATGGATCAGTTCTAGCAGTTTTTTGGTGGAATCTTTTGGGTTTTCCATATCGAGTATCATGTCATCTGTGAAGAGTGAAAGTTTGACCTCCTCCTGGCCTATTTGGATGCCTTTTATTTCTTTGTGTTGTCTGATTGCAGAGGCTAAGACTTCCAATACTATGTTGAATAACACTGGCAAGAGTGGACATCCCTCTCTTGTTCCTGACCTTAGGGGGAAAGCTCTCAGTTTTTCCCCATTGAGGATGATATTAGCGTTGGGTTGTTCATATATGGCTTTTATGATCTTGATGTATGATCCTTCTATCCCTAGTTTCTTGAGGTTTTTTATCAAGAAAGGTTGCTGTATTTTGTCAAATGCTTCCTCTGCATCTATTGAGAGGATCATGTGGTTCTTGTCCTTTCTTTTATTGATGTGATGAATCATGTTAATTGTTTTGTGGGTATTGAACCAGGCCTGCATCAGACCCCACTAAAAAGGAGAACTATTGAAAAATTTCCCTGATGAACATGGATGCAAAAATCATCAACAAGATATTAGCCAACCGGATTAAACAATACATTAATAAAATTATTCACCACGACCTGGGCCAGAATTTTAAAGAAAAAGAGCAAGGATGCAGGTATAAAATGATATTTCCTGGAGGTTTCCAACTGCCTAATCTTTTCTGAGATAAAGCTTTCAAGAACCTTGGGTCAGGGTCAAATTAGTAAATTCACATACGAGGCAGCAGCCTAAATGATATGATTTATAGGAGACCAAAAGCCCTTTCTCTTCTCAGGATGTAAGCTGTTTCCCTAACACTATTGTTGCATTACTCCATTGGACATATCTTGCTCAAGCATTTTACCCTGAGAGTTCTTACAGGCCTAAAATTACCACTTGGGAGAAATGACGGATGTGAAGGAATTTTTTTTTTTAATATTGGTTCCATACAAATTTTAGGATTATTTATTCTACGCTTGTGAAAAATGCTGGTGGTATTTTGACAGGGATTGCATTAAATGCACGGATTGCTTTGGATAGTGTAAACATTTTAATAGTGTTTGTTCTTCCAATCCATGAGCATGGAATGTTTTTCCATTTGTTTGTGTCCTCTACAATTACTTTCATAAGTTTTCTGTAGTTTTCGGAGTACATATCTTTTACCTCTTTGGTTAGGGTTATTCCTATGTATTTTATTGTTTTTGGTGCAATTGCAAATGGGGTCAATTCCTTGATTTCTCTTTCTGCTGCTTCATTATTGATGTATAAAAATGAAATAGATTTCTTTTTTTTAATTTTTTTTTTATTTTTGGGACAGAGAGAGACAGAGCATGAACGGGGGAGGGGCAGAGAGAGAGGGAGACACAGAATCGGAAACAGCCTCCAGGATCCGAGCCATCAGCCCAGAGCCTGACGCGGGGCTCGAACTCACGGACCGCGAGATCATGACCTGGCTGATGTCGGACGCTTAGCCGACTGCGCCACCCAGGCGCCCCAAAAATGAAATAGATTTCTATACATTGATTTTATATCCTGCGACTTTACTGAATTCGTGAATCAGTTCTAGCAATATTTTGGTGGAATATTCTAAACCTTTCCAGCACAAGGAACCCTGCTAAGACATCTCCCATCCTTGATATCTGATCAACCTTGATATTTGATCAAGTTCTTTATCACAACTCCAACTTCTGCCTTTGATTTCTAAGTCCTTGATCTGTCTTTCACAAGAATCATGTTACATCAGTTTAGCAAGAATCTTCCTAACCCTTGGCATCTTCTCTTAGCAATTTTCCAGACCCTGACTCTTTACTGTACTTCTTGGCTATAAATGCCTGGCTGTCTTTGTTGTGTTCGGACTTGAACCCCATCTTTCTCCTCTATTGCAATACCCCATCACAATAGCCTTGAATAAAGTCTTCTTTATATTTTAATAAGTATCAGTGATTTGTCCATAACACGTGAAACAAGTATGTCAGCAAACAAACAGAAATCAGCATGAAAGGTAAATAAACTAAAATTTAGGGTGATGACAGGACTGTCAGAGTACCTCTCCTCCCCTATCAAACTTTGTGCCCTCTGTCATCCCTTAAAAAGAACACCATTTCCTTGAGATCTACCACTTGGAGGGTGCTCATCTATGCAGTAGTTTTACAGTCTACTATTTTATTTTAATAGTCAGCCAAATTGACTATTAAAACACAATAGCACATTAAGACCATTGCTGCACTGCTGGAGAAAAACAGAGGAAGAAGAAGGAAAAAGAACATCTTCTAGCTATTGGCACAAAGTAGCTCAGCCTAGTAAGAGAAGCCATGACAGAACAGAAGCAAAATATCTTTGCTTACATTAAGGACTAACATGAAAGAAAAAAAAAAAACAACACTGGTCTTCTAAAGCAAGATGGCTCTGGTCTCATTGGAAAAATTCCAACTAAATATTCACAACTTAGAACTGAAATACCAAGAGCCATTTAAGGGGAAAGATATGAGAGAAAGGTAAAAATAAGACAAACAAACATAAAAAAACCATCTCCTGTTTATTCTATTATTAGATCTGATTTCAGGAAAACCTTCAATTATCAACTTATTTTCCTATGCTCCACCATCCTGACTTGACTACTCCAAAGGTGATTGTTCTATGAGGCACAAACCACTCAACTGCATGGAACAGCTAACCCCTTTTAACAAGTTTCTAAGTTTTGATACCTGAAGATAACTAGACCTTCCTCAGTGCACCCCCACAACACCCCAGCCTTAATCTACTGGTCATTGGTCAGAACTTCTACCCTGTTTCTCACCTCACTGGTATATTCAGAGGGCCGGGGGGGGGGGGGGGAGAGTTTGCCTTAAGAGGGATCTTTTCCCAACCTCAAAGAAATCCTAGCCTTGATTTCTTGTCCCAAGAAAGATCCTAATTCATCAAGGAAGAATCTGTTTTTCACGTTTGAAATACCACTGTAGAGAAATCTGAGGATCTGATTCCTAACCCAAGATCCATTAATAACTAGCTATTCCATATGTGAAATGCCTAGGTACTTTGATATGCTGATTCCACTTCTAGGAATTTATCTTTCAAATATTCTCTGACATGTAAAAAATGCTATTTGGACAAAGGTATTAAATACTACATTGTAGCAACAACAAGAGTTATGAAACAACACAAATTTCTGGCAGTATAAGGCGAGCCAAAATAATTTTGCTACACTAGTATATTGAAATGTTTTGCAGGTACTAAAATGAATAAAGACATTCTATATACAAGAAATAGTGTTGTTTTTTTTTTTACTTTTTTAAAGTTTATGTATTTATTTTGAGAGGGAGAGAGAGAGAGAATGTGAGTACAGGAAGGGCAGAGAGAGATGGAGAGAGAATTCCAAGCAGCCTCCATACTGTCAATGCGGAGCCTGATGCAGGCACTAGATCACACGAACCATGAGATCATGACCTGAGCCAAAATCAAGAGTCAGCAGATAAACTGACTGAGTCACCCAGGCACCCCACAAGTAGTATTGTTAAGTGGGAAAATTAAAGTGCCAAAGAGTAAAGTGTCTGTTTCATTTATGTTTATATAATTATCTCTTGGGGAAAAAAATAAAATAAATAAATAAATAAAAGAAACCTATAATAGTGCTTGCTCAGGGGTAAAAACAAGTTAATTTTTATGTTTCAAACTTGGTATTTTGCGAATACTCCATACTATTCATTACCTATTCAAAAATCTATTAAAAATATAAAATAAAGTAAAAGTATTATAACATTACTTTAAAATTACTATAAAAGATAACTCCTTATTTTCTGAAATATGAGTAATTTTAGCCATATTCACACAAAAAAGAAAATGATAGACCAATCTCATGTATGAACATATTAGATTTTATTATATGTAATTGCTGATTTTTGACTATTTTTGAGCTACAAAATTAGCCATTTCATGTGGTTCCACCTAATAGATAAAAAAAATTCTAAATAAGATTTCAGCATATAGAATTCATTAATATATAAAGTATATAATATACTCTGGCCAAGCAGATTTTTTTAACAGGAATGCAAAAAGAATTTAATAACCCCAAATCCATAAATTAAATGAGAAACTCATATGATCAAATCAAAATATATTAAAACACCTTTAATAAAATTTAACAGCAAACCTAAGAAAGAGATAAGATAAGCTAGGAAGAAAACTGTATTTTATAAAGGCTATTTAGGTAAAAGCAAAAATACAAAAAGAGTAAAATTATTTAAATTAAGATCAAGAACTAGATAGGTATGTTCTTGTCCCCATTGATATTCATCATTGTCTTAGAAGATCTAAGGAGAGAAGAATATAAAATTTTCAATTAAAATTGAATAAATTATATTTTTTACTGTAGTAAAGGAAATGAATGAGAATTGTTAAGAGAATGTGGTAAGTTTGCCTAATATAAGATAAATATTCAAAAACCAACAACAAGTATCTAGAAATTAAAATGGGAAAATAAGTCATTATGAGAGGAACATACAAAAAAGCAAAATATGTAAGAATAAATTTAATAAAAGTGGAACAGGACATATGTAATAAAAAATATAAGGTGGCCTTCATTTGTTTCAGTAAACTATAAACATATTTAATTGTAAATTAATTATCAATTTTATTTTATTATATTATATATTATAATATATATTATGTGTTAATTTTCATATTATATATTATAAATATATTCCTAAGAGAAAAACATTTAGTAATAAATGTAACAAGAATGGAGAAAGATATATATATAACAAAAACTATAAATATCGTTAAAGGACACAGAGGTTTGGAAAAAATAGGAATATATTTCAGATTTTTGTAGAGCAAAAATTGTCAGTAAAAATGTCATAGAAGTGTCAATCTTCCATAGTTAATATGTAAGTGTGATTCAACTGCAATTAGAATCCCCAAAGGTTATTGTTAATTAGGAAAATAATTTTAAAATTTATATAGAATGAAGGCCTAGGAATAACTAAAGAAAGATTTCAAAACAATTGTGACAGAAAATTTGCTATGTCAACTGTCAGAACGTACAACAAATCTGCCCTGATTAAATGAACCTATGTAACATAATATTGAATAAATTCAAAAACATAAAATAATAGAAAAGATCAAAAAGGAACTCCAGTCATTTGATATGTACTGAAAGTGGCATAGCAATTCATTGGGAACAAAATGTTTCATAATTAGTGCTGACACACCTCACAATGCATCTTGGACAATATTAGTTGGTCCTCTCTTGTATATTGCATGCAAAATAAATCTCAGATGAATTAAATCATTGAATACATAAAAAATTAAGTAATCAACATTTTTACTGTTTATTTATTTTTAGAGAGATATTGTGAGCAGGGGATGGACAGAAAGAGAGAATCCCGATCAGGCTCTGTACTGTCAGTGTGGAGCCTGACGTGGGGCTTGATCCCAAGAACTGTGAGATCAGGACCTAAGCCGAAATCAGGAGTGAGACACTTAAGCAACTGAGCCACCCAAGATACCCCAGTAATCAATATTTAGAAGAAAAATCAAAGTAGTAACAATTTCACATTGAGATCATTTTAAACACGAACCCACAAATGATACTAAAGCATATAATAGATGTTTTAGGCAAAAAATATTTAACTCTTTTGTCTATCAAGGGAGATATTATTTTAAAAAACAGTAAACAAATAATAGATTTGGGGCAAACATGCTATATAGAAGAATTTATAAATGACTCTCTTTGAAATGGACAGGAGTAAACGAACCAATAGAAAATGGGCAAAAGTATGGGAACATCTATTGAAATATCACCTTATGATTTTATCTTATTTCTTAAAATAAGCAAAAGAATATAATTGGCATTTTAATAAAACAGGTATTTGTGTCTTTTCATCCTTAATTGGCCATTTGAAACATGTGTAGTTACCATTCCTGGATTCGGATGGCTCTGAGTGGTTAAATCCTTGAGATGCTCTGTGTATATTGGTATTCCTTGGAAGGGTAAATAACACCAATAGCCCAAGAGTTTTTGTGAATGGTCTGCCACTTTTTTTGTCCTTCAAAATGCTTTCTTGTCATTGATGCCCAGAAAAGATTGTATCAGGCAAAAATATTTGACCCCATTGCTCAATGTGGACTTAATTTCTTGAAAAGAATGAAGTTTGGGGGTTTCTTGATCTCTACTCTGGCGAGTGGTATTTTCCTTCTTGTGACTTTAGAAAATCCATCTAGTCAAATGACCAAAACTAAATTTGCCTTTCCTAACGTGAGAAGAAAATGGCAGACAAGTAGTAAGGGGTGGTTCCACTGAAGGACTTGACCTCCTTTGGCGATAAGAGCAGAGGATTTTGGAGTTAAGAAGATTTGTGTTTTAATCCAACATTTACCACTTACATATCGAGTGACCTTGACCAAGTTACCTCACATCTCTAAAGGTTGGTTTCTCCAGCTATGTAAATGAGGAAAATGCTAGTCCTTCATAGGATTATTGTAAGGATTACATGAAATAATGTATGTAAATCTCTTAGCAGGAAAATTAGCTGAATTCAAAATAGCTATTATTTATCGACACCGTTACTATTGGTCCAGATGTCGTAGTTGCTATAATCGTCCATGTTTTTGCTATTTAGTATATTTTAGTAAGTATGCATTTACTTTATAACATATAGTTATTTCATATGTTATATATATATCTTTAAATTATAAATTGATTTACAATTTAAATATAAATTTATATACTCATACAATTTAACAACCTTAATAGGCAAATCATATTACTGTATGAATAACAAAATTAATTATAAAAATGACTATTATTATAATATAAAATGTATTATACACATACTACACACACACTGAATACATATATCTCATATTCATATGAGACGTAGAGATCCTTGCCCGGGTTTCCTTTTTCTCGGCCAGAGTCGTTTTCCCAGCTCATGTGGCTGCTGCTGGCTATCTATTTTTCACACACACACGCATACACTCGAACTGAGAAAGAAAGAAAAAAGAAACAAAGAGAGAGAGAGGGGGGGGGGAGGAGGGAACTATTGGCATACTGATGTCATTGTCTCTCCTAAAGTCAGCCTGTCCTGCTCACCTTGACTAGCTGTTTACAGCTGGCAGGAGGAAATGTCATGTGCAAAGGCTAACTGTTCCACTATTCACTTCAGCTGGAGTCCTGGGTTGGCCAGACCTGTTAGGAGCCACAGGAATCAGTATTTGGCACCAGTGTGTTCTGGGCCAGGTAGGGGGAGGAGTGAGAGAATGATGGAGGTAACATTTGGCCAACAGCTACTATTTTGAAAGGCCAGAGGGAGGTCCTGCAGGTTTGGCTCATTTTCCAATTTTGGAAAAAGAATTTCCACGTGTGTGTGTGTGTGTGTGTGTGTGTGTGTGTGAGGTAATCTTTGTAGAACTAAAATAAATCTCTGAAAATAAAAATATAAGAAGGATCAGGATTTCATTTTTATTCTTGGTAGCAAAACATGATTCAGGATAATGATTATCTACCAGATCAAAATACAGTGCTTCATAGTTCAAAATCATTTTTATGTACATCATCATCTGACTTAATGGGACTTCCTAACATCTTAATAATGAAAGGTCAAGAGAAAGTTCCTGTCATAGCCATTTATCTGTTTGGTGTAACTGTCTATATTGGAAGTTAAGCTGAGGGCCGTGCGGGTGGCTCAGTCAGTTAAGGGTCTGTTGATTTAGGCTCAGGTCATGATCTTGAGTTTCGTGAGATTGAGCACCACGTGGGGCTCTGCACTGACAGCTCAGAGGCTGCATGAGAGTCTCTCTCTGCCCCTCCCCTGCTTGCATGCCCTCTCTCTCTCTCTCTCTCTGTCTCTCTCTCTCTCTCAAAATAAATAAGTAAACTTAAAAGAAAAAGTGAAACTGAGAGTGAACTTCGCCTGTATGGACCATGCAACCAAAAGCCATGATGTGCTTCAGTGTAGCAGCAGCAGATGCCGTCCTACTGTAGTGGAGATCAAGGGCAGAATTTGGTCCACCTTCGTCTCATTCCTCAAGATTCCTCTAAGATCTTTACCTTCTTGGATAGCTTCCTCAAATTCTTTGAGTTACCCTTATATCCCTTCCCCAATACACTGAATTGGCAACATTGAGCCTCCATAATTATCATGAAAGTGCGCATTAAGCAGATTTGGGCTTGCATACACAAAATAGTTTATGTTTGTGAATGGAAGACTTATACCTGCCACATGAGTATTTTTTTAATGTTTGTTTATTTCTGAGAGAGAGAGAGACAAAGCAAGAGCCGTGGAGGGGCAGAGAGAGAGGGAGACACAGTCTGAAGCAGGCTCCAGGCTCTGAGCTGTCAGCACAGAGCCCCACATGGAGTTCAAACCCACAAACTGTGAGATCATGACCTGAGCCAAAGTCGGACACTTAACCGACTGAGCCACCCAGGCCCCCAAGTATTTTTTTATAATACTTGGGAGAGATAGCACGGAGAAAGCTAGTCAGATGACATTTATTCCCAGAAGTAATTTTTAATATTATAGTGCAGTTTTTATTTTAACCGGTTTTAGTCAATGATCAGGATCCTGAAGATACAACCGGAAAGCAATTGCTTTTGTTTTTTCACCACTGTCCCATTCACGCTACCCTGTGATCTCTTGTTTTCCAAACACTGTAGGCAGGGGCTGGCTGAACTTCATGAGCTATTCCAGTGATTATTATTATTAATTTTATTAAGTTTATTTTTTAAGTCATTAAAAATTCCAGTGCCCCCTCAGGTCAAAGTTGCAATTTCTTACTACATTTAAAACTACCCCAACCTCTGGTCTAGGCCTCATAGTAGAGAGTGGGTCTCAACTTTCTAGCTTGCTCCTCTCTTCTTCTCTCTCCTATATTTTACCGCTCCTGCCTCCTTCAGTGGTTGGCCAGTTGGTGGAAGGAAAGATAAGGGACAGATGCACCTTACTTGTGAAGCACACTTCATACTCTAGTGCCTTCTGGGAAAAATCAACTCCCTTTGAAACAAACCTTGCTTATTTGTAAGGCATTTTTGTGGGTTCTTACAGACTCTTAAAGCTTACAGAACATTCCACTGACAGCAGCGTTTTCAAGATAACTACTTAACACTGTCCCTCACCCCAGCCACTGACTTCCTTGTGGCCCAATCCTCTCACAGGTCCTGATGGATAGAGCTATTTTTAAGACCACGCACATCTAGCTCCCTTCTGGGCCTACATCTGGCCTTCAGGATGTAAACACACATCCTTGACCTATCAAATTTTGGAAGTGCAAACCCTTCTCAGAGCACTCCGGTCTCTTCATTCCACAGCTCAGGAAAACACTCTATTTTTCTTCTCAGATTGAGATGTTTTAGTCATAAGGTACCAGCCATTTTATTCCACAGTTTCTAGGGAATATATGTCAGGTTATCTGAGGGGTTCATTCGAAGTCCCTGACCACTTATGGTGAGTGAACACCTCTCCTCCCTTACCTCTAAAACATTCTCTCTCTCTCTCTGAAGACTCTTCTACCTTTCTCAAATCTCTACTGAATTCTTAGTCTTTTTTATACTTATTGGGAGAACTAATATTGGTATAACTGGCTCTTAAAAAATGTAGCTTTATTAAAGTCTATTTTACATATAATAAAATGTACCCATTTGAAGAGTATAGGAACCAACCTGTAACCACCACCATAGTCAGAGGCAAAGAGTATTTTCACACTTAAAAACGTTCCCTCATACCTCTTGACAATTAAACCCCAACCCATCTATCTCCAGGCAAGCACTAATCTGCTTTTCTGTCATTATTGGTTAGTTTTTACCTGTTCTAGAATCATATACATGATACCTGTTCTAGAATCATAGAATGTATATATTCCTTTGTGTTTGTCTTCTTTCCCTTAACACAATGTTTCCGTGAACCATTTATGTATTCTTGCATGTTTTAGTAGTTTGTTCATTTTTTATTACTGAGTAGTGATCCATTTTTAGATACACCATACTTTGTCTATCCATTCACATGTTGATGGAAATTTGCATTATTTTCAGCTTTTAGTGCTATGAATAAAGCTATTATACACACTTGTGTACAAGTCTTTGTATGGGCATATGTTTATACTTCTTTTGAATAATAACTAGAAGAATAATTACTGGGTCATAGGGTAAATGTACATTTAGCTTCTTTTTTTAATGTTTATTTATTTTTGAGAGAGAGCAAGAGAGAGGGGGGAGGTGCAGAGAGTGGGAGACAGAGGATCCAAAGCAGACCCGGCATTGACAGCAGACAGCCCGATGCAGGGCTCGAACTCACAAACTGTGAGATCATGCATGACATGAGCTAATGTTGGATGCTTAACCAACTGAGCCACTGACTTCCCGAATTTATAAATTCTACAGATACAATCTTGTACCTTACTTAACATGAGGTTGCTTAGCCCCTAATAGTCTTAGTTCGGGGCTCTTAGTGGATACTCTGAAACAACAGGAACATTCATATTTAATTAACACATATAACAATCAACTTAACATTTTTCCCTTAAACTACAAGATTGAAATACTTGAGAAGGTAAGAATCATGTCTTATTTATTCTTTGTTCCTCCAGGTACCGTAACTGGTCACATGGTAGTGCCATAGAAAATATCAGTAGAACTAAAATTTAGTGGCTTTAAATGCACTGAACACTGCTTGAACCCCACAAATACAGTTGTGTTGGTTATTACTTCGGCTATGTAAAATTTAATGATTTAAACTTGAAGTTAGCAAAATCCATAAACCCAAGTCAAAAATGGCACTGCTATGTATCCACATTTCCTCACTGGTCAGCTCTAAGACGTCTTTTCAGTTCCCGAGATAACTGAAGTAGAATACCCCAAGTAGAATAAAATAATAAGACAAAAGGGAAAAAGAAGAAAAGTTGACAAAGGTACATTTATTTTATTTTTTCTTCCTATCTTCTGGACCTCTGAGGCTGCACCATGAGTTGGAACATGTATTAGATTTGGCACGCAGCCATTTTTCTCCCAGGCTATAATTTCAGAAAGCCTTGTCTGGGGAGAAATGACCTTTCAGCCACTTCAAAGACATCTCCTCCCTCACACCTACATGCCGGGCTTACTGGCACTAAGACAGTCCTCTCAATTAGAAAGAAGACTTCTAAATGGTATCTCCTGGGGTCACCTCAGGCTTGCGTGGGTGACCTCTGCAGCCAGAGGGAGAAATGCGACTACATACGAGTCGAAAGTTGAGTCATGAGGCTAGAAGTGAACAGGAAAATGAAAACGAGAATACCACCACATTTCAATGGAGAATATTTTCTGAATAGTGTACAGAGAGTTCTGAATATACCTGGAATAGTCCAGTTGGTCAAACAAGTGGCGGCTGGCTGTTTCTCGAGACTTGGCCCTGTAGTTCTCTGATCCCAAAGGCACTTAACCTTTTCAAAGATCAAAGGCATCCTATTTTTTTTTTCCCTTAGTTTACCTTGCCTTGTTCTTTCTTTTCTGATTTTCCATCCACCCTTCTACGGTATCACTTCAGCTTTAGCAGGGAGTTGAGAAAGGTAGTTACTGGGGAGACAGGCAATCTTACCACAATTTGATCTGTTCGAATAAGCCACCCTTTATCTTATTCTGCCAGTTGTAGTCAAATGCAGCTATTTAGTGTTCTATCACATGTGACATTGATGGGTAGAAAGAAAACAAACAAACAAACAAGGGATACTTTTATCTTACAAATGTGATGGAGGGACCCTCACCACTGATACAACTGCCTGAATTCCCCCAGGAGAGACGTTGAGAGGCTATATTACTTTACTCAGATTTCTGGTTTCTATGGCCAATTTAATCAGTGCCCTTACAAAGATTTGTACAAACAGATTTCATTCAGTGGGCTATGCAAGGAAAAGTGGTTAATATGTTAATAGGAAAAAAAGAAAGAAAGCTAGCTTAATTTTTTACCCTCCGCCATATTCTTATTTTAGAAGTGTGAAAGAATTAGGGATACAAAACTAAACTATTCTGAAAATAATGAAACATGGGTTTAAAGCTGACCTCAGGGTGAAGAGGAGGAAGTAAACTTAAAAGCAAAGGAAACAAGCACAAAGAAAAAGGCAGATTAGGTAAGACTATGCACCACTGTAAAAAACTCTGCATAAAAGACGATAAGGAATTCTAGGAAGTTGGTAAGAAAGAATATGGTAAAGGCGAATGTCCTAAAATGGCAGGGTATCATGTTTAATTAAAAAAAAGAAGATGCCTATAGAACCATTGTGTTCCGTAAAAATTAAATATATGCACATGTGTGTGTTATTGATGGTATAAACCATATATATCATGGACTTTTGTATGTTAATTCAGTGATGGTAATTGCAACTCTAGTTTATACATTCATGTATAAGATTCTATAATAAGTTTACATTGATAAAATGATGTTGATGGATTTAACAGACTTTTAATTTGGCCAGTGGTATTCAGATTTTCATTACTATAGTGAAGCTTTTCAGAACATTCTCTTCACACCTATCCTGAGCATTTCCATAGGATAAATTTCTAGAAATGGAATTGCTTGTCATAAACTTAAGCACATTGTAAAAAGCTTCCTGTGTACTCCCTAAAACAATCTCCACCAGCCCTGAACCAGATTATACTCTCACCAGCAAGGCATAACTGTGATTCCCTAAGACTCTCTATCAATATATTTTCTCATTTTATTATAAATTTTAATTTGCCTCTGTGAAAGCAAAGAGGCCTGTTGATACACTTCGCCCATTTTAATTTGGTGTTTTAAGTGCATTTCTTTCTGGGACATCTGGCTGTCTCAGTCTTAGAGCATGCGACTCTTGATCTCCAGGTTATAAGTTCGGGTCCCACGAGTCCCACATTGGGTGTAGAGATTACTTAAAAATAAAATCTTAAAAAAATACATTTCTTTTTGATCTGTGTATCTGTTAAGGATTATATTTGGCTTCATTTAAAAGACTATCCATCATACAGTGCCTTTGGTAAAAAAAAAAAAAAACCTTTTATTTTTCTCTTATAAAGAGAAGTCTACATCCAGGCTCCTTTCTTTCCATTCATCTATCCTTAGCTCAGGGCTTTTGATCTCTTGCTTACTTCCCTATTGTCACAAATGTCTGTGCCATCTCCAGCATTGGGAAAGTGCGCCAGGTATGAAGGGGGAAAGGGCAAAAGCAAAAAGCCTGTGCCTGCTGAGCTTGCTCCATTTTCCTTGAACCCATCCTCCAGCCTTCCCCCCCACACCCCTCCAGCCTCCCCCACACATACCCCTCCAGTCTCCCCCAACACATACTTCTCTAGCCTCCCCCACATCCCTCCAGTCTCCCCTAACACATACTTCTCTAGCCTTCCACACATACCTTTCCAGTCTCCCCCTCCCCACATGCCCCCTCCAGCCTCCCCCAACACACACCCCTCCAGTCTCCCAACACCACCTGTGACTTCCACTAGCTTCCTATTGGTCAGAGCTATGGCACATGGCAACTCTTGTCTGAAAAGGAAGATAAGAAGTAAAACTAGAAGTACATGTTGCCTTCCGACACCCCCAAAATTAATAAATAAGTAAAATCAAGTTTCTCGTAATGGAGAGAACAATGGATTTTGGCTAGCCACCGGTAATGTTGGCCATACTTTCAAAATATTCTTGCATACCGAAGGTAGTTTTTGTCTTTTGTTTTTAAATGTCATTTATTCTTTTATCAATATATATTTGTGAATATTTCGACAATTTTTATTTACTTTTACGATTGCTATCAAATTTTTAAATCTTTTCACTTAGAGATTTTTTTGTCTGTTTCCTTTCTGACTCTATCTTTCTCTGTGTAGATATATTAATATTGTTCACCACATTACTGGTTTTCCCCACCTCCAAGTGCACATAGCAGGGTTGTACCTCCCATTAGTCTTGAGTGGTGCCTATGACTATTTTTGGTCAGTAAGTTGTGAGTGGAAGTGTGTTTGCAATATTAAATACATGCATACATATTTTTCCCAACTGTAATCTTTACTTATGTATTCAGTCATGATCTGTCTAGGTATGATAGGCTGGATCATGCTACAGTAACAAATAATCCCCAGCTCTTGGTGGTTTAAATCCACAAAGGTTTATTCCTCCTCAAGATAAAGTCTACGGTGGGTTGACTGGGGCTTTCACTCTGTCAGATTGCTCACTGGCTCAATCCCTTCAGTGTTCAGCGACTCGAAACCCTTCCCGAGTCATTTCGCAGGCCACAGCAAGTAACGTGGGTGGATGCAAACTTCTTCAGGAATTAGGGAAATAGAGTTCTATCAGTCCCTAAAGATGGAGAGTAGAGGTGCCAGAAATTGACGAATACAAATATAGGATGCCCAGTTAAATTGGATTTTCGTACAAATCAATAATTTCTAGTATAAGCATGCCCCCATGCAATATTTCAGACATGTTTATAGTTTTTAAAATTGGCTGTTTTAACTGAAATTTAAGTTTAACTGGGTGTTCTTGGTTTTATCTAGAAACCTGAGCAGAGAATTATTAATATTTAGTGAAGAGCACGAGTAACAACTATAGCCTCGCTTTCTTGCCATAAGTTAGAGATGTGGTATTATGCTGCTTTTCCCTTCCCCGATGCAAGTTTCTAAGCATTCCAATATGCTTTTGATTGCCTTCATTATATTTCTTAATTTGTCAGTCACATTCTTGTAACAATTATAACCATGAACCTTTTATAACCAGTTTTTTCCTTTTTGTGTTAGGGTTTCATCAATATCACATCTACTGACTTTTGATGAGCATATCAATTGGAGATTTTTCTCTAGTTTGTCTAAGTTTTCTTACAATACTTCTTTATAGTAGTAGAAAATTTGCTTTGACTCACTATATTCATTAATTGAGTATAATTAATCAAATTACATACTAATTTAAGCATAGTTTTTTAAATGTCTGACCTGTTCTTCTGTGTGTTCATTCTTACAGTAAGAGGTTTTTTTTTCCCCAGCAGTGGGATTAGAGATGAGTTTTATAAAAGGTGATAACTGATGGGGGCCATTTTTTCACTCATTCTGTAAATATGGAGGAAGAAGGGAAAGTTTATTTTTGCTGGACTTCGTTTTGGTTCTGCAGCAGAATGTAGAGGAAGGGAGTGGAGAGGTATTTTTGCTTTCATTTGTTTGTTTGACTTGTTTTGGCTTGGAGTAGGGAATTTGATATCTCTGCAGAAAACTTTTCTTTGTGTATTATTGGCAACCCTGAGGCAAGCGGGCAGGCAGGGCAACCCCCTTTCCCTGGAGAGCTCCTTTTTCCTGGAGGCAGCCTTGGCCCCTCCTTTGGCACCATATGCAGGTACAGAGTGTTTGCCATTCTAGGTCCCAGCTTCCTCTAGCCTTGAGGCACTGGCAACCTGTTCCCGGGCATAAATGAAATTGAAATGTGCCTCTTTCCTCCTCCCCCTCCTCCTCCTCCCCCTCTCCCCCTCCTCCTCCCCCTCCCCCCCTCCTCATCCTCCTCCTCCCCCCTCCTCCTTCTCCTCCTCCTCCTCCTCCTCCTGTTCATACTCTCCTGCACTTCTCAGCAAGCTTTAAATTAGGGAAGGCAATGATAGCCTTTGGCTGACTATTCTTCCCATTACTTAGCATCTACAAGCAGCATGATGAGACATCAATTGTTTTTTCTTTCAAATTAGCACCCTTTGCATCTGAAGTGGATTAAGGGGTAGCCAGTCTCAACAGTTAGTCAGAGGTGCCTCATTGTGGAGCAAAAATATCCCTAGAAACCAGTGATGAGGTGCAGGACAGGCTGCTCCAGAATGCTCCACTTCAATGTGCAGATTAGTTCGAGCTGAAGACAATAGGGCCCAAGGAGATTTGCCTCTCCCTTAACTGCCTAAAATTTAGAAAGCCTAGTCCAGGAAGAGAACTATCAACCAGAGAGAGCCACAGAGTACCTGCTAGGTATGGTAAACTGGGTTTTGCTGGCACAGCCTGATTCTTCAATTTCTTCTCTGTGCCCCATTGTCTCTGAGTGGCGTGCCAAGCATTTGTTTACCAAGCATTTGCTCTTCCCATCTTCCTGTGAATTGCTCCCTTCCCCTTTGAGGCTCCAGACCCCACAAACCCCCTTCTCCTTAGCTCAGGATGGCACAAAAACCTTAATTGCCCGACTGAGTGTCGGGGCATCTCAATCTTTGGAGTTTCCACATCATATCTTTGGGGATCCTGCACGAATGAAATTAAAATTTGTTTTCCCCATGTTAATCTGTTTTGTGTCAATTTCACTATTAGACCAGCCAAAGAACCTAGAAGGGAAGAAAGGAAAAGTTTTCCTCCCCTATGCATGAAAAAAAAATCCTGTATTTATCATATATTAATAAATGCTTCTCATATATTAAAAATAGGGGTTTAAAGGGACACCAATTTACTACCCTGCCCAGTGTTAGCATGTATCTTGGTCTGGTCCTGATCTGTGGTTTTTTTGTAGAAATTCCTTGAAGTTTGAGCTCTGGGGCTGGGACCATTTTTCTAAATTTCAGGGCGGATAGAATACCTCCACTCTTCCACTTTTATATTCACTTGAACTTTCCAGTGTAGATCTAAAGATTTAATCATATGATTTTTCAAGTTGCCATACTATTTGGATCTATCTATCCACAAGCTTTAAAAATGTTGGCTTTCATATATAAACCTTGACATGCATTTCTGACCCCAAAATGAATTTGTCTGCCAAGTTGTTTAAGCTGTATTTTTTATGGCCTGTTGATCTATCTGAAAAGTCTCATACAGGTTGTCAGCATTGTAGGCAGAAGTTCTGAGCATGGCTGGACTTTGATGTTCCCAGGTTTTTTGTGTTTCATCACAAAGGTTTAAAATCACCTGAACTTGTCCTTTAGAAATGTAGGGAGTAGTGGGACAAATCAAAGAATAAGTATAGCCAGACAATAAATCCTAGCTCCAGTATTTTATTGTAAAGTAGTATATATAATACTTGGATAACTCCTTCATTCCTAATCAGCTCAAATTTCTAATTTGCAAATTGTTGTAACTATACCCACCTTAGAGTGTTCTTCTGAGGATTAATCAGTAACTGACAGACAGGAATTCTCTGTAAGTGGAAACTATCATTCCTATCCGAATTTTCATGCGGTGGTATGATTTCAGAGTTGGTTTTCACATCAGCAGGTGCACCAAAAGTCACCCAGAAACAAATAATGCTACAAACAATGGCACCAACAACTCAAAAATCCATTGGAATGGGCCTGTGACCTTGACTTGATTAACACAACTGCTGGACATTTTCCACCAGGAAGCCCCCTTCCAGCATTTAACCAATTTTCAAATCAAATAAACCAAACCATGTTCAAATTTTCCTAGATATTTGCAGATATCCAAGAGTGGCTCTGTTTGAATTTTTGTCAGAGCTGTGAGTTCTCAGAACCGTGCTCAGAATAGCTGCCTCCATGATTACATCCCGCCTTTAAATTCCTGCCATTCTTCTGTCGCGTTGACCCCATCCTCTATTGTCCTCAGGATCATCTCTTCCCCTGTGGGGGCCGTGCTCTGCCTTGGGTGCCCAGAGGACCCGCAGGCTCAGCCTCACCACCCCTTCCTAGGCAGCCTGTCCCCCATGATGCTGAACAGCAGCTTCACCCCGACTTTTCCCTGCTTGAAAGCCGCTGCTGGTTCTTTCACATCTGAGGGCACACATAATGAGAAGCACTGATTCAACCCAGTGGGAGGATTCAAAGAACAGCCTGAGGGAGAGGTCAATGAGATAGAACACAGGAGCCTTCTGGCTTCATTTAACCTTCCCTCAAAAATCAGGGGCAAGTTTCTTCCTACTAGAAGCAACATGATTGAGGTGGTACTTTTAGATATGATAAGTTTGTCCTTTGAATGATAACACATCAAAAGGTCATTGTTGAAGGCTTCCTAAAACAGGAAGGTTTGTGTGCGGGTGACAGAGGGATAATGAAAGAAATTCCTATTCCAGTAAAAGTTAAAAGAGAAATATGACTAATAGAGTCTTTAAGAAGTTATTCAGTGGCTCTCACCAATATTTCTAGCACTAAAGTTCTGAAATTATCAGATTATTAGCACCTCTTGGGAGTGAGTTATGCCTCAGGAAATTCAATTAAGAGACAAGCCCTCTGGATATATTTAGAATTTATTACAAACACGTATACATATATTAGGTGTCAAATACAAAATAAAAAAGGCTCTTGGATCTTATGTATTATGAAAATGCATACTACTTTTGGAGGAAAGGAATTAAAGCTCACCTACACACACACACACACACACACACACACACACACACACACAGCCCATTTGGGAGCTTGAATCCAGTGCCCTTCTTTCATTTGATATTAAGTCTTTAATGGATGTGCTTATTTTCTTTATCATATCCGCAAACTGCTCCTTTCCAAGAATTCCTTATCTGGGAGGGAAGCCATCCTGGTGGAATACAATCATCTTCCACCCAATCACAGAAGCCAGAAATGTAGGAATTGTCAGAAATGTAGGATTCCAAGCCATCACTGCCTTCTCCATCCAGTCATTCACCAGTGCCTGCTCACTTTAGCTACTGAATAGCTTACAGATTCACCCACCCTGTCCTCTTTCTGACATTGTTCAGTCTGTCTCAGTCTTGGCTTGGATGACCAACAGAACCCTAACTGAACACCTTGCTTTCAGGTTTGTTTCATCCAAGCTCAGCATCATTTACACATGACAGCCAGTCACTCTTCTAACACAGGATGTGGTCAAGCACTTAAATAGCTTCTTGATGGCAGATAGAGAAAACGAACTCGGCAGGACTTGATTTGGCCCTTCCTGGCTTTCTCATCCCAATTCTTATTACCACGCTCTTCTGCTATTTACATTATACTCCATGCTAAATTACCTACATGCATTTTATTCTCACATGGATCTTGCTTGCTAAGATCTTAAGTAAGTCCAACTCAGCCTACAATGTGAAGTAATGTCTTTAGCAGTTCTTTTCAGATGTCTCCAGACTGGGTCAGAAGGTTTTCTAATTTCTATGTCCTCCTAAAGCATTGTGTGTTTCTCTCTCCCGTGGTAGTTTGTTACTATGACAGAACAATCTATATATTTTCATTGCTAGACTCGAGAGCAAGGTTGATGTTTTATTCCTCTTCAGATCCCTGGATCCAATGCCTGCTTGGCACATTGAAGGATATTAACTTAGGGCTTTGCACCAGCTGGTCCTTCTGTCTTTAACACTTTTCCCAAATAGCTTCATGGCTAATTCACTCGCCTCCTTCATATCTTTGCTTAAATGTTACCTCCTCAATGAGGCCATCTCTGACAGAAAGAGGGAGATGACAAGTAGAGTTGTGATTTAAGCATAAAACTGATAAACATAAGGCAAAAAGAAAGCATTTATGTAATCTCATTTATGAATATAAATATCTTTAAAAGTGGTAAACAAAATTCAACAGCACAAAAGGAACAATTCATTCTGAACTCAGAAATGCAAAAGATATTTTATTATTTAAAACTTAATAATATAATATATAATATATAATTAACAAGTATAAGTTTTAAAATATAACTGTCTTCGTAGATGGTAGAAAAGACAGTAGTTTAAATTTAACTCTAATTCCATGTAGAGATAATTAATAAACTAGAAAGAGAAGGATATTCATTAACTTGATGAAAATATTGGCAAATCAGTAGGCAATATTATACTTGAAGGTGAAAAACTGGGGATATTCCATTAAAACCAGAATCAGGGTAAAAATGTATAATATCATTAATATTTTCAACATTTTCCTGGTAATTGTAACCAAAACGAAATCACTGGTGTATATTCAGGCTTTGTATTTCTCTTTGATGCAATGTTGGTAATGTATATGCTTCTAAGAATTTATCCAGTTTCTTTAGGTTTCCAGTTTCTTGGCATATATTTGTTCAAAATATTCTCTTATAGTCTTTTTTTTTATTTCTGTGGCATCTGCTATAATGCTTTGTCTTCTGTTTCTGATTTTGTCTTTTCTCTCTTTTTGTTGTTGTTTGCTTTTGTTTTTAGGTATTCTAGATAAGAGTTCATTGCTTTTGTTTACTTTTCAAAAAAGCAACTTTTAGTTTTATCAATATTTATCATAATTATAATACTACATTTCCTCTAGAGAAAAACATTTTAAAAATGAGAATGGCTATGTTTAAAAAAATGAAATCATAAGGATTGGTGTTAAGCAGGATTTGGCTGCTAAAGAAGAGTACAAACAATTTTTTTTTATGGAGACTTTATTTGGGGAAGGCAGTTTTTGGTTCACAACAAAATTGAGGGGTTGGTACAGAGATTTTCCATATGCTCCCTGCTTCCCCCGATACACAACCTCCCCTAGTATCCTCATCCTGCACAGAATGGCACATTTCTTACAACTGATCAACCTCCATTGACTCATTACAATCACCCAAAGTTCACAGTCTATGGGTTTGGACAAATGTGTGATGACATGTATCCACCATTACAGTATCACAGAGTGTTTTCACTGCCCTAAAACCCTTCTGTGCTTTAACTGCTCATCCCTCCCCTGCCCTCAGACCTTGGCAACCAAAGATCTTTTTGCTGTCTCCATAGTTTTACTATGAAGTTTTAATAATGAAATGCCGTAAGAGTGTGGACACACATTCATGAAGCAACGCATATCACTTAGTTACCCACTCTAATGCATATTAGAATTTAGAGCACAGTAAGCCAGGTAAACAAATAAGTGAGAAAGAGGAGAATTATTTTGTAGATATTTTTCAGAATATTGACTTGATGTTAATAAAAAAAATAAAATAGTAGAAATTGATGACAACCACAAAAAAATTTAAGTTCTCACCTTGCATCAAAGTGAACTCCAAGGTAAAAAAGAGTAGTGTTTAAATTCAATCATAAGACATATGTCTTATTATGTATCATTTAAGACTTATAATGTATTACTATATAATGTCTTATTATGTATTTATGATGTATTATTTCATTCACCTCCATAGAAGAAAAAATACAGTCAACTTAAAGATGATAGAGGAAATAAAAAATGAAAATATCTTTTGATTTAAATATTAAAAGTAAATAACTTCTACTTATCAAAGAAAACAGATAAAATTTTAAAACAAAAAATAAATATTTACAGCAACTATGGCAAAGGAATCATTATATGACTAATATAGAAAGAGCTTATACCAAATATGAATGTATGGCAAATTAAAATAAAAGCAGATAGCACTGCATGACTGCCAATAAAATATAGAAACCGTATAATCTCAGGGGTAGTAAAAAAAAATTCAAATAAAAATACAATGCTTGCTTATTAAATTGGTAAAGAGTAAAACATTCTAAAATGCAACTTCAGTAGACCATTATTGAGACATGCATCCTTGTACTTAACTAGAAGTAGAAAATTGTACACTTTTTTTGAAAATCAATTAAAACATCCCTACTCTCTCATTTAGTAATTTTCTTATTAGGGATTTGCCCTTGGGAAAGAATCTGACTTACAGATAGAGATTTATTCATTGCTTACAACAGTGAACATTCAGCAATAACTTTGGGAAACAGCTAAGAAAATTATGGTCCATCCATGAAAGGTAATATTCTACCCAGAAGTCACAAATTCAAAATAAGCAGAGGCCACTCATATAAGTGAGTGAAGCAGGCAGGCAGATAAAAGAAAACCCTATTGACAAGCCAATACCCAGTCTAAATTGGATGTTGCCACTTAGCTGCAAGTATCAATTAGGGGACATTGGCTCCCTTTCCTAGAATTTCCTGTTTTTCTGGAACAACTGGAAGTCTGAATTATATAATGTTAAAGTGTTCAACTTAAATGACTGGCAACTCATTTAAACATGTGTCTATAAGCAAAGCGAGTCAGCTGACTCAATGTAATGAGTGAAAAATTGTTTTAAGTCCTCTGTTCCATAGCCATTAAAATTAATTTTCATGGGAGACTTGTTTTCATAACAAGAGGAAATGCCCATAACATAATATTAAGCAGAAGATCAATAGATGGAAGACTGAAAACTGTCTGTAGACAAGAATGAGTAGCATTGATTCACGTCAGTCTTGCCTGCCGGGTACCTAGCGTAGTGTCTGGAACCATCTAGGCAGCTACTAAACAAACATTCAAACAGTTGTCATCAAATGAGAACACAAAGTCAACTGTAAATAAAAAATGCATAAATTGAGTGATAGAATATCTATCAAAATGCCAACATTGACTGCTTCTCATTTTCTTTATCTGGTTTTGGAACCAGTACAAGAGAGGAAAAGTACAGATTCATTCTACTTGTTAATGTTTCATTCATTTAGTTCATAAATATTTATTGAGGGTCTGGTATTTGCTAGGAACTGTTTTAGATAATGGAGATATAGAAGTGGGGAAACACAAGCAAAATAAATTCCTGCCTAATGGAACTTGCATTTTAGTTGGGAAAGACTTGTAATAAACAATGTAAATAAACTGTATAATATATTATATACTAAGTGATAAGAAACAAGAAATAAATGTTCTAAAATTTGTATCCAAGATTTGCTTTCATCATGTATGGTAAGATATGCAGACGTGGGAATGATTGTCATGAATAAATAAGTTTATACTCATAGATTCTTAAAAAGAGGAGGCATGGCATGTCATGCTGGGCCACATGGGGGGGGGGCACCAAGGGCAATCAAGAGGCAAAAAGGACAGGAAGGCAGAGAGAGGCCTTTATAGGGGTTTCTGTGGGAAAAGCAAGACAGACCAGGATAGAAAATATAAGACTGGCTGGTTTGAATACTTTCTGTGGGCTTTTGGGCAGAGATACTATCTCTAGTCTGGTACCTGATCCAGGTTGATTTATGGCAGGAGAAATATTGGCTTGATCTGCAAGAGTTTGATAAAGGTGATGGTTAGAGTTGTGGGTTCTGGATCCGTTAGTTTGTACATGCAAGATGTATTTGGGTGAGCGCCTTGTTCTCTCTCTGAAGCTAGATCGAGGAGAGACAGCCTTAATCCAAGTCAATGATATCACAAATGCCAGAGCATCAAGAATACAGAAAATTTAAAAAAAAAACATAGCTAATAGTAAAATACAGCAAAGAGAGGGGGTAGAGAATGCTGAGTGGGTATGTTGCAATGTTAAATAGGAATGTCAGGAGGGTGTCACGAGAAGACGGAGCGTTGGATAAAGTTGGTGAAGGCATGTGTGTCTGAAGGAAGACCCTTGTAGGCAGAAGGAGCTGCAATTGCAAAGGCGCTTGGGTGGGAATATGGCTGATGGGTCTAGGGTCAGAAGGAAGGCCAGAATGGCTGGAATAAAAAAAGTGCATGAGGAGAGAAGAAGAAAATGAAGTCAGAGATACTTGGCGTGGCGCGACGATGAGCTGTACTATAGACGCTTGTAGCCATTGTAAGGAATTTGACTTTTAGCTAACTGTATCCAACAATGTAACTTCTAATGGCCAGGTATGGCTTATCCCAAGAACACAAAGATGGGTTAAAACTAGAAAAAACGTTACTTAATTTACCATACAATAGACTAAAAAACTTAAAAAATGAGACTCATGTGATTCAGAAAAGGCACTTGATAAATTTCAGAACTTAGACTTAAAAAAAAATCGTCAGCTGTTTAATGTTTGGAGGGAACCTTTTCACTTCACAAAGATCAAAGATCACATGAAAATTTTATAGCATACACTACTCTTAAGCAGGAGACCTTAAATACATCCCCATAGTTTTTGGGTGGCTCAGTAGGTTAGTGGGTGGCTCAGTAGGTTAAGCGACCTACTCTTGATTTCGGTTCAGGTCATGATCTTCTCTCTCTTCCTATCTCTATGCTCCTCCCCTACTCTCTCATGCACTCTCTCAAAATAAGTAATAACATAAACTTAAAAAAAATAACTGTAAGACTGGAAATGAGAGCAGTATGCCCACCATCACTATTGCACAATTAATGCTTAACATGATTCTGAAAGTCCTGGCCAACTGTACAAAGAGAGAGAGTAACAAGAGCAATGACGTTTGGTGCAAAAGAAATAAAATTGCCATTATTTATAATATTTATTTATAATAATATTATTATTATAATATAATAATTGCTTCTAGATTTATATTTATATATTTATATATATTATATATATAATATATATAAATATATTATATATATTTATATATTTATATAATATTTATATATTATATTATAATAATATAATATAATATTATTTATAATATTTCTATAATATTATCTGCCTTCAAACATAAAAAACAGGAGTTATTCTTTTATTAAATGGAATAAGTTTTAGCACGTTGCCATGCTCACACAAAATTTAAATAAAAACTCAGTAAACAACACTTCCATAGAGAAAAATGTAAATATCTAACAAAGTGCATGAAATACAATTGGAATTTCGGGGGGGGGAGACAGTTTTTAGCCTTAGATAAGACAACTTAATATTATAAGAATGTCAATTATACTTATATCAACCTACAAATTTAATTCAATACCTTTTGACATTTATTTCTATTTTTCAGAAACTTAATAAATTCACTCCAAAATTTACATGGCAGAATAGGTACCCAGTAATCACTAAGTAATCTTAAATGAGAGAGAAAAAAGAGAAGTGAGTAAAAAGGTAGGCACATATAAATGTGGAAATTTAATATACGGTAAAGATGCACCACCGAATCAACGAGGAAAGTGTAGATGACTGGAAAAACTCTCTGAAAATCGGAATATAAAAAAACTTTTCCTCATATACCAGTCTGTATAAAACTTGATTCTAGGTAGATTAAAGACCTAAATGTGAAAAACAAATCTAGACACTCTATAGAAGAACATTTAGAAAAATATTATTGTAAACTATAGGGAGGTAATTCTGAAGCATAACACATAACGAAAAAAAGAAAAGGAAGGGACAAATGAAAACGACATCAAAATTAAGAATTACCATTCAAAACATGAGATCATGGATAAAGGTAATAGGGTAAGTGACAGAATGGGAAAAGTAATTTGCAATTTTTAAACCGCCAAAATATTAACACCTAGAATATAAAGGAAACTCATACAAATTTGTAAGAAGATAGAAAAACAAGGAGAAAATAGGCAAAAGGCAGTTTATCAGATAAATATATAGTTTCATAGAAAGGACTTCCAAAATTAAGCATATGGAGTCATAGTCCAAATAATTTTTAATTGGATAAATGAAAATCAAACATTAGTGAGGTACTGCTTTGCACCTAGAAGAATTAGAAACCTGAATGGTGCTGAGCATTGGTGAGGATGTGAACCTCTCCCACACTGCTGCTGGAAATGCGGATGGGTGCAGCCATTATGGAATGCAACCTGGCATCAGTAAGGCCAAAAATGTATGTGTATCCTATCATCTAGAAATTCCAATCCTGGGCACATGTTTGTGGAACTCCATGCTATTAATCAAATATTCCTGGCTTTCAACCTTCCAAGCGTAGTACCGTTGCACTTACTTTCTCCTCCAGCTTTGAAGGTGAGTGTAGCCATGAGATTTGCTTTGGTTAATGAATGTGAGTAGATATGAGGCATTTCACTTCTGATGAATGCTCTCTTCCCAATGTTCCAGGGATAACAGAAAACAATATGCCAAAATGGAGTCTCTATCAACCTGAATCTGTGAGTGACTACCATGAGCATATCCCGTATGCTGAGACCTGTGTTGTATCATTAGCATGTGCGAGAAATGAACTTTTGTTATGTTAAACCACTGAAATTGTGAGATTGTCTGTTACTGCAGCACAAGCTGGCCTATCACAGCTGATACAATATCTCAAGGAATATTTCTTACAAGTACATAAGGAGATTTGTGGAAGAATTTTCCTTTTAGGGTTATTGATAGTCATGAGAATCTAGAAGCAATTTGAGTCTCCATCTTTGGGAGAATGGGAAAATGTGGTAGATACAAACCCCCAAGCATTAAACAGCAGTGAAAAACAATGAATAGTAGGTGTGCACAGTGATGTGAATGGGAGTTATTAGAGAAGTGTTGAGTTCAAAAAGAAGAAATAAAATGAGATCTATAACACAATACTATTTACATAATTTAAAAACACAGTAACATGGGGAGCCTGGGTGGCTCAGTTGGTTGAGCACCAGACTCTTGATTTTGGCTCAGGTCATGATCTCATGGTCGTGAGCTTGAGCCCCAAGATAGGCTCCACAGTGAGTGTGGAGCCTGCTTGAGGCTCTCTCTCTCCCTCTCTCTACCCTTTCCCCACTTGCGCGTATGCTCTCTCTCTCAAAATAAACATTACAAAATAAACAAAAACAAAAATTCAATAACAGAAAACTGTCGATACATAATTAGGAAGAATACACACAAACAGAAAGATACACACTTAAAGATTCAGAATCATTACCAAAAGTGGATAAGGGAAGCAATGAGACTGCTTTGTGAGGATTAGAGAGAAAAGGTTAAATACACACATTATAAAAGTTATATATATATATATATATATACACATATATATATGTTATATATATATATATATAAAAGAACTTACATGGACTAATGGTATATAAAAATTATATATATGTGTGTGTATATATATATATATATATATATGTATATATATATATGAGAACTTACATGGACTAATGGTAATGATGTGACCCAACTGAGGATAATCACTAACTTAACTCAGAACCCAAGATTTGAAAAAGGAAAAAACTGTGATAAACTTACTGTCTTTACCCTCCAAATACAATGAAAGACAAATCATAAAATCAGAAGACCACTTGGTGTGATGGCTAATTTAGGCATTAACTTGACAGGGCTACGATGTCCACGTAGCTGGTAAAACATTATTTCTGGGTGTGTCTGCAAGGGTTTTGCTGGACCCACCTCACCAATGTGGGTGAGCACCATCCAGTCCACTGAAAACCCAGATAGAACAAAAAGGCAAAAGGAGGGCAAAGTTACTCTCTGCCTGAGTTAGAACATTCACCTTCTCCTGCTTTGGGTCATTAGAACTCCCAATCTTGGGCCTTCAGACTCTGACTGGGAATTATACCATTGGCTCCCCCAGTTCTCTGGCCTTTGAATTTATACTGCACTTACACCACTGGCTTTTCTGGGCCTCCAGTTCTGTCTGCCCTGCAGACAGCAGATTGCGGGATTTCTCATCCTCCGTAATTGCATGAGCCAAATTTCTTGTAATAAATCTCTTTCTGTATATCTGTCTATATCCTATTGGTTCTATTCCCTGGAAAGCCCTGACTAATGTACTTGGCTAACATGAAATTAATAATAGTAGATTCAGTAGAAGTCTGGTATATAGGAAAATAAATTTTTAAAAAGAAAACCATTGATTCTCTTTGGTGGGAAAAATACGTATTTACCACTCTTAAAAGTCAGCACTTTTTCACAATATTTTATGCGTCTCCTCCAGAATCACCCAGGAATACACTTTTTCTATACACTTTTTAAAAAGATACATTCATATGACTTCAATCATATGTTGAATTTAAGAAACAAAAGAGATGGACATAGGGAAAGGAAAGCAAAAATAAGATAACAGAGAGGAAGGCAAACCATAACAGAACAAACTGAAGGTTGTTGGAGGGGTGTTGGGGGGGAGGATGGGCTACATGAGTGATGGGCTTTAAGGAGGACACTTGTTGGGATGAGCACTGGGTGTTATATGTAAGTGATGAATCACTAAATTCTATTCCTGAGAACATTATTACACTATATGTTAGATAAATTGGATTTAAATTTTTTTAATTAAGAAATAAAAAGTAAAAATAAATAAATAAAAAGGTTATTTCATCTATGGAACCTGGTAGAATGGATAGCATAGATCTATTCACTACCCCCTCCCCAACCACCATTTCCATGAGAGGAATGTTCTCCACCCTTTGACTTTGGACTTGGCCATGTAACTTTTTTCAGCCAATAGGATGCCAGCAAACATGACACAGTCAAAAGCATGAACCGTGCTTGCATGATTGCGCTTGTTTTCTCATACCTCCACATTTGTCATCAGAGGTGGTTCCCCTACGTGACTGCTGTCTTTTCAGCTGGGCCCCAAAGTGAATACACATGTTGCTGACTGAAGCAAGTGGCAGAAAGGAGCCAAGCCCAGCTGAATTCTTAGCTTGAAATACACCTGCACAGTCAAGCCCAGTGTAAATCAGCAAAACCCCCACTAATTAGCAGATGCGTGTGTTGTTTTAAGACACTGAATTAATTTGTTACATGGCAATAAGTAACTGATACAAAAACGGACATTAATTGGTACTTAATGATGCTATTGTATTTCCTCTGATTTGAATTCACATCTTACACCCTTCAATTCAGAGTAGGAGTTCCAAAACTAGATGACTTTCAGAAAGAAAACCAAGAGTATTTATCCACATTTAGAAGCCGACTCTTAGAACCAACCAATTTCTCGTATAGTTAAAGAATCTCGGGCGCCTGGGTGGCTCAGTTGGTTAAGCGTCTGACTTCAGCTCAGGTCATGATCTCGCGGTCCGTGAGTTCAAGCCCCGCGTCGGGCTCTGTGCTGACCACTCAGAGCCTGGAGCCTGTTTCGGATTCTGTGTCTCCCTCTCTCTCTGACCCTCCCCCCATTCATGCTCTGTCTCTCTCTGTCTCAAAAATAAACATTAAAAAAAAAAAAAAAAGAATCTCAGGGTCTTCCACAAGGAAAAGTTTCATAATGGCACAATCCTATTTTATATCTTTCTGTATACTCTCATAGCATCATGTGGTTTTCCATTTTGCATATGTAATGTTTTATAATTATTTAATTAGTTATACAATTTCCTTTTATTTTTCTCTGTAATTCAAAAGCCTAACACAGTCCATGTCTTAGAGAAGGTGGTCAAAAAATAAACATTGACTCTGGGAATGGCTCACTAGCCTTGCTCACAGGCTCTTTGAGGCCATCCCCAAACCTGAGACAATATAGAACTTCCATGTGCCCTCCCAAGGAATGTTACAGATATCAGTGTCATCTGAAATACACCAAGCTTTATGCAGCCAGCCAGGAGGTTAAACCACAGGGTGATACCTTAGACAAGAGAAGGGGCAGGTAGACAGGAAATGCAGGCTCAAGTTACAGTTCTTTCACTTAGGAACTGCATGACCTTGGACAAATCACTACCCCACTCTAACTCTGTTTTCTCAAACTGTAAACCGCAAATGTTGAAGGATTCAATGGTATTTCTCTGTGGACATCCCTTGTTTTGTTGGCTCCAAACCCGATTTCTTCTGAGAACAGCACCCATCTTATTTGGTGTGCTCTTCTGTGTGCTACACCCAACCAATTCTCATAGGAGTGTCAGGTGTCCTTACTCCTCTCACCCCCAGCCCCAATCGTTAGCAAAGCCTTTCCTCTTGATTTTTTTTAAATTAGAAATGAAAGACAACAACAGTCCACACAGCTCTAGCAGTGGCGTAAAAGAAAAGAGAATGAAATTGGAACTCAAAGAATAGCAAACATGAGAGGCAGAGGGGAAGTCCTTTTGGCATTCCAGATGTTTCTGAGCTCAGTGGCATTCTTTCCCTGCCTATGGCTTGGTTTTTAAACCAAATACATCCCTCCCTTTGAGCTTAAGCTATATAAAATTGACTCTCATTCATTTAGAATCAAAATAATACAGGTCTCAAGCAAGACTTCAAGGTCTCTAGATTTTCTACTTCTAAAAACTTTAAGAAATGAACCTAAGACTTGAAGAGCCATAGATCGTTCTTAGCACACAGAAGACATTTTGAAACAGACAAATAAACCTATATCTGGTAAAATTTCTATAAAAAATGGACTTTGGTCTCTGACTGGAACCAGCAGAAAATGAAAACACTTTCTAAACTCTAAAGTACTTTATACTTTAAAGGATAACAATTCTTTTGTTTACCTAGCAGTTGTAGTCAATCATTGAAATGTAATTTTTTTCTAGTGCTATTAAGTTATTCCCTATAATTGATAATGTAGGCTGTTGTGTAACCCACCTGTGCATAAGAAATGGAAAATCTCTCCCTAAAACAAAACTCAGTCTTTGGGAGGGGGGTGGGTGCCAACACGATCAGGCTCAGAGCTGAGATAAAATACCAATGAAGTTTTTGTAGAGAAAGCACTCCAGACTGTTGCTTCAACGTCCCGACCCTGTCTTCGGACTTTAGGTAATAATAATCCAAGAAATCATGAATGAAGTGTTTCATTCTCTTCCAAATCTGTAGCCATTGATTTCTCTACCGAAGGGCAGAATGTATATATCTTCCTGAGTCTTGAGAATGTTTCTAGGGCAGATTCATTATGGTTCTGGAAAATGGCTTGTCTAGATACAAATTAGTTCATAAGGAAATTTACCATTCTTCTTTTTCTCAGTGCACATGACATCCTGAGGGTCCACCCTGAGGTCCATTCTGAAAGTTCAGATATCTTAATATGTCTGTATGTTGGTTCTCCCTTTCAATTTAGACAGTACCTTCTTCTAGTCCTGCCAGTGAAATAGCTAAAATCGTCTACAGTAATAACTTGAAGGTTTTTTTCATGCTGTTTATCACGTATACTATTCACTGCCAACGATAATTATGCCTCACAATTTCTTCCCCAGAATTTCAAAACTCAGGAAAAACATTCATCATCTAACACTTAATAAGTAGATAGCACCTAATTAGTTTTAGTATCTTGAATGCTTTAGAAGAAAGGCAGCTTATTAGTCGGAATTTCTAAACATTTAGTAAGCCTTACTATACCCTTGTGAGTGCTGTAAACATTTTAACATTTTACTACGCGTAGCTGAGAGATCCAGAGTTACTTACTGCACCACTAGACAGTAAGTTAGTAAAGCTGGGAGTGATTTCGATACCTCATGTTCAGTCCATTGCCTTCACTGCAGAACTTTGTATGATTCCTTTTAATGGTGGACAGAGTAACAGGAAGCAATCCCTAGACTGTGATGGGATCTGATGCTTGATGCAGTACCTATTATCTCCTGTGCCTGTTGCAGTTCCCTGGTCATTACAATGGAAAATATTGACAATCCAATGCAGAGATGTGTCCATTCCAAAAAGAAACACATGCGGAAGTATCAGGACTGAGTTAGAAATTCTGTTAGTAAACATTACTGGCAGAGTACCTTACCCTAATTAGCAAGCCAAACTCCTACAGCTTTAAAGCGGGTGCAAATCTGGGAAAGCTTTCAACATTTCCAAACAAATCTGCAAGATTTAGAATTACAGAAGTCTGAATCTTTCTGAAGGTGTTTCCCAGTTATCACGACAGACTGACATATCCAAAGGTCACTTTTCTATCAGCTATTTAATTGCAGTTTCATGTGCTTTCAGGCATGAAGTTCCCTCCAGGCAAAATGAGACTGATCAATAGCCACAGACCAAGCCAGGAGACTTGGTCCCCAAATACCATCCAAACACAGCACCTCGAGTTTTAAGAGAAGTTTAGAGAGAAAGAAGAAAATCAAGTGATTAGCCCTTTTCCTTCTGAAGCCCTTTCCTTCCTTTTCCTTCCTAATGTCAAATGACATTATTATTAATTTTTTTCTCTTTTTCCTGGAGAATCATTCATTGAGGACCCTACAACCAATGAAGTCAGCCAATTTCTACATACTCAAAAATCACACCAAATATGTTCTCCTATGACTTATCTGACTTCAGTTTTTTCCACGTATTATGGAATATTTCAGATAAAGAAGTATGTATAATATAATGCACTCACTATGTTAATCCAAAAGAAAATGCTACTACAGTTAAAGTCCTCTGTGTATTCCTATTCGCATCACCTCCCAACACTTCTCACAGGGATAATTGCTGTATTGAAACTGACGTTTTATCGTTTCTTATGTGAGATTCATCCATGTAGACATGTACTTCATTAATATCATTGCAGGACTGCATTCCATTGCATGAAATAGAATTCCACACCGTAGTTTATTCGTCCATTGTCCTATTGTTGGACATTACAACTATTCTCATTAAGAGTCACTAAGAACAATGCTGCCAAATGCATAAGTGTATATACATCTGCTCATACATAAGAGTAAGAGTTACTTTAGGGCGTATAACTTCTTTTTTTTTTTTTTTTTAATTTTTTTTAACATTTATTTATTTTTGAGACAGAGAGAGACAGAGCATGAACGGGGGAGGGGCAGAGAGAGAGGGAGACACAGAATCGGAAGCAGGCTCCAGGCTCTGAGCCATCAGCCCAGAGCCTGACGCGGGGCTCGAACTCACGGACCACGAGATCGTGACCTGAGCCGAAGTCGGACGCTCAACCGACTGAGCCACCCAGGCGCCCCTAGGGCGTATAACTTCTAATGAATTGTTGTGTTTTAGGTCATGCATGTCTGTAACTTCATTAGATTCTGATACACTGTCTCAAAAGTTTATACCAAGGCAGCTTTTTAATAAACTTAGAATCATCAAGCTTTTTAATTTTTCTAGTACCTATTAAATGGATCACCTTTTCAACATGTTTGATGGTCTTTCTCTTTTATGAATAGTCTTTTAACATTTTTCCCATTTTTCTCTTCTTTTTATTGATTTTAAGCATTATTTAAATATTTTAGATACTAAAAACAAATAGTCCAGATTGGTACATCAATATGGAGGGCTTTAAAAAGAAAAGTGCCCCCCAAATGTACCTAATTGAATGTCTAATGCATTTCTTTATAGTGAAAAGAATATTTGATTCTTTGAGGATGTAGAAATAAATTTGTGATAGATATATAAAAAGATGAAAAGTCAATAAATAGAAGTTTTTATTAAACTTCAGAAAAAGGAAAAAACTTGAATAAGAAAAGAAATATAAGGGGGACTGGGTGGCTCAGTTGGGTAAGTGTACGACTTTGGCTCAGGTCATGATCTCATGGTCCATGAATTCAAGCCCTGTGTCGGGCTCTGTGCTGACAACTCAGAGCCTAGAGCCTGCTTCAGATTCTGTGTCTTCATCTCTCCCTCTGCCCTTTACCCGCTCACGCTCTGTCCCTATCTCTCAAAAATAAATAAACATTATATATATACACAAAAGAAAAGAAATATGATTAGTATGCTTTTTGAAGATCAACTTTGAATAATATTTATGGAGTAGTAATAATGTAAATACCATTATTGATTTAACCAAAAAGAGTGGCCTAATTTTATGTCAAGTAGAAGGTTTGTGTGGAGGTGTGGGATATAACAGAACTTAATCTTCCTTTTCTACAGTACAAAGTGAGTAGATAACATAAAATTTTAAAAATCAAGGAATAACAGTACAAGCATGTCATTTAGAAATATGAAGAACAACAATTATATAAATCACTAAACAACTTGAAAAGCATTTATTTCTTTTGAATACTTAGATTAAAAATTAAAATTAAATTAAAAATACTATTTATATATAATAAACATAAAAATAACATAGGAAGCCATGGGAGCAGTGTTTGTATTAGGGCAACAAAATTATAAGTGGCATTTATATTCTGATTAATACTTTCCTGAGTGTCCAAAATTTCTAAAACACATACATAGTCCGTTCCTTAGAGGAAAATTGGTGTTATTGATTTTCAGCATTAAAATGATATATGGTTGACCCTTGAACAACAAACGGGTTAAGGGCACTGACCCCTGCACAGTCAAAAATCTGTATAGAACTTTTGAATCTCCCAAAACTGAACTGTTAATAGCTTACTGTTGACTGAAAGCCTAACCCATAAAAAGTTGATTAACACGTATTTAGTATGTTATATGTATCATATATTGTATTCTTATGATAAAGCAAGATAGAGAAAAGAAAATGTTATTAAGAAAATCATAAGGAAGAGAAAATACATTTATAGTACTGTACTAAAAAAATCTATGTATAAGTGGACCCACCCAGTTCAAACCCATCTGGCTCAAGGGTCAACTGTAATTATGAAGAACAAGTTCATCCTGCAAAGGACTTCCAGCAGACTGGGAAGGAAAGGAGAGGAGACTACCAGCAGAGAATGATCAGGAGACCACTGGAATTGTGCATGCCAGAAACTACAAGGGTCTGACCTAGAGAGTCTCCGTGGAAATGTTAAAAAGCTCAAATTCACATGGCGTGGTGAGAGACTGGATGTAGAAATAAGGTTGGGGGATAAGCTTTGAGAGTCTTTAAAGTTTCTGGTTTGGGCAAGTTGGGTCCCATTCACTGAGATAAGGAAGTGTAGGTGGAACTAGATGAGCTTTGTTCTGGAGATATTGAGTCCTTCGTTATACCATAACAATCCCAACAATCTAACTGCTGTAACCAACAACCCAGTTCTCAATGGTCTAACACAACTTCTTACTCTTTCCTGAAAAATGGGGTATGAATGTTCCAGGCTGTTCTCTGTGCCACTATCATCTTCCAGTGTCAGAGAAGAGAAAGAGCATAGGAGATCATGCAGGGCATCCTAGGGACCAGAAATGGAAGTGACCAGTATCAATTCTACCCATACTCCATTGGCCATAAGTCTGTCACATGGCCCCAGATAACTACAAGGAAGGCTCACAAATATGTGCCCAGTAAAATACAAAAAAGAAAGCAACAGTTTTGTGGACACATAACATTGTCTCTACTCTGACCTCTGGGTAGGAAAATTCAGGAGGCAGAAAGATGAGTTTGAATCTCAGAAGTCTGAACCAGAGAAAAGACTACAAAATTATTATATAAATAGTAGTTGGACTCCAATGAGGACACATAGGAGATGTATAGATTGAGGAAGAAAGGATAAAAATGAAACTCAAGACAATGTGTAAGTGGAGGCAGAGGAAGAGGAAAGAGGCAGAGAGAAAATGGTCAGAGAGATGGAGTTATAAACAACAAAGCGAAAATCATGTGAGTGAAGACAGGCGGTCTGTGATGCCAGACCTTACAGCTGGCAAATCAAAGAAGGACATTATGGCTTCTATTGACCTTGGCAATCAGGAAGTCATAGATTACTTTACCACAAGCAGTTTCAGCCAAAGCTTGCAGGCAGAAAGCAACAGTTGGGGGTCGTGGCGGAAATGGGAAGTGAGAAGTACAGATAACAAATGCTTCTTTCGATTCCTTAAAACGGAGGGAGAGAGACAGCAACAAGAGAAGGGGTGCATAAGTGTTGAAGACCACTGTATTTTTATTCAGCAACTATTTCATGTCCTATTTTTATTAGTCAGAAATACTTAATTGTCAAATCGATTCTGATCAATGCAACCACACTCTGTTGCTATGATCCCAATGCAAAAGCATGTACTGCTTTACTCAGACTGAATATCCATGTCAAGGGCTTTACATTATCAGTTACAACTTATCCATCTTCCTTACTATTTATGTTGAAAGGGAGCCCCCAGTTTGAGAGTTCACGTTTCCCATTAAATTGCTCTGACAGGTGGCAGTCATGAATTCTCATGGTTAAATTCCATAGGGGGAGGATTTAGGCTTTGCAGAGGACATAAAACAGTCTACGATTGGACAAGATTAGAATAAGGAAAACATGATATTGGGGGTGAGGGGAGGGGACCCAAGAGAAAAGTTACATTTGCTAACAAAATAATTCATGTCATGTGGAAGGTCTATTAGTTACATATGGAAATGACTTAGTATTTCCTTAATTGCTATGTGAGAATAGAAAGGATTATAATCACTATCTAGAGTCCTAGGGAAGATGGGTATGTGCTTTAGGCCTCAGATGCCCACCCAGCTGTAAAGCCATATTAACTCTATGAGACACTTGTCAGTCACAAGCTCATGGGATTATCCCAAGTGATTGCGGAAACTATATTAAAATCGGGGCGTGGCTTACACGGTTTAGAAGCATGTGGCTTTTTCCCCAACTTAAGCCTGAAAGCCATCCCTTGCTAAGCGTAAAAAGTCAGAGTCTGGAAACCTGATGCCTTTCTTACTTTTAATTTTTTCTCCCAGCATCACCACGACAGAAGTCCTTTGTCACAGGCTGGGAGACACAGTTAATACTCCTCAATGGCCTAACAAGAAGTAACAGGGGGAGGGAAATCACATTTTCACATGAGAAATTATGATCAGCTGTGATCCCTGCCAGCCCATGAATTTCAAATGGCGCTCCATTTTCAAACGCACTATTTCAGTCCTCATCAGCCAGTAGAAGGCAGCCGTGGGGGTTATACTTCACACGCACTTTGGCTTATTGAACACTCACAGGAGCCTGAAAGCAAGCTTTCAGCTCATAAAATTTGCCCCTCAGAGTACAAAAGGAGTACAAGTAAATCTGTCTTTCCAGGCCAGCATTTGAAGCAAACTGAAGCATTTGGCTGTCAGAGACTCAGGGCAAAGCCTGGATTTTCAATACATGGCAAGCAGGGGTATCATCTTTACTGAACAAGGCAGAGATTTGTCAGTGTGCTACTGGTTTGGAAGTGAATGGATATGTATAAATGCTAGAACCAGAGAAACATCCAGGGAGTCAGGGCCTTACTTCCTTGTAGCTTCCTTGGAAATTAGAACCTATGATAGTTTCACAGAACCCACAATTCCAAATACTTGTCCAGGATGAATCCCAACAGGTGAAACTGTTGGTGGACTTCATCATGGGGTTCCTGTGGCAAAAAGTTTTCTAAGAGCCAATTTCTAAATAAATAACCTTATGGAAGTACATTTATAAACGTAAGATTTTGCCTATGTTTTCATATTTTCCCCCATCTGGAGGGTAAAATGTCAGAAGGGTATAGAGTCAAAGTAGCGTCTCAACTATAAATCCTACCGTATTGAAAAGTCAATAATGCCCATTTATTGATCTTAAAAACCTATCCTTGGTACAAAAATATAAAACCTACAAATAGCTGCTTTAGATTATTGTGTCTATGTACCCAGGCCCTCAAGCACGGTTGCTGGATTGTAGTCTATGGTGCCCTCTGGTGGAAAGAAATCGATATCATGTCCTCTAATTCTTTAAAGTGTGCTTTAAAAGTCTGCACTCAGTTTACGCAACCCTGTCCTATGATTTCAAAGACTGCCAGGAGGTGAAAAGCCAACAGCTTTTGTTTCTTTTCTTAATGGCCAGAAAGTCTCTTACTTTTAATACTCTTTTCTTTTCTATCTTCGTTTGTCTAGAATTTGAGACTTCCGTGGATTGATTTTTGAGATGTTCTCATTTTTTTATTACATCAAAATAATTTCCCATAATTCCAATACGATAATTTGAAAAGTAGTCTTTAACAATTTAGTCTTATGATTTGTTTGGTGCTTTAACCAAATAATCCAAAATTTTCTGCCAATAAAACCGTGCCTAATTAAATGGAACCATAGGAAATGATGATGTACAATTAAGCAAATGAAACAATGACAACAACAAAGGATGATCTATCAAAGTTTGCAGTCTTGATTTACAACACATTTGCCCATTTTCACAATGATTGTAGGTTTAGGCTGTATTAATAAATAGATCCTTTCTTTCTTTCTTTCTTTCTCTTTCTTTGTTTCTGTTTCTTTGTTTCTGTTTCTTTCTTTCTTTCTTTCTTTCTTTCTTTCTTTCTTTCTTTCTTCCTTGAAGACATACTTTAGAAAATTAGAATACTAATTTCTTCACCAAAAGTCAGCCATTCCCCTTTACAGAAGGACACCCTTGAAACACAATTGAAAAAAAAAAACATATTCCTTTATGCTTCCTAGCTTAAGAGAAAATTATCTACTTTTCAAAATCTTTGAACCTGATCAGAAAGGATTCAACAGAATATGACAACCTGAGTTACCTCAGAAATGCAAAGTATGCTTTTGAGAGTGTGACAATAATAAAGGAGTTTGGCCAAACACACTTGGAAAGATTTGAAATAAATAGTATAAAAAGCTATTGCCTCCAAAACAAAAGTGTTAACCAGAGAATGTGCTAACGGAGAGAAAGGTTACATACAATTGTCTTAAGGCTCTGGACAGATAACGGCAGTCTCAGAGAAGTAAAGCATCTTGGGCCAGGTCTCTCAACAGAGAATCCACCGTGGGATAGAGCACCCGGGTCTGATACTAAAGCTTGAGCACTCCTCAAGCTGCCAGTGTTTCTGTCAATAAGTATACAGGCTTGATTGTCTTTGAACAGGAAGGTGTGCATGAACCTCTGCCTCAAGTTTAGGTACACACGCTCACAGACATGCCACTCTACCTCATTATTGATTTCATGGTGTGTGTATATGAAAAGACCATCATATTTTCAACCAGTGTGAGAGTGTTTTGAAACAGTATAATATGATGATGAGAAGTCTGAAGATAAGGGCTCACTCACTGAACAGGGTATTGATTTTACCTTGCGTACAAACCCACCCTGCCAGGCAACCATCATGGCAATGGCAGATCACTGGTCACACACGGAGATCTTAGGCCGCTAAACTTCCAAATATTATCATTGGTTCAACTTTTATGCATCTATTCTCACCCAGGAATACTTTGATTATAATATTTGTCTTTATTTTCTCTAGAAACAGAAGTCTTATCATATGGTCATGAAAATCCAGTCTCTGTAATGGATGACCAGTGTAATTTCATTCAATAAGTTAGCCTTTGGCTTTGTATCAATTTATTAATTATTTTACACATTCCCTTAGTATACTGCTGTCTGAATACATGTTTTCTACCTTACCGCCAACAGATCCATACAGATCATCCAGAAAAGAAATATATATATATATATATATATATATATATATATATATCCCATGCCTACAACATCACAGGAGGTAAAAGAAAATTAGAATCTTCAATTTACATGTAAGAAACTCAGGAGCCCACACAGGGGTGAATAGTCAAACAGAAGTACAAAGAAAAGAACAGAGGGCACTGGGACACTAATGATGGTGAAAGAAGACAACATCCTATCCTCTGTCTGTCTCTTTCTTCCTGTTTGTCTCTCAGGTCACTCTGGGGAAGCCAGCTGCCATGTTGTGAGGACACTCAAGCATCCCAGTGAAGCAGCCAACACAGTGAGCCCTCCATCTAACACTCAGAGAGGGACAGAAGTCTTCTGCCACCAGCTACAGTAATGAGCTTGGACGAGGATTGTCCTGTGGTAGTGAGCCTACAGGTCATAGTGATTAACCCACTTAAGCCACTGTTGAATTCCTGACCCCCAGGAACTGTAATATAATAAATGTTTGTGATCTTAAGCCATTAGGTTTGGGTAATTTATTATCCAGAAATACATAACTAATATATGGTGGATCAAATGGAAAGGATTAAAAGTGTCAGTCTGGGCAAAGCACTGTTTCTGAGAGAGAGCTATTTACATGGGGAAAGTCCTCCCTTGGATGCATAACGGGAAAGGGAAAGAAGAAAACAAGCTTATAAATGAAAGGTTTTACAAAAACAAAGGAAAATTACAAAATCTACTATTTGGTTTATAAAATTTAAATACTATTCCTTGCCTCCCACATATTACCCATTCAGCAGTCAACACATTTGTTCATTTTTTCCTTCCTTTTTATAGTTTGTGTTATATCTACTTCATCAGAACAAATAGCAATTATTTGCTATTCTTCCATCCTGTTCCCACCATGTTTTACTTTTTTAGAATAAATTTTATTGTGGTAAAACATGCATAACATAAAATTTACCCTCTTACCCATTTATAAGTGTATAGTTCAGTAATATTAAATACATTCACTACCATCCACATCCATGTGTCAACACTCATCCATTCATTTGTTAATGGACACTTGGATTGCTTCCATGTTTTATCTCTTGTGAATAATATTGCTACAAACATGGGTATACATCTTTGAGACTCCACTTTCCACAATTTTGGGCATATACTCAGAAATGGATTTCTGGATCATATGATAACTTCATTATAGTTTTTGAGGATATACCATACTGTTTTCATAGAGGCTGCACCATTTTACATTCCCACCAACAATTGGAACAAAGAGTTCCAATTTCTTTCTTTCTTTCTTTCTTTCTTTCTTTCTTTCTTTCTTTCTCTCCCTCTCTCTCTCTCTCTCTCTTTTGATTTACATTCAAGTTAGTTAGCATATAGTGCAACAATGATTTCAGGAGTAGATTCCTTAATGCCTCTTACCCATTTAGCCCGTCCCCCCTCCCACAACGTCTCCAGTAACCCTCTGTTTGTTCTCCATATTTAAGAGTCTCTTCTGTTTTTCCCCCTCCCAGTTTTTGTGTTATTTTTGCTTCCCTTCCCTTGTGTTCATCTGTTCTGTGTCTTAAAGTCTTCATATGAATGAAGTCATATGATATTTGTCTTTCTCTGACTGACTCAATTTGCTTTGCATAATACCCTCTAGTTCCATCCATGTAGTTGCAAAGGGCAAGATTTCATTCTTTTTGATTGCTGAGTAATACTCCATTGTATCTATATACCAATCCTCTTTATCCATTCATCCATCGGTGGACATTTGGGCTCTTAGCATACTTTGGCCATTGTTGATAGTGCTGCTATAAACATTGGGGTTCATGTGCCCCTTCAAAACAGCATCCCTGTACCCCTTGGATAAATACTTAGTAGTGTAATCCTGGGTCATAGGGTAGTTCTATTTTTCATTTTTTGAGGAACCTCCATATTGTTTTCCAAAGTGGCTCCACCAGCTTGCATTCCCACCAGCAGTGCAAAAGAGACCCTCTTTCTCCACATCCTCACCAACATCTGATGTTGCCTGAGTTGTTAATGTTAGCCATTCTGACAGGTGTGAGGTGGGATCTCATTGTGGTTTTGATTTGTATTTCCCTGATGATGAGTGATGGTGAGCATTTTTTCATGTGTTGGTTGGCCATCTGGATGTCTTTGGAGAAGTGTCTATTCATGTCTTTTGCCCATTTCTTCATGGGATTATTTGTTTCTGGGGTGTTGAGTTTGATAAGTTCTTTATAGAGTTTGGTTACTAACCCTTTATCTGATATGTCATTCGCAAATATCTTCTCCCATTCTGTCGGTTGCCTTTTAGTTTTGCTGATTGTTTCCTTCACTGTGCAGAAGCATTTTATTTTGATGAGGTCCCAATATTTCATTTTTGCTTTTGTTTCCATTGCCTCCGGAGATATGTTGAGTAAGAAGTTGGTGCAGCCAAGGTCGAAGAGGTTTTTGCCTGCTTTCTCCTCGAGGATTTTAATGGCTTCCTGTCTTACATTGAGGACTTTGATCCATTTTGAGTTTATTTTTGTGGATGGTGTAAGAAAGTGGCCCACGTTCATTCTTCTGCATGTCGCTGTCCAGTTTTCCCAGCACCCCTTGCTGAAGGGACTGCCTTTATTCCATTGGATATTCTTTCCTGCTTTGTCAAAGATTAGCTGGCCATACGTTTGTAGGTCCATTTCTGGGTTCTCTATTCTGTTCCATTGATCTGTGTGTCTGTTTTTGTGCCAATACCATACTGTCTTGATGATTACAGCTTTGTAAAATAGCTTGAAGTCTGGGATTGTGATGACTCCTGCTTTGTTTTTTTTTTTTTCTTTCTTTTTTTCAAGATTGCTTTGTCTATTTGGGGTCTTTTCTGGTCCCACACAAATTGTAGGATTGTTTGTTCTAGCTCTGTGAAGAATGCAGGTGTTATATTGATAGGGATCACATTGAATATGTAGATTACTTAGGGTAGTATTGACATTTTAACAATACTTGTTCTTCCTATCCAGGAACATGGAGTATTTTTCCTTTTGTGTGTGTGTGTGTGTGTGTGTGTGTGTGTGTGTGTCTTCTTCAGTTTCTTTCATCAGCAGTTTTCAGTGTATAGATTTTTCACCTCTTTGGTTAGATTTATTCCTAGGTATTTTATGGGTTTTGGTGCAATTGTAAATGGGACTGATTCCTTGATTTCTCTTTCTGTTGCTTCATTGCTGGTGTATAGGAATGCAACGGATTTCTGTGCATTGATGTTTATATCCTGCAACTTTTGCTGAATTCATGAATTGGTTCTAGAAGTATTTTTGGAGGAATCTTTTGGGTTTTCCATATAGAGTATCATGTCATCTGTGAAGAGTGAAAGTTTGAGCTCCTCCTGGCCGAATTGGATGCCTCTTTATTTCTTTGTGTTGTCTGATTGCTGAGGCTAAGACTTCCAATACTATGTTGAATAACAGTGGCAAGACTGGACATCCCTGTCTTGTTCCTGACCTTGGGGAAAAGCTCTCAGTTTTTCCCCATTGAGAATGATATTAGTGGTGGATGTTTCATATATGGGTTTTATGATCTCCAGGTATGATCCTTCTACCCCTACTTTCCTGAGGGTTTTTATCAAGAAAAGATGCTCTATTTTGTCAAATGTTTTCTCTGCATCTATAGAGAAGATCATATGGTTCTTATCCTTTCTTTAATTGATGTGATGAATCACTTTGATTGTTTTGCCGACATTGAACCAGCCCTGCATCCCACGTATAAATCCCACTTGGTTGTGGTGAATAATTTTTTTAATGTATTGTTGGATCCGGTTGGTTAATATCTTGTTGAGGATTTTTGCATCCGTTTCATCAGGGAAATTGGCCTATAGTTCTCCTTTTTAGTGGGGTCTTTGTCTGGTTTTGGAATCAAGGTAATGCTGGCTTCATAGAAAGAGTTTGGAAGTTTTCCTTCCATTTCTATTCTTTAGAACAGCTTCGAGAGACTAGGTGTTAACTCTTCCTTAAACGTTTGGTAGATTTCCCCCTGGAAAGCCATCTGGCCCTGGACTCTTGTTTTTTGGGAGATTTTTCATTACTAAGTCAATTTCTTTACTGGTTACGGGTCTGTTCAAATTTTCTATTTCTTCCTCTTTGAGTTTTGGTAGTGTATATGTTTCTAGGAATGCACCCATTTCTTCCAGTTGCCCATTTTATTGCTGTACAGTTGCTCATAATATTCTCTTATTATTATTTTTATTTCTGCTGTGTTAGTTGTGATTTGTCCTCTTTCAGTCTTGGTTTTATTTATTTGGGTCCTTTCCTTTTTCTTTTTGATCAAACTGGCTAGTGGTTTATCCATTTTGTTAATTCTTTCAAAGAACCAGCTTCTGGTTTCATTGATCTGTTTTACTGTTTGTTTGTTTTTGGCTTTCAATAGCATTGGTTTCTTCTCTAATCTTTATTATTTCCTGTCTTCTGCTGGTTTTGGGTTTTATTTGCTGTTCTTCTTCCAGTTCTTTAAGGTGTAAAGTTAGGTTGTGTATCTGAGACCTTTCTTCCTTCTTTAGGAAGGCCTGGATTGCTATATACTTTCCTCTTATGACCACCTTTGCTGCATCCCAGAGGTTTGGGGTTGTGGTGCTATCATTTACATTGACTTCTATGTACTTTTTAATTTCTTCTTTAATTTTCTGGTTAGCCCATTCATTCTTTAGTAGGATGGCCTTTAGTCTCCAAGTATTTGATACCTTTCCAAATTTTCTCTTGTGGTTGATTTCGAGTTTTATAGCATTGTGATCTGGGAATAGGCACTGTATGATCTTGATCTTTTTGTACTTGTTGAGGGCTGATATGTGTCCCAGTATGTGGTCTATTCTAAAAAATGTTTCATGTGCACTGGAGAAGAATGTATATTCCGCTGCGTTAGGATGAAATGTTCTGAATATATGTCAAGCCCATGTGGTCCTGTGTCATTCAAAGCTATTGTTTCCTTATTGATTTTGTGATTAGATGATCTGTCTATTGTTGTAAGTGGGGTGTTGAAGTCCCCTGCTATTTTGGTATTATTATCAATGAGTTTCTTATGTTTGTGATTAATTGATTTACAAATTTGGGTGTTCCACATTTGGAGCATAAATGTTTATAATTGTTAAGTCTTCTTGGAGTTCCCTTAATTATGATATAATGCCCTTCTTCACTCTTGTTACAGTCTTTATTTTAAAGTCTAGCTTGTCTGATATAAGTATGGCTTTCTTTTGTTGACCATTAGCATGATAGATGGTTCTCCATCCACTTACTTTCTTTTTTTTTTTTTAATTTTTTTTTTCAACGTTTATTTATTTTTTGGGACAGAGAGAGACAGAGCATGAACAGGGGAGGGGCAGAGAGAGAGGGAGACACAGAATCGGAAACAGGCTCCAGGCTCTGAGCCATCAGCCCAGATCCGGACGTGGGGCTCAAACTCCCGGACCGCGAGATCGTGACCTGGCTGAAGTCGGACGCTTAACCGACTGCGCCACCCAGGCACCCCCATCCACTTACTTTCAATCTGAAGGTGTCTTTAGGTCTAAAGTGGGTCTCTTGTGAACAGCATATAGATGGATCTTGTTTTCTTATCCATTCTGTTACCCAATGTCTTTTGATTGGAGCATTCTGTCCATTGACTTTTAGAGTGAGTACTGAAAGATATGAATTTATTGCCATTATGCTGCTTGTAGAGTTGGAGTTTCTGGTGGTGTTCTCTTGTCCTTTCTAGTCTTTGTTGCTTTTGGTCTTTATTGTTGTTTTTTTTTTTTTTTTCGTCTTTTCTCCCCTCAGAGAGTCCTCCTTAAAATTTCTTGAAGGACTGGTTTAGTGGTCACAAACTACTTTAATTTTTGTTTGTCTGGGAAACTTTTTCTCTCTCCTTCTACTTTGAATGACAGCCTTGCTGGATAAAGAATTCTTGGCTGCATATTTTTCTGATTCAGCACATTGAATATATCCTGTCACTCCTTTCTGGCCTGCCAAGTTTCTGTTGGATATGTCTGCTGCTAACCTGATCTGTCTTCCCTTGTAAGTGAAAGACTTTCTTTCCCTTGCTGCTTTCATGATTCTTTCCTTGCCTGAGTATTTTGTGAGTTTGACTATGATGTGCCATGTTGATAGTCGGTTTTGGTTGAATCTAACAGGAATCCTCTGTGCGTCCTGGATTTTGATGTTTGTGTCTTTCCCCAGGTTAGGAAAGTTTTCTGCTATCATTTCCTCACATAACTTTTCTACCTTTTTTTCTTTGTTTTCATCTTCTGGGACCCCTGTAATTCTGATGTTGTGTCTTTTAATGAGTCCTGATTTCTCTAATTCTTAAATCATGCTCTTTTGCCTTAGTCTCCCTCTTTTTTCCTGTTTCATTATTCTCCATAGGTTTGTCCTCTGTATTGCTGATTCTCTGCTCTGGCACATCCCTCCTTGCCGCCGTGGCAACCATTCGAGATTGCAGCTCAGTTATAACATTTTTTATTCCATCCTGACTACTTTTTACTTCTTTTATCTCCACTGAAAGGGATTCAAATCTATTTTTGGCTCCAGCCAATATTCCTATTATCATGATTCTAAACTCTGGTTCAGAGATCTTGCTTGTATCTGTGTTGGTTAAGTCCCTGGCTGTTGTTTCTTCCTGCTCTTTCATTTGGGGTGAATTTCTTCATTTCATCATTTTGAAGGGAGAAAAGGAATTAATGAGGTAAAAAAATTAAAATTTAAAAAATTAAAATTAAATAAATTAAAATTAAAAAAATAAAAACAACACACACACACACACACACACACATACAAAATCAAATAAATGATGCTAGATCCTAGGTGTGTTTTGGTCTGGGTGTTGAAAGGGGCTTGATAGATTAGAGTAAAAAGGGAAAAGAAAGAAGGAAAAAAAAGGAAATCATTTGAAAATTTGAAAAAATGAATACAGTGAAATACAATAAAATGAAATAAATGATGGAAGTAAAATTGAGTTTGAAAAAATTTACACAAAAGTAAAAGATACAGTAGGAAAAAATTAAAAATATTTTTAATAAAAATTGAAAATAAAATAAATTTTTTCTCTTTCTGTATTCAAGAAAATGAAAAGAAACGAAAAAGAGAGAAAAAGAAAATTGAGTAGCTGGACCAGCGAACAGACTGAAGCACGACTGAAATTATTTTCTTTTCCCCTAGAAGTCTAACTATCAAGTGCTTTATAGTCCATAAACTAAGCAGGTGGAGAGACTTGTGTTCCTGATGAGGGAGGTTGGCCCAGTTGGGCGGGGCTTAGTGTAACGGCTCCGTCCCCCACTAGGTGGCGCTACTTAGCTTCCTGGGATGGATTGTTGTGGTGCTTGTAGGTGTGTAGGCGCATGCGCAGGAACTGTAAAAATGGTGTCCTCCACTTACTCAGTCTCTAGTGCTCCCCGACCAGCAATCGCGGACCCGTCCTTTGTCTTCGGCTTCCGTCCATTCCCCGCTTTTATGCTGTCCGTGACCAAGCCCCAGGCAGCACCTCCCTCCTGAGTTTTATCTCAGATGTGGCTTTGTTTCCCAACCCCTTATTTCTGAGGGAGTGCCGCTTTGACCCGCTCCGCCCCTCTGCGGGAGGGTTTCACCAAGCCGTGGCCTTGCCGGCCACACCCAGGAACGTTGGTTCAGGGAAACCGTGCTGCTGCAGGTGCCCAGAGACTGCGGCCGGTGCCAGCCAGCCCCAGTTAAAGTTCGCGAGATAGCGTAGCAGCAGCGTTTCAGGGATTATGGAAAATCACAACACACGTCCGGCGCCAGGCTTCATCCCCAGCGACCTTGTTCCAGCACCAGCGAATGTGGTTGTTCTCCGGGGCCCACTGGCACCTTTGCCTGTGGGGAGTCCTCCCAGCAGGGCAACCGCCTCTCCCTGTGTCGCCCCAAGACCCCGGACTTGACTCTGCTCCTGGAGATTCGCCTTTCTCACCAGAGCTCCACCAGGTAACGAGCTGCAGAGTTTCAGGCTCTGTTCCCCCTGTTTATAGAGTCTTAATGGAATTGAAACCCTCTCCTTTCTCCTTTCTCCTTGTTTTGTTCAGGCCCTGCGGTCGTCTCCACTTTTCCACTTTCTCTCCAGCTGCTGTAGGGGGGTGCTTTTCGAGTACTCTCCCCCCCCCCCCCAAATCCATCCTCTCTCTGCAAGCAAAACAGCTTCCTGCCCTCAGCAGCTTCTCTCTCCCCCAGTTCACCTCTCTGCGCCGCGTACCTGCTGAGTTCTGTGGTTCAGGTGGTGCAGATTGTTGTTAATCCTCGGTCAGTTTTCTAGGTTTGTAGGATGGGTTAGTGTTGATCTGGCTGTATTTCATGGATGCGAGACGCAAAAAAAAACTTCCATGCTGTTCCACCGTCTTGGCTCCTCCTAAGGGTTTCTATTTCTCTGCATCTTTGCCGACATTTGTAATCTTCCGATTTTGTTAGCGTAGTTATCCTAATGGGTGTGAGGTTATGTGTCATTACAGTTTCGATTTGCAGTTCCCTAACGACTCGTGATGTTGAGCATATTTTCACCTGCTTGTTGGCCATTTGTAGATCTTCTTTGAAGAAATGTCTGTTCATGTCCTTTCCATGTTAAAGCACTGTTTTATTGTTGCTGAGTTTTAGGAGTTTTGTATGCAGTTTAGATGTTTATCGCTCACCAGATAGATAATTTGCAAATATTTTCTCACATTCTGTGGATTGCGTTTACTCTGTTGATAATAGCGTCTTTGTTTTCACAAAGTTTTAAAATTTTTAGTGTCAAATTTGTCTGTTTTTTCTCGTTTTCCATGTGATGTCAAAAGAGTAATAGAACGTTGACAAAGAATGTTTTAAACTTAACTACTGTGTAAAGAAGGAAATTATACTAAAGCCTATACTTTGAAAAAAGACCAGCCAGTGATTGCATCAGACTCTTAAACTATAGGTTAAATGGAACATGCATCAACCAAAGGAATAAGTGAGATGCTCTGATTGGAGGGTGATAATTTTATTTTCTTAAAAAAAATTTTTTTTTCAACGTTTATTTATTTTTGGGACAGAGAGAGAGAGCATGAACGGGGGAGGGGCAGAGAGAGAGAGAGAGACACAGAATCGGAAACAGGCTCCAGGCTCTGAGCCATCAGCCCAGAGCCCGACGTGGGGCTTGAACTCACGGACCATGAGATCGTGACCTGGCTGAAGTCGGATGCTTAACCGACTGCGCCACCCAGGCGCCCCTGGAGGGTGATAATTTTAAATGTATGCTGCAAATAAGTAAGATAAAGTTTAAATAGTTCATTGAGAGGAATCTCGAAGTTAAATATATCAGATTTCTCTTGTGTACCTCCACCGCACCCTCTCCACCTTATCTCTGAGTTCACCGTTGTCTTCAGCATAGTTCCAAATGAAATTCAACTCCAATATGTATAGCACGTATTTTGCTTTTTGCCCGTGATTCCTCTGGTTGGTCTGTCTGGAGTTGCACAAGAGTTAACACATCCTAGCACAAATTTCAACCAGCCGGCTACCGGAGCTGGGAGATGTTTCTCCTTGGAGGTCCTCAGCTGGGAAATTATAAAACTGATTATAAGTGCTCCTCAAAATATCTGCTTAGATGGAGTGGCCCAAGGTGGTGCTGAGTTGAGCTGGTGGCCCAACTCAACAGCACAATCTTTCTTTCCTTCTTTATTGTACTTTTACTGGTTCCTAGATCCTGCTTCCTAGAATCAGCCTCCAATGAACTACCTGTAAGACTTTGCTGCAGACTGGGTTTTGGGGTGGGGTAGGGGACCTAAACTAGGATAGTCATCTATCAAAAAGTTCCACCCTTCCTTAGTATCCAACAAATGTAAAGAACTTGTAAAACTCCACACCCGAAAAAGGGAACAATCCAATAAAAATGTGTATTTTTCCAAAGAAGACATATGGATGACCAACAGACACATGGAAAGATGCTCAACATCATTTATTATCAGGAAAATGCAAATCAAAACTACAATGAGATATCACTTTACACCTGTCTGAATGGCTAAAATCTACAACACAAGAAACAGCAGGTGTTGGTGAGGATGTGGAGAAAAAGGAACACTTGTGTACTCCTGATGGGAATGCAAACTGGAACAGCCACTCTGGAAAATAGGATGGAGGTTCCTCAAAAGTTAAAAATAGAACTATCCTGCACCCAGAAACTTCACTACTAGGTATTTACCCAAAGAATACAAGAATACTAAAAGGGATACATGCACCCCAATGTTTGTAGCAGCATTACCTATAACAGTCAAATTATGGAAACAACCCAAGTGTCCATTGATGGACAAATGGATAAAGATACAATGGACTGTTTCTCAGCCATAAAAAAATATGAAATTTTGCCATTTGAAACAACATGGATGGAGCTAGAGAGTATTATGCTAAGTGAAATAAGTCGGTCAGAGAAAGATAAATACCATATGATTTCACTCATATGTGAAACTTAGGAAACAAGTGAGCCAAGAGTATAAAAAGAGAGAGGCAAACCAAGAAACAGACTCTTACCTCTAGAGAACAAACTGATGGTTACCAGAAGGGAGGTGGTTGGGAGGATGGGTTAAACAGGTGATGGGGATTAAGTTGTGATGAGCACTGGGTGTTTTATGGAAGTGTTGAGTCATTAGATTGCACACATGACCCTGTACATTAACTAACTGGAATTTAAAAACATAAAGAGAAGTCCCACACTTCCTTGTAAGTGGTGGAGAAGAACTTCTTTTGTTTTGTTCTGTCAACAGCTGTACCTACAACCTGTCAGGCTGTTTTTTGCTTTTTTTTAATAATCTGTTGGCGAGAAGTCATCTTGTGTTGCTTGAGCCTCAACACATGCAGTCCTCCTTTTTGAATAATAACTTACACAAATATGCATAACACTCTTTGTGGAGATTTATAAGAAACATATTGTTCTGCATCCCGTGCCAGAAGTATGGTGTTAGAATTTCCTATGGTCATTCTAATGCTCATCCATGATTGATAACCATTGATCTAGAGAACTCAATCTACTCTCTTATCTTTGCCCTCCACCTTTTTCATGTACGCCTTATTAACCTTTCAGTACATACTAGGCATTGTGCTAGAAACTGGGGATAGGACAATGAACGGGAACAATGAACGGGTCCCTTTGGAGGTTCCAAACTTACCTTGATTGCAACTGCTTCCAAGAAACCCTTTCTGATAGTTCTACCAGCATCAGTTTTAACATTGTATTTCTGTGCCTATAAATAAGAAAATCATTTTTGATTTTCTTCCAATAGCTTGGACTCACCTTGATACAGAACTTATCACACTGCACTGAAATGGTTTACAATTCTGTTTCTTCTGCTCTACTGTGAGCTGACTGAGGCCAGGAATTGTATTCATTATTGTGATATGCCCAATAATGTTGCAAGTAAGTGAAGGATAGTAAGGGAGGACAGGAGCTAGAGAGGAAAGCAGATAGCCTGTCCTGAATGTCCCAGACATTATCCTTAACCTTGGCCTTCTGCAGCATGCTTTAATTCAGATGGAAACTAGTATCTATTTATGAGTTGGATACCCTCATATTTAATTCTTCCAACAATCTTGGCTTATACATACTATCATTTCCCCTTTAAAGACAAATAACCAGTGTTCAAACCAGTGAAGTATATCTTGCCCAAGGTCACACTTCTTGTAAGTAGAGTATCTGAGATCTGAACCCAAAGCTCTTAATGAGAAAAAGACCCAGAATTTTTCTGAACTTGCATCCATGACTGCCGGCATGTGTGCATATATGTGTGTGTAGACTTTCTACTCCATGGAAACTTTTCAAAGGCAGAAATAATATTTGTTTCATCATTTCAGTAAAAGAGTCAGTGTTAACAAAGTTACCATCAGGAGAGGAATAAATTCTTCAAGGGACTGTTCATCTGCTTCTTTTGATTTTTGGCATTAAAGGTCTCTGTAGTCCTGCTAGAAATTTTCCATCAAGGTTATTCTCCAAGTTCTTGTGGATGACTTTGAAATTTAAATTTTCCCATCATCTTCCAGAATGAAGGCTGAAGTTTAAAAGCATATTTCGTTTTTCTCCTTTTCCCTATGGCCTTCGTGTCTCCCTTTTCTCACCATTATCCTTCCCCTTATCTGTGATCTATCTGAGAAATGTTTTGCTTGTATCTTCAGCTGACTCTCTTCCTCCCATGTCTCAGTGCTTTAGGTTTCTAAAGCTGCATTTTCCCTGTGGAAATTATGCCAACTATAATTGCCCTGCACTGTTTGGGAAAGGCTTAGATTTGCTTCATAGGTTGTTTCTTTAGCCTTAATAAGTACACTTATTAGCTGGCCACAATTTCATTCTCCCCTCTGTGGGTTGTATTTCCTTGCTCGTTAATGTGTAAATCATAGATTTCTCTAATTACATACTGGTGCCTTTTCCTTTCTGCTCAGAGCTCAAAAATTAGCAAAGGGCTGGGACTCTGATAGAAATGTCTGGAATGGTTTCTTCACACACACTTGAGGATGCCACTGGCACAGAGTAAATTTAACTTCAATGTGTGCATGTTTGTGTGTGGTTGACTTCCCTGAATGTTGTTTGTCTCTGATTCAAGATTAAGAATGTGCCAGCCAGAGTGTATGGAAAAGACATACCTCAAGAACCTGAGACTTGCAAACTCAAAACTAAAAATTCAAATGAAGTAATCAAATATTTGGTAAACACTATAATAATTGTGTCATTTCTCATTAATTTCACTTATCTTGCATCTCCTTATGATCTCTCTCAGATAGTACCAATCTTTGTAGTAAAAAGCTGGAAAGAGTTTCTATTTGATCATAAACTTATTTGATTTGAATTGACTGATAGAAAATATTTGAAGCAGTTTTTAGAGAAACATTACATATAAAGCTGATTATAATTAGGGTTATTTTTGAAATTCTTCTCATGAATGAGAACCCAAAATACATTGTGTGTTCCTGCGTTAGCACCCCAAGGTGTAGTCCTGGGACCAGCAGCATTGACCTCCATCTCAGGCCACTCCCCTCCCCCTCAGCCAATCTGGACATACTGAACCATAGTGGGTATATTTCACATGTGTCAAGATCTCTTAGCGATTCCTGGTCTTCAGATTCTCTCAGTCCAGGTGCTTCCCCAGCTAGGGCATCAGTCAATGAGAAAGCAGAGACAAGTCATGTTGGTTACTCGCAGGTAGAATTCTTGACCCACATGATTATGATCAATGAGCATCATAAAGCAGCTGTTTTAGGTCACTATTTTTTAAAGTGATTTCTTTCACAGCCTTAGTACTCAAACCACTTTTTGTCTTCTGTGTTTCTACCCATTTTCTCAGAGCCCAGACTTCTTCTATGAAGTATATTATACTCCAAAGTAATTGCTGTAAATACATAGAATTTTTATTCTGAGTAGGAGTTTAAACCGTATTGAATCCAAAGCTCCCCCAATTGAGTTATTTCCACAGGTGTGTTTGCATAACATCTCTACAAATATTATTTTTTTCAACTCTTTTTACTACTTAGACTTATCCTAAGTGATACTCACCATGATATCAGAATTTTGATAACTTACTTTGCTTTTTCTAATATTACAAATATTCAAAAATAATAAAAATAAAAGCATACTTATCATTGCTTACTACCAGTGTTACATGTGTCCCAGTTCGGAAAATAATGGTCTGATAGAAACCTGTTAGGGGACAGACTCCCTTTGGTCATAGTCTAATTGTGTCCTTGGCCCTTCTCATTTCTGAACTCAAAGAAGGGAAATTATTCCACTGTTTGCTAGTTTCTTCTTGTTCTTTTGCCTGCCTCTCAAAAAGTACTTGTTGGCTTTCACACTTTGTCCGAATTTCTGCATTGTACTCATATCACTTCTACTGACTAAATTCTATACCGTGCCCACCTCCAGTTGGAGAGTCCACTTGTGATAACTGGTCCCTGGACTCGTCTTTACAAAACTTGCCCCTGCCTGAACCCAATTAGAAGGAAATAAGGCAGAAGTGACAAGTGGAATGGATTTCTATACATATAAACAACGGGATGGGTTATATAAACTGTTAAAAATACAAAAAAATTGATGTTGCAACATAAGGCAACTCAAAGTGTGGTCTAGGGAACATGTATCAGTCGATGAGCTATTTATGACTATCATGAGATGAGTTCAAAAACTGAGAATAGGCAGTTAAGACTTTTATAGTAATTTGACATTGTAATGTATTTTATTTAAAAATTATTTATTTATGTATTTATTTATTTTCACAGAGACAGAGACAGCATGAGCAGGGGAAGGGCAGAGAGCGAGAAAGAGAGAATTCCAAACAGGCTCCGATCAAGAGTCTGACACTTAACCGACTGAGCCACCCAGGCACCCCTAAGAAATTTTTTTTAAGCTGAAAAACTGGTTCTTTACTACAGATACTCTAAGAAATACTTGTATGATGAACTAAATAGAATAGAAAATGTTATTTTTTTAAAAAAATTTTAGTGTTTATTTTTGAGAGAAAGAGACAGAGTGTGAGCAGGAGAGGGGCAGAAAGAGAGGGAGACGCAGAATCCGAAGCAGGCTCCAGGCTCTGAGCTGTCAGCACAGAGCTGACGCGGGGCTCGAACTCGTAAAGGGTGAGATCATGACCTGAGCTGAGCCACTTAACTAACTGAGCCACCCAGGCACCCCAGAAAATGTTCTTTTAAGTAGATCTCAGGAAATTGTAATGGATGGATTTTTTAAAATAATACATCGACATTCTAAAAAAAATGCAAAAAAGGATTAACATCATCATATATCTATATTCTAGCATTTTTGGTCATTGAATGGTAGGTCATGACCAAAAAAATGCATACCATAGCACAAAATTATTATGAAAGAGAGTGGAGATGTTTCTTTTCCTATTCTTGGCTTTTCTACTCTTTGCTCTCTACTTGAAACTCTGTCAGAAGTTCGGCACTTATAAATGCAAACACCACAGTCTCAGCAACTTTTACAAATTGCTTCTGACTGAATTCTTTTATTAGAGAGCTTTCAATTAAATCCAGTGTTGCTGGAACATAATATTTTTAAACCTTTAGGCAAAGCATAATAAGGCTTAAAACAGAGCTAGAAACACGTTTTGGCATGCTTTGATACTAGATTACCTAAATTTCTGCTTAACAGATGCAATAAAAGATAGTTACTGCCAAGAGGCTCTTGTCTGCCTTCAATAATCTCCAAAGTGATTCTCATAGATCAAATGGGCTCATGAGATACTCAGACATGGAACCCTACTCACACATAATTGAAATTCCACTTCGTAGCCATTACCAATATGATGTAATGTAGCTGAAGGAATGATGGAATTTGATGCCAAATTTAAAGTCAGAGTTCGAATGTGAATTCATCTGCTACTTCTACCTTTACGATTGTTTTAAGAATTCAATATTAGGTATGTAAGAGCCTGAAGACAGATTTTATTTCATATATAGGGTTTTAAAGGAATCCATAACATTTTGTTTAAAAAATTATGAATGCACTTTAATGGAGGAAACAAATCTCCATTTTATATGCTATTCCATTAATTAGGAAACGATTTTACATTAAATATGCTACTCCGTTGTATTAAGACCAGCTTGTGGTTGAGATACATGGATATCATTACTAGTTTAAGGATACATTTCTGACCAAAGTAAGATTTCCTTCTCAAAGTTACTAGTCAGCCTACTTGCAATCTGGCTTTTACACAAACCCACCACAGCAGTATAAAATAGTTTTGTTCTATCTCTTGATAGAAGGTGTGTCCTTCCAAACAAGAGAGAGCACAAAGTTAGGAAACAGTGGCCCAACCTACCGCGCATATCACATATTTCTTACCACTATTCTTTGTCCTCATTCTAAAAGAGCATTCTTATATCATTACTAATTATGTTTGCTCAGACCGCCTCTTCTCTGGTCTCCGGCCAACTCAAATCCAACCGCTATGATGCAGCCAGAGTGCTCAACAGAAAACACAGATCATAGGATGTAACATCCCTTCAGTACCTCAGCAGTCCCCATTGCTACCAAATAAAATCTGAGCTCTTCAGCAATGCTCACAGGATTCTCCAATGCATAGTCTCTCCTTCCTCTCCAATCTCATCTCCCCCTTTTCTCTCTTGATTCTGCACTTGAGGGAGAGTTCCCTGTGTGTTGCAATCCCACAGGCTTCCACATTCTTCTGCTATTGCTCACATCATTCCATCTCTGATGCATTCTTTCCTTTCCTTACTCACCTGGCACATTTGGGGGGGGAGGGGTCAGAGGGAGAGAGAGAGAGAGGGAGAGAGGGAGAGAGAGAGAGAGTCTGACTCTCAAGCAGGAGCCCAATGCAGAGCTCCATCCCACAACACTGAGATCATGACCTGAGCTCGCATCAAGAGTCTAATGCTCAACCAACTGAGCCATCCACACACCCTTCACTTGGCACATTCTTGCTTGTCCTTTAAGATACAGCTGGGACATAACTTCTGTAGAAAGTCTTTGGATCCCCTCATACTGGCGTACCGCCCCATCATAACCTTTACACTATGTTTTATTCAATGGGTTGATCCAAAGTTATTACTTTTTCCCAACAACAGGGATTCTCAATATACCCTCCTCCGAGAGAATCTAGGGATACTATTTTGGGAGTCTGAATGTGAGTGGTAAAAAATTTCTTTCTTTCTTTTTACTAACATCCAACAGAAATTTAACCTTTTCTTCAATTATGATTTTAAGCAACAAACCACAGGACTGTTGGGAGTACTGTGTCACCAATAGAAGTTGAAAATAATTCCATACCCCCACACTACAATTGTTGCAGACAATTTAAAATTCCAGAAGTCATTAGACATGCCATTACATCTTATTTATGGTATTTAATGAAGATCCTCTTACATTACTGTAGCAATTCTTGTAATTTAAAAATTTGATAGTTTTCCCCGATATGCCTGTTTTTTTGTCCTTGAAAACATTTTCTGAGAGGGCATTACCAAATGTTAAAGAGGTGTTTGATAATCGTAAAATTAAAAACCCTAAATAATGCTACTCTTTTGGCAGTTTGACTGTTTTATTGCAGAGTACTAGAGAGTTGAAAACATAGATGCATATTTTTGTCAAGAATACTCAGCTCTTTATTATTTTCTTTTAATTTAAAATGTTTTTAATGCTTATTTATTTTTGAGAGAGGGAGAGACAGAGCATGAGAAGCCAAGAGGCAGAGAGAGAGGGAGACACAGAATCCAAAGCAGGCTCCAGGCTCTGAGCTGTCAGCACAGAGCCAGACGTGGGGCTAGAACTCAGGAACCATGAGATCATGACCTGAGCCGAAGTCGGACGCTCAACCGACTGAGCCACCCAGGCGCCCCAGCTCTTTCTTATTCTTTAAAACTTTTCATTAGTGTTTATTTTGTATGTGGTTTTTAAGAAGTAACATATTCACAAAATAAAAATGTAAAAAATATAAGGCTACATAATAAAAAGTCTCCTTAGGAAACTAATTTTCTTGGGGTACCTGGGTGGCTGTCATTTAAGCATCAGACTTTGGCTCAGGACATTATCTCACAGTTCGTGAGCTTGAACCCCGCTTTGGGTGAGTTCAAGGCCAGCTTAGGGTGAACATGAACCACGCTTCTCTGTCTCCCCTTCTCTCTCACTCCTCTCTCTGCCCCTCCTCACTCATTTGTGCCCTCTCTCTCTTAAAGAAGAAAAAAAAAAGGAGAAAAAGAAAACTAGTTTTCTCCTGTAGAATAAACCAGTGATGAGTTTCTTGTGAATATTTTCAGAGACATTGTATCCCTGTGGGTGTGGGTATGGGTGTGCATGAATGCAAAAGCAAAATAATAAACATATATGAAAGCACATATATGCACACACCAGATTTTTCTTTTTGCAACTCAGTTTGTGCTATACCACATGTTTTCTGCGTCTTATTTACTAAATAGTAACCATCTTTCATTAATTTAAAATTACTGTTGGAGATCAAAATAAGAACCCCTTCACATTCAATTTTACCTGTTCGTTTCACACTTAAAATAAAATTGTAATCAAAATGAAATAAAGAAAAAAGAAACCTAAGTATAGCTTACCATGCATCATCTCAAGTATTATTTTTTCTTTTTGAGCCTGAAATCTTCAACCAGAGTCTGAGTGCAATGGCCAATAAATGTAAGCAGCTTAAAGTAAATAACATGAAGCGGTGTTCTGGGCAAGCTGACTTTTTTACCGAAATACTTTAAAATTCAGCTTCTCAAAAAGTAAATTGCCCATCATTGCTCAATACCAGGGTTTATCGTATTTTCCTAGTTTTACTAATTAAAACCATTGGTAGATTATAATACGTCTCCTGAGGAAATTTAATTCAGTGTTTAAAATGGTGCAATTAAAAGTAATACAGTGACAGTGCTGGTAAAATAAGTGAAATTATAGAGGTGCCTGGATGGCTCAGTCAGTTGAGCACCGACTTCAGCTCAGGTCATGATCTCACGGTTCCTGAGTTCTAGCCCCACATCTGGCTCTGTGCTGACAGCTCAGAGCCTGGAGCCTGCTTCGGATTCTGTGTCTCCCTCTCTCTCTCTGGCCCTCCCACTCACACTCTGTCTCTGTCTCTTTCTCTGTCTCTCAAAAACAAACATTAAAAAAAATTTTTTTAAAGAAATTATACAAAATTGCAAAGTGTTTTAAATTGCATATAACAATGAGTCCAAGAAAATAAATTTTCCACTGTGAAATTTATGGTAGGTATTTATTGTCTTCTATAAATCAGTTTGCATTTTCCAGAATTTTCTATAATTATGAACAATCAGAAAGATGAGCAAAAACATTCAAATGAATCAACAAAACTCCAAATTGACCGTGCCAAAGATGCAGAGACAGAAAGGCAACAGACCAGAGAAGTTTTATGAAATAACTAAATATAGGCAGAAGTAAAAGGAAGCAAATAAGAAACTCATTCACAAAGCAGACTTGTTTATAGCAGCTGAGACTGCATCCAACTCCCTAAACGAGACGGTGAGAAGTATCGACAGAGAAGACGCCCTGTTTCAGCTGTGTGTGGCAAGCATCCCTCATAGGCCAGTGTCTAATACAGAGCCAGATCTGAGCGGGCGGGGAGGAGAACTCAGGACTGCGGCAGACAGATTTTTAAATGAGGAAGATAGACACACAGCCAAGCCTCAGGAAAACAACAGCCTCCGATGCTTGCTGAGTACTTACTATGTACCAGTCACACTTTTAAAGGTTTAACATGCATTAATTCATTTCACCTTCATAAAATCCATGACATGGGTACTATCACTTTACTCATTTTACAGATGAGAAGAGCAAGATTTTCAAAACTGAATTGTGGAAATGGGAGGCTCAAATACAGGTCGTGTGACCTGAAAGCCTGCACTTTTAACTGCTGTCTCTACCTCTGCTGCTGTGGTTGAGAGGGACACAGGGGGGATTCTCACCAGATGACAGCCTGGTTTTATTACTCAATGTGTTTAGGTCCATTTCTTTTTTTAGAAGCATAGTAGACATCTTGTGTGTGAATATGGGTGGCTGTGTGTGAAGATGATTAAGCTAAAGTTTATTTAAAAAAATTTTTTTAATGTTTATTTTGAGAGAGAGTGAAGGCATGAGTGAGGAAGGGGCAGAGAGGGCGAGAGAGAATCCCAAGCAGGCTCTGTGCTGCCAGTGCAGAGCCCCACGTGAGGTTTAGATCTCCCAAACAGTGAGATCATGACCTGAGCCAAAATCAAAGTTGGATGCCCAACCGACTGAGTCACCCTGATGCCCCAAGTTGAAGTTCATTTTAATTCATCATAGTGTATAAGACAACCTTACTTTTGTAATAACCTAACTGAATATGAGAGAACACCTAAAAATGTCAAGACTTGGAGGGGAAAATATTTCTGAAATTTTAGGTACAAGTCCTTGGTTATATAGCAGGATCTCTTAGAATGGAGAGCTGGATAGTGTGTCCCAATCACAGCTAGAAAGAACCTTCAGTCGTCAATAGACTTCTGGTTTTTTGCTTTGCATTCCCTGCCATGATGACTCCCCAATGCAGTAAGTGGATTTAGCAAGAAAATTGTCTCAGGGTGGGCTATTCCCATTAGAAATATTGGCACAGGTCTTCCCACAATAGTCTTGCCCACAGGAGATGGCTGATTTCTTCAACACCCATACCAGACGATGGAGAGTGGGACAGTATAGAGCTCTTTGTTCTTGTACCATCTTTTCTTTTTGTGATTTGTGTTTTTTGGTTTTTTTGTGTTTTTTTTTTTTGAGGGGAGTGGGTTCAAAAGATTGGAAAGCAGTTGGGAAACAGAAATTACCGCTTAGAGAGGCCAAAGGTCTTCTCTTTTTGCCTCTTCCCAATTAGCCTTGGAGTACAATGTCTCATTTAAGAAACTTTGTGTAAGGTTTTGAAATGATGAGTGAACATAATTGAGGATTCCAGTTTCAGCTCAGACATGTAGAGAGCTGGAAAGCTCCCCCACATACATCATTGACAACGTTGAAAAGGCTGAGGATTCATGACTCTTCTTGAAACCCTCCGAAAACTGAAGTCACGGGACAACCCACTAAAGTAAAATCTGGGATAACAGGTACCTGTTAAGGAAACCAGCAAACAACCATCTGTTTGCTTAGAGCAGATTCTCTGGATGTTTCGTTTCCTAAAGCTGCTGTAACCAGGAATTGCAAACAATAGAAATTAATTTTCTCATGGTTTGGAGGTTGGAAATCTGAAATCAAGGTGTCCGCAGGGCCATGCTCCTCCGAGTTTCTACAGAAGAATCTGTTCCACACCTCTCTCCCAGCTTCTGGTCGCTTTCGGTAATCCTCAGCATCTCTTGGCTTGTAGCTTTGTGTTTTCAATTGCTGCTTCTGTCCTCAAGTGACTATCTTCCCTTGTGTGTGCCTCTGTGTCTAAATGCCCCTTTTCTTATAAAGGTATCAGTGATAATGGATTTAGAATTTAACATAACCCAGTATGAACTCATCTTAACTTGAATACATTAGAGATGCTGTTTCCCAATAATGTCACATTCGTAGGTTCTGGGGGAGAGGAGTTAAACATATCTTTTTGGGGATGGAGTGGTATTTGGTTCAGCCCAGTATACCACAGAAGCCCCATAATGAGATTCAGTTAAGACTTCAAAATGAGTTGCTAAAGACCCCGTGGGCTACAGCGAGAGTGTGGCCCTGTTGGAGCTGCAGATGTAATGGGATTTGTACCTTCTTGAATGCTTTTCCTCCCTGAACTCCACCTGGGAAGATGAAGGAGTCTCTTGATAAAGTGTCCTTTGTCCTTCACGGTGTTGGCTGGGGGAAAGAAAAAAGCCTCTGCCATAAGTTCCATCCATACCCATCTCTCCTGTGGGGGAAAACAATAAAGAACAAACAAAAATCATTTTCTTTTTTTTTTTTTTCTCCATTCTAGGGGGTAAGTCTAGGGAGCAGGTCCTGGAATGGGTTCCTCTCTTTAAATTACCTCAGCCTCTGAGTAAGTACTATCTTACTCAGGTTAGTAGAGCAGGAGAGGCATGCTGCCTTGTCTCACCTGCTATTTGTGTTTGTTTCAATGCAAAGAGGCCAAATGAGGAGACTTCCATTGGTGATCCATTGGAAGAGACTTCCATTGGAGATCCTCCCAGAGGAAGGGACATGGGGCTTGCTTGCCCACTTTTTTTTCCTTCCTTGCCCCATGTTTTGTGGTGGTGGAGCCAGGATGTGGTTACAGATATGAAGGAAAGGGTCAGAGTGACATCCTTTGGGCTGGGGATGGAGCATGTGGCTGAACACCAAGCCTTTCAAGGTGGTCCTCCCCAGCATCTGTAGATGGCTCCTTCGGGGACTGGTGCTTTTTATGGAACAGAGGGTTTAAATGGTAAAGGTAAGGAAGCCTTCTACTGCCCTCTTGGCTGAAGCACCTATCTTCCCTGGTTGGGAAGCTATTAGAACAAGCCCCAGGCAAGCAGCAGAGGAAGCTACTGGTCCTAGGATGTCCCTTGTGGTACATGCTGGAGTTGTACCGGCATTCAGCTGACATGCTGGGACAGTCTGGAGAACTACACAACTGGGCTATCATTGAGAGCCTGGTAAGGCCCTCGGCCATGCAGGAAGGCATTTCAGAAGCCTCTGGTGTGCAGACCCTGAGCTTTCCTGAGACCAAACCATACTAACTATTCAGAATCACCATGGCTTCCCGCCATCTACACCACTTAGCTTACTTCCACCTCTTCTGCCACACGGAGCTTTTGCTCCAGGGGAGCCAGCCCAACCAACCACTTTCCTTCTTCAGGAAGATGTTCCTCACAAGTCAGGTTTCCCTGACCACCAAAGCTGGACAGAGACACATATCACACAACCCATGTGGCAAAGGCTCTGGAGTCACAAGTAGTGCTGAGTTCTACAACTCTACTTCCTGTGTCAGCAGCCAAAAGGTAGTGAGGTTCCTGAGCTCTAGTGACATGGCCTTCTTGTTACTCTATTTCAATAGCACTCACAAAAAGTGTCTAGAAGGCCAAACTTCCCCAGAGGCTTGGAGGAGTTCATGGAAAGGGACATTCCTCTTGCAGAGGGTCTGGAAAGCAGGTAGTGTCATGCCTGAGGTTCCTGGCCCTTCCCTGGAACATGAAGGACCTGAAACTAACCAGGGTCCCTCAACCCTTTCCACATCAGCTTCCGCCAGCTGGGCTGCAGCCACTGGATCATTGCTCCCCATCTCTACACCCCAAACTCCTGTAAGGGAACCTGCCCTCAGGTACTACTAGGTTGTAGTCTCAATTGTACCAATCATGCCATCAACCAGAACCATGTTAATGAGCAGGTAGACCAGCGTGTCCCTCACCCCTCCTGTGTCCCTTGTATGTTCCCATTAGCATCCTTCTGATGGAGGCAAATGGAAGTTTCTTGAAGAAGGAGAATGAGGATATAACTGCACATGCAACTGACAGCATGGTGCAGCTATCCCAGGGTTCCTGAGAAACTGGAGAAGAGTTTCTCCATTAACAAATATCAAAGTTAGCACCACAGTGATTCTCTGTCCAATCTGTGGATTCTGTTCCTTGTCTTAATTGTTATCTTAAGTCTTTCCCCCCATTTATGAGCTCCTCATTTTATTAAAAAAAAAAACCCATTTCTGTTACCAAGCCTCAGTAGGTTCTGGCCCTACTCAGAGGTAAAGTGTTTCTTTGGAAATGCCCTTTCTATTTTCTTGTCTCTTTCATTGTGACTTTGCCAAAAGCGACCAATCCGTGATAGCAGAATTTTAGGAATTGTCCCACCAAAGCTTGGGGAAGGTGGGATCTTCTTAGCATCCATCTTCTGAGGCTTGCTAGCAGAGCTGATGAAGAGAGCAACTTGGGTTTTTATCCTCCTTTTCTGTGCATCCTGTAGCCTCAAACTTAGTACCTAATCAGAAAGGCTTTCTGCCTCTGTGCTTGGCTGTCCTCCAACTCTAATACAACTTTTCTGGAACGAACCAGAAAACTTTTTGGCAAAGATCCCCAGAAACATCTTTTAGGGCAAGAGAGGAAGGAAATTTTTTCCTAAGCTATCAGGGCTCTTCCTCTCAGCCTCTGAGCCTGAGGAAGTATGCAGATTCCTTCCTATCTTGAATGAGGACAGGAGCCTTCAATAAGGGCGTAAGGAAATGAGTGTGGAGCTGGGGGCCTTCCCTTCAAAACCGCCACATCTATGAACAGAGGAAGAGTGGTCATTGCAATCAGGGTTATGTGTGTGTAGTGGGCAGTCATTTAAAAGTTCCTATACAACAACAAATTCCACAGAGTAATCTCTTGTTTTATGTGATACCTGTGTGGGGTTAATCACCTCACAAAGGAAGTTCCCTGGTGGCTTAGAGGCTGGGAGGTGGCCTGACTGAAGGTGGAGAGGGTAGAAGACTGCAGATGGGAAGCTGGATGGTTGTGACTGGTCTGTTTTGCGTTCAGCTTGGCTCTGGGCATGGGTCTCTGAGGGAGATGGGTCTGCTGTCTTGGGATGCATGGAGTTCTGCCCTGAATGGAATGGGTATTTGCAGGGTAACTCTTCTCTACTGTACTAGTGTGAAGTGATGGAGACTGGGCCGTGTTGCACATAAATCATTTTGTTGTTGTTAACAAACAAAAAACCTAGAGCAAAGGTATACATTTTGATAGATAAAGAAGTTCAATTTTAGAAAGGAAAAAATGTTTAGCAAAGGGTAGGCCTAAAGTGAGGATCCAAGATCTTTTCACTGCTTGTCCAGCACTTTCCCCAATATTTTGCAATATACCTGTAAGAATAAAATTATATTGGTCAAAGGCCAGGTAATAGTAAAGTTATTTTGGATCAATAATGTATCTTTTCAGGTCATATCAGTGGCCCCAGCACGATATAAGAGGCAAATCTTTGGCTTTGTATATAGCTGATTCTGAGCTTGGATCCTATCTATATTAGGAAAACATGGCCAAGTCATGTAACTTTTCAAAGCCCCAATTCCCTCAGGTTTAAAATGTGGCAGGACCAAGGCACCCAGTGGCTCAGTTGGTTCAGCATCTGACTGTTGATTTTGGCTCCCAGGGTCATGGGAATGAGTCCCGCATTGGGTTCCATGCAGAGCATGGAGTCTGCTTGAGATTCTCTCTCCCTCTCCCTCCCTCACCTTCTGCCCCTCTCCCCCACTTGCTCTTGAAAGAAAGAAAGAAAGAAAGAAAGAAAGGAAGGAAGAAATAAAGAGGCAGAACCTGTCTTGCATGATTGTGGAAAGATCAGTGGTCATAAATAATAGATGCTACTAGATTTATAAGCAGCTCAGAATGGCAGATTCCATTCTCCTTGATGTGAAAAGAGTTGAATGGCCCAGATGATTTGGGGAAAGGGTAACAGTAAAATTTTCGACCACTCTACTGAGGAACCAAATTAGGGGAGAGGCAACAGCAAGGGTGTTAGAAGACCTTCCATGTGTGTGGATGGGAGAAGGTATGACTGCGTTCAGATCAGGAAGTTTTCCGTCTACTTTGCATCAAGCCATGGGAAGATTAAACGTAATGCTCAAATAATTCCCTGATCTTATTTCATGCTAAAATGTTGTCATAAACCAGAACCTACTAGAATGTGACATCCTTGTAGACAAGAACCATGTCTTTTCTATTTATCATTAAAATATTTATGGAGTGTCCATGTGCCAGGGACTGTTAAATGAATGAATCCATGAAAAGTTATGCCTATCTATTTGGTAGCTAGATCCTTTCTTTCCAGAACAAATCACAGAGATGATTGAAACAGCAAGTTATTTCTGGGATGGAAAATGTGAATTGTGTTGGGTTTCTGTGACCAAAGTGATTAGAATGAACGCCCAATGTCCTCTTCCACAGAAATGACAAAATACCAGGCCATGTAAGATAAACATTTGAAAAAAAAATGGGAAGAAAATTACCTCTCACATTGGCATTTCCCAAAGTCATTGTAGAAGAGGAGACCTAAGAACTCAGGGGTTAAGAGTTTGGATCTGTTTTAATTTTTTTAACATTTATGTATTTATTTTGAGAGAAAGAACACATGTGTGCAAGTGGGGGAGGGGCAGAGAGAGAGAGAGAGAGAGAGAGAGGGAGAGAATCACAAGCAGGCTCTATGCTGTCAGCACAGAATCTGATGTGGAGCTGGAACCCACAAACCACGAGATCATGACCTGAACCGAAATCAAAAGTTGGACACAACTGACTGAGCCACCCAGGCCCCCTGGATCTGTTTTTAAAAGCATACTCTAGCCCTTCCTAGATGTAAGTCCATGGTTAGATCATCTAATGTTCTAAGCCTCATCTGGAAAATGGAGGCAGTGGCAGCACCTGCTGCAGAGCAGTCTTGTGAGGGTTGTGTGACCTCAAGTATGTGGGGCGTGTGGCACAGATCCTGGCACAGAACACAGGTTCAGTGATGGGGACTCTTGCTCTTACAGCCATACCTCATGTCATTGGTTCTGGTAGGAATGAGGGGTCTGGGGTGTGGGTGTGGAATCCACTGGAGACTAATTCCACAGTGCCACCTGGTGACTGCTTTATCACAAGAGTAACCTGCAACGTCCTAAGGGTAGGAGAAAATTCTTGAGAGGTAGGCAGCTCCCCCCATTTCTGAGGATTTAAATGAAAAGATAGCCTTTTGATATATGGAAGACATTTTCATCATTATTGTGAATAATTTTCACTTACTGAAAATCCAAACATAACCCATCTTCTGAGATTAAGTTTGAGCTATATTACTTTTCACTTCACTAACTTTGGAAATCAGAGAAAGAATTATCTTTCTCAGCATCCCTTTACAAAAAAGCACTATAGAATGTTAGTTTTATTGAAATTGTTGAGAATTGGAGGAACACTCACTTCTTTGAATAAGTTATAAAGTTTATAATTTGTAAACTATAAAATACATAGATATGAGGTAAAAAAAAATCATGGTTATTTAATGCACCAGGGACACCATTATAAATGTAGCTTGTTTCTTCATTCTCTGGTCTTTTTTTGTCTTATCTTTATGTTTTGAAACCAAGGATTCTTCAGCATACTTTCCAGGAAGTTTCTAAATATCCTGCAATTTGAAGTGAACATTTTGTGCATACAGGTAGTGGTGCTGGTATTATTATCTTCTTCAAAATCTGTCATTCCTAAAAAACAAACAAGAAACAAAAAGGAACCATTGCGGGCCACCTGGGTGGCTCAGTCATTTAATTGTCAGACTCTTGACTTTGACTCTGCTCATGATCTGACCATTTGTGAGTTTGAGCCCCACCTAGGGCTCTGCTCTGACAGTGCAGATTCTCTCTCCCTCTCTCTCTGCCCCTCCCCTGCATGCACACTCTCTCTCAAAATAAATAAAGTTAAAAAAATAAAAAAGAATGATGCTCTAAAAAGAACTCTGATGGAACATAAGTAAAATTAATTTAAAGGTCTTCATTCCATTTTTATTTTCTTATACTCTCCAATAATTCCATTCTTGTAGGTTTCTCTTCCTTCTTCTTCTTCTGCCAAGAAGTACAACATGAACTGCTACTCATACAGGGAAAAGTATATATGCAATACATTCTTATATCCTGACACTGGTTCATTAGCTTTTTCCATATCCTCTCTTGGATGCTTAGAGTATAAAGTATGAAGATGTCATATGAGAAATGACCTTGATGCAGTAGGAGCCTTTGTGTACATTGTCATGCAAGTTATACTAGAGGTCACAGAACAGAAAGGGTCACAGGTCAAATGCTGAAAGCAAGGGCTTATTAAATCCATTAAAAACCCATGGCAAGAAGCAAGAGGAAAGCCACGGGTAAGGTTAACTCATTGAGGATAGGGTTCAAGAGGAGTGGAAGGCCACAGAGTTAAAAGTTCTGCAATGTTCAGGGGCACCTGGGTGGGTCAGTCAGTTAAGCATCTGACTCTTGGTTTTGGCACAGGTCATGAGTTTGTACTGTGTAGGATCAAGCCCCGAGCTGGGCTTTGTGCTGACAGCATCGAGACAGCTTGGGATTCTCTCCCTGTCTCTCTGCTCCTCCCTTGCTTGTGCTCTGTCTCTCTCAAAATAAATAAATAAACATTAAATAAAAGAGTTCTGCAGTGTTCATATATCCCACCTCTCCCTCCACTACATCATCCTTCTCCACTGATTGTATGTTGCAAGGCAGGCCACAGAAGGAAGAAGCTAGTGAAATAGGCTCCATCTGAAAGAAGCAAGGGCAGGTAATTGAAATTCACCAATTTTCTGTGCCCGAGGGTGCTGCTATCTGTGCCCGACAGGCTGCTATCTGTGCCCGAGGGTGACTAGATTAAGACCTCAAAAATATTGAGTGCCTCATATTTCTTATGTATATTTAGTGTATCATGAATACATGGTACTTCATGTATATTTAGTGCATCATAAATATATAGTGTTTCCTTGATCTTTCCATTTCTATTTTTGTTCATGCTCACATACCTTACTTATTTTATGTCTTAAAGTCTATTTTATGTTTACTTCATTTGCTGTGTTTAACACATTGTATGAATTTCATTTAACTCACTTGTTTCCTTGTGTTCTGTAGAATTAGGTATTCTCGAACAACAGCAGATACGTATTACAGCATGCGATATTTGTGGCCCTTGAATAGGTTAGCTTAGATGATTCTGGGCCACAGAAGTATAGTTTCTGCTATTTGCTCACCAGTGTTCTCCATCACGTGAGAAATGGACACTTTTTAAAAAAGAATTTTTTTAAAGAATTTTTTTTTAATCTTTATTAATTTTTGAGAGACAGAGTGTGAGCAGGGGAGGAGGAGAGAGAGAGAAGACACGGAATCTGAAGCAGGCTGCAGGCTCCAAGCTGTCAGCACAGAGCCCCATGCGGGGCTCTAACTTGCCAAGGGTGAGATCATGACCTGAGTTGAAGTCGGCCACTTAACTGACTGAGCCCCCCAGGTGCCCCTCTTTTTTTTTTTTAATGTTTATTTATTTTTGAGAGAAAGAGAGCAAGCGAGCACAAGTGGGGGAGGGGCAGACAGGCTCCAGGCTCCAAGCTGTCAGCGAAGAGCCAGACACAGGGCTCGAACTCATGAACCATGAGATCATGACCTGGGCTGAAGTCAGATGCTTACAGATGCTTAACTGACTGAGCCACCCAGGTTCCCCTGGACACTTTTGATCTTGATTGACCTGGATTTAATCATTGTAGGGATACAAACCGCAGATGTCAAAAGGAATTTATTATGTATAACTCTGTATCTCCTGGCCTGGACAAAAAATGCACCAGGTAGTTGGCAGATGGCAAGAATGTTTGGAGACAAGAACTGGACTATCTCTAAAGCAGAGAGTAGGAAGAGTGTGTGAGGTTAGGAAGACCTAAATGGTCCCCCCTGCCCCCGGCCAAGCCCCTGAGTAGGGATTTTCTCAGTCCGTCGCGTGAATAGAATGCTCCTTCCTCTTTCATTTTTTTTGTTACCAGGGATGTTCTGTTTTAGGCATTCTGCTGGAATCCAGCAGAATCCCCAATTGAGACTGCTCCCTCTCAACAGTCCTTACTGTACCCCATCTCTGGAACAGTGAAGAAAAACACAACAGTCTTCTTGATTGATTTTATTTTCATTTTTTATTGAAAGCTTCATCAAAGAAAACAGAAGTTTAAACCTAACATCCACTGATCTACAGAAAGCCCAAGGAATGGGGGAAATGGTAGCTAATTTGACTGTGGTACAGATGAAAAAATTAAAAATAAAACCGGAAACACCATAGAATTACAGAACTTTCCATGACAGAGACAGCAGTACAAAATGCTCTTAAATAAAGTCAGAATTGAATGATGTTTCAGAAATTCCATGAAGTCAAATATGGCCTAAAACAAGGGTTTTAAAAGAAGCTGTGTCCCATATTTTTTAAAGAAACTGGGTATTTTATAGCAAGTACACTTTTACATGTATTTTTTTTAAATTAAGGTTCCAATTATATTCCACTTCTTTTCAAATCAATGGAAGAATTAATTTCCAGAATGGAGAAAACTTTTTCAAGCGTCTCTTTGAAATAGTTTTTATAGTTCCTGAAAAGTATGAAATAACTCATTTTTCCATATATGAGGAAATGAAACGTTTTGGGGAGGAGGACAGAGCATCTTTCTCAATAATCTAAGACCAGAGGATTAATACAAAGCATAACACTAAAGTTACACTTTGGACACTACTTAAATTTGAAATGATCAGAAAAAAATCCACTGGAGTGTCCAGATCATTCAGCCTTAATACAGTGATGCAAAATAAAAAAAATAACAGAATGATTCCTTTTTTTTTTTTTTGCCAAAGATTTAAAATAGGGATGAGTGTATATTTAACCAAGAGATGCTATTGTATTCTCATAACTCAATTTGGAGTTGACCTTTTCATCTGGTTAAAATTTCAATACTGAACGAAACCAAAACAGCTTTCTTTTGAGAGAAGCTAAATACTTTGCTACAGTTGTTGTTGTTTTTCCCCCTTTGCATTTGCAACAATACAGCCAACTCTCAATTATTTGTGGTGGATGGAAAAGAGACTTAGGATAATAAAACTCCAAGGTCTATAGTACACTGATGGTTTTACCAATGATTTTAAACTCCTTCAGTAAATCAATACTTAACAAAGAAACAGACTGATTTGAATTTGATTTCCAAATGTTTCTCTTCCACCTGCAGGGTAAAATGTTACTAAAAGGAAAGAGAGCCCAAGACCTTAATAGTTGAGAAGACAGAACCAACCTACAGGGTAGACAGCCCTTCTAAAATTGAGAGTGATTGTATTTCTGCAAAACTCAGTTATCAGGGAAGTTAACTAACTGCAGTGAATAAAGTGGAAGAGAAGTGTGACTCAGTGGCCTTGAGGTTCTTTCCACAGACTCCAAGCTCGATCTCAGCTCTCCTCCAGCTTTAAAGCTTCCTGAGTGGAAGAAGCTTTTCTTAGAATGTTCGTTTTCCCTTTCAGCAATACAAAGAAAGGACTATTGAGAAGCTATCCATCTTTTTTGTGTGTGTGACAGGGAGCATATGTACGGGGGATGACACCAAAGATAAAAAGAAGCCACCAATCTGGGGTGAGCTCCCTTGTCACATCAGAAAAGGTCCTGGGGCCACACATGAAGTCTTGTGTTTAGCTTTGTACTTTCCTGAACTCTGTACAGGCCACAAAGGACAGCTATGACCAAGTGTGCTTGAATTAAGGGACTGATTTCATATTTAAGAATATTGGGTAAGAAACATTAATTTGAGTTAGACTCCACCGTCTTCCAGTGCCACAGTGGATGTCATGTGTAACAAACTGATTCATTTCTGAGATCCCATTATCACTCTGCCATAGGAAGGATACTGTGTACAGTAGTCAATGAGCCTGTTTGAATTCCATTAGTCCCTCAGATTGGAGTGATATGCCATCAGTCTCCGTGAGCTCAAAATTCTGAAGGATGCCAGCCACAACGGTACAAAAAAACAAAATCCCATCCTTCATTCCCTACTGTGGACAAGATAATGTAGATCAAGGCTCTATGTGTGACATGTTTAAACTTTGTTATGAAGTGTGACTCCTCAAATGTGCTGAATGTTGCTTATACGTGTACATAAATATTACCCTTTATTTGATTTTATAACAATCTAAAAACACGTATCACTGAAACTCACTTAAGAATTTCTCTCTGCTGATCAGCTCATCTGTAGTGGCTTCTACATGCAAATTAAGAATGAGACTGAATTGTCAAATGTATTTTTAGTTTCCTACTAACATTGTAATCTGTCTAGACAGTCCATTGAAACTTCTGAGTTATGAAGACTGAAAAAGTGCTATTTAAATCAAAGCTTACTTTTCATTAATGGGGAGTTTAGGCTGCTGTAAAAGACATAGAGGTATATATAGACATCCAAAATATTCAAATAAAAAATTTTTTTAGGAAAAAATCTATTATTTTTTTGTCACGTATGAATTGAAATGATTGTAACGCAGTTTTGCGAGGGGTTGATGTATTCTGCACTAACAGTGAACTTCCTGCTCCATCCAACCTTCTTCTGCTCTCAGCCTTCCATCTCTAACATGAGTGCTTTTAATACCATGGGGTTTTTCACTAGAATGGGTGGAAGTGAGTCTTATGTGCTGTCGAATGTGGCAGATCTGTTAAACTCACACGAAGAATTGATTCAAGTGAAGCATGGAGACAAGGAGACAAACTAACCCTGGCCAGACTGAAGTCAGTAGATGATTTTTGTTGTGAGAATATTATGTCACTTGCAATAATCAAGACGTGCCAGTCTTGGACAGTCACCAGCACCTGCTCCCGTTACTTTTAGGTTACATAGGGTCTAAGACGTTTTCAGAAGACATGGCCATGTATTGAATCACTATGCATAATCTGTCTCCCTGACAAGACCTTATCATTATTAAAAGAAAACCCTCTGCTCCCCTGACCATGTAACTAGAGTTTGGGTAAGATAACATTTATCCCATTTGGACTGTGGCTTTGGTTTGTTTCCTGATGTTTAGAAGTCTTGGCAATTAAGTTGAAAGGAAAAATGTTAGTATCTGAATAAATGTTTGGGAATCTGATGAGCTAGAACACTTAAAAAAAAATAGAGTCCTAAATAGGATTAAAATCACAATATAGATTGCTGATGAAATTAGGATTCTGATGTCTGCATGTATTGAACACGTATTTTGGTTTGTTTTATTTTTCATAGAATATAATGCTGCTTACCTGTTGATGCTTTTTTTTTATTCCCCCAGACTTGACTCTTAAAACAATTATAGGTAGGATGACAGATGCAAATTTAAACATGTGTCATTTTTCCTTCTTCTTTTTTTTCTTTTTGGTTTGAAATAAGATATTTCCTAGAATGGCATGATATAAAAAATCCAAACATAAAACACACATGGACATAAAATGACAGGTAATTTCCTTGTGCCTGAAGTGGCTTAAAAAAATTGAGATCATTGAAATTTCATAGTTGAAAAAAATGTTTCTTAATGTATAAATAAAGCAGTAGTTTTGAATAGAAACAGGAAGTTACCTAGGCACATTCATCAGCCACATGGTAGCTACCTCTTAGCCTCATTGTTGATTGCGTAAATGAGACTTTCTTTGTATCACATTAAGGTTTTTTTTTTTGTTTTTTGTTTTTTTTGGTTTTTTTTTTTTTTTGTTTTTTACAGAAACAAAAGAAAGCATGTTGGTTTCATATTCAAATGAATTATGCCCAGGATAATCCTTATTTATACAAAGAGTTCAGAGACTGAAAAAGAGAAACAAAAAAACACAGTTGCTACACATGTTCGCTTTTACCCCCTGTAACTCAGGGGCCCACTTCTCAAAGGTAAAACTTAAGTGCCACCCTTGAAATACATGAGAAGCTGAAGGATGGAACAGAAGAAAGTATAAATCTAGGATTCTCTCTAAAGCATGGAAAACCATCAAGGATGGGTGTCACCAGATGGAATTTCTCTGTAGCACATGCTATATTTTCTTGGATACATTTTTGCCTCTAATTTGACTGCAAAGATAGGGAGTCACTCCCTAGACTCAGGCTTCTAATTCATGGGGTTTCAAATAAGAGAAATGGGCCCATTTCAGCACGAGGCCTCTGTTAACAGATCATAAATAGTGGAATATTGACAATGTCATACAAGCCAAACTCATTACTGATATTGACCTAACGGGGATATGATTTGCCTTTTAAAGCTTTTTTCATCTTTAAAAGCCTACCCTGTTTTCTTTTACAGTGCACTTAATGCATTTCCCTCCTCTTTCTGGACTAAGACAGGTTCTCTTGACTTAATTTGTGAAAAGACTTTCACCTATTTGATTCTAATGATCCATTCGGGAAGCAATTCTAGTGCATGGTTCAGTGAACAAAGTTCCATTGGTCTTAATCTCAGGTAAAACCATAACGGGTTGAACATGGGTTCCATGAGTCAAATATGCCAAGTTGTTTGTTAACTCAATTCATTTTAGGCAAAGTTTTGCATCATCTTCAATGCAAATATATCTCCTTTGGCTTTAATGATTGATCAAACCCAACTCTTTTGGTTCTTATTAATATAAATCATACAATTTCTTGATTGTCAACTAGCATTTTAAAAGCTTACCTAAATTCCACTAATAGAATCCTCAATCTTATTGGTCCTACTTGCCTCAGAGAGTTAAATTGAAATAAAAAGGTCTATTTTTGTCCTTCTTCTGACAACACCAGGGTATGGGAATACAATGAAAGGAGGCAAAAAGAAGATATCCCCTCCCCAATTGCAGAATCAAGGTGGCTGTTCATGGCAAATGATAACAAAGACTGAGGTGAGAAGATAAAACCTAGAGGTGTTGGACTTGAGAAGGAAGACTATAATTACAAATGCAGTGAGACCTTTTCAGGAGACCACTCATCACTTCACAGAATATCACTACGCTTTTTTGACAAGTGACTTTCAGACCAGTTCGGGAAGTATCTTTAGTTGAGTGTTCACATAAAGGAATTTCAACCTGTTAATCAAGTGTCTCAGCTTACTGGTGGCCATCAATACAGGTGTCATGACTCAAGAGAGCTAGTAAGGAACCAAAAAAGCTCATGGAATGAATATACAGCCATTTGGCTCTGTCAGTTGGTATCCAGAACTCTTCATGCTCAAACCGCTGAACACAGCAGGTGCAAGCGTTTGCGTATTATCAACAAATGCATATTAAAAGGAAAAACACAAACAAAACCCCTTTTTGTTTTGTTTTGCAGTATGTAAAACACCAGTGGAAGGTAGTTTAAACAAACAACAAAGTAAGAACTGGTCCGGCCATGTAGGTCAAATAAAATTTTAAAAAGAAAAGAGAAGAAAAGGAAAACAACCTCTATCTTCTGGACTGCAATAGGGTGCCACTTCATCTTTGGTATAAAATAGGCCATCCATAGGCTGAATTTGATCACAACTAGGAAAGACTACAGAAATTGTCAACAATTTCTCTATCTATTGCTTTTTTTGTTTTTTTGTTTTTTTGTTTTTTTGCACTTTTTGACCATAAGCTCCTATCTACTTAAGTTTTTTTTTTTAATGCTCTTAAGCTAGGTTTTGCAATGTGACAAGCAAAGCTGACTAAAAACTTTGTAAAGCTCATAAAAAAGACTGCAGATAAAAAGCACTAATGCTTTTGCTAGCGATCACGCTTTGTAAATTAAAAAAATCTGCATTCTGCCCCCCAAACACGCATTATTTCTAATGCAGTTGTTTTTAAACCAACATTAATAACTTTACCGTAAAATGTTTTAGCCTTCTAGAATGATTCAACACTTAAGACAAAGTTCATGAAAAGTCCCAGCATTTTCCCAATTCTTGCAGTTGCCATGGTTTCTTTTATCAACAAATTTTCTTCAAATGAAGAAAAACATTTTCTTTTAAACTGTACAGTTTTTTTTCACCCTAAAAACTCATAGTCTTAAACTTCTGTACCAGTTAAAGCCGGCACAATATTTCAATTCTTTCTTGAAATTTTTTTTAACAAGACGTTGACAGCTTGCCTCGAGAGCCTTTGACGTCCTTAAAATTAAGGCAATTAAGATTCAAGATAAATCTTACCTAAATATTTCTAAGAAAAAAATAAAATAAAAAACCAAGCCACTAGATTTAAACAAAAAGGAGAAAAGGAAAAGTAGCTTAATTACAGAGGAAGACAATTTGTTTCCATTTCTGCTTTGCCCACCTCTTGACATCTGATTTTCTGTTTATAAAAAAAAAATCTATCTACATCTTCTGGTAAGTTCTGAATTCAAATGTTCTTCCAGATAAAATGTCAACCTTCCATGTTTTGTTTTGTTGTTGGTTTTTGTTTGTTTCCTCTTCTGGAATTTTTTCCTTTAATTAAAAAAATGGCAAAAATAAACCGTCAGACCACATGAAGGAACCATTTGCACAGCACATAAAAACACTTTGTTTTCACTGGGTAAAGTAGAAAATTAAAAAAAAAAAAAAGCATTCCATCGACGCCTGTGCAAACTGGAAGCCAACTTCCTGTTCAACGAAGTTTCTTCATTCAAGGCAAAGTTTCAGACAAACATTCTTCAGTCTTGTTTATGGTCTGTAGAAACAATTGAGTAAGAGTGGTCATTACAACAAAGCATCTTTGAAATCACCTTGCGTGTGCTCTTTTCCAGTGAGATCTCTTTAAAAGATACCATGCTTTTTCAATATCCAGAAAACTGTACAGGTTTTAAATCCTGCCACTGTCATACAAATATATATTTGAGCCAGAGAGTTTGTTCACATTAAATATCAAAGCTAAGAGATGAAGAATACCTTTCAATTTAAAGTATTAAGTATTACAAATATACCCAGATAAGTGATACTCTCCATGTGCAGAAGAACATACGCCTGGCTTATGTTGTAGGGACTCAAGAAACTCTTTAATTCTGTCCCTTTAAAACTCTCACTGGGGAGTGCCTGGGTGGCTCAGTCAGTTAAGCATCCAAGTTCAGCTCAAGGTTCATGAGTTCGAGCCCTGCCTCAGGCTCTGTGCTGACAGATCAGAGCCTGGAGCCTGCTTTGGAATCTGTGACTCCCTTGCTCTCTGCCCCTCCCCCCACTCATGCTCTGTCTCTCAAAAAATAAATAAACATAAAAAAAAAGTCTCATTGGATTCATCACAAGTTCTGTCAACAAATATGTGAGCCCCTACTCTGTACCCAAGATATAGCAGTGGATTGTGTGTGTTATCCCCTGGGATTCTCCAACTATATTCACATAGCCTTATTGGCTCAATAAATAAGACAGTTAAGAGGTAATGGATTTTGTCCACTTTCCCTCTTCTCCTCTTCTTCCTTGCTCAGCTATCTCATCAAGTGCCTCTTGAGGGGGCACTTGGGTGGCTCAGTAGTTTAAGTGTCCGACTCTGGCTCAGGTCATGACCTCACAGCTTGTGAGTTTGAGATCTGCATCCCCACATTGGGCTCTCTTCTGTCAGCACAAATACTGCTTTGATTCTCTGCCCCTTCTTTCTATGCCCCCCCCCCCACCACCACGCTTGCTCTCTCCCTCTTTAAAATAAACTTAAAAAAAAAGATGTTTAATTCTTGAAAACAGGGACTATATTCTATTTCTACTTTTTACTGTCCAGGAATCTGACAGATAGTACGTACATAATAGGTGGTTAACTAGAGAAATACTCTTTTTACTATATGCCACTTTGCCAAGCCCAGCCCAAATAATTACCTCTGCTTCAGCCCCGTCTACACTGCAGGTCTGGTCTTCCAGTGGGTTGACCCTTACACTTAGTTCTTCCACCCACAGATTAGAGTTTTGTTAAATAATTTCAGGGGGCATGCTATAAAATGGTTTTTAAAACTATCTACAGTTTTAGATAGTTTTAGTTTTAGTTTTCATGTAGACGAAGTCCCCTTCTCAGTGCTTTGCAGGTTCTTGTGATGCCCAGTTGCTTAACTTAGTAAGAAAACATAGGGTTGCTAAGGTTTTACAAGTTGTTCATTATACAAGATGGATGGCTGGGGGGGTGGGGTAGGTTGTGGGGGCTAAATTCCCACCCACGGTCTGTTCCCCAAGCTGTGTAGTGTGGTGCAGGGCTGTATTTGCTCCGAGCAAGTGGGCTGTATTCAAATTCACAAAATGCCCTTAAGGATGTCTTGAGCTATATGACGATTGGACTAGGATGATCTAGGACAAAACTTTTCTGGGAACAAAACTTTTTATTTTTTTTTGGTTTGGTTTTGTGTTTTGTTTGTTTTTTGGGTCGGTTCTTTGCTCTCACTCCCACCTTCCACTCTAGTATTGTTAGGCATTTAGCAGAAAATGCCTACTTCACCATGAATCTCTGTAACAGAACGGTATCTGGACTACATTGACATAGAACACCCACACCGCTCAGGTATGTCATGTGCACTGGCCTTGAAGCATCCATTTTTATGAACTAGGCCATAGTTACTTTCAAGTTTCATAATCTTACACAAATGTTTTCAATAGCTCCTCCCACAAAGTAGTCTCGTTACATGAAAACAAATGCTGAGAAATAAATGGTTGTCCTTTGCATTTTTGTGGTTGCTAGCTGAAGTTGGAAGGGAAAAGGTGTTTGCTATTTAATAGAACCGAATTCACTCCTGGCCACCTTCTCTGCCCTAGATGAGGTGTGAAAGTGTGCATTTACATAATGTTTATGTATTGCACTGATATCCATAAAAAGAGAAGCCTTCTAAATTTCCAAGGTTGTGAACATTAGCAACAATAACATTTTAAGTTGGATGGTGAGGCTCTTTTAGAAATAACATGGGTTGCAATTTATACAGAGGAATTTATGTAAATGACAATGAGTAGGAAAATTATTTGCAAACTGTAAAGTACTGTGCAAATAGAATATATTATTATTTACAAGCTTAAAGGGCATGTAAGAATGGTAATCAAGGACATAATTTGCACACTACTGATATACTGACAATGTATAGGGAACTGATGTTCATGACAGTTCAGTTAATCTGAGCAACTGGAAGAATAAAAAGAACCGGCCATACTGAAGTTGAGATGAGGGCCTTCTAAGGTCAATGTGAATGCTGGAAGACTAGAGTTTGGCTAAATTTAAGATCACAGAGTCATTTTGAAACTTCTCATCCTTCCCTGACCTCCCACCCCCAAAGAAAGCAGAGTGAATAGATTGGGAAGTAGCAAACCATAATCTTAGAATTCTAAATTTTAGAGGTGGAAGAAGTCTTAGGGATCATCTAATGATGCAGTGGCCCCCAGGGTCATTCCTGACAGATTAGTTTCATGGGATGCCATGTGAAAAGAAGGATTCCATGGTCCAGAGTCTGGGGAAAACTGCAAAGTATGCTCCCACTAACTGGATTACCCATAGGTAAACTAAACTTATGGGTAAAGCACCAACAAAGAAGGGTATTCAATATCAAAACAAACTTGCTTTTGGAAGAATGCAATCTTTTAAATTAGTATCAAAATAATCATCATGTTGACAACATTCTGTTTAGTTCTTTAATAATTTAAGATGTGTGAAAAAAACTCAGAATTCCCAAGTAGGAAGTGCAGCCTCTTCTCTAATCTTACAGGAAGTGAGACATTTGATTTATCTGGCCCTCTAGGAGACCATGGTCATTAGCATTTGTATGGCTTTGAAGAGAACTGCAATTAAGAAAGCATTTCACTTAGGTTAGAGGGTGCTTCCCAGCATTCCTTGTGAGCACCACCCCACCCCCAACTCCTGGGAATGGTGCTAAATCCTCCCTCAGCACTAGAAACCTAATTTGTACTCTTTGGAGAACACTGATCTAACCTCTCACTCTAAAGAAGAGGACAAGGAGGCTCTGAAGGGTTGAGCGACAACCAGCAGGTGGGAAAGACTTTACATATTAGAATTTAACTTTGCTTGAAGACACATACTTTTCAAGCCTTAGTCATTTATAAGATTTCTTAAATAGCACAAAGAAAAACTGATGAAAATTTGGAGAGGAATTGGAATTTCCACAGAACTTCCAAAATAAACCACAGGTATCATGTCTGCAGATAAGAGCCCCAAAGGGCCTCTTTTAACAAGAAAAAAACAAAACAAAACATGAGTACAACATGTGTAGAAATGTTTTTTTTAGCTTGAAAAGTGTAATTTGGAATATTAAAATATTTACTGACAGATCCTAAATATAACTTTTTTATTCATATGCACATCATTCTACTTCTCAAACTTTCCTCCTGCAACCTCCTGTTGTGATGTCTGTAATTTACTTAAAAAAAAAAAACAACCTTTAGCCTAGATGTTATGGTGAGTTAGGTTACTTTTCAAGGACACTAGGCTAACCCTGGTCAGAATTTCACACCCCACAGGAGGTCAGCTATCACTTAATGAGGAAGGCCAGAGGTTTGTTTGCATGAGTACTTTAAACTGTCCTATCTCAATTAGCATCATGATCATTAGAAATGGGTTGCCTGAAGAAAGTAGTGGCATGTTATGTAGTGCAATGATGCTGGATATAAGCTGCCATTTGTGAAATCCAGAGTATTCGAGATAACGTGGGTTGGCTAAAATATTTTAGAGATCACCTCCACTCTAGGTGGAAGATACAGTGAGGCTGTAGTCCTGCCTCTCAAAATGGTCAGATCTAATCTGAGTGCATTTTTCATGTTAAGTATGTTTCTGTTACTTACAAAGAACAGAGCTGGGCCTTTATCAAGTATACAGAGCAAGCCATATTAACTTGTTTGTGCCTGCTTTCTTCTGAATGCTTCCTTGATAGATGTCTCTGTGGGTACTCTTGCATCCCTCGAACTCTTCCCAGTGAAGGTTATATAAGTAATAGAACCCAGGTGTTTACATGACCCACATGCTTACCTCCATTCCCAGTGTCTTCCTTGAATGGTTCTATAGAATCTCATGTCTTACCATAACACAGGTCAGGTTCCCTTGGCTGAAACTGATAAAAACTTGGATAGAATCGCATTAATTTCTTCCTTTTTTAAAATTTCAGACTAGCTTGTCAATCTATTTGACTTAGAATAATAACAATATTATTGTTAATTGTTAATAATTTTTGTTTTCATTCAATATTTTATTGTTGTTATCTCAAGTCAAAAAAGTTCCTGGCATATGTAGCAGGTCAGAGACAGGAAGTTGAGAATGTAAATAGGACCTGTTAAAATTTTTCTCCAGGTTTAAAGAAATGTCCACAAGGCGATGCAAACATTTTTACCATGTCACACATTTGAAATGTTCCACATTTCGGGGTGCTTTCATGTCTGGCGTGTTGCAACAAATGCACTCTGTGGACCATCCTGGAACATACGTTCCTGCATGAGTGCAAAAGAAAATTCCTTCAAATGAGGATTCCTTTACCATGACGTTTACTGCTGTAAGGACACCTGTGGAAGGTTTCTTTCTTTGGTACTTATTATCTGTGGAAAGCTCAGCATTCTCAGCCATAAGAATCCATGGCTCAAGGACATAACCATGGCATGGGGTAGTTTTAAAAATGTTTAAACACAACGCTTTACCTGGTCAGCCTCAGACTTCCTCTGATATTTCAAGGAATAAAGCTTGTTTGAGTTGACTCACTCTAACGATAGTTAAATTCCTTGTCTTTCTCTACAATTCAGGCTCTCTTTGGTTTTTATCTCATGTACCTCTGTTAGTAGCATCAATAACTCTATAGTTGTATTTGGCATTGCAAAGCCCTGTTTTCCCTTTTCCAGTTGCTTCAGTCTATCCCCTCCCAAACTCACCCCCACCCCCAACCCCATTACACACTTGCCACAGTCTTACTCAAACCTTTGTTTCCTCTTGTCTGCATCATTGCAATAATAGGACTGTTTCCATTGCTTCCAAATCCACTGTCCACCTTAGTTGGAGGAGCACTTGTAGGACAGACGACATGGCATCCAAGCACCTCAGTCTGGCATCTGATATTAGAATCTGGGTCCAGTCTGCTTTTTTACACCACTGTCTTATTCTGAATCCACTTCTCAAAGAAGCACTCTGAGCTTTCCCACCTCTGGACTTTGGCCAAGCCTTTACTACACCTGGAACACTGCTTGACTATCTGTAAGACCCCATTCGAGTTGCTACCACCTCCACCAAAGCTCACCCAGTTGAGAAAAATTAAAGGCATTCTCCTATTACTACAGTATTTATTTTATTTTTTTTAATTTTATGTATTTTTTTTTTGAGAGAGACAGAGAAAGTGAGTGGGAGTGTGGCAGAGACAGGGGAAGCATGAGAATCCCAAGCGGGGGCTCTGTGCTGTCAGCAGTGGTTCCTGATGCAGGGCTTGCACTCCTGAACCAGGAGATCATGACCAGAGCTGAAACCCAGAGCTGGGACGCATAACCGACTGAGCCGCCCAGGCACCCCACTAGGGTATTTTTATTTTTAAAGAGCCCTGTTCATTTTCTTCCTTGCAGCATACATATCCTGCCTATGTGTATACCTAAATCTCATACTAGATTGTAAACTCTGGAGGGCAGGGGTCCCGTCCCCTAGCATAGAAACTGGCATGATGCTGGATACTCCAAGTGTGAAGGTGTGTGTGGAGACTCTCACGGGCATCTGTTCTCTCTGGGTCAGGCAGAGCATTCCCTTCCTCACTATACCACACAGTAGTCACGAAAAGGTAGCACAACCCTGAGAAAGAAGAGAACATCCCATTGTGGGCTGTAAGTGGAGGCAGCTGAAGCTGACTGAAGCAGGCAGGGAAAAGAAGTTGTTCCAAGAAGGACAAGAAGGGGGAAATTTGTATCCTGAAAGCCATCCTTGAAACACATCCCTCCATACTCAGACTCCATTGGTTAGTAGACTCCTTGAAATAAAACTCAGTTGCTAGCATTCTTTCTCATAATGCCTTCCAAAACTTTCATGGCTCTCTTCGAATAAAACTGAGAATGATTCCTCTACACAAAGTCAAGTATACAAGTAATAAAGGCTCTATATAACTGCCTGTTTGACTCTGTCTCCTACAGTTCCCTCAAATTCACCACAATCCAGTTGCAGGTCCCACTCTGGACCTGTGGACTTCCTGTTTTTACTGCCTACAAAGTTTTTTCTTCAGATCTCTCCAAGATTAACTTGTAATTATCTTTCGGATCCAGGCCTCTGTGAGAGGCCTTGCCAGATACTAAGTCTTAGCTATTTATCCTGTCACTTTCTATCACAAGAATCTTTTAAAAATTTTTTTTAAACATTTTTATTTATATTTTATTATTTTAATTTACATCCAAGTTAGTTAGCATTTACTGCAACAATGACTTCAGGAGTAGATTCCTTAATGCCCCTTACCCATTTAGCCCATCTCCCCTCCCACAACCCCTCTAGTAACCCTCTGTTTCTTCTCCATATTTAAGAGTCTCTTATGTTTTGTCCCCCTCCCTGTTTTTGTATTATTTTTGCTTTCCTTCCCTTGTGTTCATCTGTTCTGTGTCTTAAAGGCCTAGTATGAGAAAAGTCATATGATATTTGTCTTTCTCTGACAGATTTTGCTTAGCATAATATCCTCTAGTCCATCCACCTAGTTACAAATGGCAAGATTTCATTCTTTTTGATTGCCAAGTAATACTCCATTGTATATATATATACCACATCTTCTTTATCCGTTCATCCATCCATGGACATTTGGGTTCTTTCCATACCTTGGCTATTGTTGATAGTGCTGCTATAAACATGGGGTGCATGTGTCCCTTCGAAACAGCACACCTGTATGCTGTGGATAAATGCCTAGTAGTGCAATTGCTGGCTCATAGGGTAGTTCTGTTTTTTAATTTTTTGAGGAACCTCCATACTGTTTTCCAGAGTGGCTCCACCAGTTTGCATTCCCATCAGCAGTGCAAAAGAGTTCCCCTTTTTCCGCATCCTCGCCAACATCTGATGTTGCCTGAGTGGTTAATCTTAGCCATTCTGACAGGTGTGAGGTGGTATCTCATTGTGGTTTTGAACTGTATTTCCTTGATGATGTTGAGCATTTTTTCCTTTGTCAGTTGGCCATCTGGACGTCTTCTTTGGAGAAGTGTCTGTTCATGTCTTTTGCCCATTTCTTCATGGGGTTATTTGTTTTTTGGGTGTTGAGTTTCATGAGTTCTTTATAGATCTTGGATACTAACCCTTTATCTGATATGTCATTTGCACATATCTTCTCCCATTCCATCGGTTGCCTTTTAGTTTTGCTGACTGTTTCCTTTGCTCTGCAGAAGCTTTTTATTTTGATGAGGTCCCAATAGTTCATTTTTGCTTTTGTTTCCCTTGCCTCCAGAGAAGTGTTGAGTGAGAAGTTGCTGTGGCCAAATTCACAGAGGTTTTTGTCTGCTTTCTCCTCGAGGATTTTGATGGCTTCCTATCTTACATTGAGGTCTTTCATCCATTTTGAGTTTATTTTTGTGGATGGTGTAAGAAAGTGGCCCACGTTCATTCTTCTGCATGTTGCTGTCCAGTTTTCCAGCACCCCTTGCTGAAGTGACTGCCTTTATTCCATTGGATATTCTTCCCTGCTTTGTCAAAGATTAGTTGGCCATACGTTTGTGGGTCCATTTCTGGGTTCTCTATTCTGTTCCATTAATCTCTGTCTCTGTTTTAGTGCCAGTACCATACTGTCTTGATGATTACAGCTTTGTAAAACAGCTTGAAGTCTGGGATTGTGATGACTCCTGCTTTGGTTTTTTTTTTTTTTTGTTTGTTTGTTTTTTTTTTAAGATTTCTTTGTCTATTCGGGGTCATTTCTGGTCCCATACAAATTTTAGGATTGTTTGTTCTAGCTCTGTGAAGAATGGTGGTGTTATTTTCATAGATACTGTATTGAACATGTAGATTGCTTTGGGTAGTATTGACATTTTAATAATATTTGTTCTTCCTATCCAGAAGAATGGAATATTTTTCCTTTTTTTGAGCGTGTCTTCTTCCATTTCTTTCATAAGCTTCCTACAGTTTTCAGTGTATAGATTTTTCACCTCTTTGGCTAGATTTATTCCTAGGTATTTTATGGGTTTTGGTGCAAGTGTAAATGGGACCAATTCCTTGACTTGTCTTTCTGTTGCTTCATTGTTGGTATATAGGAATGCAGCCGATTTCTGTGCATTGATTTTATATCCTGCAACTTTGTTGAATTCATGAATCAGTTCTAGCAGTTTTTTGGTGGAATCTTTTGGGTTTTCCATATAGAGTTCTTGCCATCTACGAAGAGTGAAGGTTTGACCTCCTTCTGGCTGATTTGTGTTTTATTTGTTTGTGTTGTCTGATTGCTGAGGCTAAGATGTCCAATCCTATGTTGAATAATGGTGGTGAGGGTGGACATTCCTGTCTTGTTCCTACCTTAGGGGGAAAGCTCTCAGTGTTTCCCCATTGAGGATGAGATTAGCGTTGGGTCTTTCATAAATGGCTTTTATGTTCTCGAGGTATGATCCTTCTACCACTACTTTCTTGAGGGTTTTTATCAAGAAAGGATGCTCTATTTTGTCAAATGTTTTCTCTGCATCTATTGAGAGGATCATATGGTTCTTATCCTTTTGTTTATTGATGTGATGAATCACTTTGATTGTTTTGCTGATATTGAACCACCCTGCATCCCAGGTATAAATCCCACTTGGTCGTGGTGAATAATTTTTTTAATGTATTGTTGGATCCAGTTGGTTAATATCTTGTTGAGGATTTTTGCATCCATTTCATCAGGGAAATTGGCCTATAGTTCTCCTTTTTAGTGAGGTCTTTGGTTTTGGAATTAAGGTAATGCTGGCTTCATAGAAAGAGTTTGGAAGTTTTCCTTCCATTTCTATTCTTTGGAATAGCTTTGAGAGACTAGGTGTTAACTCTTCGTTAAATGTTTGGTAGAATTCCCCCTGGAAAGCCATCTGGCTCTGGACTCTTGTTTTTTGGGAGATTTTTCATTACTAAGTCAATTTCTTTACTGGTTACGGGTCTGTTCAAATTTTCTGTTTCTTCCTCTTTGAGTTTTGGTAGTGTATATGTTTCTAGGAATGCATCCATTTCTTCCAGTTGCCCATTTTATTGCTGTACAGTTGCTCATAATATTCTCTTATTATTATTTTTATTTCTGCTGTGTTGGTTGTGATCTGTCCTCTTTCATTCTTGATTTTATTTATTTGGGTCCTTTCCTTTTTCTTTTTGATCAAACTGGCTAGTGGTTTATCCATTTTGTTAATTCTTTCAAAGAACCAGCTTCTGGTTTCATTGATCTGTTTTACTGTTTGTTTGTTTTTGGCTTTCAGTAGCATTGGTTTCTTCTCTAATCTTTATTATTTCCTGTCTTCTGCTGGTTTTGGGTTTTATTTGCTGTTCTTCTTCCAGTTCTTTAAGGTGTAAAGTTAGGTTGTGTACCTGAGACCTTTCTTCCTTCTTTAGGAAGGCCTGGATTGCTATATACTTTCCTTTTATGACCACCTTTGCTGCATCCCAGAGGTTTTGGGCTGTGGTGCTATCATTTTCATTGGCTTCCATGTACTTTTAATTTCTTCTTTAACTTCCTGGTTAGCCCATTCATTCTTTAGTAGGATGGCCTTTAGTCTCCAAGTATTTGTTACCTTTCCAAATTTTCTCTTGTGGTTGATTTCGAGTTTCATAGCATTGTGGTCTGACAATAGGCACAGTATTATCTCAATATTTTTGTACCTGTTGAGGGCTGATATGTATTCCAGTATGTGGTGTATTCTGGAGAATGTTCCATGTGCACTAGAGAAGAATGTATATTCCATGGCTTTAGGATGAAATGTTTTGAATATATCTGTTAGGTCCATTTGGTCCTGTGTCATTCACAACCATTGTTCCTTATTGATTTTCTGATTAGATGATCTTTATATTGTTGAAAGTGGTGTTGAAGTCCCCTACTATTATGGTGTTATCATCAGTGAGTTTCTTTATGGTTGTGATTAATTCATTCACAAATTTGGGTGATCCACATTTGGAACATAAATGTTTACCATTGTTAGGTCTTCTTGGTGGATAGACCACTTAATTACGATATAATGCCCTTCTTCATCTCTTGTTCCAGTCTTTATTTGAAAGTCTAGATTGTCTCATATAAGTATGGCTACTCCAGCTTTCTTTTGTCGACGATTAGCATGATAGATGGTTTTCCATCCCCTTACTTACAATCTGAAGGTGTCTTTAGGTCTAAAGTGGGTCTCTTGTAAACAGCATAAAGATGGATCTTTTTTTCTCATCTATTCTGTTACCCTATATCTTTTAACTGGAGCATAGAGTCCATTGACATTTAGAGTATGTACTGAAAGATATGAATTTATTGCCATTATGTTGCTTGTAGAGTTGGAGTTTCTGGTGGTGTCAGGTCTTTTTTAGTCTTTGTTGCTTTTGGTATGTATGTAGGTATGTATGTATGCATGCATTTTCATCTTTTCTCCCCTCAGGGAGTCCTCCTTAAAATTTCTTGCAGGACTGGTTTAGTGGTCACAAACTCCTTTAATTTGAATGACATCATTGCTGGATAAAAAATTCTACTTTGAATGACATCCTTGCTGGATAAAAAATTCTTGGCTGCATATTTTTCTGATTCAGCACATTGAATATATCATGCCACTCCTTTCTAGACTGCTGAGTTTCTCTGGATAGCTCTGCTGCTAACCTGATCTGTCTTCCCTTGTAGGTGAAAGACCTTTTCCCCTGCTGCTTTCATGATTCTTTCCTTGCCTGAGTATTTTGTGAATTTGACTATGATATGCCTTGTTGATGGTCGGTTTTGGTTGAATCTAACAGGAGTTCTCTGTGCTTCCTGGATTTTGATGTCTGTATCTTTCCCCAGGTTAGGAAGTTTTCCACTATGTTTTGCTCACATAACCCTTCTACCCCTATTTCTCTCTCTCCATCTTCTGGGACTCCTGGACTTCTGGGATTTCTGGAATTCTGATGTTGTTCCTTTTTAATGGGTCACTGATTTCTCTAATTCTTAAATCATGCTCTTTTGCCTTAGTCTCCCTCTTTTTCTGCTTCATTATCCTTCATAAGTTTGTCCTCTATATTGCTGATTCTCTGCTCTGCCATATCCCTTCTTGCTGCTGTGGCATCCATTTGATTTGCATCTCAGTTATAGCATTTTTTATTTTATCCTGACTAGTTTTTACTTCTTTTATCTCCACAGAAAGGGATTCAAATCTATTTTCGGCTCCAGCTAGTATTCCTATTATCGTGAGTCTAAATTCTGGTTCAGACATCTTGCTTGTATCTGTGTTGGTTAAGTCCCTGGCTGGCGTTCTTCCTGCTCTTTCTTTTGGGGTGAATTGCTTTGTTTCATCATTTTGAAGGGAGAAAAGGAATTAATGAGGTAAAAAAAATACAATTAAAAAAATTACAGTTAAAAAATTAAAATTAAAAACTTAAAGACAACACAAACACACACAAAAAATCAAATAAATGATGCTAGGTCCTAGATGTGCTTTGGTCTGGGTGCTGAAAGGGGCTTGTGGATTAGAGAAAAAAGGGGAAATTAAAAAAAAAGCAATCACTTGAAAATTTGAAAAAATGAATACACCGAAATAGAATAAAATGAAATGTTGGAAGTAAAACAGAGTTTGAAAAAATTTACAGAAATGTAAAAAATACAGCAGAAAAAAATCAAAGAACATTTTTTAATAAAGATTGAGAATAAAAATAATTTTTCTCCTTCCGTATTCAAGAAAAAGAAATGAAAAAGAAAAAATAAAGAAAATTGAATAGATGGACCAGTGAAGAGACTGAAACACGTTTGAAATTAGGTTTCCCTTAGAAGTCAAATTATGAAGTGCTTTATAGTCTGTATACTAAGCAGAATGAGAGATTTTTGTTCCTGAAGAGGGAAGTTGGCCCAGTTGGATGGGGCTTAGTGTAATGGCTCCGTTTCTCACTAGATGGCGCTGCTTAGCTTACTGGGGTGGATTGTTGTGGTGTTTGTAGGTGCGTATGTTGCATACGCGGGTGTGGTGAAAATAGCGTCATCCAGCTAGCCAGTCTCTAGTATCGTTCTCCCTGACCAGCAATCGCGGACCCGTCCTTTGTCTTTGGCTTCCGTCCACTCCCCGCTTTTACACTGTCTGTGATCAAGCCCCAGGCAGCACCTTCCTCCTGAGTTTTATTTTGGATGCGTCTATTTTTCCTGACCCCTTATTTCTGAGGGACTGCAGTTTTGACCAGTCTGCCCCTCTACAGGAGGGTTTCACCAAGCAATGGCTGGGTGCTGGCAGCACCAGGAAGGTTGGTGGGACCGTGCTGTTGCTGACACCCGGAGACTGTTGCTGGGTGACATCCTGCCCCAGAAAAAGTTCACATGATCGTTTAGCAGCAGCATTTCAGGGATTATGGCAAATCACAACTGATATCTGGCTCTAGGCTTCACCCCTAACGACCTTGACCAGCGAATGTGACAATTATCGCAGGTCCACTGTGGCGTTTGCCTGTAGGGAGTCCTCCCAGCAGGGGAACCGCCTCTCCCTGTGGCCCGAAGACCCCAGTCTTGACATTGCTCCTGGGAATTCGCCTTTCTCACCAGAACTCCACCAGATAATGAGCTGTAGAATTTCAGTCTCTGTGCTCCCCCTGTTTATAGTGTCTTACGGAATTTAAATCCTCTCCTTTCCCCTTTCTCATTTTTAGTTCAGTCCCTGAAGCTGTTTCCAGGTTTCCATTTTCTCTCCAGCTGCTTTGGGGGTGTGGGGTGCTTTCCCCATACTCCCCCCCCACCCCACCCCCATCTCGGTCTGCTCTCCGAAGGCAAAAACAGATCCCTGCCCTCTATGGCTTCTTTCTCCACCATTTTACCTCTCTGCACCATGCCCCTGCTGAATTCTGTGGTTCTGCTTGTGCAGATGGTTGTGTTAATCCTCAAATCAGTTTTCTAGGTGTGCAGGATGGTTGATCCAGGATAGTGCAGGATAGTGTTGATCTGGCTGTATTTCATGGATGCGAGACACACAAAAAAACTTCCATGCTCCTCCAGCATCTTGGCTCCTCACAAGAATCTTTTTTAAATATTTGCTTTGCAATTCTGATTGTTTGATGATTGGTCTACTGTGAGTCTACTTCTAGCGGGAAGGAAACCCAAGCCAGTAGGGAAGGCACCTGCCTCTTTTAGTCCCTGGTGTCTGGAATTCTGTCTGTCACATAGGAGGTACTATTTCAATAGTGGTTGATTTGGCGAATGAAAGAATCTTTTTATTTATTTATCTAAATTTATTTATTTTTGAGAGAGAGAGAGGGAGTAACAGTAGAGCTGTCAGCACAGAGTTAGATGGGGGCTCGACCTCACAAACCATGAGGTCATGATCTGAGCTGAAGTTGGACACTTAACTGACTGAGCCACCCAGGCACCCCAAGAATCTCTTTTATGTATGCAAAGAGCAGTAATTGTTACGAAGAAGGGTGTAGGATCACTAGTTTCCTCAGTATGCTCTGAAATAGCAAAAGCAAGCTTCACCTACTCTCCAAGTGTTTCTGGCAAATACATTAGCTCTCATTCCCACCAGTGTCTCTCATTGTGCTTCCACACATCCTCCACTCCTTTCTCACATATTATTACCCTCTGAACAGAATGAAAATATTTCAGTATGCTTGGAACAGACTATCAGAGACCAGCATGTTGTTCAGTGTGTGTTAAAGTGATTCATGTAGGCTATAGGTGAATCAAAAATAAAAACAAAAAACAAAACACAAACTGCTTTATTCTTATGAATCTTTCCTGAAAGTTGTTATGTGATAGTAATAACAATAATAATAATAGTAAAAGTTAAGTCCCATTATGAGCACATTTAATTTGGAGGACTGCCTTTAGAAGCTAAACTAGGTCTGGAAGACTCCATTACCATGATTAATCTTTCAACAACAAACAAATATCTGCATATTGAGATCAAAGAGGAATGATCAAGAAATGGGAGCAACACTCTGCAGACAGGAAGGAGCTCTTAGGAATTCTCTATCCACCAGGGCTTTGACTGTTACCTACCAATTAGAATAGTTTGCATAGCAAGACATCTGTATATAGACTGAATTTTTGTTAATTCCTTTGGTTTCAAACCTCTCAAGTTTTAGTCTACATAATTAGTCAACACAAAGCCAACTGTACTTTACAAGTGATTTAAAGATTTGCAAGAGTAATTCTGATACATGATTTTTGTTTTGTCATTTAATTCCTGAATAGGTCTCTACATTGTTTTATATTTTACAGTACCCCTTTTCATGAAGTGCTCTGCTGGGTGTTCAAGGCAACTCTGCAAAGGGAGTGTTATTGTCTTCATTTAAGAATACAGGCTCACTATCTAGTTTCAGGGGGGAATATTGGAGTTTTTCCAAAATATGTACGGTAGATTTTTTTTAATGCCCCTTTCTGTATTTAAGGCTTGGAGGTGAACTCTTACATTAACTCTGGGCTTGACCATGTGACTTGATTTGGGCTATGGGGCAGTAGTAAATACATCACAAACAGATTGAAAAGTGCTAGTCATGATGCAATTGCTTCCATTATTCAACCAACAGACAACACCCAGAAGCAGAGCTGTGAAAATGACCATCAGCTGTCCCAGGTGCTTGAGCAATTCTAGTCAAGACCAGAAGAATCACCCACCTGAGACCAGCTCAGATTGCCAACTCACATAATCATGAACTAAATACATGCTTGTCACTAAGTTTGGGATGGTCTGTATTGCCACAAAAGCTAACAGATACAACACGAGAGAATGGTTGTCAAGATGCTTGATCTTGAGAGAAAGAGTTTAGTGTAGCCCGAACTTACTTAGACTGTTGGTAAGAATATGCAGGTGCATGTTCGTTGGATGTGTCCACTGCTATCTGTTGCTGCTGACCACTGGTGTCCTGGGATGAAGGTGCCACTGTCTGGGGAGAGGTATCAGCAACAACACCCTAAGGAGGCAAATAAGAACACAAAAGCCTTACTGGCTTTAGCAAAGGGCCTTTTTCCAGATGGACAATAGGGAATATCCTTCTTCTATTTGGCTTGAACGGAATTGCACTCAGCCAAATGAAGCCACAAGAAGTACTCAAAGGAAAACCACAGCACATTTTGATAAGAGCTGAGAAATTCACTCCAATCTGTCATCAAGAAGTTTTGCTTTCAGAAGTCCCTAGAGCAGTTGAATCGTCAGAAAATCACCTTCACCATACTTAGAACTGTTTTTTTTTTAAGTTTTTATTTATTTATTATGAGGGAGAGAGAGAGAGTGTGTGTGTGTGAGGGGGAAGCGGCAGAGAAAAAGGGAGAGAGAGAAAGAATCCTAAGCAGGCTTTCTGTTGCCAGCATGGAGCCCAACGCCGGGCTCTAGCTCACTAAACTAAGATTATGACCTGAAGAAATCAAGAGTCAGACGCTTAACAGACCGAGCCACCCAGGCTCCCTCATACTTAGAACTTTTAAACCTGGTTGCAGATAGCTGCACTAAATAATAATTTATTCATCAAAAATTCATGCAGGATTCCTATAAAAACATATATTCAAACATTTCCCTGGAGTAGTGCAGTGTGTCAGGTTTCTATGATCTGGCAAAAACAGTGGACTGTGACCTAAACAGACCACCCAACAACAACAACAAAAAAACCTGCAAAAAAGCTTGGAATTCTTTCAAAGCAATACTGTTAAGTAGGCTTTCCTTTCAGCAATTTGATTTATTTTGTTTTGTTTTCGACAACATGAACTAGGATTCATTTTGAGGTTTCATAAAACAAACACAAAAATATCCTTAATTTTGATTTGCTACTTCCCTCACCTCTCATTTGTCACAGATGCCAAGAAGAAGTTGATCAGATGTCTGATTCTGAGAGAGGCACAGGTGGTTTTATTTGATACATGGTAGGAAGGGCGTCTCTCTGAAAACATTCTCTTGGTTTTACTCATAGCCTTGGACACCTGCAGGGATGTCAGCTTTCAAACATTCTTGACCAACTCTCTGTCCCTCACTAAACGTCCCTAAAATTGTTCCTTAGAATCTAAAAATTCTCCCTATATTACCTCAATCTCTTTTTCCCTAATATACTATTTGGTATTATACATTTTTCTGAACCTCCCATAAGTATTTATTTGTGTGGATGTTGGTGAATTTTCAGTGTTTTACATAGAGAATAAATAGTTGCTTTAACTTATAAGCACAAATTCAAAGCAATGTACCTGCATTTTTCTTAATGAAAGGTTGTTTTTTTGTTTTTGTTTTGTTTTGTTTTGTTTGGTAATCTCTATGCCTGGTGTGGGGCTTGAACTCATGACCCTGAGATTGAGTTGCATGCTGCATCTACTGAGCCAGCCAGGTGCCTTGAAAGACTTTTTGTAATGATAAACTTCTTCTTGAACTATAATTAGACTGTTTCCAATAAGTCACACTGTCAGATGTGTCCCATTATTTTATAGTCATCAAAATGCTCAAATTCTGTAGATAAATATATCCATATGTCAATGTAGACAAAGAGAAATGCAAACATGCTCAAAGTGCCTAAAGTATCTAGATTCATTAATTGATGACCTAGATGCTTTTTGATGGCCAAATATAGCAAAAAAAACCCTAAAGCCCAAACAAAGAAACAAAAACCCACACGTATTTTAATCACATAGTCTTTTGAAATTCTGAAAAGCCAGTTAAAACCTGTTTAATACTGACAAATTCTTTGGGGCCCACAGGTTTAGAGCACATAAAAGATTTAAAATTGGACCTCCCTGGTTTCCTAAATTACACGACATTGTCCTCTTAAACTTCTGTATTTCCCAAACTTTGGTACTGGTAAACATCTGTCACACCCCAAAACAAATATGTCAAATGTTTTGTAAAATCCAATTCTGCAAAGATTTTCCCAAACTCTGTCACTCCAGAGGTTGAAAATGTCATGGTAGACTTCCATGTGGAGGGGTGCTGACACCCTAGTTTCTGGCCAACTCATGAAGTAGCAATAGCATGGACTCCAGAGAAGTCCCAGCTGATGGGAAGCAACACACTGTGACCATAATGGCAAATGTCATCAGGAGATGGGGATGAGGGGCAAGAGACAATAATGGCTAGAACTAGAGAGAAATATACATGTCTAAGTGTTTTACCACTAGCTCATAGCTGTATGCTCCCTCCCTTTCTATGTAGCTTGCTGGCTCTGTTGAGTAAAATAACATGTACTCAACATGTTATTGGATTCAACCCAATGGAAAGAGAGAAGAAAAGGGACAAAGCTTCCCTTTGAGTCCAAAGTCCCAAAGACAAGATGACTTCATCATTTGAGGTATTCAGAACAGTAAGAATGGTGCAACTTTTTTATTTTTATTTTTTAATCTATAGGAAGTTACAAGGTTGCCAAGGCTCATTCACTAAAGCAGTGGCTGTTAGTCCTTGATACATATTAGAATCACCTGATATTTAAAGAAAAATCCTGACATCCAGTCAATACCGCAGACAAATAAATCAGAATCTGGGGATAGGACCCAGGCGTAAATATTTTTTAAAGCTCTCTAAACAATTGCAGAAAATAATAAGCAGGAAAGTTTGAGAACCAGTGCACTAACGTGAACGTAGATTCCCAAGGGATCTTGTTAAAATGCAAATTCTGATTCAGTAAGTCTTGGTGGTGTCTTCAGACTTTGCATTTCTAACAAGCTCCCTGGTGATGCCAATGATGATGTTGGTCCAGGGACCACTCTTTGAGTAACAAGGCACTAGCAAACTCATTGAAATAGTTGTCAACTTTTTTTTCTCTTCCCTATTTATGAGTATTTGTGGTTAACATCTGAGGGGGTAGTGATTTGGTCTCTGAACTTCAAATATACAAATGATACTCCCTTCTTAACTCTCTATAGCAAATCAGATAATTTTGTGTGTGAAGCAAAACATAAGCATGTTTGAGTACTTCATATAGTGAGCTTGCAATTTCAAATTTTAGAGCAGCACAAAACCACATGTCAGGATTGCTTGGGTTATAGGGGACCACAGTATACGTGGCTAAGATTTATCATCCCTACGTCTTTCTAGAAGACAGAGACAGACTTACTTCAATAGAAACAGCTGTCGGAGGCACAGGCGTGTACTGGGGAATGTAGGTCCCTTGCATAGGAGCCGCAGCAGTCATATACTAGAGGGAATCAAAGAAAAATGCAGGTGAACTTGAGATTGCAACCGGCAAGAAAAGTAGATTATCACATGAAACTGTTTTACATGTGTGGCCCACAGGCAGTGCGCCATTAAACTCTATTTTGATAAAAAATGAGGCAGTTCCTATCAGCATAGAATGGCCTTTGCTTACTGATTCAGTGCCAACAGCAGTCCACAGTATCATCCCCCTTCCCTCATTTTATGTTCTAAAACATTCTACATTAGATCCCAACATTTCATTATCACATCTCAAACATACGTTCCATAAGGGCAGGGAGGATGTCTGTTTTTGTCTTCTTCTCATTTTATTGCTAGCACCTATCACATAGTAGGCTTTCAACAAATCATTTGTTGAATGAATGAATCATCATACTGTTAGCAAACATTTCTTTTCTAACTAAAAGAAAAATAAAAATAGAGGAATAATGCAAGAACTATGTGTGTAGCAATATTAAGATTTGGTGCATGTTCTCACTTTGTCATTTTCATATCACCTTTTTTAGGTACAAATGTCATAGTATTACAGATTCTGGCAAAGTCTACTTGATGTCCTTCCCCCATTCCATTATTGTGTCACTGTCAGTATTTCCTTTTCAACTCCTTGAATTAGCCAAATGTTCCTCACTTGGATGGACAATGAAACAGTCAAACCAATTCTCACTAAGTTGTAGTATCAGTAAAACATGCATTGGGAATAACCTGCATTTTTGCATTTCAGAAAAGGAGCCCCAAGAAGATAACCTGCTCACCTACATGAGCAAAAATTCCATATTTGCATTTCTAATACACATATCCTTTGCAAATTCAACAGTCTACTCTCTGAAAATAGAATTTTCTATGGAATCAATTGTATTATGGAGCTTCTAAACTTGACCAACATCACAAAACATCAGAACCAGAATCATCTACTGAAGACAAGTTTTCTCCATTCATGAAGGTTAGAGAAATGATTTTTATGGAAAATTGCAAGCCTCCGACCCTTTATTCTTCTAAATCTGCTGAGTTCAAAGATGAATGCTATGCATAAATATGTAAAACCTAAATTACTATATTTTGTGTGCATCTTGGTACTTTCGTATCTAAGCAACATGATGCTTCTGAATCAAGGGAAATATCTGAATGGAGATGAGCTCATCAGTTGTTGTTGTTTAATATTCATGAGGAATGATAGCAATTAAGCAACTTTGGAATAAATGTATCTCCATCTTAAACTCAAAACCATCCTACTGTGTCTATTTGCTAAAAATAAAAATAGCCTTAATGAAACAACCCTAGATCAAACAAACCAACTGTTCTCTGTAATCCATATGTAGCAACTGATAACTGTGTAACACTAATAACAACTAAGTTCAATTCATATCTATGCAAAAGAACCTTGTAACTTAGACCAAGAGCAACTATTTGAAAGGTCTAGAGATATTACTAATTTAGCTTTATACTTGAAAATCACCAGAGATTCCTATACCCTATCCTCTGTGTTCTCACAGCTTCCATTACTTTTCTATTGAAATTGTCCAGACTGTCATCTCCTTAAAGGGATGGGCCAAACTTCACATCTCTGTATCTTCCAACAAACCACACCATGCCTGATGTTGAATAAATAATTGTTCAATGGCTGAAGAAAAAGATACAAGAAGAAAGCCTTCTGTTTCCAGTTATGAATCTTGCATGCCCTTCCCTTAGCTGTTAATAATTCTGGGCTAATTTCACCATCCCCATAATACATTTATATAACCTTTAAACACACACTTGAGCCAACTCTGCTCATCATTGTCCTTGTGTCTTTAAGTAGACATAAGCATCCAGGTATCCAATGGTTATCAATTTTTCAAATAAGCATAGAACTCTGGAGTTACATTTCAGCAAACATTATTCCACATCTAGAGCCCTATGGCAGGTATCTGCCTTGCCAACAAAACTGCTCTAGGATGTATTTTGGGAATAACAGTTCATTGGCCATTTCAGATAGATGGTTTGCTTATATAGGTTAATAAAGTCTTTTAACTGAGCATTCTCTTTATTATTTTTGAATGCTAGCTCAACTGAGAAAACAGCTTTCTGTTTTCCAGTGCATTTTGGCAATGCTGGAGAATGTGTCTTCTTTTGTGATATTGATGTAGAATAAAAACTTTGAGAAATCAAGTTTTAGAGCAGCCTATTTAAAGCTGATTAAACCAACCTTCCTTCCTTCCTCCCTTCCTTCCCCCCTCCCCCTCCCTCCCTCCCTCCTGGTAGCCACCTGTTCATTTTGCTTAGAACCAGTGCTCTAAGGGGCGCCTGGGTGGCTCAGTCAGTTAAGTGTCCGACTTCAGCTCAGCTCGTGATCTCATGGTTCGTGGGTTTGAGCCCCATGCAGGTTCGAGCCCCATGTCCAGCTCTGTGCTGACAGCTCAGAGCCTGGATCCTGCTTCGGATTCTGTGACTCCCTCTCTCTTTGCCCCTCACCCGCTCGCTCATTCATTCATTCATTCATTCATTCTCTCTCTCTCTCTCTGTCTCCCTCTCTCTCTCTCTCTCAAAAATAAGTAAACATTAAAAAAAAAGAACTAGTGTTCTAAGGCACATACTTTGAAAAGATCCTTCTTTAATTGAATCTCAGAAGTCTTAGATTTGTAGCAAGGGAGAATATATTTTTGCCAACTATGAATTTTTGTAAGACCAGAGCTGATCCTATGGAGGCTCATGTTCTACCTTCTGGTGATGGTTTTCCAAGATTTATAATACACTAGTAAAAGAATACCTCACTGACTAGGTATTTGCTATTGCAAAGTTAGTGGTTCTAAACTTTACAAATGGGCCTAATACATGAAGAGTGTATCCTTTCCATGAAAATAGGACATCACTAGCACTTACCTATAGGACTACTTGGATCTGTCCCTGCTCCACTGTCTGTAGCCCTCAGGAGCCATTTCTGTGAGCTAGAAATAGGGGCATGGCCTGGGTCATTTGGAGCAATGCTTACTAGTTTTCTAGCTCATGGGTTCACTCTTGTCAAACTAGAATTTTCAGGCAGCATAGTTAATGAAAAGCATTTTATGTGATTCTTAGCTAAGCTTCTTCAAATAACTCAGTAATTCAAAACCTAATCTGTGTTTTGTCCAGTAGAACCGAATTAGTATATTTTCACAACTCCCATTTTATTCAGTGAAGTTGTTAACATGGCCCAAACAGAACTGCTGAGGACACAAATTCATACTCCTCTTGTCTTTAGAACACTGCTGTGAGCTAGGCAGCATGGTTCACCCATGATCTTAGCTTAGACTGAGAAGTGAAGACCCACGTAATGGGAATAAAGCTCAGGCTTCTGACCCATGATTGAGATACTTGTCTACTTCTTTACTTTTGAAATTAAGTAAATAATGCCCTAAGAGTCTCCTTTTGATTGTTCCCATATTCAAGTTGGTTTTGTTGTTGTTGTTAATGGCATATAGAAACTGGAGATCCAATTAAGAAACATGGAATAATATGCCTTTGGTTAATATTTTTATTGCCATTTAATTTATTTTACTTTATACTCAGAATACCTAGTTTCCTTCCAGGAGGGCTACTCTGTATGTTTAACTTATTTCATAATTTAACTTACATTTATGCTGCTTCTCTGAACAGAACCAAGAGAGATTTTGTAGTATAAATGACATCAGCTCGGTTCAGTGTGTTTTGTATCTTTTAATGAAAAAAAAAATCTTTCTGGTTGCCTTGTTTTTTTTTTTTGATCACATAAAAGATAATAGAGCTTGAGAACATTATTTGGAAATTAGGGATAGGCTTACTCTAAACAAGTCAATACTGTGGAGTTTTATGCCCCATAAGACTATTGTTTCTGGATAAACTTTTGTAATAAAACTCTTCAGTAGTAGACATGTATTTCTAGGGTGAAACCTCAAGAAGTGACAGCTTTGTAAAATTAGGAGCAAATTCTTACAGGAAATGGCTACAGCTGTGTGTAAGATCAACTCTCAGCTTTAGGTAATTGGTGACAAATAACTCTGAACTTTCTCGGCAAGCACAGTTTGATTTCCTTAAGAGCATAGATCAACTACAGTCAGACTTAATAATCTAGGCTGCACAAACACTGTTTAGATCTGGATGCCTCAGAGACTTCCTTTATTTTATCCAGCTAACAAATGACAAAAAACTAAGAGAATGCCCTGTGATATAAAAAAATCTGCCCTTTTGACTTGATAAATTCCCATGGATTACTTATTAAAACCATAACAAGAATGGATGCATATCCTTCAGGCTAATGTCTTTTATTGGTATGTCTCAAAAGCTAGAAAATATCTGCAACCATTCTTTCACGACTACAAATTATTTTGCATTTTTTTATACAATGGGGGATGGGAACCACATTCCAATGAGATGATATGGGTAAAATGGATAAGTCCATACAATATTTCCTTGTTGGTAGCAACTCAAAGTTTAGAAATTGATGGAGAAATTTTATTTTCTTGGTAAACAGCTTGATTATTTTTATATATTCTAAATCTAAAAGCACTGGATTTTCACACGTAAGCTTGAAGGAGACCTGAATAGCCATTTTCAAACCCACAGAATAAATTCCAGACTCCATTATTTGTTCCAAGAAGTCTAGACACTGCATCACCAAGATAGTTATACAAAGAGAGGAAAAAAAATGGTGAAATTGGAGAGGAATTGTGTTTTTGCCTATTTAAGTTAGAACAAACTGTTTCTGTTACTGTAGAATCATTGATTATTTCCGAGGAAACAAAACTCCAAATTTTCAGTTCTGGATCTACTTTATTTTCCCCCACCAAAGAAAAACAAATATGTTTATGTATTTCCCGTGAGGAAATTTTCATTTAATAATTTGTAGAGCAAGGAATTTCCTACATTTGAATTTTTGAAATTTCCTAAAATAATTTATCACACTTGTTCATTTGGAGTCATCTTTACACTGCTTAGATTTTAAATTGGTGCTTCTATTCCTTGCCATAAAATTCTTAAAGCTGCTTAACAAATTTCAGAAAGGGGAGTCGTCCAGGTACTATCAAACCTGGAAAGTCAATAAGGATACGGGAAAGTTGCAAAAATGTGTCTCAGAAAGGAAGCTGAGCAGAAGAAAGCAGTATCATGGTAGGTAATGCTAGCAGAATGCAGTATGAATTACTTTCAAGGTCATTTGCCATAAAGTTTCTTCTAAAAAGCTTGAGGCTATAGGAAACAACCTGGGTTGGGTAAGTGGCTGGGGGAGATGCATGGTGTTGCCTCATATAGAGGTATTCTGCAGTGCGAGGGCCATGTTTCTTAGATTTGTAAAATTCTATCATCTCAGAGCTGGGGAGAATACCTGGACCCAGGATGGCAAGTTGGTATCATTTCACATGCTTGCTTTGACTAAGTAGAAATAGCTGCCTGGAGTGAAAATCTAAGAATATCTTCTAAGTCTCCATGCTACTCAATGAATGAAAGACCATCCATAGAGAGAAGGAAAGCTGGAGAAAGAGTGCCCACTTAGGGCATGAAAATCCTGGACTCCTACATGGACTCCCGCTGTGCATCCCTCCTATATTCTTTCTACTTTTGGAGAAGTCATTCTGGAGAATGACATGAATCCTCATCCAGAATAATAATAATGGATGCTTTCATAATGTTTTATGTTAGTATTAATTTATAAGGTAGAAATAACAAAGTAGACAGTTGTGTAAAATTAAATGTCCCTGAAGTGTAGGTGGAGGTGAATACAGATAGCAACATATACTTCATTTACTAGGAGTAAAAGCACTCAAGGGGGAAAGATGGCCAGTGGATGGCTTGATAAAAATGGAAGCCCAGAATTCTTAGGAGTATTATCTCACCCAGTTCTTAGGAGTATTATCTCACCCAGTTCCCAGAACAGTGCTAAACATAATCCAGAGAGAGGTGTGCATTAAACTATTCAATGAAAAATAGAGACTGTCATCATTGTAGTCTGGGGTGGTGCTGTTTTTTGTGGCACATAGCAAAGAGAGTAACAAGGAAGAGACTTAGAGGTTGTTCTTGTCTTGGAAATTTACAAAACCTCACCCCTCACAACAGTGAGAAGTAGTCCTTCCCATATAATCACACAGGCTAAGAGGCCTTCATTTTGCAGAGAATGGGATTTTCATGAATGTATTAGAAAAATCCAAAGCCCATTAGGTTTTAGCCCATTTAAGCCCATTAGATCTGTGCACAAGATCACCAAGGTAGTAATACAAATAAGATATGGTACTATGCAAATGTAGCTGATTAAGAAACTGTGTCTTAAAATTTGAACTTGAAACAATTCTGTATAGGCACCATGAATTCTTTCCACCCCCTCAAGTTTTTAAAAATATTTGTTTTAGTTGCTTATTTAAAAAATAATTATTATAATTAATGAAGTTTAGCAGGGTTGCTGGATATATGTCAATAAAAATTATTTCTATATACCAGAAGTTAAAAATGAAATCTAAAATGATACATATATAGAGAGCATCAAAAAATCAAATATCTAGGGGCGCCTGGGTAGCTCAGTCGGTTGAGTGTCCGACTTTGGCTCAGGTCATGATCTCACAGTTTGTGATTTTGATCCCCATGTCAGGCTCTGTGCTGACAGCTTGGAGCCTGGAGCCAGCTTTGCATTCTGTGTCTCCCTCTCTCTCTGCTCCTCTCCTGCTCACACGCTGTCTCTCTCTCAAAAATAAATAAAGATAAAAAATTTTTTTAAAAAAATCAAATATCTAGATATAACTTTGAGAAAAGGCATGAAAACTTCTATACTGAAGACGAGAAAGCATTGATGACAGGATTTAGATAAGACTTCAGTAAATGAAGAGATATACATCACATGCATGAATTAGAAGACTCAATATTGTTACAATGTTAATGCTCCTGAAAAGAATCTATAAATTCAGTATAATTCCAGTTGAAATCCAAGAACAATCCTGGTAGAAGTCAATAATTCACTTTAAAATTTTTATGGAAAAGCAAAAACCCAGACTATCCAATACGATCTTGAGGAAAACAAAGATGAAAGATGAATTTAGACATCAAGATTTACTAAAAAGTGATGGTAATTAAGATATTGTGGTATGGATACGTGGATAGAATGTCACCATAATGCAATTTCAGCAAGAATGGTCTTTTCAATACATGCTGCTGAATCAGCTGGATATCTCTATAGGAAAAATGATCCCTGATCCTTACCTCACACCACATGAGATAGATCAAAGGTATAAACATAAAAGGTTTTTAAATATAGTTTTCTAAAGAAAATAGCAGGAAGCCTTCATGATATTGAGAATAGCAAAGATTTCTTAAACATGACTGAAAAAGAACTGAAAATAAAAGAAACTATTGATAATTGGGCTTCATTAAAACTAAAACCTGCTAATTATCCAAAAACAGAGCAAAAATATTTATAATATATATATCTGACAAGGCTTATACATAGAATGTGTGTGTGTGTGTATATATATATATATATATATATATTCATATATATATATTTAAATATATATATATTTAAATCCACAATCAATAAGAAGACAGAACACAAAATTTTAAAAAATGAGTTTGAATAACTATTAATATACACAATAACTTAGATGAATCTCCAGGGAATTATGGTGAGCAAGAAAAAAAATTCCAAAAGATTAGATACTGTGATTCCATGTATATAACATTTTCTATATGATAAAATTTTAGAAATGGAGAACAAATTAGTGGTTGCCAAGGATTAGACATGGGGCTGGGAGGATAAGATGGCATAGTTATAAAAGTTATAAAAGTTCAACAGAAAGATTCTTGTGATACCGAAATTGTTCAATATCAATTGACTGTGGTGGCGGCTAAAAAAATTATATAGGTAAACACTGTATAGAGAATATACACACAAGATAAGTAAAACTGGGGGAATCTGGATGAAATATGTGGATTGTATCAATGTCAATTTCCTGCTAGTGATATTTTACTACAGTTTTGTAAAATATTACCATTGAGGAAATTGAGGCACTTGTCCAAGGGATCTCTCTCTCATATTTCTTACAATTGCATGTGAATCTACAAATATCTCAATAAAAAGTTCAATTAAAAAAACAAAACAACAAAAAATCATATAGTCACTCAGACACTTCAGTAAAGAGAATATCTAAATTCCAAATGGCCAGTATGCATATGCATACATAACCTCATTCACCGGTCATCAGGAAAATGCAAGCTAAAAGTATTATGATATGACACTATGCTCCTATCAGGATGGCAAGAATGAAAAAGACTGACAAAAGCAAGTGTTGGAGAGAATGTAGATAACTGGAACTCTCACACACTGCTGGTAGGAGTATAAATTGGTACACCCACTCTGTGAATCTGGCAGAATGCTGACAGAATCTCTGAACAAGCAACCTCTCTCATAGGTATGTGCACAATAGAAATTCTTTCAAATGTATACTATTTGGAGCAGCATCATTTATAATGGCTCCAAGCTAGAAATAACCTAAATGTCCATCAACAGTAGAATTAATAAATTGTAATATATTTATATTGTATGATAATATAAACAATGAAAAAAACCCTTGCTCTACAAATATGGATGAATCTCACAGATATAATTTTGAATTTTGAAAAAGGCCAACATAAAAAGCTTCATACTGTGTGATTGTATTTAAAGTTCAAAAAATCAAAACAAATCTATGCTGATAGAAGTCAGGGTTGTGGGTACTTCTGTGGAGATAACAAAAGGGTAGGGACACAAAAGAGGCTTCTCTAATAATAGGACCTTTTATATCTTGATCTAGGTAGTAGATACCTGAATATCCACCAATTTACGCTTTCTAAAACTTACTGATCTGTAAACTTAGGAAGTGTGCATTCTTCTGAACATATTTTATACTTCTATAAAGGAGTTTACAATAAGAACCAACAGAGAAAAGGAAAGGTTGATCTTAGGGGAGAGCAAGGACAACTTACCCATTTAAACAGACATGATTGAATGGATTCAGACACAAGAAGTTTGGGAGATGTGTAAGGTAATTACGTTTTTTTGCTGTTGTTTCCATTTTGAGAGAAAGATGTGAGGTGCTTGTGAGAGGTAGTAGGTTTGGGAGAAGGTATGACATGGTTGTCTTGGCCAGTGAGAACAAATGGACCATGCACAGGCAGGAAGATTTCAGGGAGTGCCGAGGGCCCATTTAAGTTGTGTGCTCATAAAATTAATGTGAAACTCAGCAGCATCGGTGGCTTGCTTTACTCTTGCCATATTCAGCTGCTCACAGGAATGGAGCAGAATGAGAATTGGATGCAAGCAGGATCCAAGTATTACCAGGAGAGGACAATGGAGGAAGAGTGAGCAGGGGAGGTGAGGACACACGAAAGAAAGGGATTGCAATGTTCTACTATGAGATCTAAGCTAGGTGTGGATGTGAGCAAATGAAGGAGAAAATTGATACTAAGTGGCAGGCAATAAGCAGGTAGGCAAGCTTAATGGTGTCAAAGAATTATTGCAATAAGGGCTGTTCAAGTAGTCATAGAAGGAAAGAGGTGGTAGTCAGAGAATTCCTGTTTGAAATTGAGCTATTATTCCAAATTGAGATTTTGAGTTGGTGCGGTGATTGCTACTAACAAATTCTAGGATAAGGGTAGAAAAAAAGATCAGCAGAAATGAGGAATTCCGGAAATGAGAGGTTGAGGTGCTCTATTATAAAATTCCAATGATAGAAATTCTTTTAAAAAATTTAATGATATATATGCTTAATTACTTATTAGCAACATTCAATAAAATTTTACTGAGCCCCTTTTACATGACAAGTTTTAAGTGAGCTTATATTATAGGGTTACAACATGCATTGGGTCATAGGACCTGACAAAACCTAGAAGAAAAAGATTTTGCTACTAACCCATTGCAAGTCCTGGGTAGTTTACTTGTATTTTATCATCTTATATATAGAAAGCTATTTAATTTTTATGTATTCATTACTGCCAATCTTACATTCACCACAGTACCCTAGAATAGAAAAGCTACTCAAATCCTTGCAAGTTGATCTTTTGTATTATTACTGCTTCCTTCTTAGTCTTTCACTTTGTGTTTGAATCTCCTGTCTGGTTATACTTGCCTTGTTGTTTCTTAACATTCTATTGTTTTTGCATATAGTATGGTTTACTGATGGTAGAGAATTAGAACTCTCTGTAAAGTAGTGACCTTTTCAAATGAGAGAAGCTATTGCACTCAAATCAACGTTTATTTAAATCAATCTCTATATTTGAAAGAATCAAGAAGAAACCACTTTTAACAAATGACCAGACCTATTATCTAGATGGTTCTTTCATAAACTTATAGGAACACAAAGCCCAACAACTAAGGTCCTCGGCTTCTCCAGACTCATTGAATCATTTCTCTAGGAAACCAGGTTTTTAAATTTTTTAAATATTTATTTTTCCACTTTGGAAATGAAAGAACTGAAGGACTTTGTCAAGAAGAGAGACAAGTGAACTAAGAAGTCCTCAATGGAAACTCTGTTGTTTCCTGTTGAAGGCTGTGACTAAAGCATTAATTTGGGCTAAGTAAAGACACGTTGAAGGAAGGGAACTGATCCAGGGTGCCACACACACTGTAAATTCTATTTGTACATAAAACATTTCCTCTCAACCATTTTAGGCCCACACATTGTGAATGCCAACCATCCCAATGGACCAGAATAGACACAACAAGAGGAAAGGTTGAGAGTGCCCCTCAATATCCTTTGAAAGAATCCAGTCTCTAAAAGAGTCAACAAACAGGTTCTTTTTTTCATCATGTTTGGTTTTCAGGGAAGAGACCTTCAGAGATGGAACTTGACCTATCCGGCTAGTTAGAATATTCAGATTAGAGTTTGATCCATATGGATGGGGAGCAAATGAAGGTGAGCAGGGAGGAAGGGGGAAAGAAAGGAAAGAGAGAACAACATTCTAAATAAGGAGGAAAGAAGAAAAAGCAACAGTGAATAGGAAACTGCACAAATAAGGTGTGAAACTATCTGAGAAAAGTTCTTCTAGGAACTATTCATATTTAGGCAAAAACAAACAGATTTACATGGTACTGCTCTATCCATGTGAGCATATTTAACTTTTGCAATACAAAAACAACAGGAGGAGTTTCTGCCAGGCTACAGATATTACCATTCTTTCCTTCAAGGATGTGAAGAGTTCAAATTAAAGAGCCAAGTGCAAAAGGCAGGAAGACTGGAGGGAAATAGACCTTCTGGTGGCAAAGTCCAGATTCTACTCCTCACCTCAAAATATGAACAGTTTGTTTGATGACAACTGTCAAACAGGGGAGAGACAAAGAATATGATTTTGGCATGAATTTCAACCCACTCTCACTGAGTTCTTAGAATCACTGTGACCCACATCATCTCACAATCTGCCTGTTCATGGTGACGAGTACTCCTCTGGTAACTTCCTTCCTCTGTGCTTTTGCTTTTCACTGTGTTCTAACCTCTTTGTATCCATTAATGACACATCTAAAACCTGTTTCTCAAACTGAGTCTGGATGCTAAATTCCTATATGAAGCCTTGCTTCCATCCCTGATTTGGAAGTGATAACCTTCTCTCCTGATGCCCAACAGCTCTTTATCTGTACTTCTGCTATAGCTCTTGGCGGTCAAACTGTGGAAGCTCCTGGAGGCACCGTGCCTGATTCATCATGGTTGGCACTTAATATGAAAGTATTAAATGAATGAGCGATTGCAAAAATGGATGAATAATTCAGCACTCTGGATGAAAAACTCAAGCTCTATAACCCACATGAGCCATACAGTTGTCCACAGAAGAGCACAGAAATCCTAATCCTCTTGATGCCTGTGATGATTAATTAACATTTGAATTGGTAATCTCTGTAAGGAAGATTACCTTCCCAAAGTGGGTGAGCATCAGCCAATTCCCTAAGGGCTTGAATGGGGGGGGGGGGGAAGTAGAGGAAGGGTGAATGCTCTCTCACTCTCCTTAAGCTGAGAAATCCATTCTCCTTCCCTCAGACATGGGAGCTCTTGGTTCTCTGGGGGGTTTTTGACTCAGAGACTTACACCATTGGCTCCCCTGGTTCAGATTTAGACTGAACTATATCACCACCTTTCTTGGTTCTTCAGCCTGCGGATGCAGACTGTGGGACTTCTTGGCCTCCACAAGTATGTAAGCCAATTCCTGTAATAAGTTAACTCTTAATGTATTTATCTATCTGTCTGTCTACCTCTGTATCCTATCTATTTATCATCTATCTATCTATCTATCTATCTATCTATCTATCTATCTTCTGTCTACCTACCTACCTACCTCCCTATCTCCTCATGGTTTTGTCTCCATACAGAACCCTAATGCAGTGTCTATGCCATAAATTAAATAGTAGACAAAATGTGCTTATTGTGTGTTTTCAAGTTTGGCATTTCTTTGGAAGCACATTATGGCATAAAACAAAGGTAATGAAAATTATTATTCAGGGTAGAGATGAGACTTTCCTAAGACCTACCAAAATTCTTTAATAGAAAGTACTCAATATTTGTGGAGACTCTTGATTAGGGCCTTCACATGCTGGAAACCCCAAACTGTAAGAAAAGGCCAGGGACACTCAGGAATCCAAACTGCAAGGATCACTTCAAGCCTGAGTGAAAACACCTCAAATGCATTCAGTGGGAATTTGGCACATGAATAGAAAACCATTGGATTTTTCAAGGAGAATACCAGAAACTCAGGGAGAATAAGGTCAGCATGCTTGTGAACAGAAGGGCAAGCGAATGTAATCTTTTCATTGCAATAGGTCGAAAGGTGACTATTAGAAATTGTTTCAATAGAGAATTAGGGAGAGAGATGACTCAGGATAGAGGAAAAAAAATCCAAGTCCCATTATTATTATTATTATTATCATTATCATTATTATTATTGATGGTAGTGAGGGTGATGGCAAGAGAACAGTTGAAGTGATACACAATGGTTTCTTGCCTGGAGAAGGAAAGAAATGGAATAGGGAAGGTTGATGGCTGCAACAGAAAAAGAGAGATGCAAGAAGGAAATGCTGATAAACAAGTATGAAGCCTTTAAGATTTCAGAGGGGAAGCCATTATGGTTAGTCCACAGTGTGTGGCCTTTGACATTGGTGACTGGAGTTGCATAAGGTGAAGGTCATTGGAATCAAGCAGGTTAAGGGATGTTGACACTATTATAATAATGAGACAGGAGTTGGAGGCAAGAGGAGACAAATGAAAAAAGGCCATGCTTAACGTGTGGGTGTTGGCAAGGAGATCAACAAAGGATAGCAAAAAGAAGGGGAAAAGACTAACTAACATCCTGTGGGTGTTGTCATTAAAAGAAGGAATTTGCACACCATGTACAAGAGGCAACAGTGATGTAAAAGACTGCTAACACCTCCTTCCAGCTCCATTGGTCACAGGCAAAAGTGAATTCTCTATCCAAGAGTGTTGTTGAAGAAAGACATATGCTTAGGACAAAACAGACTGTAGGTGAGACATGCAGAAGAAATAATTTTTTGTGAGGAGCATGAGGACATATAGGAATTTATCTTTGGGTTTTATAAAGCACTTCCAGGAAGACACTGAGGAAAAAATAGCACTGGAGGTCAGCAGTAAAAAGGTGGTCCATTGGGCAAGCAGTATGGAGTATCTTGAGAATAAAGACTATGAAGGCAGAAGCCCCAGCAGACTGAATTAGGATGGTGATTCCAGAGATGAAAGAGAGAGTGAGAAACTTATTGGCATTTGCTCACCTCCAGGTTCCAGCCTGGCTAGGTGAGATCTCAGATGGTTTCACCACCTGATATATAAATGTCTATAAGTCATGATAAAACTGTTATCTGTTGGATATATAAATATTCTTTGTTCTTTTTTTTCCAACCTACTCATTACTAGAGGCCATCCACTCTAGAGAGTTGAAAGAAAAGACTGTACATTTGAATTCAAGTTCAGTCTAAGCATTAGCAACTGTTCCCTGCATGGAACTATACAAAATGAATCTTGAAAAATGCTTTTCAGAGACAATCATCATATTATTGTTTACTCATGAGTGCTTTCACAATTTCTTTTTTTTTTTAATTTTTTTTAACGTTTATTTATTTTTGAGACAGAGAGAGACAGAGCATGAACGGGGGAGGGGCAGAGAGAGAGGGAGGCACAGAATCGGAAGCAGGCTCCAGGCTCTGAGCCATCAGCCCAGAGCCCGACGCGGGGCTCAAACTCGCGGACCACGAGATCGTGACCTGAGCTGAAGTCAGACGCTTAACCGACTGAGCCATCCAGGTGCCCCAGTGCTTTCACAATTTCTTAAGGGATAGAAATAGTTATGATTACTGATAATAACTCTCCTTATAATTGGTGTTGATCAGAAAAGCTTCTCTGAAAGATAGCCAAACCTTCCATTTATAAAATAATCTAACAGCAAAACTGGAGTTCATTTCTTCTGGTTCTGTTTGTTCTGTTTCTTGTTCTTTGTTTTTGCTGTTTTTATTGTTTTGAGTAAGTTAATTATTATGTGTTGGGGCATATTAACACATTGATACAGTATTTTTGGTACTCTCTAATTTAGTACATAAGAAATATCTTTATTTTATGAATGTGTTGTTTGTTTTACTTGCTGGCATCTAGATGTTTGACGATAAACTGATTTGGGGGTTGATTCATAGTTTACCATATTAGTTTGAGGAGCATCTAAAAAGTAAATTACCACTAGGCTTCAAATTTAGCAAAAGAATAATAAAGATAATGATGTTCGTGGTAAATATGCATGTATTCAGGAATAAAAAAAATGGAAACCTCATTTTTAGGTACAGTTGTTGATACCTATTGCCAAAGGATCTCTCCATTTGAGCATGAATATAAGATTACATAAGTATCAATATATCTTTTTTCAAGATAATTGTTACCTATTTAGCGATAGGGGTTTAGAAGTAATTTTTCATTTAAGATTTTCAAGGCAACATGCAAGAAATTTCAAGTCTCTGTAGAATTGTAACGATCAATAAAACTAGGAAATTATGTCTATGTGGTTTAGCATGATATTTAAGAAAGAGCTAAGCTTTAATCTACTATAAATCTCAGTTTTCTTGTAAAATAGAGTCAAACATTCATTCTTTAAAGGTTTCTTTATATAAATATTAATGAAATAATGCATACAAGGACCCTAGCATAGGGCTGGGTACCTACAAAGAACCTAATAGATAGGATCTGTTATTATTATTGATTTTATTTTTGTTGGTATTATCATGATGACAAAACTTTCTTTATCTTAATAGGATCAGAAGTAAGCTTAGGCAGTAAATGCTCATTTATTTTCTCATAGAAATTACATTGAAATACCTGGGTTGGACACAGAGCCCTAAAGGCATGGGTGACAGACACTTACCCTACATGAAAAGATAGTTATAAAGAGGGGAAGTGGGAAGAACTTACATTTTTTGAGAAATAGGGAGAAAGAGGAAACCTGGATGAGCCAGAGGAAATGAGGTAGGGGTAGGAGTGGGGGTGGAGGTGGGGAGAGATGCCCTTGAGCAACATGAGCCTAAGCACATAGAGGGGAAAAGCTGGTGAAATCCCCCCATGAGGAGGTAGCAAAAGGGCATTTCAAGCACAGGGATGCATCTGTACAAGCCCATTATTTAAATGCCCATCATGTGTCCATTACTGAACATGCCCAAGTGTTCACTAATGTTATTCTGAGTAGGATTTTGTGTGAAAACTGGAAAGGGGGTAAATTCACATCTGAATCAATGCAATACAGCATAGAGAGAGAGCAGACAGAGGTGCCTATAATGCCCTAGAAAAGTTTACCTCTTTCAGAAAGCTGTGTACTTCCAAAGGGTATAGAATTTGGGGTTCCAGCCAATCATATCTGATTTCAAAATATTGGGGGACTCAGTAACATCTGAATAACATTCTTAAAGAAGTTCAAATTGAATATAGTCAACCTGAAAAGGTGGAAAAGTTACCCTCAATTTTAATATTTTCTGATCCACTGGAAAAATAAGAAGGGGTTTGATCATGGACAGAGAAGGTAAGAAGCAGTTCCAAAAGAAAACTAATGGATATAGAAAGAAAATAAACAAAACAACCAGAAGTGCACTTTCTTAGGTGGTGGTATAGAGAAAGTAAGGCAACCAAAAGTAAAATAGAAAGAAAAATCAATATAGATATCACACTACTCTTAATTTTTATCTCCTGACTTTCCTTGGCCTGGTCACACTTAGTTCATCTGTTCTTGATTTCTTTATCCTAGAAGACTTTAGTTTCTATTTAGGGCCTGGAGACACTCTTTCATTAACTCACAGGCTACTATGGGCACTATTTTCCTAGAACATTAACTACAGATGTTTCTAGAATTTTGGGCCTGTTTTTCTCTTTCCTTTGACCCAAGGAATTGCGTTTCCCACATTCATTCAAAAATATTTATGAGAGGCAACTATGCTTACGCAACCTCCTCCTTAATGAATTTCATGCCCACTTATGGAAAATAAAAATATACAGGTTTGAATTTCTTTAAAATGACCCTTAATTCTTATCCAGAGGATATTTACAAAACAAGAAGAGAAATTTAAAAGGAGGGATCAATGACTAAGCTGTGACTCGAGATCACAAGATATGACAAATACAGATTCTAGAGAGTGTGATATGAACAATGACAAGAAGGAAAGTGCAGTGATCATTTTTTTTCATACCCACTCAGCATCCATTCCCACTTCTCAATAGTAACCCATATTTCCTTTGAGAATCCTTATGTCCCCCTTTCCCAACCATGTAGTTAGAATGTGGTCAACTCCCCAGCAAGTGAATTCTGATCCCTGAATGAGAGTAAACTTACAGAGCCAATGAGACTACAGAAGATGTTTACTGGAGCTTCTGGTGAAGGAAAACATTCTTGTGTGTGGGTTTTTTGTTGTTGTTGTTGAGACTTCTAGAAATGACCTTTTCTTTTCCCTGGCAGAGGACAGTGTGAGTATGTGCGGTCATTGCTGGGACAGCCACTCTGACACCATGACAGGGGAAAGGGGCTGGGTTTGCCAGATGCAAGGCTGTGGAATGTAGATGATGTGCAGCTACGAGGAAAGGAACATCATTTGAGCCATTAAATTAAATCGTTGTGAGCTGAATGTTTAAGTATTCCTGTGGTTGGGAGGTCTTATGAATTTAAAAGAGGAAATTAGGCAAAAGAGAAAATGAGTTAAAAAACAACAACATTATCAGTTCAGATAGCACTGACAAAAACAACAGCAGGCCAGAATAAGAGGTCTCCCTGCTACCTTGCCTGTTAGGCATTTTATCCTTTCTTATCCTGTCAATAAAGGTTGCTGAGGGAAACTTCTGTGACATTGGCTGTGCAACCACATTCAGTTTGCCTAATTACTTTAAATATTTTCATTACTATTTACAGCACCTCAAGAACATTTCCTAATTAGGAGACTCTAGTTAGTGGAATTTTCTCAGATCTCTGAGGAAGCTCATATGGGAAAATGGCCACCACCATTCTGCATCTGGTTGCAGCTTAATGTGGAAACAATCCGCCACAGGGCCTGACATTCCAGTACTGGGGTTAAATGTTAACACATTCAGAAATTAGTATTTTACTGTATAATAGGCCTTCTGGAAGGAGGTGAGGGAATCCTGAGAAATGGGCTCAGGTCGGTTTTGATGACACAAAGAATTGTAAGACTCGTCTACTGGATTGGATAGGCCCCAGAGATCCAAAAAAGTTCTGAGGCAGTTCTTAGAAAAGCTTAGCAGAGGAGAACATAAAGCGGAGTGTGATTTGTACTGATTCTGCAAATGCCACTAAATCTTAGGGCTATTGTATCCTGGAACTTCTTCTGCTATCGTATCACTCAGCTTTGCTACCTGACTGGATACTCCATACCTTCCCATAACTAGGTATTTAGTAATACCCAGCAACCACTCTAGATATGACTGATCCAACTCATTTGTTCTATTAACGTTCTATTTAGTTTTATTTTTTTTTTGAGACAGAGAGAGACAGAGCATGAATGGGGGAGGGTCAGAGAGAGGGAGACACAGAATCCGAAACAGGCTCCAGGCTCCGAGCTGTCAGCACAGAGCCCGACGTGGGGCTTGAACTCACAGACTGTGAGATCATGACCTGAGCCGAAGTCGGTGGCTCAACCGACTGAGCCACCCAGGTGCCCCCATTTGTTCTATTAACCTTGGGAGACTGATTTGCCTAAACTAAATCTTACATATTGCTTGTGACCTAGGTATCCTATTCCTAGCAGATAACTTGTGTAATTTCTGAACTCTAATGTTACCCTCAATACTTAATTTGATTTTTTTCCTAAGTTTTTATTTTAGTTTCAGTTAGCTAACATACAACGTAATATTACTCTCAGGTGTATAGTATAGTGATTCAACATTTCCATACTTCACCTGGTGCTCATCACAACAAGTTCTCTCCTTAATCCCCATCACCTATTTCACCCATTCCCCACACCTACCTCCCTCTGGTAGCCATTAGTTTGCTCTCTATAGTTAAGAGTCTGTTTCCTGGTTTGCCTTTCTCTCTCTTTTCCACTTTGCTTGTTTTTATTTGTTTCTTAAATTCCTCATATGAGTGAAATCACATGGGATTTGTCTTTCTGTGACTGACTTACTTCACTTAGCATTATACTCTTTAGCTCCATCCATGTCATTGCAAATGGCAAGACTTCATTCTTTTTTTATGGCTGAGTAACATTCCATTGTGTCTATATACCATGTATTCTTTATCCATTCATCAACTGATGGACACTTGGGCTGCCTCCATATCTTAAGTATTGTAAATAATGCTGCCATAAACATAGGGGTGCATGTGTTCCTTGGACTAGTGCTCTTGTATTCTTTGGGTAAATATCCAGTAGTGTGATTGCTGGATCATAGGTAGTTTTGTTTTTAACTTTTGGAGGAATCTCCATACTGTTTTCCAGAGTGGCTTCACCAGTATGTATTCCCACCAACAGTGCAAGAGGGTTCCTTTTTTTCCATATCTTCACCAACACCTGCTGTTTCTTGTGTTGTTGATTTTAGCCATGTTGACAGTTGTGAGGTGATATCCCATTGTACTTTTGCATCTCCCTGATGATGAATGATGGTGAGCATCTTTTCATATGTCTTTTGGCCATCTCAACAGGTTCTTTTAAATATAAAATGCTACATAGGAGTGAAGCAAAGCTGGATGTAATCTGGTCTTTAATAAACTTTGCAAGAAAAGCCTTCACTGTGGATTCCTTTTATTCAGTACCTTCCAAATTATATTCCACCAAAGGAGTGTTCGAAAGGATTCTTTACAGGTGTTCCATATGCAAAGTTATCTCTGAGTAAACAAGTTTAAAAAATGAGGGAATAAACCAGTTATATAGACATTTTGGTTTTTCATGGTGTGGGGGGGGAGGGTCGTTTTCTCTCCTTTCCTCTTTTCCTTCTTTACATCTACCATTCTCCCCCCCCCCCCCCGCCCCCCCCAACCCCTGCAGGACTTATCAGTGTTAAATGGGCAAATATTCATTGTGAATCTGTAAACATCTTTAGGAAGACAAATACAGTTTGCGACATTTCCTAAATGTGTAGAATCTTAGAACTTTCTTTTTTTCTTTTTTTTTTTAAGTACATTAACATTTCATGAGCCTAAGATGCATTCTCAAGGACTCTGGTTTTTAAACTTGGCTTTACATTGGAATTGTCTGGGCAGCTTTAACAAGATACTGGTGCCTAGATCCCACCTACAGATAGCCTGATTTAATGGGTCTCTGGAGCATGTCCTGGGTGTTTGGATATTTAAAGCTCCCCTGATGATTCTAATATCCTACAAAATTTTAAATCTGCTATCCTAGGAGCTGTTTGGGAAATTATGCTTAAATATGTTCCATAAGGAAATCTATATTTCACATAATGACCAAAGACTAATCAAGTTTAAGTGATACATTTAAGTTTTGTACTCTGGATTTCTATCATTCTTCCTTGGAGTTTTATCTTGCATTAAAAACAGGAAAGTAAAACAGAAACATATATGTGTGTGTATGTGTATGTATATATACACGTGTATATGTGTACATGTATATATACATATATATGTATGTACATATATATATATATATATATATATACATATGTGTGTGTGTGTGTGTATCCCCAAAGAATTGAAAATAATTGTAAAGGCACGAGATGTAGGTAAAACATATTCTTCCCAATTGTACACAGAATTCATTCTGTAGCACTGGCAAAAAGAGGGTGTGGGGATTCATGGACAGGAGGAGAGAAAAGTCCAACTGCCTTCATTTGTAGTGAGTCATAGTGAGTCTATAGACCATGAAGGTCAACCTGGGTGTGAAATTGGGGACACAGTTGAAAGCTCTGCTTTTACTTTTTCATATTTTAGAAATACAAACAGTAAATAATCAGGATTAAATGTTGCCAGTTACAAAAGAGCATTAATATCCAAGTACGGTGTAATCCTTTTGTATCTGACACCAGTGGAAAATAAAAAGGGCCAATTTAGTCACTGTTCTAATTACTACAGGCTCAAAAGAATGTGGTAGTGAGGCAGATGCTTGTTGACAGGGTATAATTGCATATGTGCATGCATTATATATGCATATATAATGCATATGAGTCTTGGTCTTTTCACAATAGAGCTTTAAGGGGCACCTGAGTGGCTCAGTTGTAAGCATCAGACTCTTGGTTTCAGCTCAGGTCTTGATCTCACGGTTCATGAGATCAAGCCCCACATCAGGCTCTGCACTGACAGCATGGAGCCTGCTTGGGATTCTCTCCGCCCCCCTCTCTGCCCCTCCCCTACTCTCCCTCTCTGAAAATGAATAAACTTAAAAAAAACACAAACACACAGAGGCTTAACATTCCTACGACCTTCCTGAAGTAACCACATAACCACCATGCCGTAGTGGATGTGCACACTGTGCCAATTCGTTTCATTTCGTTTTCCTAGGATTTCCTAACCCTATCCTCATATGCTATGAATCCTGACAGTTTGCGTATACTGCAGAAACTCACATAGGGATTTCTCGGGTTCTCCTCAAAGGGACCCACCATACTCATATTCCATTCCATGCCAAATTATGGAGTTTTTTTGCTGTTTTTTTTTTAAATGTCACGCAGAAGGAAGGAAATTGTACAAGGCAACAACAATGTATAATAGGATTCTGGAAGAAAAGAACTTGAACAATGGAGGAAATTAACGTTCTCCTTTTCTTTCCACCAGCAGTTTCACTCCCTTCCTTTGTCTTCATTAGTCTATCCTTCCCCCCCCTTCGCCTGCCTGTGGTTGGCTGACTGGCTCGGAGTGGTTCTCAGTCTTGAGTGAGCATCACTGTCACCTGGACAGCTTGTAAGAGATGTGACTAGGCCTGAGCATTGTGTTTTCACACGTTCTTAGGAGGTGCTGGAGCCGCTGGTCTAGGGCCACACCTTGAGAACCCATGGCAGAGAACTGAAAATGTGAAGTCATAAACTTGGAATCCTAGAAAGTTAGTAGACTGAAGGCCTGTTATGACTATCGGAATTTCTCACTGAGCTCACACCTTATCTCCCTGTGGGGTATTATCATTATCTTCATTTACAGATCAAAAGGCAGCTCCAGGGAGGCCACAGAGAGAGAGCACATGAAGGACGGGGCTCTAAGTGCCGATCTTCCTCAAAGCTAGGTTCATTCCTTCAGTGAACCTAGTGCCCCGCACTAGCACTGGATGAGGTACTTGTGTTGTACTGTCACCTTCTCATGTCTTCTCCTTCTGTGTGGTCACCGACAGTGGACCACGGTAAGGAAAAGTGATGACGGGAACTCACTGCAGAAATGAACACAAAAACTGCACTTCTCCATGCTTTGACAAGAGCACTTGGGTTGTATTACTTTAACACTCATTTTTTATTTATTTTTAAATTTTTTTAAATGTTTTTGTTTTTATATTGTTTTTTATTTTTTTAAAGTTTATTTTTGAGATAGAGACAGAGACAGAGAGACAGAGCATGAGCAGGGAAGAGGCAGAGAGAGAGGGAGACACAGAGTCTGAGGCAGAGCCCAATGCATGCTCGAACTCATGAACTGTGAGATCATGACCTGAGCCAAAGTTGGACACTTAACCGACTGAGCCACCCAGGCGCCCCTATGTTTTTATTTTATTTTTAAGAGAGGGAGAGAGAAACAGAGCATAAGCAGGGAAGGGGCAGAGAGAGAGGGAGACACAGAATCCGAAGCAGACTCAAGGCTCTGAGCTGTCAGCACAGAGCCTGACGCGGGGCTTCAACTCACGGATGGTGAGATCATAACCTGAACCGAAGTCAGATGCTTAACTAGCTGAGCCACCCAGCTGCCCCAATGCTCATTTTTAACACACAAATTAGTGAATATAGCAAAAGGTCTATGCAATTGATTTGCTGTGCCGTGGCTGAGTGGCTGCATTCCCCTCTTGATGAGATTACTACAGAAAGGTATTTTAGAAACTAGGCCTTGTACATGCTTATGTATTTTAGCCTCATATGGCATTAGTTCTTCAAATGAACCTGATGTCTAAATAGCTTGGGTGATAAGTATAAATGCCAGTGGTGTGAGCTTTAATGCAAACAGATACCTTACAGTATAAGCTAGGGGCCAAATAATTCAATTGAGTTTAAGGGATTAAAAAAACAAACAAACCCTCAAATCTTGCCTAAACTAGCCAAGTTCAAGGCCATCGAACAAACATAATTTCCTAAAGGAACGAAAATAACAGGGGAGTTTTATCTGCATGAATGCTAAAAGAATAATAATAAAAAATAAACCCAAACAGAATGGCTGCTTATTTTACATTTATAGCCAGTTTTATAACAAGAAAAACCAAGAGGAAAAACATCTCTTTGAGAGTAAGAAATTCAAGCAACTAAAATCCACAGATAGGAAAAATCAAAGAGAAAAGTTTTCAAAAGACAATTTGATATTTAATCCCTATGTACATTGTTAATCTGCAAGAATTTTCAGTGTCATTTAGAAAACATCAGTTAAGTTCCTTATGGACTGCTAGGATAAATTAGGACAAAATAAAATGAGAAAGAGAGACAGGGAGACAGCACAAACTTTCCTGCTAGACAAAAGGGTGCCTTGTTTGATCATGGGTGAAAATCCTATTTAAGGGAAACGAGCCCTGTGTCCAGTGGCTGGCCACCTTTCTTCAGTAAGCTCTTAATACAATAGTGCACCACTAATGGATTGGCTATGGTGTTTTTCCATTGCATTAATAAAAAAGAGCTAAAGGCCATTCTTGCCCTGATTACCAGTCACAATCAGTGTGGGGCACCTGCATGCATGTCTTCTAGGCAATCTGCAAAAGGTATGACACAGGCCATTGAAGAATTAACACGCACTCACACACACACACACACACACACACACACACACACACACACACCAAAGATGCTATGTCATTGGTACCACTGTGTTTGCAGTTGTGTGCATGTGAGGGATGTGGGCAACAAAAAGGGTCTGAAAGTACTTTCAGAAGGTGACTCTGGGGAATCAATTATAATGATGTTAGAAAGATAAATGAATATGATGGCTATCTAGGGAAAACAATTAACAAAATGAAATCTTCCAGCAATCTTCAGCATTGCTGAAGGGCAGTCATATTTCTAACAATCACACTGTGGGTTTCAACTAACATTTTAAATTATTTCATTAAGGCTCCTTTCCCCAAAATCCTATTACCTCCAAATCTTTTCACTTTTTCTTCCACCTTCTTATTCATGAGATTTTTCTATCCCATTCAGAAAGCTCTCTAGGCTTAGTTGTTAATTCAAATTTCCAAAATTTGGGGGGAATTCTGAGTCTGTTTTCCTTTTAATATTTTATTGTTTTTGAAGTTACAGTTAGGATTGTATAGGTGTGTCTACCAAATCAGCATTATTACATGTGACCATCATTTGTTCAGTCAACAAATATTTATCAAACACTACCCAGATGCTGCTGGGTCATGGGGAAATAAGGCAAATATGAGTAGTCTCTGCTCTAAAAGACTTTATAGTCTGACTCTAGAGGGAAAGAAAGATAATTAATCAGAAAATGATGATTCAGTGTGTTAAACGTTATGATGAAGATACTCTGCAGTACCTAAAAGAAGAAGAGAAAGTGCCACCTGTAAGACAAGATAGAAGGATGAAGGACACATCCAAGAGAAAAAAAAAACCCTCTGAGACAATCCCTGAAAATAATCCCGAATTAGCAAATTGAAGCGTAGAGGGAAAAGCATTAGGCATCTAGACAGAAGGGATAGCTCGTAGTTATATTTTCACTTAGGCAAAGACCCTGGAGGCTTGGTCCATCCTGGAAACTGAAAGTAATTATAACTGGAACACAGAAGTAGTGAGAGATGAGTGTGGAGAATAGACATGGGGATCATGAAGGATGTAGCATGGGCTAAGGACTGAAAAGGATGTTTTGAAGGCTGTGGAAGGATTTGAAACAGTTTTTGAAAGATGGCGCTAGTGCTTGTAAAGAGAATGGATTGGGGTGGGGCAAGGCTTGAATCAGCAGGACCAGTCAGATGGATGTCAGGCTAATCCTGTCAAGAGATGACAGTTAATTAGAGTAACGTTCTGGGGGAAAAAATTGTCCAAAATTTTAGGCCTATTAGAGAAAATTCAAGCAAGAAAATTCAAAATGTATAGCCTTCACATTTTGTCTTCCACATTTATTTGGAGTAAAAGTCAACACTGAAGCCTATACTTGAGCATGAGGCCTCATTTAAAGATTTTTACTTTCATCAAAAATTTGAGCTTTAGAAAAAGTAGAGATAATGGGAATAGCACAGCTCTTGAACTCCAAACCTCCAGGGACCTGCAATCTAAAGATGGGGGTGGAGAAGTGTCGAGGAATGTACAAATGTCTATGCTGTCAGATGGAACACAACAGGTGCGAACAGAGGACTTTGAGGTTTCAAAATAAAGTGACATCATACCTGGCCATGAAAATTGGGAGAAGATGCATGGCAGAAACACTGTTAAAGATGAGGAAGATATGAGTAGCAGAAACTGCAGGTAAGGCAGAGATGAAGTTCCAGGTAGAACGTCAGCACAGGCCAAGCAAGCAAGAAAGTGCCCACAGCCAAACACATCCCACAAACAATTATGACCAGTGAAAGAACAGAATTCTGGAGGGACATGGTGGGAAAAGCACTGGAAGGGTAGCTTGAGGATTCTACCGCGGCAGGCCTTGAACACGAAGTTGACGAGCCGTCCTTAATTCTTGCAAACTTTGAGTTGTGGCTCGTGACTCAGAATTGTACGCATTAGGAGTCTCCACTCACTTATGTAATTATAGCTCATCTTGCTCCCCAAAAGGATTTAAGGTGGCTTCCAAAACTGTGTAAAGTGTTGTAGTCTCAAATAAGTGAGAAAAATGAGACGAAGGGAAAAAAGTAAGATGAAGTGAACAGAGCTAATAAAATCTGTACCCTTAAAATTCATCAGAGTTAGTTAGCAATGGATTACATGATTCACCATGTCTATTAGGTAAGAAAATAAATCAGATTCATAGATGAATAATTCCCAGTATGGAAGCAAGAGAGAAATTTCTCCCATGGGTCAGAAAAGAGCAGATACTGTGTAGTCTAAGGAGCAAAAACTTTAAAGTAAGCAAAGCAAATTTCCAAGGGCTGTTATTATAGTGTCCTTCAAATGGAAGTTAGTGGCATTGTGCCAATGCATACTTGAGAAAAAGCTACTTTTCAGGGGGTCACTGGGACACAGAATTCCAAGTAAAACAACTTCTTCAGCTTAATGTAGGCTTATAATTTAGAATAACTAAGGAGAATGGATATACTGCAGATTATCCAAATAGTCCTCCAAACATATTATGTTCTTTTAGCCAATGTTCTGAAAGGTATGAGCGTCAGGGACTTTGGAATTATTGTACTTTTTGACAAGGACTTGCAATATAGCTTTCTTTGCTGTTGGTAACACATAAGCCCCAATGCTGAACTTGGCACTGGATAGATAGAGTCAAATTGAAGAGGCTAAGAATTTCAGAAAACCCACTCACTCCATCAAAAATAAACTTCCCACTATTTGGAGGTTAGCTTCAGGAAAGATAAGATTCTTCTCAGAAAAAGTTTAGGTCTGCACTCACAAAGAGACCAATGAGCAATCATCACACTGTGGTTATACAGTATGACACAGTTTTAACGCCCAGGTCCCTGTAGAACAATCTCTGTAAGCCATCTATCACTTTGAGTAGTGTAACATTTCTGGTATGTACTAGTATGCAAGTTTGAGTGTTGGTATTAGAAAAGTTGCCTTTAGACTCAGAGATCTAATCTGTATCCTCTCCCTGACAGTGAAAGAATAGAGTAGGGATCAGTATTTACTAAGGTAACTCTCAGTTGTTACCTTAAGATCACATCCTTGCAGATCAAGTTAAAGTAAAAATGTTAATCTCAAAGTTTATTCAGGCATTTGTGTGAAGGCTGAATAAGAAACGGAGAGGCCAGCTATTGACATTACAGTAATAAAATTAGAAGGTAGCAGTGACCCAACCTGGGCTGGGGTAATAGAATGGAATGGGATGGCAGATTCCAAGTATATTGTGAAATTTATAAGAAAAATGAAAGTTGCATGTAGGGAAGAGTGAGCCAAAATGTCTCCAAGGTTTGAAGTGCAATTGCTTGGAAGAAAAATGTCTTGTCAGTTTATAAGAGATTTTCTATTCTACTCCAAGCTCAGTTCAGTATTAAATCATGTGGTTTTCACCCAAAAGGAAGAGCTGTACTCCAAGCCACCATCAAAGACCATAGCAATCCTAAACTCATAGATACACTCAATGTTGAAAATCTTGTCTTGGAGAAACAATACTGATAATGGTTTGTTCGAACCCTAGGGAAGTCTGTGGGAGAAAGTAGACTGGGAGGAAAGATTATGAGTCTTGAATTGTGAATATGGAGTCTGGGCTTCAGTGGGCCAGCAAAGGGTGGTGTAAGTGGAAGGGGAAACTTTGGGGAGGTATCTAGAAACAAGGGCACAGAACTCAGAGGATGGGATGAACAGTAGAGAGTTGGAGGCCATCTACGTGACAGTTAAAGCTGAGGAGGTAGATGACTTCACTCAGAAGAGAGGAAAAGCAAAGTGCCCTAAGACCAGCACCCTGGGAAACAAGATAGAAAGGACCTACACCGTTTTGTTTTTGTTTGAGCAGAGGAAATACCACCAATGGATAAGTATATGTTGAAGAAGGTGTGTGTGGGATCACTGCTGTAAGAACGTCAGAGGATAAGACACAAAAACAACACCGTAGAAGGAAGGGTTAACATTGGCAAAGACAAGGCTATGACTTGACAAAATACAGGAGGACAGGAAGAGAGGGAGAATGAAGAAACAGACATTTGAACTACATCTGTGGGGGATCAGATCAAATATGGTATCCATCATCTCATAAAGGAGAAGGTAGCCACATTCTGAGCATAAATGGCAAGACTGTTTGGAACTTGAGAAGGTTGCAAAGTTTAAAACAGCTGAAGGAGGATAAATTTGAGTGGGGGTCCAGCTGAGCTTGTGAAGAAGCATTTTGTAGAGGACACAGAAACTTCCTTACTGGATGGTTGTGACAATCAAATGTAACACATCAATCCACGTTAAGTACTTAGCACAGCACCTTGAACATAAGGTATTCTTCATGTACATAGATTCATTTTTATATTAGCAGTACATTCCATATACACTCAACACTTATGATAAACAAAACACATTTTGACCTTTCTCATGTTTGTATTTACATTTTATCAAGGCCATTGAATGTTCTATTTTTGTCAGGCAACATTATAATTGCCCTTTAGATAAGGAAAGAATTTATGGAAATCTTTCAAATGATCTTTAATTAGCTGGTAGCTATTAGCAAGGTCATAGTATTCCCAATTAAACAATTTTTGAGGATTATCAACAATTATCAGACAAGAACAGTTGATGACTGGGGGATAAAAACAGAGGGAGGCAAGGGCATTTTGCAAACCTAAAAATAATTAAACACCTCCTTTTTCTGCCTAACGTGTATGACTACTGCATCATTACCAATGGCAACTCCAGCTTTCTTTGTTCCTCTCCCTTAACAGACAACACTTACTAAGACCCCCAAGCATTCACTTGCCCCCGCTTCCTGATAGCACCCACTGCAGAATAAACTGTCACTTCACGAAGCCCTTTCCCACATCATATTGTACAAGCTCGAATCTTTTAAGCCCCTCCAAACTCCCTCGTCTGAGATCCTCCATGGTTCACCTACAACTTCTCCCCCATTTTTCAAGTTAGTAAATCTAATTTGACTCTAGTTGGTCTCTGGTCTTCTTTGGCTAGTAGGCTTTAATCTTCCAGAACAAATATCTCAAAAATCTCAATGATTTTTTTAAACTAACTCCACATATTGGATTTGCTAAAGTAACTGCTCAATTAGGAATGAAATTCCCATTTCCTGAATCTGGAGTCCTATGCTTTCCCAGACCTAAGTCTCTTGGGCAGCCTGCTGGATGCAGGCAGGCACATAAAGTAATTAAATTTATGCCTTTTAGTGGCCTGCAATCCATTATGCTGAATCCAACTCGGTTTGGTTGCCAGCTGAAATATGTCCATTGCATGTAAATTAAAGGGCACCATTGGTTTGAAATCTTTTGAACTTCTTGTTTTCCATTTTTAAGGAAACTTGATGGGAAGTGGCTATAGGTTTTGATATGTAGTATCTAGGTCAGACAGCTGATGGCTTTCCAATCAATATTGTATCAAAGCTAAATCATAGTGTACCAAAGTGCACAGTTCAGACAAGTAAAAAAAGGACTGGACTGATAAGAAATAATATGCTTGTTGTGATATGTTCCACATTATCAACATGAATACAAGTTAGTGGTAGAAAAGCAGGATGTGCAAGCAATATCTTGGGTGGCAAACGGGACCTTGAAAAATCACCACCATGATTTTGGGAGGAATAAATATTTTGTGATCTGCAGCCTGACAAACAAATTGCCTCCAAAACCAGGAGATTTTGCTTTAAATGTACATTTTTAAAGGCATAGGCACATACATTTTCATGCATAATTTTATATTTATATATATAACATACATAATTTATGGAAGTTAGACTTAATATCCACATGTAATTAAAGTCCATTATGTATGGCCCCAACGTCGAAAATATTTTCTCAATTCCAGAAACCACAAGAGACTGGATTTTTCCCATTAAATAAACTGAGAAGGTTTTAGGTTGTTTCAAGTGCTGCATGCAAGGGCTACAATATATCGTTTGAAATGCGATTTCAATATGGAAAGTGTTAAAAGCAGCAGTCAAGTGGTTGCGGAGATACTCCTGGTCGGTGGAGAAGGAATTCACACAAACAATTAAGACTGACTTGAGACTACAGAATCGCTCAAAAATTCTATGCCACTTTAATCGAGAAATATGTGTTCTCTCAGTTCCATCATAAATGCCACGGTGTTGAGATCTAATGAATAGAAGTGGGGAAAATTGCAGAGGTCACTACCGCTACCCCTGCAGCCCATATCATTACAGTCATCCCTGGCATCATCTTTATATGAATCCATTCATGTTTTCCTGGTCTATAAAATAGCTCCCAGTATTATATCTATTGAAAGACTGTGCTATTAAAATTTTAGCAAATGATAAAAGTTTAAAAAAAATTTTTTTTTATTGTTTATTTACTTGTGAGAGAGAGAGAGAGAGAGACAGAGGGTGAGCCGGGTGGGGCAGAGAGAGAGGGAGACACAGAATCCGAAGAAAGCTCCAGGCTCTGAGCTGTCAGCACAGAGCCCGATGTGAGGCTCGAACTCACCAACTGTGAGATCATGACCTGAGCTGAGGTCGGATGCCCAACTGACTGAGCCACCCAGGTGCCCTGCAGATGATACAAGTTTTAAAGAAATATTTCACAAAGCTTAGGAAAAAATTAAAAACATATGATAATCATTTAATGTACTCTTTTAGTTTCACGTGCATGTTTAGGACTCAAAATCCTTAATGGTTGTTCAATTCTTTCACCTTTTTCACTTTATAAATATTATTTTTTCAGGATGTTAAAAAAAACCTTAAATTTTATTTATTGTATTGATTCAACTGATAATAGTTCAGATAATAGGGAAGAGAGATAAACCCCTCTAATATTTCTCCTATTGTTAGATATTGTAGCTTTGGTTCAGTCTCTTATGGCAAATGTAAGGTAAGTGATGCTTCAAAAAGCCTAACATACTTCTCTGAAGGCAGGGAAAGGAAGAGGAAAGGAAGCTTCAATTACTTGATATCTATTATGACCCAGGTAGGTAGTGAGTACTTTAGATCATGATCTCAATTAATCCTTATAGGAGTTTAATGCGCTATCTGTACTTAAGGAGAGGAAGAGTTAAGCTTCAGAAAATTTAAGTAGCTGTTATTGTGAAATAATTATTAAATAGTTGGACCAGGAATCACGTACACCTTCTTGGTTCTGAAAGCCACTTCTCATTATTATGCCACACTTTTTCCTATTCAGAGTTGCATGGGTGTGAATGAATGAAAGCAGTGCCTCCTGGCCAATTTTTAGATCAGATGAACACATAATCACAATCATCTTTTATTTTATCTTGCCACTAAGACTATAGCACACAAACTTCCCTGAGCCCATTAGTATTTTTTCATTTTTTTTTAACCATAAATGTTAGAGCTTTTGTATTTCCAAGTCAAATCTGGGAAGGGTTTAAATAATGAAGCACTATATTAAAAAGCACAATTAAAACCACCAGTAATCAATGAAGAGTTGAGAGCAATCAAGAGAACATGCTTGGGGCACCTGGGTGGCTCAGTCAGTTGAGTGTCTCACTTCGGCTCAGGTCATGATCTCACGGTTTGTGAGTTTGAGCCCCGCATCAGGCTCTGTGCTGACAGCTCAGAGTCTGGAGCCTGCTTCGGATTCTGTCTCTCTCTCTGCCCCTTCCCTGCTTGTTCCCTCTTTCTCTCTCTCTCTCTCAAAAAGAAACAACTACTAAAAAGAGAGAGAACACGCCACCGGGAACATTTGGAATATACTTTATCTGACTCGAAGTGCCCTGATGGCTAAGGCCAAAAGGGAAATAGATTAAGTCATGTGTTTTAGAATGTGAGTTAAAAGAAGGATATCTGTTCATCTGGAGAGAGATACTTGCCGAGGCACTGAACTCAAGCAGCAATTCATCATGTACTTCTTTATATAAGGAACATTTGGTAAAATAATGGACAATTACTTCCACTGTAGTGTCTCCAGAAAGCTAGTGATATTAAGTGTCTGTGTCATGTGTCACCCTTCTCAGAAAGAAGAGGTTAAACATTACATTTTAACTCTGAGAAAGCATTTCTATAGGGATGTGCAATCATACGGTTCAGGTATTTTGCTTTCTGATAAACTAATTTAACACCGAGTCTAGAGAAATGTTAGCACGCCTGTCAGGCCGTGTCTCTCCGGTATCAGATGTCTCAAGCCTGCCTCTGGCAAGTGCTGAATCACAGTCGATTCAGGGCTGGATTCTCTGGCAGGAACCTCGCGTGCCCACTTTATGCTGTTGATTATATGTACCAGATGTGCTGATTCCTGCACACGCAATTAGCTTCCTTTAAAATTGATCCTTGCCTCGCAAATGCTCTCTTCCTCTGCTGCCATTGCAGAGTATCGCCTCTGTAGCTGACTGGAGTACTAAGTGACACTAAGAGCTGTGGTTGGGTGTGCACTGAGCCCATCGCTGCTCCTCAAGGAGGATTCTGTCGAAAGGAGATAGCATTTTGGATTCTGCCTTCGCATGCCACGTGTGTGCAGCATTACCAAGTGGAATATTCTCTGCCCCTGCCACAGAAGGTCAGTCCTATCTCCAGCCCCCCCCAGGTCTGCCCTATGCAGTGTTAAATCTTCGCACAAACCCAGGAAAGCTTCCCTGAGAGCAAAGCTGGATACGGTACTCGGGGAAGTGGTTACCCAGGGGGAAACAGGATTAACTAGCTAGTGCTGATAGATCAAGAATGACTTCAGTGGACACCAATCAACCACAGCAGCCATGAGAATTCCAGCCTCGGTGGTGTGACAAAGATGTAAAATACATTTTTTTTTACTACAAATCTGTTGGGATGACAGATCTCTTACCTCCTCTATAAATTTCTAGAAGCATAGAATTCTAAGGCTGTCAAGAGGATATTACACAGGATATATATTTAATTTTCCTGTTTGATAATCCTCCATTGCTGGTACAAATAAGTCCCAGGAAACCAATATATGATGAGTATGTGAAAAATATAAAAGGTACTTCTAGTTTTAATACTTCAGTACCACAAACTATGCTGCACACACTAAAATACTAAGAAATGTCACTCTCAGTCTTTATCTCAACCTCTCCTATCTCTGCCTTTCTGATGTTTCATGTGCCTTTCATGAAATTAAAAAAAAAAACACACAAAAAGCCAGTTTTAAAATGAAATGTCCTTTGTGCTTATTGTGATGTCAGTCATAGCATTCAATTTGGAATACTTACAAAAACAAATTGATCAGAGCAGGAATGGGCAAACTACATAGTCCATAGGCCAAATCCAGCTTATTGACTGTTTTTATAAATAAAGCTTTATTGGGATATAGCTATGTTCATCCATTTACACATAGTCTGTGGCTGTTTCTGCCCCTATGGCAGAGTAGAGTAGTTATGATACACTGTATGGCCATCAAAGCCTAAAATATTTGTAGTATGGACCTTTACAGAAAAAAAAATAACTTGTTGGATCAGAAAATAAGGCATAAAACTTTGCAACCTTCTACCCCAACTACCTCCATACCCATTTCCCCCCAAAACTGGGTTAAATTAGTGATGTTTATACATCAGAATAGTCTATTTGCTTAAGCTCCCTTTAGTTATCAGTTACTTGAATAAAGCAATAAAAATTGTGGCCCCACAGGAAAAGTCTCTAAGGCTTTATGGTTGTAATGTAGTGAACAATATAAATGCACTAGCAGGAACGCGGTACAGCATGCACATGCCTGTTTGTCAATTACTCATCCAAAATATGTTCTGCAAACTGCTTTTATGGTGTCTGTGGCATGCTGTGCTATACGACAAGTCTTTCCAACCCCGGGCTCTGTCGTTAGATTCTATGTTCTTCGAAGGCAATGGGTACATTTCTATTTTATGCCATCTAGCCTTGCTTCCTTGTAGCGCTATAGGAGCTCAATAAATATTAGCTGAACGAGTGAATAATAAGTAGAACAAAGTCTTATTAGAATTTATTGAAAAGAAACCAGCAATTAGTACATTTAAACAAATGCAATTTTGTAATTAAAATAGATGTGCAGTATTTGAGCAAAGAAACGAAACTGATTTTCATGCATGGCTTGTAGGAACACATAACTCTGTGTCAGGTCTTTTACAGTAAATACAATTTAATGGCTAATTGTTGCTAATTGGAGGTACTAATGGACCTAATTTTTAATTAAGAGATGGAAATCATTTGTAATTAGCTCGTGGTAGCCACGAAAACAAATTTTGTTCAGAGAACAAATGGTGTTTTGTTCTCTGAAGGGGCTTGAACATGTCCCCGCCCCTAATTATGGGCTAGTTTTAGAAAATGATTCCCACCCCCCTCCCAATAATAATAGTGGAATTAAAAAAATTAAAGTGATTCCCACCCAAGAAGAGGCAGTGTATAGATAGGCTTCAACCAAATCTTTGGGAGAGAGCATCACCAATTCCAAACTACTGAGGCTCTCCAATGCAAACTGATGCTATTGGCTAGCGAAAACAGTGTGCAACAAAGCTGTGTGCTGTTTTAGCAATGAATTTGTCCTTAATCTGGACAAGTATCCCTGGGAAGGACTTCACTTTTTAAAAAAAATTTTTTTAACTGTTTATTTATTCTTGAGAGATACAGAGAGACAGAGCAGGAGCAGGGGAGGGGCTGAGAGAGAGACACACACAGAATCCAAAGCAGGCTCCAGGCTCTGAGCTGTCAGCACACAGCCCAGCAGCACGGGGCTCGAACTCATGTACCACGAGATTATGCCCTGAGCTGAAGTCAGACACCTAACTGACTGAGCCGCCCAGGCACCCCTGAAAAGGACTTCATTCTTAGAGCACGACTCCCTGTCCAGAAACCTGACTCTTAAGGACTTCGTATTTGACTGCTGAGTGTAACTATATTATGATTTACATATGCTTTTTCTGTGAAACCTCATTGTAAAGTTGTCCTGATAACACTGACTATTCTCAGCCTATTTTAGCTGGCATGTAGAAAAGATATGACAGGAAATGAATATATGCTCCATAATTGATGCATTCCTTTGCATTTTTTGGCTTCTTTTTTCTTTTTTCATTTTTCCCAAACACAAGTTCAAATTTTGAACTCTAAGGTTTTTAGAAAAGAAGAATGGAGGGGCACCTGGGTGGCTCAGTTGGTTAAGTGTCTTACTCTTGATTTCAGCTCAGGTCATGATCTGACAGTTCCTTTGTTCAAGGCCCACGTCGGGCTCTGCGCTGACAGCATGCAGCCTGCTTGGGATTGTCTCTCTCTCTCTCTCTCTCTCTCTCTCTGTTCCTCCCATGCTTGCTCTCTATCTCAAAAATAAACATAAAAAAATTAAAAAACAAAAAAAAAGAAGAATGGATTTTGTTTCTACTTCAGTTCTCTGTCCATAGCAGTCTTTTGCTTGATTTCTTGATGATGTCCTTCAGAAAAATTCAGGTAAGAGCAACTGGAATAGAAATTTGACAACAAATTTGACAACAAATGGGAATTTTCCTATGTTCCTCCTAAAATCCAACGGTGCCTAGAAAAAAAATGATGTTGTATTCTCCCGTTTTTCATTCAAATTTGCCTAAAAGAGGAGGATATTTTTAAGAGGTTACAATCATTAAGGAAAAGAAACACTACCAAGAGAACAGGTTCCTGTGATTCTGCGTGAAAATATACAGGGTAGTTCCAGCCTTCTGTCTTCAGTCCTTGAAATGAGCTCAGTAAGGTGGAGCAGAGACTTGGACAAGGAACGGTGCCTCCTATGAAGGAAATCTAGGACTCCATTTCCCAAACGGTAGCTACTTCTCTTCGACATCGCCACACTTGCCGTACCCCTGTTCTTCCTGAATTACTGTTGGTTTACTTATTTATGTATGTATTCACAGGGCGCCTGGGTGGCTCGGTCGGTTAAGCGTTCAACTCTTGGTCTCAGCTCAGGTCATGGTCTCATGGTTGGTGAGTTCGAGCTCTGCGTTGGGCTCTGTACAGAGCCTGCTTGAGATTCTCTCCCTCTCTCTGCCCCTCCCTCACTTTCTTTCTTCTCTCTCTCTCTCTCAAAATAAATAAACTTAAAAAATGTATTCACATTTTAACTGTTTACCTTAAACTTTTCCTCAGCAAAGCATCCCTTGAGCTATGTGTTTGATGGACTTATTCCACATTATTCAAATTCACATTGAACTAACCATACAGCTGCTGGAGCAAAACTATCAAGTTTGAGTCCCTGCACTCCTAAAATCATGTGAGGCATTATAGTGATACACAAATCATGCCCTGAAGAACACTGATCCAATATACTCTTCTCCCTTTAATTAGGTCTGTATTCCAAGTGTTCTGGAAACAACTTCATTCTTTAAAATTCTGAGGGGAAAAGTCTTTAGGGTTTTTGTAATGTGTTCCAGAAATGTTCTATCAATTCTTTCAGTGATGGGCCCACATCTTATTAGTATCAAAAAACAAAAAAAATTCAGGCATACAAAAGTACTTCAAAAGTGGCCTCTTCTGTTCCTACTACTTGATTTCTTTAACTGTCACCTTCACCTCATTTCCACCTTTTGGCCACTTGCTCTCATGACCTTGACTTTGCTGAGAAACAGTTCATTATCTGTAATCTGAAATCCATCTTCCCTGTTTCTCCCTCTCGCCCACCCCATACAGCCCTCTATTCTCTTTCTATTGATCTGGGAAACTGCGGTTTGTCACTCAATCACTCTCTTCCCAATATTGGCAGCACATATTGGCCTTTTTCTCACTGCAGTCAGTAAAGCCTTAGCCCTGGATTAATCCACCTGTCTGCCTTCCTGGCCACTGATCACCACAGTGGAAAATCAAACATCCTCACAGATTGGCATCACAAAAATCCATAATCTTTAGCTTCTGATGAACTTACGGTACTGCCCCTCAAACTTTGTATGTGTTGGTAATTGGCTTTCTTACTCCACAGTTTTCCAAATCTCTCTTCTCTTAGATCCTTTCCCATGCCATTTCCCACCTGCTCTCAGAAGATGTCACTTAATACTTCACATCCTAATAGTATTTATCTCATGAAAAGTCATTTCATTTCCTATTCCTACTTTTACGGACTTATAGGCACAAACATCGTGCCTTCCTCCCGCCCTCCCACATTCCCACAAGAGATGTCTGCCTTCCTCATTGACCTAGTTCTATCACTCCTGCCTTTTATGAATTACATCTTCAGACTTTAGAATGCTTTCCTGGCTTCTTTCTGTCATGACCAAATATTTCCCACCTGAAAGAATCTTAAAAAATCAGTACATCAATCAATTCCATTCTCCATTTGTTTGGTTTTATCTTCTCTACTCTTTTTCAAAGCCAAATCTGTTCAGTTTCTGGCACTTGCTACATCTACTTCCTTTAAGGATATTCACTATCTCTGCCCTTCCCCTTACCACCACCCCATTAAGTGCTCTCTATGTAACTACATCCAATGACTTCTTTTAAGGACTCATCTTACTGCACAGTCCTCTCTTGAAAAACTTTCAACTTGGGGCGCCTGGGTGGCTTGGTCGGTTAAGCGTCCAACTTCGGCTCAGGTCATGATCTCACGGTCCGTGGGTTCGAGCCCCATGTCGGGCTCTGTGCCGACAGCTCAGAGTCTGGAGCCTGTTTCAGATTCTGTGTCTCCCTCTCTCTGTGACCCTCCCCTGTTCATGCTCTCTCTCTGTCTCAAAAATAAATAAACGTTAAAAAAAAAAAAGAAAAAAAAACTTTCAACTTGCTTTGGCTTCGTTTGAAACCTTATAATCTTGGTTTTCCTTCTGTGTCTGTACTTGTCTTTCCCAATCTTTATTTTAGGCTCCTTTTTTCTGCACGCTTTGTATTTTCAAGGATCTGCCTACTTCTCTTCATTCTAAGCACATTCTCTGGGTGACGTGACTTAATTCCATGGTTAACTTTAAAAATCATCTCTAGCTAAGAGGTGTCTTCTAAGCTCCAGACACACATATCCAAATATTCATTGATTATTTCCATTTGGATGCCTCATAGACCTCTCAAGCTCAACATGTACTACATTGAACTTGGCTTCTTTCCTGCAAAACTTGATCATCTGTCCTCTGGTTCAGATCTCAGCAAATGATACCTCAGGCCATTGAGTTGCCAGGAACTTAAGGAACTACCTCAACTCTTGTCTATCCTTCTATTCTGACAGCCAGTCAGTTCATATGTCACAAGTTTGTTAACAATCCATTCTCATCTCCACAGCTTGAGCACGTGCTAATTTCATTTCATACTTGGGTTCTTGAGTTCTGATCCCCTTTTCTAGTTTTGTGTCTCTTAAATGCATTCACCACACTGTATCTAGGTGGTCATGTCAGTCTCCAACTTAACACCTTTTAGTATTTATTGCCATCAGGATGCAGCTCAAGTAACCATATCTGTTGATTTTGCTCCCATCTTATTTCTCCAGGCTTGTATTCTCTATTCCCCATCTCTCTTTGTGTCTCTGCCCCAGTGGACCATCTCTAGTTCCTTGAATTTGCCCTACCCTGCTAACCATAAGCCTTTGTATATGCTGCCCCCTTGGTCTGAAGCTTTTCTTCTCCAACTTATTTTTTACTTGGATAATCCCCACGTATTCTTATGTCTCCACTTAGAGGTTTCTTCTCCTTTTCCTGAATTCTCTACGGTATGTTGATGTTTCTCTTTGTGCCACCACAATACCTTGTAACAAGAATGATTAATATACTTGTTGCTAATAACATTTGAACACTTATTTTATGCCAGCATCTGTTCTCAGTGGGCTATGTGTCTTAACATCTGTAATGCTCACAATAACCTTATGAGGTAATTGTTTTTATTTCTTCAGATAAGTGATATAAGCTACAGAGAAGTAATTTTCACAAGGTTGTACAACTAGTGACATATGTAGATTTTTAACTCAGGCACCTTATTGAAGAATTTACAAACTTAAACATATTTGTCTATATAGAAACAATTTTGAACTGTATTGTAATCATCTGTTTGTACCTAAATTCCTAATTCAACCCTAGGATCTTAGAAGGAAGCTGTATCCCTAGCCCCCACCACAATGATGGCCACATAGTATGCTCCCGGTAAATATTATTTGAATAAATAAAAGAACAAGGTGACCTGTGACTCAAAAAGAGTCCTTGCCTAAAATCAGATTTACCCTGACCTAGCCTATTCATCCCCAAAATGCCAGGTAACTGACTACCAGAAAATCACCCTACATATTTTTGTCTCCAAGACTTTACATATCCTGTCCTGTTCCCTTTGTGTGCCTTTCCCACTCTTGTTCAACTGCTCAAGTCCTATTTGCCCTTCCCAATCCAGCTCAGAATTCACCTTATTCCTGATCTTCTTTTTAGATTCTAGATTTTGGCTCCTTCATACTTTACACATTGAAACATCACAAGCAATGACAACCACCATAACAGCAATATTACATTAGACCATGATTTTTTTTTTTTTTTACCATTGGTCCATTTTCTAGTCATCTTTGTATCCAGGTGTAGTGTTTAGCACTCAGAAGGTGTTCAATAAGTGTTTGATACTCGGTTGACTAAATGATATTAGGTTGGGTTATGTCTCTGTAGATCACGAAGCAGATGCCTTGAACTCAGATACATTATGGCAGTTGAGTCAGCTCTGGCACCTGCCAAAGAACCGATTATTTGAATTGTCCAAAATGGGCATATTGGGAGATATGAGAGGAAACTGTTACAACACCTCTGTCTGTTTTATGTGACTGGTTTGGTCAATGGTTGGACAAAGGATACACTATTTTTCAAAAGTCATTCAAGTTATGCCCACTGGATAACTGACAAACTCTTGGAAGGGAAGTCTCTTTTTATTTAGCTGTAGACCAAAGATGCCAAAGATGTCCATGCAAATTGGTAAAATGTCAAACCACCACTCCAAACTTGTAAGGGGGAAGTGACTGTAACACTCCCCACTCCCCATGTTATTATTTTCTATTACGTCTATATTAGTCTCTTCCTTCATGCTCTACAGCTGAAATGTCATCATTTTTTTTATTCTAATGATATCATATTTGGCTTTGCTAACTATTCTGTTATTGTTTTTCTGTTCCTTAGGCACACACAAAATTGCCAGATGAAGTTTCTCCAAGCACTACTTTGATCAAGTTATTTCTCTGCTGAAGAACTTTCAGTGGTACTTGTCTATGGAGTTACGTGGGAGCTCCAAGCAGCCGGGTGTCCTGCCTCAACTGATCTGTGTAAGAGCCTGACCGATGGCTGATACCTAGGAAGCGCTCTTGATGTTTCCTTTTTGTTGTTGTTGTTCACTTAGTTCTTGAAAGTGAAATCAGGAAACTTAATTGAAGGAAGTTCCAATTTGTGTCTTTCACCAAGATGAATATTAGAGAATTATCAAGAGTGGAAGCCACATGTTAAATAAAGACTCTATGCATTGAACAAAGTATCTTCTCAGGGATCCCATATCCTAAATGAAATAGGCACATTAAGATATGACAGGTAATACACTTTGGGAAAGATAAGTGATATTTAATTAATGACAATTTGTAGAGATCTTCAAGAGAAGCAAAGTGACTTTACAGCTGAAAGCTAACTCGTTGTTTCTCCATTGGATTTCTGAGATGAGTATTCAGCCATGAGCATAATTAAACAAGTCCACAAGACATGAGAAATGGATTACCCTTCAGATTCTGGGTCAGGCAAACCAGGTGGTCAAGAACACAGTGTTCTCTGCTTGAAAACTACTGTTCGGTTGCCAGACTTCACTGCCCTTTGGGCTCTTTCGTTCTATTTCTGGCCTTCGTCTCTTGCTCTGTCACACCAATGCCCTTCTTGGTTTAGATTTTATGTCCTCATCATCTAACACATCAAAGGATCAAAGAGTTCAAATCTCCTTAGGCTGCCAGTATTTTATTTAGTTAAAAAAATAAACAAAAATGAAAAATTATGCCCATTTTCCTCTTTGCAAGAAACCAAAATTCAAAATTAAGGCGAAAGCACAGAGGAGGAATCTGTACAGTTCAAAACAAAAAACGAACCTCTTCATATACATATACCCTCTTACAAACTGGACCGCTGAATTTTATGAAACAATTTAAATATTGCTAATTAAAATCCTCAAGATGCTAACGCATTCTCAAATCAACCTCTGCCACTTTGTTGTACGGATACAACATTGGCAGATTCTCTTTCAATATCCAAAATACCATTTTTGGAACAAACTTGACCTTTTGATTCATTCAACAAACAATTATATTAAGCACCTACTATGTGTCAGACACTATGCTGGGTGCCGAGCAAGCAAAATGGAATGACTTTCTGATTTCAGCAGAATTCTGGTCTCTAAAGCAGTGCTTCTCAAACTATTTTTTATTAAGCTGTGCCCTCTTTTGATAAACATGAATATCCTTTCCCCACTTCCCAGAAATTGTGACGAACCCTCCTAACAGTGAGAATCACTGATACACAGAACATAGACTCTATTTTCTGTGTATTCTTCACAGACCAAATATCTTTGAGCTTTTACTTTTTATTTTAAAAACAACATACTTATTTTCCATATACAAAACTGGATTGGAATAGTAAAGGTACTTTTTTCTGAACCACATAAACTACCCCACTCTCAATCCCAGAGCTAAAATTTAAATTCCTTGTACCCAGCCCTATTGAGAATCACTGCTTTAAAGAGTTTTGGAGAAAACCAGGCAACCTCCATCTCTCCCCTCCAATCAAATCTTAAAGGAATTAGAATTTTCCTACCTGACACAACAGCTGGTGGAGTATCATAATCCTGTCTTGGGACTGAATCTTTGAATGAAAAGAGCATGAGAGAGAATGCAATGAAGTACAAAAGAAAATAAAATAGAATCTTAGCTCTAAAACGTGGAAGTGCCCACTGTATGTCATATGATTGCCTAAGCCCCCTGCCTTGAAACACTCAACTAGGGACTATGATCCCTAGTTTATAGTTGATACAATGGTCCCCAGTACTGTCACATGGTACCTGTTGTTAGGCCCCGTTGTGACCTGCCAGAGCAGTACATGCTATCCTAGAACGCTGTCAGCTTCCTCAGTGCGTCATCATTTGGGCCCCTCCATTGGGAAATCAATGTGGCATTTTTACCCTCTCTGGTTGACACAAATGTTCTACAAAGGAGCCCATCTGGAAGGGGCCCAGAGCACAATGTGAAACGAAGTTCAGGAGAACAAAAGAACTGAAATTTTAAAAGAGATAAGTGAAAAATTTGTAGACTCCCACACTCTATGGAGACTGATGCACTTTGAGACTAGGATTTTGTTAGTAATCACTCAGCTCTGGCTCTGATACCAGTGGCTGTTGGACAAGGCCAAGGAGCTTCGTGTGCTGCAATCGTGAGAGCAGAGATAAATAGAAAAGAATCCATTCAGCAGATGATTGCCATCTTTTTCCAAAGTGTCATAGCATTGGAAGTGGCAAATAGTAGGGAAAGGTTAACTTAAACTACATCGCATCCATGTCAGACTTGCAGGTTATATGAAGCCAAATACATCTGTGTTTTGAAGATGAAACTTTGGCTTAACACAATTCTTTAAACCAAGCATCTTAAAAAAGGTAAGTGGGACATGGCTTATGGCCCAAGGCCCCCCTTCTAAAAATGGCCCCAACTCCCCTTAGAGAGGTAAACTGTGTAAAAGGGATCAGGTAGTGCTCATATTCAAATAAACTTCTAGAACATGATTAAATAAAATACATGCTCTTGTGTGACCCTTATTCTATTCACATAACCAGTATTCATTGCATTTTTAAAAACTAAAACCTCAAACTTTATTTTCCTATCTTTCCCCATTTTATCTCCTTGCCACAAAAGGATGATGATAATCCCCCTTTCAAAAGCAAATGGCATGTGAGAAGATACAATAAAACTTGGACATTGCAAGGCACTTTGGACCAGCAAAATCCAACATGGATCAAAGATTCAAATGCAAATAAACCTTGGGCATGAGTTACTTTGTGTCTCAAAACAGGTATGTGAATGTGAGTTGATCATAATAATCTCCAAATCTGGAATAAGCAGAATCATATTGAAAGGGCCTTCAAATATTTTATTCATAGTGGTAGTATTTCCTAATACCTTTAAAAAAAAACTGTAATCACACATTATTACTACGAACTAAAAAAAGTTGATTTAAAGACCATGTCACTAGTCATTTCCCAAGAATATATTTTTAACATTTAAAAATAAATCATAAAAGTAAATCATGCTCATTGTTGAATACTTGGAGAATGTAGAAAAGTAAAATGATTAAAATAGAAATGATCTCTAATCCCATTATCCAGAAATAGCCACACTTATTTTATATTTCTTACAGCCTTATTTCATAAATATTTTGTTCATAGTTGATACTCCACACGTGAAAATTTACATCCTGCTCTTGGACTTAAGATTATAAATAATACTTTTCCCATCTTAAACTCCTATAACTTCATGCTGCCTCACATTCTGGTTCATGGATGGATTATGATTTATTTAATCATTCTACTTCTTAGACATTATAAAGAACACTGGGCCAGATACTTCTTAGGTGTAAAGGCTTTTCTGTTATTTTAGAGCATTTCCATAGGATACCTTCTCAAAACTGTAACTGTGTGGTGAGTCGGCAGAGCTGTTTTGAGGTGTCTTGACTGTCCACTTTGCTGTTCAACAGACACTTTTACAAATTTAGATTTCTATCATCACACCATCAGTGATTGAGAATGTTCATTTCCTCACACCTTCATCAGCAATATGTTTTATCTTGGTAACATCATTTAACGGGTTATGTGTATGGGTCCATTTGAATATTTGATTAACTCACTGTGTCTTTAATTACTATTTTTTCATATGCTTTTTGGCATCCTGTTTCTTCCTTCATTACCCTATTCATGTTATTTGGCATTTTATCTATTGGGGCTTTGTATTCTGTTGCTAATGTATTTGAATTCAGAATCCATTTTTTATAAATAGTAAAAGCTTAATATTTGCAAATAAACTTTCACAGTATTTGACCTTCACTGAATGCGTATTTATTGTTTCTAAGACTACCATTAGAGTGCATCTATCATATGCTAAGACTAAAACAAATTTTTAAAACCACTTGCTTTTATCTGTATTTTCTTTCTTGTATCTGACCATTTTTTAATTAATCGATACTTTCCCGGCAAGTATACTCACTACCACTTATGAATTTATAATACTATTTCCTAATTCTGAGCCCACCTAATAGCGTGTGTTGCTTTTTATCACTGTCAGCCTTAATACTCCTGTTCATAGCTAGTACTTAAAGAAAGACAATCTCTAAGCAAAATTAATAATTCAGGATTTTCACCTGAGACCATTAGAATTTGACAGCAGTAAGAATGAAATGGTGTGACTGAAAAATGTAGAGAACTATGGTGAATAATGGACTACAATTAGAAGATTATCTTTGTGAGTGGCTATGGTGACACCATGGGAAACCAGTGACCTCACAAATCACCAGTGGTTTGGAGAGCACAAACACAACTGCAGATAAGGAGCCTGCAGAACAAAAACTTTTTACTTCTCTGAATAGATTCTGGTGACATTGGAAGCCACTGGTGACCACCAACTGAACAAATGAAAAGGAGATAAGAAACTTGTAAAACAAGATTGTCATGCAATTTGGAGGTTCTCATAACACAGCAAAATCCCCAGTGGTTTCTGCGAAAGCTCACAATAGACTGATAAGAAGTTATGGATAACAGTGCTTTGGTTCTATAGAGGGAATCCTGTGACAAAAAATAAACAAAAGCAGAAAAGCTAGAGAATTCTTCAAGGTCATCAGAGCCTTGGATAAAAGTTACACTGCTTGCATACAATTCGTTTCTTTAAAGGCCTGCAGATTCTGTCTAGCTTAAAAATGGGTAGAGAGCCATTTGAGGTGGCAAATGGTAGAGATAAGTTAAATAAACTACATGGTATCCATTTTAAAATTGGGGGTGATGGGGGAGTCAAGTATATCGAATTTTATGAAGGTAAAGAAAGAGGCTTTGGCTTAATATACTCCTTTACCTCAGGGATCTCAGAAAAGTGGAACATGACCTATGGCCTAAGGCTCCCACAACTGCTCACACCTTGTTTTGCAGAGTTTCAGTGAGCTCAGAACATCTGAAAGACTCTGAAAAGTTACAGGTAGGACAGAAACATTGGTCAGATAATCTTAGATTGCTTGTGGCAACATGGTAGAAAATGGATTGGAGCAAACTAGGGAGGTAGAGACTCCACAAATGTGGGGGAGCGGATGTATTTGACAAACGTCTATGGGACAGAACTGGTGGATCTTTAAAAGTTGTAAATGGTGGTGAGGGAAAAGGAAAGAACCTAGACTGAGTCCTAAGTACAGCGTTTGACTGCCTGGGTCATGGGATTAGCTTGAGAAGGAATAAGGAGCAGAAACCCATAAAAGGAAGAGGGTCAGTGGAAAGGAAGTTCAGGGAAACTCATGAAATTAGTTTGGGTTGTACCGACTTTGAGATGTCAGAAGGAGATTTACGTGGAGATATTTAGCAAGTTGTTGGTTAAATGATTTTAAAAGTCTAAGATGAGGTTAGCATTGAGGACTCAGATTTAGGGATTTTCAGCATAGAAGGCAGAGTTCAAAACCAAGAGGGTGGATGAGCTTGCTTAAGGAAATCATGTTTGAATGAGAAGTTAAAAATGAAACCCTGGCTCAGCATCTTGTGAAAGAAAAGAAGAAGCAATGGCCAGAGATGTCAGAGAGAATGAGGAAAACAGTGGGCAGAAGTCACAAACTAAGAGGACTTAGGACGAACTGGTCTGATATTCAAATATAGGGAGATTTTCTGTTAAAATGCAAATAATTAGCTTAATCTTAAAAAACTGGAAGGTGAGGCCACCTTCGGTCCTTATGTCCATGTAGCAATAACTGTCTAGAGTTGAGCAGGGGCTGCCCTTTAGGACAAGGCATCTGTGTCCCAGGCTGCCAAGGTACCCCCTCTCCCTACGACTGACTCCTCTAATACTCAGGAAGAGATGATGTTATCATTGCATGAAAATATCTCTAATTTAAAATATACTCTCCAATATAATGTGTATTTATATTGCATGACTATGGCTGTGACAAGAAGTATAGACCAAATTTGATTATATATTTCTAGGGTTTCTTGCTTGAACTTAGTCAACTTTATTCATTCATGTGACCTAGTTGGTTTCTCTGGACTTTTGGGTTTACAACCCTGAAAGAATTAGAAGCTAAGGAATAGAAACTCGAAAGAACTAAGTGGTGCCAAATGAAATAGAGCAGGCCAGAGAGTTGTTCTATGGCCTTGGTGGTGTTCTACCCCCTTCTGGTGACTTGGACTAAATTCCCACGTTATGAAGCCACCGGAGATAGTGGGGTAAAGGCAGCTCATTTGATAAGCATCTAGTGGGTATCACACTGTATTAGGTATATTACATATATCATCCCACTTAATGCTCACAACACCACTGCGATGTAAATACTATTTTCCCCCTTGACAAAAGAGGAAATAAAAGTTCAGAGAGGTTAAGAAACCTAACATGCATAGCTAATAAGGGGCAGAGCCAGGCTTTGAACTCAAGTTTACCTCCAATGCCCACTGTTCTTTCCGTAACACCAGCCTACCTTCCGAGCAGTAGATAAAACAATTGAAAAGATGCAGTAAGGTGGAGAAATTTGACTAAAAGAACCAATTAAAAAAAAAAAGAATCAATTTCAATTGCATAATATCCACTACAAATGCCAATCAAAAATTCAGATGAAAGGAATCTACGACAGCATATCCAAGTATAAGACTGATAGTTTGAGAAAAGAGTATAACAGTATTCTGGACACTAAACATCAACAGAATAGTAATGTTTTCTCTCTGCTTTTCCAGAGCCTTATGGAATTTTAACCCTTGACAAAATATCTGTTTACACAAAGTTTATGATGTACCTAAGCATGATTTAATATAAACGTGAAGGGGGCAAAGAACGAGATAAAAAACAAAACTAGAAGAAATGTAGTGTTCAAAATAAGCCACCTGCTTAAAACTTCTGCTCTCGAAGAAAGGGAGGGGGTATATATTATTATTAAGTAATTTGGCTATTACTAGCTGGGTAAAAATTATGATCTCATATGAATGTGTTCTTGTTGAAAATGCTCAAATACGAATCATACTTAATATATGTTATTGAATCAGCAACTATTGTAATTCTGAATCTATTCTACATATTTTACCTTATTTTTCAATTCTCTAAAAGATTCAGTCATATTCTCAATTAACGTAGCTCTTATATTTTTTCTAGTTGGCAAATTTGAACTTCAGCAACTCAGCTGGTTTTGCTTTTAATTCAAATGAGTAGGGTTTATACAGTGTTTGTGTACTTTGTGTTATAATTCACTCTTTTACCAGACCCGAGACTGTCGTTCAATATAGTAAGAGTGCATTACTTCACTTGTTCAGAATTTATGCTTTCAAGGAGAGGAAGGCTGATATGAAGGGAAGTCAACAGGGCGGACACGATAAACTTCAGTTTCTCCCAATAAACTTGGAAATTGCTTTGTTAGTAAATGAGCCAAGTGAGTACAAATAACACTTACACCTTACTAAAAAATATCTACCTGATGAAAATTAGCTGTACGACAATGTAGAGTTAAATGTAGTCTCAGACATGACATTTGAAAGCCTAGGTCAGAGACCTGAGAAATTATTAGATCCAACGACTGCCTTCAGACAGGTAAGGTATCATCAACTGCTTTTTAGAAGTTCAGCAGCTGAAGTCTTCAAGATAGGTACTTTGTTTACGCTAATAAAACTGAATGTCTTTATTGAAATAATGTGACTCTTTCCTTTAGGTATATGGACTTTCTTCCTATTTAGAGCAAATTTTTGTGGGCTCAGTGGACATGTCAGAAACTTCTTACATTCCAAAAAGCCTATGAGTCAACACATCTATGTGACAAGGAAGCCATTGCTTTAAGGTACCATTTCCCAAATATGGCCAGTGTACATAGATATTTGGAGATGAGGCCAGCATAACTGAGAAGAGTCACAGAAGTGGTGACTAGAAGACATGGGCTTAAAGCCACTGAGGCACATAGTCAAAGAGCCCCCATATATCACTATGTTCAGTACTTTAGCCAGATGGAGAGGGAAATTGAGACTGGAAGAGATTATTTCCCCGAAGACAGAGTGAGAGAACAGTGCTCAATCGAGGTTTGAATTCAGTACTCCCAAATCCTGGTCCAGCGCTCTTTCTATCATAATTAAGCTGCCTCAATGACAAAAAAAAAAAAAAAAGATTAAAAATATTTCTACATCTTTAAAAAATGAAGAAATTATCTGCACTAACGGTTGTACAAAATAAACCAATAGTGTCACATGAGAGATTGACTTTGATGTTTTCCATTATTATCTAAAACGATATTTAACCAAATTGTAAGTATTCCAGGTTGTATTAGACATTTTCCCTCTTCGCCATTCGGGGAGTTGCCTTTGAACAGATTTTTAAAAATCAAATAAAATTTTGTTTATTATTTCAAATGCCTGGTTGATATAAATCAAGGCTGTAATAAGCATTTTTTATATACTTTAGTTCCCTAAGGAAAATAATGGGTAGTCAAAAATATCCAAACCTATTAAAAAAGATCAAGAACAGTAGAATCCCTTCTTTTTTGTCAACATCATGTATGTCTACATATTCAAAACAAAGATAAAAGAACTGGATCGTGTCAAGTTCTCAATTACTTTTCATTGATTTAAACACTGAAAGTAAATTAACAAGCTCTATGTATTAGTCATAGTCAAGGTTGGCCCCTGACTTATGAATGACCGGGGAGTAATACATTAGCTGAAGTGGTAAGCATCTGGGAAAAGAAAACCAGGCTCAAGTGTATTATGTTACAAGTTCTAGATTTGCAGGTGCATTACACAGAGACACCTTTCCACAGACAGACATTATGCCTGGTACACTGTGTCATATGAACACGAAGTAACTCAAATTTCAATGCAACACAGTGGAAACTTCAGCCTTGTCAACATGAATGAATGTGTCCCTACGCTGAATACGCATGCACCAGGCAGCTTATTCATAATGGAACCTGAAATGTGTGTCAGTCAATGGCACGGAGCCAGTGTTACCGATAATGCCAGTAACAACAGACAGCATTGCGTCTTATTGAAGAAGTCCAAGAAAACAAAACAAAACCAACTCTTCCACTCACCGTTCCTGTTGTGCCCAATGAAAGATGATTCATCTGTTGTGTCAGGGGGCCCATCATGTTTGCTGCCTGCATTGACATAGGATGGTCCATTGTCGGCGTAATCACAGCACCCTACAAGCACACACAATGTCCATCTGAAAACAGGTTCCACAAGGAAGGAAACTTAAAAAAAAAATGAACACAGTGAACTGTCTCAACATCAAATGCGCTTGCTTTTTAATGAAAAGGCTAAGCTCAAGCATGTATGATTTTTACATCCACCCGTGCCAGTTTGTGCTTGTCTAAATAGACAGCACTACTGACCTCTTTTTCCTCACATCTGTATGTGTCTAAAATATTTATCATTTACAATTCTAACACTGAATATAGAATGTTACAAGATACCATATGCATCTTCTTTCATTGTTCTAAATACAAACTTCTCTAACTGAAAAATATTAATACTATGGAGATTATCTAGTTTCTCTTGATACTGACTAAGAGTAACTTTTGGCTGATGCCTTTATCCATGATTTATATGGTTAACTATTGATCACCTCTATCCAATCTACTATCAGGAGAATAATGCTGGCTCAGATGAGTCTCTTGACTGGATCTCTTTGAAAGACAGATTAAAATCTAACATAAATGATATAAAAATTAGACCGACTATTTTCCATGTTTTTTCCTCCTAATCTTTGACCTACTTTCTATCTGTGCTTTTGAAACAAGACAGAATACTGAACTCTGTTAAATGCTGGTCAAATGCAAGGCTGCTAAAATATTAGTGGAAAAGACAGGTCAAGCTTTTCATAAGGTGTTAGGAAAGGCCTACTTCTAGAATATGCTTTTTGATTTATTATAACTTGGGAATGCAAAAAGTAACAGACATTTTTAAAAACTTGTGTTCGTATACAAAGTTGCACGTAGATAGTAGAGCAAAGGGCAAGCCCTTTCCTTTCTTCATCCTATTTACTCTACCTTAATTGACTAGCCTGGAGAACAAAACAACATATATTTTTTTTAATTGAAAAGCTAGGGCTGGATAGAATCTTTGGGATTTCAAAGCTGTATTTTAAAGATGGTAATACAGATAGAAGCTCATGGTATGGCAACTCATTTAAACACCTAGTGGTAACAAAATGATTATGTATCTGAATGCTATTTTTTTTTCTGTAAACATTTTTCTCACTATGTGACGTTTCTCCCCCCATATAAGTGAACATTTTGAAGAACTAAAACGAGGACAGATTCACGTAGATGGCAGGATCTCAGTTCCCAAATTACCCACAAGCAAATGTTTCTTAGGACGTTTCCTCAGGATGATCAATTCCTCATGGTATGTATTATCCAAATCTAATTTCCTGACTGTATCTGTTAAAAGATCAGGTTCTCACTCATCCTTCCTTTAGGGGCTCCCCTTCGTTAATATGGAGGGAGGACAGAAATTGAGCCAAATAGTTGGAAATGCTTGATTTTCAGAGCCAACATCATTTACAAGGACATGTGCACACGAGCTAGCATCAATCAGAAAAAATATATGTTATTTTATAGGTCTGTAGCTTATAAATACGCATCCTGTTCATTTTTGTTGTTTTGTTTTGGTGTATCCATGAACTGTCATTCATCAGTACGCTTCTTGAATTGAGACATAATAAGATAAGCTTTTACTTAATTTTTCTTTTTCTTCCTGCTGCCTGAATTTCTTTAAACAAAACCACCTTACTTTTTCCTTAGAAAACAACAACACCACCAAAAATTCTGGCCCTTATTTCCGGTATTTGTTGTGCTAGACCAGCAGTAAACACTTTAAGAAGAACCTGCTCCTTCTTAAATCACTTAGGGATAAACTATAGAAAAACCTCAGAGCAAAGACAAAGTCCTAGAGCATTGTTTTTCAAGCAAGAAGTGGCATTTTTCACAACATTCTAATCCTTAGCAGGTGCAAGACTTCAATACTGTTCCCGAGCTTGAAACTTAGACTACCTTCTTAGAATTTTGCCCCTAGAAGTTCCAGCAGCTAAACTGCCACCAGCCCAGAAACCCCTCAATTGTCATCAGCTTGCTGTAGCTACATAAGGATTGTTCATCATAAATCAGAGATAAAGAACAAATTGTGTTTGGCGGAAAAACTTCCTTCTCTGTGCCCTAGAGGTGACCTCATTCTCCAGTGGGGCAAGAGGTAGACTTTAGTCTTCGTTTGGGAGGCAGTATGCAAATGAGATATGTGAGCATATGACAGAGGAGTCAAAATCCACGCATGGAAAGAATACAAGGACTGAACTGCCTGCATTTGGAATTAATTTAGGAAGGATTGTCTGGACTCCTCAGAATCCTTTCTCATCAAGTGTTTGGGGACTCATTTGATTACAGATGACACAGAGTGAGTGTTGCTTCTGTGGACAAACCAGAAACTGACAATCAAAGGGAAGAGTAGGAAGAGATTTCTCATAATTTGGAATTGTAAATAGCAGCAGTAGGCATAAAGTGGAAAACAATTAAGGGGAACATTCCTTTCCTAACCAGGCCATTTATTGCAAATAAATGAACAATAAAATAAGGATTCTTGGGGAAGGACATGTATGAACATGCATTCTTGTTCATATTCAGTAAACATGTTCAATGAAGAAAGGATTCCTGCAAATTATTAAGAACATAGATTCCTTAACAGTTTCAAAAAGAAATTTACAATCAGTGGGTAAATCAGAAGTAGGAGACAGGAACCCCTTGGAGAGACTTTACTGGGGACAGACAACTTAGAGGGTTTGAAGTACAGGTTATCTGTAATCAAGACAGGGGTCTGTCAGCCACTTTGCTCATCAGAGATTACAGAATCTCCTCTGTGTTGTGCAGGGCATTAAACAAAAGAAAACAAAACAAAACAAGGAAGAGAGAAAGAAAAAAGAACAAAAAACCCTTACGTTTCTTAAGGCAAAGCTAGTGCCCCCAACCGTAACTTTGCCTCATTGAATATACTGTCACATCCATTCTTATCCAATGCATTTAAGCCATAGATTGAAGAGGGTTTTGTGACAGATGTTGCCAACACATTAAGAGTAATTTCGTTTACTCCAAATGTATAGAATGTGCTATCTGACAGAGTTCACTTGGCAAATGGCAAAGCAAGAGGAAACAGATTTTTCATTTTAGCATCTCCGGATGTCTGGGTTTGTTCAATGTTTAAGCTGCAGAGAAAAATACTGTAACGTGCTATAATTCCACTAAAAAGCACAATGACCAAACAGCTGATGGGAATGTCTGGTCTACTGTAGCCAGTGTCTCTGTAAAAACAAAGCTGTTCACACTCAAGAGATGTGGGGCGGATCTGGTCGCCCTAGTTCTGAAATAAACAATTTCAGCAGTAATTCGGACAAAGTTCCCAAAGATCATTGATGTAGAGTAAACGTATCTGAACTGAGGCCAGAAAAGCATCCGTGTTGTGAACCTTCCGCCAATAGTTTAAGGAAATGTTAAGTCTCGGAGAGTTCATGAGTATTTGAATTTCTCAACTGAATTACAGGATCGGTGTGAAATCAGGGGAAACATGTGCAAGCTCTCCCCCCTCAAGAGCACACACAGTGGGCTATACTCAGGGCAGAACATAGAGGGCAAGGAGAAGAGTTACCTCTACGAATACACCTGTGAGTGTTAGTGTTGTAGACCAGTGCCACGTCAAGGGTGATCCGTGGCCTGGCAGCACGACCAGACCGAGAATTGGAATTAGAATCTCTGAGCTTTCGGGTCTTGAAATCTGTGTTTCCATAAGCTTTCCAGTGGCTTCTGGTGTCCCCTGAAATTTGAGAAGTGTGCTCTTGCCTATAAACTGCTACTGTATAGGCCGATGTCATAGATACAATGTAAAACGTGGTTTTATTTTATTTATACTGTTACCCGATTATTTGCTTGATACCAATGTTGCGATAGGGCATGATTATAGCCATAATAACATTATATCTTACTTAAAAATGCAAAAAGGTCAAGCCCGAATTTTTGATGAGCTGCAATGGGGCCACTGTCTGAATAATTCAAGTCTAATCCTGATGACCTGGCACGTCTCCATTTGACCCGTGTGGCTTACGCTGTAGCATATTTGAGAATTTACCCTATTTGGAACCTTAGTAAGCCTTGAGTTCGAAATCATAATAATGTAAAAGGTAAGAAAACTATTCGAATCATGTAAGTGACAAAAAAGAAAAGGAAAGAAAAGAAATACCACTCTCTTTTTTTCTCTTTCTCATGTCTAGAAGCCTTAGGTCCAACTGTTGGTGCTCCATTGCACACTCTTTTCCTATAGTGACTTGTGCAAAACCCTAAGGCTTTTTAATAGTAATCCTTCAACATGACTTTAAAAACCATGGTTTAAGGTCACTTATCTTCTTTCTCATCTGTATGTTTTCTGCTTCTCTGTCAGTTTCCAATGTTTCTAGAATAAATATGCAGTCAATTCTATGTCCACCAACCCTATTTTAGTGCATGTAAAATGGAGTGCGGAGAATAATACGAGCCCACAAGGAAACTGGTTAGCAACAATAATTTCATAATATAAATAGCATGAAGGTATATCATTTAACTTGGGGGAAAAGCTACCCAACTGCAGTGTCCTGCAATGTTGGTGTGCCACATTCCTTTATTTATTTATTTTTTTAGTGTTTATTCATTTTTGAGAGAGACAGAGACAGGACACGAGTGGGGGAGGGGCAGAAAGAGAGGGAGACACAGAATCTGAAACAGGCTCCTAGCTGTCAGCACAGAGCCTGATGCGGGGCTTGAACTCACAAATGGTGAGACCATGACCTGAGCCGAAGTCGGATACTCAACTGAATGAGCCACCCAGGCACCCCAACATTCCTTATAGTATATGTACAGATGTTTAATATTTTCATCTGTTTATGTTGTCATGTTTTTCTTGTTATTGTTTCTTTTTATTATTTTCTTTCTTTCTTTCTTTCTTTCTTTCTTTCTTTCTTTCTTTCGGCAGGTGCTTGGCATGGTTTAAGAAAGGCTGCTGCATAAAGAAAACAAAAAGGGAGCAGGAAAGGCCTCCATCTTTAGAACACTCATTAATCCTCAACTATCTTGATAAATTTCAACTGGCTTGGAGGGAGCAGTCTGACTTTTCAAACAATTGTGTCTGAACCCCAAAAAGCTGTGGTGAAGCTGGTAGACAGGACTTCAACCGTGAAAGCATTTGCAAATGACCTCTGACAAATGTTGGAGGTATGGAAAAATGGCCAATAACCATGGTTAAGCCAAAAGCCATGCTGCCCCAGGACCCCATTTTAGCATTGAAGTGCTTCCTTTTTGTTATTATTCTCTTTTAATATTTTCCATCTAAGAGGGCAAGGGTCATGTTTATACACCTTTTATAATCCTTATAAATAAGAATTGCAAGCTCTAGGTACTCAAAACAGTTTTCATGTATTAATATTATATATCAGCACCACTCATTGTTCAGTTGAATTAAAAATAGCTAACATTTACTGATTTTTTAAATTTAGATTGGTCATACTAAAGGGCCTACATCACATCTGCCTGTTCACCACTATCTTATTGCTGTCTACAGTTTGAAGCATATGATGCCTGCTTCAGAAATAGTGGTTGGAAGAATGATATAAGAGCAGAACTCTAAATCAAAGCATACTTAAAACACTACCTTGAGATTTCTAATCAAAATGGAGCAATCCAAAGATTTGGAGGAAACCTGTTCTCACAAGGGGCAGCTCGGTTTTAAAATGATGGTCTGCCTCACCGATATGTGCGTTTGTTAATATCATCAACCACCATTTCCTTAAAGATGAGATCTGAAATTAACTTGTAAAAGGTTCTAGCATATTAATAGGAATTTTTAAAATAAAAAGTATCTGTGTATGTGAATATACCAGTGGCTCTCAACAGAGGGAAATTTTACATTGTCTGGAAGGAACATTTGGCAATGTTGGGAGATATTTTTGGTTGTCACCTTGGGGAAGGGTAGTATTGATACCTAGTGGGTAGAGAGGCCACTGAAGTCACATCCTACAACACGCAGGACAGCTCTCCACAGCAAAGGATTAGCCAGCTGGAAACATCTTTAGTGTTGAGATTTAGAAACCTTGGTGTAAATGTGTATGTATGTATGTATGTGAATGCTTTTACACACACACACACACACACACACACACACACACACACACACACACACCATGCATACAAAATGAGGAAGTTGTGAAACTGCAGTAATTAGAAAAAGAGTATTAATCCACTTTCTGCTTTCTACCGCTAACAGCAAACTTTAGATTTTATGCTGAGACTTTATTTATGATATAAACCAATTTCTGAAAGATCAGACATCTAAATCGATTGCCCAAATCCTATAATTCACCAATGAAAGGAGGCAAGACTATTATGTGACTTTCAATGGCTATATGAGTATTTCTGAGTTCAAATTTATGCTACTATTTATTTTGGAAATATGGCTGACAAGAGCTGAGTTTCTCTTTCCTAAGTTAGACCCAATTCAATTGGCATAATAGTTGGACTGCTTCCTAGAGATGTGTAGCTGTGGGCTAGAGGTATCATATTTGGAAGTAGGGCATTTTACATTGCTCTGTAGTCAATTTAAAAGAGTTGTGTACATAGGTTTTGTAATGAGAGATATCTATTAACTGTAAAAATGGATTTTTTTCTACTCTTAAATATTCTTAATTTCATGTTGCTTTTTGATTCAGTTACCATTAATTGGAAGTGTTTTTTTTTAAATATGTAGTATTAAAAGACACCAAAAACCAAATTAGTTTTTTACAATTGAGTCCCCTTTAAAAGAATCCTAATTATATACCATGCCTATTCAACTGTGAATAATGGTTTCAATTATTGGTTAAGTACCTATTTATACAATAGTGTCATTCTGAATGAGAATATAAATATGTCACATTGAAGTATTTCTTACTGAAGCAGGTATATAGATAATTAGAATTCTCAACAATGCTTTACTGAATTCTTTAGAGTTTTATGCTTAAACTAAAGAAATTTGTTCAGCAGTGACTTTTGATGTTTTCAACAAGCTTCTTTAGAATTCTAATAGAGCAAGATGGCTTTTAAATATGCTACATTATTGAGAGAAAGTTGAAAATTTGAAGACTTTGGGCCCTGATGTCAAGTGGTTTTGTTGACTGTGAAATAGAACAATTAGTTCTTCATCATTAAAGATTTACACCTGGCTAAAATTATAAAAGGAATTTCATAATGCAGGTGGGCTATCATATTCTTTTCCTTTCAGATGTCTTACTTAAAGAGATCATAGTTGCTGAGCCAATGGAAACGTTAAGTGTGCATAGAAGGATCCTGGGGTCTCTTAAGTGAGTTATGATTTCAGCAGCAATGGGTGAATTGGCATTCATCAACCTTCTATTCCAATCACGTAATCAGTGCGCGGCTCTCAGCTAGGGGGCATCTACCACATACAAACATGTGTGCCATACAAATCCATGATCACAGAGATGTGGTATAGACATGACAAAACCACACTATCTTTGTGGAAAAACTAATGGTACAATCTAAACCATTCGTCTTCACTATGAAGGGCTCCTGTGGTTATATGCCTTCCTCACACAGACATACAGGTCCAAAATTAGTTTCAAGAGACTTGAGGGGAAAAAATGGGGTGCCTGGGTGGCTCAGTTGGTTGAGCATCTGACTTTTGATTTTGGCTCAGGTCATCATTCCAGGGTCATGAGATTGAGTCCCAAGTTGGGCTCTGCACTTGAGCACAGAGCCTGCTTGGGATTCTCTCTCTCTCCCTCTGCCCCCTCCCCTGCTTGCTCTCTCTCTCTCTCAAATAAAAAATAAATAAAATCAAGAGATGTGAGAAGAAAAAATTAAAAACCACAAAGATATAATATTTACCAATAATATTATTAATTATAATATATTTCACCATCTTTACTACTTTTTAAGATACAAAGACCCCCCCCCATATCTGCTCACCAAATATATTACACAGTAGAAAATTACATTAGACATATGGAGGACAGCTCTTAACCATTTTCCTATGTCAACAATGGTAACAACAACAACAAAAATGCATATCCCTTTAAAGATGAGCAGAACTGATTTTTTTGTTGTTGTTGTTGGTTGTTGTTCCACGGGTGATACGGGAGAAATCATGTCAAACCGCCTTTTCTACTAAAGTACAGCCTAGCTCACATTTTTATACCTGAGTTAGCATCTTGAAAAATACTATTTCACAGTAGGAATGTCACATGTGGAGGACACTGGTACTGCTAAGCCAATGGCGATTATAAGTTAATGTGTAACAGAAGGGAAGGAGGAAATAGGGCAATTCGGTGATGGAAACAAAATATTTCCCATTCCTCTTCTCCTCTACAGAAGCCATTTAGACTGAATGGACAATAGGGTCACCCATGCGAACGTGCCCCCCACTCTGTTTCCACATTATCTGAGCCCAAACGAAGGCTCATCTAGGTAGGTCCAGGACGTCCTTTTTGCCATAGTACATCCACTCTGTAAAGATCACATGGCTTCCAATTTACATTTCCTGTCTAGTTCCCCAAGACTATCCACATGAAGCCTCTCCCCTCCCCACACTGAAGTACTCATCTTCCTCTGACCCATCTTGCTTGCTCACCCTTGGGGTCTTTGCCCAAAGTCCTGGGCACTAACAGCAGCTTTGCATGCGTACTCTAAGATTCTTACCAAATGCTACATTCTAGGGAACATCTCTTGCGTCTGACCCAGGTTGTTGGCCATTTGTTCCTCTCTTCTTTCACAACTTTTGGCACATGCCTTGACCATGATCATACTTTATTTCTCCTCTGGATTCTTTTAACTGTGCCATTCATGATGTTTTCTGTATTTTCTAATGGTTCCAAAGCCTAGCACAGTGGAGATCATGAAACAGGTTGTAATGGTGCCGAATGACTAAATGAGCGAATGGCACTTATTTATTAGCCAAGGCTCCCACGTCTTTGAAGGGATGCAAAACAGTAACAGCTACTCCATGCTCAAATTGGACAAGAGGATTCCCGAAACGGAAGCACCGTCTTGATTGGAAACTGGATGGTCCTTAAAAATCCACCCATCCACGCTTTCCTTTAAAATGTCTCTGTCTGACCACTGCCACCTTGATGTTCTTGTCATTGAGTATGAGAATTGCCAGGTTCTAAAAGCCACACACTACCCAGGGAAATTTAATGTTGGAGTTCACCACTTGATTTCCATCCTTTAGAAGAATTCTATGTACCTGATTCAATGCTACAAAGTTTCTTTTATATATCACAGCCAAGGCACACAGCTACCAATGCAGTGTAAGCTCTTTTATTAGGGCTTTCCTGTGCCACAAACTGTTTTAAGAGTCATATATCTGCCCAAGATTCTTGTCAGACCTTGTGATGGGATAAGAGAAGAAATGCTTTATTCACTTGTACACCAATCACTTTGTATACCTCCACGTAGATTTTCAAATGCAGAGAGTTTAAGATGCCCGTCAGAAGCAGTATTCCAGGCCAGCCTTCTTCCAAATGATAAAGCAAATAGGGTTCCCAGCAGATGTCTGAATATTTATGGGCAGGATCTTTTGTCCTGGTAAAATGTTTATCTTGCTTTAACTAGCACTCAGGACCGGGAGCTGTCATAAAGCTTCTCATTAAAATCTTCTCCTTACTGACAAACAGGCCAAAAAAAAAAAAAAAAAAAACAAAAAAAACAAAAAAAAAAACCCAGTAAAAAAAAAAAAAGCTGGTTGCAAATCATTGTCAAGGTCTTGTAGGATCCTATTGGTGAGTGGGCCTGGGAAATCATTTCTCAAACCACAGGAGTGATCAAGAGGAAAAGTTGCCTGTTATCTTACTTATGGCCATTGTTTATAGTGCAAATTGCCTAAAAATGTCACAAGGCACTTTGATTTTTGTCATTACTAGGAGAATAGCGATTCCTCGTCCTGCAATTTGCTACAAAATGTACTTTATGTTGTGGTCCCTCAGAGGACATTTCTGGGCTATTTGTTTTCTCCTTTAAGACATTTTTAGGAATTTGCCTGGTTAGAGCTGGCAACGCAACCAGACCTAAGGATATGAGTATAAAGTCATGACCCTATTAAAAACCTAATTTACTCCCTTTAAAGTACCCTTGCTATTAGAACTATTGTCACTGACATGTCTCCAAGGTGGTATATATCCTGTGATGGAATGTTTTGTAATATAATTCTGAAATAAAATATGACCTAGTGGAATGGCCATATCCTAAGGTAAAATTTACATATTAGCATCCAACCAAGATACATTCTCTGGTCTGCAAGATGTTAGTTAAAAACGTAAAGTTGTCCAGTAGATGAGATGAAAAACAGCTTTGTGTTTCTATTCTTCAGTGTCCTATTTCTTGTGGACTTTGTGCCAGAAACTTAGTTACGTCCTTTATTCCACTTAGATTTTATGGCCACTTCTCCTAAACAGTAATGCTATGTTAGTAATTTTGGATTTTTCTGTTGAATGACTTCTGCTAATTAACAGCACCTGCAAAATACTGGTCTTAAATTCTCTAGTACGTTCTTCCTCAAAGCATAGTCGGCGATCAGGTAGGATCATCTGGGAGTTTAATGCGGACTCTCAGGTCTGGCCCCACCCCCACTGAATCAGAATCTGAATTTCCATAAGATCCTTACGTGAGTCATATCCATGGTAAACTTTTGAGAAGCTTTGCTTGATTTTTTTTTTAATTTCTGTGAGAGATTTATATTTCTGAAGAGATTTTTGGTTTGTTTCTTAATCAGTTTGTTAAATCCTTTGTCAGTGCACATTTGAGGGTCAAGTAGCTTCAAATAATGTTGGCAACATTAATACGCCTCCTTGTTATAACCACAGAACAGCCGGTAACATTTAGTTTCAGTTCCTCAATAGTCTCTACACGGCTTCTCCTTTTCTCCATAAAATCTCCCATACAAAAAAAAATTTCCTTTCATTTCCTATGACATGTTTTTAAGGCAACTGTCACATTGAAATCTCTATTCTTTCCAAATAATATCTTCTGCTTCACCAATGAGTTTGGAATAATGGCTATTACAGTCATGTGTTAAATGAGATGCTATAGGCCTTGTAAAGTATAAAGAGTCAACATCTAAATATTCACACATGCCATAAATATAAAGTGTTAATAAGGTATCAGAAATAAAATTCCAAAATACTGTTACTTGCCAGGCCCTGATGGAATTAACAAAAAATGCCAGTCAGTGTAAAATCAAAGTTTTTAAAATTAGTTAAAAACTAAAGTTTTTGAAAAATTTTATCATTACTTTTATTTTTGAGAGAGAGAGACAGCGTGTGAGCAGAGGAGGGACAGAGAGAGAGAGAGGGAGACACAGAATCTGAAGCAGGCTCCAGGCTCCGAGCTGTCAGCACAGAGCCCGACGCGGGGCTCGAACTCACGGACCGCGAGATCATGACCTGAGCCGAAGTCAGACGCTTAACCGACTGAGCCACCCAGGTGCCCACAAAATAAAAGCTTTTAAAATCTCTTTGTTGTCTTGCCCCTCTTCCTGAATTCCTGAATCAAATTTCCAACAGCTCACTAAATCTAGAATCACAAGCATCTCAAAACAACCGTGACCCATCCTGAATATTTTCTCTTTTTCGATTCCCACAACATGTTCTTTCTCTTCCGTTTGATCCTTGAAAAAATAAAGAAAAGTCCAGGCCATCCTTGCCTTTTCCTCCCTCATCATGCATAACAAACCAGTAGTGAGTCTTGTCACTGCTCTATCATAAATATCTCTAAGTTTCTATTCCTTCCTTTCAAGTGCTACCGGCTGAGTCGAATGCTTCACCAGGTCTCATGAGGATTAATCCAATTACTTCCCGTGGTATACCTCCCTCAGTCAGGGCATGCTGTAGACATTTATTTTTTAACATTCCCTCCACATGTTCGTAGTCTCCCACAAAGTGTATCCTGCTTTTTCAACCTAGAATTGGGGGAAAAACACCCTACATTTCTCATCTGTTACATATACATATGTGACTTCTACTAATTAGAAGCACCTGCAAAGACTTAGATTTGCAAAAGAAGGGGTGGGGAGGTGGGGGGCATGTGGCACCCATTTTGCTGGCCAGGTGGTACAGGGGTATCATGATTGCATGGGTCCCAGAAATGTTGGTCATTTTTCACCAGAGCAGAGCAGTGTGGTTTGCGGTTAACAGAGGTAGCAGCACCTGATTTCGTCATAGAACAGGAGCTCTAGAAGTTTATTGTCTGCTAATAGCATTTATTTGCTATCAGATCAGTCTATCGTCAGATTTCTCTTTCTATAGCATATTTGTGCGATAAAATATATGCTAATTTCATTGTTTGAAATTTATTTTCATTTTTATTTAATTTGAGAGAGAGAGAGAGAGAGAGAGAGAGAGAGAGAGAGAGAGAGCATGGACCAGCAAGGGAGGGGCAGAGAGAGAGAAAGAGAGAATCCCAAGCTGGTTCTGCATCATCTTTGCAGAGCCCCACACAGGGCTCAATTCCATGAACCATGAGATCACGACCTGAGTCGAAGTCAAGAGTCAGATGCTAACTGACTGAGCCACACAGGCGCCCCCAAATTTATTTTTAAAGGTAGATGTGATGAGAAACTAATAATCTATTAAAAAGAGTTCACTCAGATGATTTTATTATTTTCTTCCATTCCTGGAAGGAAAACAAATAGGACTTTCTGTCTGCTAACTGGAATTCAAATTTTGAAATGTCTGTCATCCTATGCCCTTAATGACATACCATTTTTATAGTAGCTTTCAAAACTTCTATACAAAATAACACGGGGTTGCAAACACATTAAAGTAAACTTCGGGATGCCTGGGTGGTTCAGTCGGTTGAGGGTCCGACTTCGGCTCAGGTCATGATCTCGCAGTCCGTGAGTTCGAGCCCCGCGGAGGGCTCTGCGTTGACTGCCCAGAGCCTGGAGCCTGTTTCAGATTCTGTGTCTCCTTCCCACTCTGCCCCATCCCCACTCATGCTCTGTCTCTCTCTCTCTGCCAAAAATAAAATAAAACATTGAAAAAAAAGTTGAAAGTAAACTGGGCTCCAAATGCTTTTCCTGAACTTTCAACCACCAGCGGAAATTATACTATTGTATTCAAGTTACTCAAGAGAAAAATATTCAGAATCCGTTTTCTCTCCTAGTTTTTGTCCCACCCTTTTCTTCCAGCCCTCCCCTCCCTCTCTCATTGATTATATGTGCAATCGGCAGGGAAATGAACCTTCAGCAAAATCAGCCAGTTTGACTAGCATCAGAGGGTTTCAACATACACTTTTTGCTTTATTTCACGCAAGAGCAAGCCTGAAGCCATCTGCCTGCCGCCAACTCCATCCTTCATTCCCCTTGTGGAAACAGAACCCCCACCTCATCATTAAAAGGCAATCTTCAAAGGGACATTGTTTTTGCTTATTCTCATTGTGACAGATGTTTTATATCATCTACCTCCCTGCAAGGGACTGCCCACTCTGCAGCCAGCTGTGGAAATAGCTCCTGTGTCATCTGTGGCAACAGCCATTCCATTCTTCTGACCTCACCAGAGACCACATCCAAGAACAGGAAAAACAAACAACCCCGATAACTTCCTTGAAAACACTTCCAGGGCAAATCGCTTCAGACAAGAGCTCTTTACGACGTACCGGAACAAAAGAGAGACAAGCTTATTGGAAACACTCAAATGTCACCAAGCTAGCCAATCAGGGTAATCCCCAGATTAAGGAATAAGGAAGCAATAGCATCTGTGGCCATGATTCAGCTGAAAACATCTGGTCAGCCCAGAACCACTTCAATTAGCTGAAGGATGCATTTGTCAATCATTTCGTTTCTTTTGATTGTGTAAAGTTCCCACGGGGAAATGTTTACACCACCACCTCCTCCAGCTCTTGGAAACACTGTGAAGGGACTCTTGACACATTTCTAAAATGCAGAGACAATTAACTTGACTTGCTCTGTGGTGACACTGTACCCTGATAGGAGAACATATTTTTAGGAACAGAGATTAAAAAATCCATCTTGGTTTGCTAGAAACTGAAGTAAAACTTTTACTACTAAGAATTACATCACTTTCTAATATTGAGGAGGCTGCCTAAATTACAGTATATATGTCAAAGTGTCTGCGACGGGAGAGCCTTAAGAGCCTTCTCAGGGATATCTGGCGTGTTCCGAGTTTAGGATCAAGAATATTCATTAATTTATCCATTCACTAATACCTACGGAGCATCTATTATGTTTTGTCCTGTAAGAACGAAACTTAGAGTTTAGTAAATGACTTTAATAAGCTATATTAAAAAAATGGGTTTCCAAAATGTAATTTAGACAAGGTGATCAAAGACATTAACATTTCCCACAGAAGGAAACATCATTGGTGATACCATGTCAATTTCTGTTTTCATTTGATCTAAAATTTTGGCTGGCTGATTGCTAACACTCAACGCCTGGAGTCCTAGGTGGGGCCAGCGACTTGTAATAAGGCGTTTTGTAGGTTAAACAAGTCTGGATGTTTCCCTGCAGCAGGAAGGCAAGCGGGTCCCCCGGGGCACAGTCTGAGATCAAACAGTAGGTTGAAGAAGAGACTGTGAGAAGGGAATAGTCCTGAAATATGAGGGAGAATTGTAGATTAGGACACACATTAGATTGTGTCTAAACATGGCTCAATTGTTATCTTAGTTATCAGGATCAAAAATCCCTTTAGAGGCCCAGAGTCCTAAAGTCTCAAGGGATGGATGGCTCACGTCTAGAAGAACAGCCGGCCGAAATGTGTTCATTTCTGTTGTCAATCTCAGCTCACTTACGGAGACAGCTCCTGCCAGCCTCAGCTCTTTCCTTAATGCCAGTTGTCAACCCACCTGGGAACTGACTGGTGCTACTTTGTCGTGTCATCCTCCTAAGCATTTTGCCTGCAGCCCAGAACAACCACTCACTTGACAGTTTTTAGTATTTGCATGGCAATAGGAGAGCAAACAGCTAAACCACACATTTTTTTTTTAATTTTTTTTCAACGTTTATTTATTTTTGGGACAGAGAGAGACAGAGCATGAACGGGGGAAGGGCAGAGAGAGAGGGAGACACAGAATCGGAAACAGGCTCCAGGCTCCGAGCCATCAGCCCAGAGCCCGACGCGGGGCTCGAACTCAAGAACCGCGAGATCGTGACCTGGCTGAAGTCGGACGCTTAACCGACTGCGCCACCCAGGCGCCCCTAAACCACACATTTTAAGTGGCTACCTATTCCGACTATACTGAGTATTTTGTAAGATTAAAAAAAGAAAGAAAAGAATCAAATTACATACAATTCCATGGTTTCCTTATAGGATAGACCTAACAAATAGTAACATCCAGTGTTCTTGGGAGAAGGCCTAACTTTAAAAAAAATGATTTTGACACAGGGTACAAAATTCTAACTTTGGTAAAAACAGTGAAACTTCATTGGTTTGTAATAGTTTCTGTGCTTTTTAAAACAACCATTTCTTTTCAAATATATTCATTGGGGGACATTATATATCAGGAAATCAATTATCAAAGTTAAAAATAAAAATTGTAGGGGCATCTGGGTGGTTCAGTCAGTTGAGCCTCAGACTTCAGCTCAGGTCACGATCTCACAGTTCCTGAGTTCAAGTCCTGCATCGGGCTTGCTGTCAGCACAGAGCCCACTTTGGATCCCCTGTCCCCATCTCTCTCTGCCCCTCCCCCTCTCATTCTCATTCTCTCTCTCTCTCTCTCAAAAATAATAAATATTTAAAAATAAGTAAAGAAACAAACATTGTGTTCTAAGAATGCCATAGAGGAAATCATGGTTTCACCCCACAATACTTGGTATGCTATACTGTTAACTGAGATGGGTATAAAATGATCTTTTTAAAATATTTTGGGGATAAAGGTAGTATGCAAGAAGGTAGTGTGCAAGAATTTCAGAAAAGAATTCCAGGAAAGACAGAGAACTATTTTTAATTTACCATGGTTTCTGAAAACAACAAAATGCAATGCTGAATTTGGCATCGTATTGATGCCTCGATTGTGAAGAACGGTAATCATCTTTGTCAACCTACGTCACAAAATTTTCACAGGAGTAAGAAATACGCAACCCCATTTCGAATTCCCAAACTTATCAGCAAAGGTGAATGACAGTCTAAAAAAAATGTTTTCTGTCCAATTTATCTATTTTGATCTGGTTTGAGTTGAACGCCTAAGCCTTTTTTTGGCAAGTCATTGGGGATCTTGCTTCTTATTCCTGACATGCATGACCTAATTCATGAATCGGACCTCCAGGGGTGGTGGACATTTTTCACATAGGTATGTCAAAAACAACTTAGGTCAATAATGGAACAACCAGGCTTTCTGAGGAATTCTGGGGCTAACACTCTAAAATCACGGCAAATCAGCCAAATTTGTCCATGATTTTTTCCTTAGAATCTATGAGTGGGGAGAGGCAGGGAGATGATGTGGAAAATGCAGGGTGGAAAATAAGGAAACAAGATTCGTGAATGTGGCAGCAGAAAAGTTGATGATTTACAGAGCTTAAAGAAGCAGGTGCAGCTGTCTCTAGCGATGACTTTAATTTTAGGTAGCCAGGAGCCCTATTTTAGAGAGATGTAGCCTGCAGCTACCTAGAATTTCTGGCACCTGAATCTATTCTGGGGGGATTCCCTAAGCTTGCTTCATGGAGGCATCCAACGCATTAAAATAAAATTGTACACAATATCTGCTTATTTCAATTGCAAGTACTAAGAGGGAATTAAATAATGATATAAAGGGATAGTTGCACATTATAGCTGGGATCAGCACCTGTGGCAATTATGAACGCCACAAGCCGCATGAAGCAGGTGTTACATTCACCTGTGCAGAAAGTAGCTGCAGCAGTTTGCAGGAACCAAATCAGAGATTCTGCAGTACTGACAGTTGCATTTTCCCCACATGAAAACTTCACTCCTCCTTTGTCATCTCTGACGAATTCGATCTTCCTCTGATCCCTTATTTTACCTACGGCTGACATTTTACCTCTTCTTAGAAGAGCGGCTGCAGTCACCCATGCAAATCCAATACTGACTGTATCGCCCACGAGGAGTAGACTGGTACCCACCCTTGTCTTTCACCTTTAGCAAGTTCAGAAGAAGGTCAGTGAAACCCGCTGAATTTGTTTGCAAAATATTAAAATATCAGTGTTTGACAAATTCTTCTCAGTTCTATTCATTAATGAAGGTTTTTAAACAAAAACCTCCTAGGTAGTTTAAAAACTTAATTTAAAGGCACCTAGGTGGCTCAGTCAGTTAAGCATCTGACTCCATTTCAGTTCAGGTCATGATCTCACGGTTCATGAGATCGAGCCCCACATGGGGCTCTGCACTGGAGGCACAGAGCCTGCTTGGGATTCTCTCTCTCTCCCCCTCTCTCTGTCCCTCCCCTGCTTGTGCTCTCTCTCTCTAAAAATAAATAAATAAACATTAAAAAACAATTAAAAAAAATGTTTATTTTTTGAGAGAGAGTGTGAGTGGAAAAACACTTAATTTAAAAAAGAACCTTAAATAACAAGTAGGAAATAGTCCATCTTTATTAGTAATTACTTTTTTATTTTATTTTTTAAAAATATGAACCTTTATGAAAGGGAAAATAAGGGATTATCTTTGTTGGTTTTATTTTTTAATGACTTTTTATTTTCCTAATTAGATACCATCTAATATAAGGGAATGATGAAATATTACTTTAAAAGAAACTATTTAGGTTGGGTTTATTTTTTTATTTTTATTTTTTTTAGGTTGGGTGTAATACAGAATTCTTTCATCTTTTTGAATTAATATATGGGGTTTTGAATAAAGTAAGAGTCTGGTCTTCAAAACAAAATTAAATCAAAATTATTATACAATGCTCAAATTACTTGAATGCCTCAATAATAAGCTATCTTATATGTGAAAAAATTACAAAGGATTTTAGCATATAGTTTGAGACAATGCTCTAGCTACCATAGACTTAAAGGAACACAATGATACATTTTTCGTATTGTGCTTTCATGGAATATTGTCATAGTTACCCATTACGTGCATTATCTAAGCTAACCTGTTTGAAATACAAAAGTGTCATTAAATTGATTACCTCAAATATCTCTACAATATTTATAATAATGATATGGACCATTTCTAATGATTATGCAGATTAAAAATAGGGTATATATAACTCAGACATATCATCCAGCATTACATAGTTTTGAGCTAAAAGTAATTAAATTACGGTACTCTTTGGATGAATGTGCCTGTCAAAATCAAAGCTTTTAACTTAATCATACAAACTCCTTTCTACTTAAAATATAATGATGGGGTTGCTAAAAGATTAAAAATATCTTACTCCTTAGACTAATCTAATCAGCATTGATGGCCATAGATAACTTACTAATATTTGTATTCTACATACATGAGGACACAATCATAATTTTTTATTAATCTGTCAACTTGATATGCTCTGGGTTAAATTGTGTAACCTGAAATATAAAAATTTAATGAAGAATCAAACCAGATATAATGAAATGGAATTGGTGCTAACTGGATTAAAACATACCTGTCCCTGCTCTGCCACCAACATGTGTGATATTAGAAAAGTCAATTAACCTCTCTGAGCCTCACTGCCCTCATCCATAAAAACATTATTCTATAACATTCAGGTTTAACTTTCGCGAGAGCATATATAACTACAGAGAGCCTCATAAGAAGCCAGAGCAAAGGACTCCTACATAACCTGAACAGCAGGGCATTATTCCAGAGACAGAAAACTGGAACTCCAAATACCAAAGCACCTGCTTACTGATGCCTGGAATTCTCTACAAAGTTGACAAATGTTTCATTACGTAGTAATAGAAAAAAATGCTCATACTCAAGCCCATTTACAACCTCATCCACACTAAGATACTAGTGACCCAGTACACTTCTTCAGAAGAGGTTTTGAGAAAAGCACAGCACACACTGTATTAATTTAGTTGGACTGGAAGGTGGTTTACTGTTTCCCATGGTTCTTCTCTAGGCTCCCACCAGACACGTGTGAGTGCGCACACACACACACACACACACACACACACACACACACACATAACGTCATCCTAAGTCAGAGCCCATGGATATATGCAACCAGATTCCCGTGAACCTTTTTTTAATCGAATTTATGACAAGTTTATTTTCATATCCCTTAATATACTTACTTAATTGATTTACCTCTTTCTTCTCCAATATACTGTAAGTTCCATGGGGGCAGGGACTACACCTGTGTATTCTGCACTGTATGCTTGAACATGAAACAGCATACAGTGTCTACCACATAGTGGGATTTCTATAATATTCTCTATAAATATTGTTCAAATAAAAAAGCAAAAGACGAAAAGAATGAGCTTTTGGAGTATCTAAGTATCTTGAAGTAAAAGTATTAAGGAAAGGTGGGAGAGGATGTTGGTAATAAAGGCTGGGGTGCCTAGACAAATTATACCTTCTTGAAAATTTTATCAAAATCTGGCCTTACATATTTAACATGCTTCTTGTTAAACACCTTCTTTATTATTTTATTAATTTCCAGCCTACTGGAATGCAAGTTCCATAAGGGAAGGAACCAATACTATTTTTACTTTTGTATTCCCCAAATAATATCTGGCACATAGCGGATCGGATGGCAAATATCTGATAAATGTCTATTTAATGAATGAATTAAGAAATGATTCTGGTTTCAGTTTTGCAATAAGTTTACTGCCTTAAAAGCTGATATATTTACGGGCACCTGGGTGGTTCACTTGGTTGAGCATCCAACTTTGGCTCAGGTCATGATCTCACAGCTCTTGAATTTGAGCCCCATCTCAGGCTCTGTGCTGACAGGTCAGAGCCTGGAGCCTCTTCAGATTCTGTGTCTTTCTCTCGCTCTCTGCCCCTCCCCCCCCTCAACAATAAATAAAAAAATTTAAGCTGATAATTTTAGTGTTTCAAAAGGAAAGACTGGATGAGGAATATCTACCTTTTCATTGCTATCATTCTTCCAAGGTACAGGCAATGGAAGTATTCTTGATTCTATTAGAAATATTCCAGAAGTCAATTACTTACACAATAATTGTAATTTAAAGCTCTTGAATTTCTCTTTGGAGGATTTTTCACTCTCTTGGGATTAGTAAAATTTAAAATACATTTTTCTCTAAGGAATCTCTTTAAATTTCAAACGCACATACATTTTTATGGAAATATAACCTACACACTCTGAATCATTTATACTTGTAATGTCCTATCACAATTTTGGTCAGACTTAAGTGATAAAGAAAAGCCTATTTTAGGACAAATATGCTTCTCTTGAACAACCAATAAGTATGTTTTCTAATGAAAGCAATATAAGGAACATCCAATGACTTTCAGATAGTTCAAAACCATGATTTTTGAGGAAGTTTAATTATTCAAAATGAAACAAAACACACAGTATGTGTTCTCTAATGGATATTCACTGGAGTTTATTAAGCTTCATAAAATCAAGAAGCAAAGATTCACCTTAAACAAAAGTATGGTGAGATTGAGTAATCATCAAATGAATTTGATCTATATAAGACCAAAAGTAAATGGAGAGAGAAGGAGAGAAAGATCTATCAGAGAGTAGACGAATATAAGTAAAAATAAAAGGACTTTTCTTATTGCATAATTTTGACTCTGCTGGGAAATCAATGCTGTAACAATTTATTTCATTTTCTAGGACAGCTGTAAGAAGAAATTGTGCCAGCCAGAACATTTCTCATCATATGCCTCGCCATGTGTAATAGAAACGGACATGATCAAATGATCGGGCCATTCTGATTTACGTGGGATTGTCTACATAACTTCACAAGCAAGGGTGATTGCTACTAACAGGGCAGCCTTGGTGAACCATGGCAAATCAGAATCATAAAACACTGGGAACACATTCTAGTCCATCACAAGAGAAAAAAAAAAAACTGAAGCTACATGCTCTTGCCTTAGAAGTTTGCTCCAGGTACAGAATTAAGAAGAGTCTCTTGTTTTGTTATTGCTGTTGTTGTTGTTAGAATCAAAAAAGAAAAACTTGAAACATTCTTGGGTACTGGCTCAGATATCAGTAATTAGATGGTGCAGATTGAAGGTTTATATTTGAGACATTTGATCCTGTTGTATTATAGATAATATTCCACTAAAGGGCCCTTTTGTGGATTGACTGCCACTGAATCATCATTCTCATCAATTTCAATGAAACTTTTTTTTTTTTTAGAAAAAGACATAAAAGAAAGGTAAATCTTTGAGCCACAATTCAATCTGTTAATACTTGTCTAGAGATGTGGACCTACTGGTAGGATTTCTTAAGAAAATTATTTTAAACTTTCTGCTCTTTGAAACATCAAGTAGGAAGGGGAGAAAACCCTAAGAAACAGCATGTATAAAATCCTCAGGCCATGGGAGAACGCCACAGGAAAATAATGTGTTCTTCAGTAATTTACCTCTTAAATTCCCTCTATGTAGCTTTTTCAAGTGGGCCATTTGAAACACTGGAATCCTTCAGTCACTCTGAACTCATACTTTTATGGTCAGTAAAAGTGGTTCTTCTTACTAGCATCAACCATAACATTAGAGAAAAATACAGCTGAAAACCTCCAGTGCCAAGGATAGGATAATCAGTAAAGCCTGAAATAATCTATTCCTGTCGGTACAGCAAAAGAAACACAACAAAACAAAACAAAACATTGTAGGACTCTGAAGAGCCCACCCTATTCTATGTAAGTGGTGGGAACCCTCTGGTGGTAATGGTTTAGGGTTTATAGAGTTCTTATATTCACAATGACTAACAATGAGATAAATAAATCTAAATATACACAAGCCTCCTTGGGTGTTCTTATAGGCTTGACCAAGGAGCTGATTGCTTCCTTCATTTGTTTGTACCAGGCAGGGGTGGTTGTTGCTGTGCTTTTCAAATTTTGTTGTTCTTCCTCACCCTGGATTGGTGGCTACAGAGGAAAGGTGATTTCATTAAAAAATATCTTTCCCAAATGTTATGCAGAAGTGAAATGAAATGGTTTTGCATGAATATATATGATGGTTTTTCAAATCTTTATATCAACCCCTAAACTTTAGTGGGAGTTAGATTAAATGACCTCTATGATTTCTTCGAATTTAAAGTATCTATCTCTATTTTCCAATTTATTACTGTAGTCAGTTCCCTAAATGGAAAAATCAGGTGCATATACTTTAGTTGATTCAAAAAGGCTTATGTAATATAATACATAATTATCCTGGAAATTATAGGTGTAAGCAGAATTATAATTAGGTTGCTAAATAATCTTGCTTGCAAGGGGCATAGGCAAGCACTTGATTTAGTGTATGTAAGATTAGTACACTTTAATATAATGTCGTCATATGCATATTATTCCCTATTCCTAAGTTTGAGAGCTATTGCATAGATCAAGCGTGGTAATTACCAGTTAAAAGTAAATGGATTGCTAGAAGCCTATTTATTCTCTCCAATGGGAATGATGGCTCTGAAGTCTATCACTGCCACTGCTGTATGCCAAACTGTATTTCAAGCTATATATTGAAAATCTCTATTTGGCTCCACAAAATCAACATGCCCAACAGAAGTTGCATGTATCGGATATTGAACTTATTCCTTCTCTTACACATACTAATTCCGTTTAAGGACACCACCTTCTATCTAGCCTTCGATACTACAGTGTGCTAGTGTCAGATTTGATCCATGCATCCTCCATATCCTTTCTCTTCCTCTTGCTCAATTTTTCTATTTCATCCCCTTCATACGCTTTAGTCCTTCTCCTTTTGTTCTAATTTATACCATGAATCTCAACAGGGTTTAGCCCTCTTTTCTTTCCTTTGGTATTGTAGAAATGCAACTTTGAACGTCCTCATATAAGCATTTATTTGTATTATAAGTATAGATCAGTGTTTGGGCTAAACAGTATCTATAGTGGAGATCAGCCCATGTGCACAGAAATATGTACATGGTATCCATCCAAGCTACATACATACATACATACATCTGTCCATGCAATGTAAAATAGAAACTATTCCTTGAAATAAACTCCATACATGTATTTCAAAAAGTTAAAAATGATTTTGGAGTCATGTCAGTAGAATCTAAGGATTTATACACGTAGCATATAACACAAACTTTAGCATCATGATGACTTTTTAGTATTAATTAAAACTACTTGAGCTACAAGCCTCAGGAGATAAACATCTTTATAGGAAAATAAGAATTGATTTTTAATACACACCATTGTTATGCAGGACCGGTTCTGAAGTGTATTGATTAAAAACTCCTTAAGGACAACCCTTTGATAAAAGGTCTCTTCGGTATAGAAGTTTTAAGATTATTGTTTAGAACTCAAGTTGGTAATTAGGCTGATTTCCTCTGTGCTAAATGAGAATTAAAAACTAAAAAAACAAGAATAGTATTCTTTTTCATGTGGTTAAGGATTAATCCTTTTTCTTGACAGGTTTCCCAGCTTGTTCCTAGCTTCTATTTTGTGCAATGAAGTTATACTCATGTTAAGTGATGTAAAAAGGGACAAGCACCGTGTACATTTTAATTCATGATATTATGCATAAGCAGTGTGATAGCAACTGAGATCCTTGTATGTCTTCCTTCCAACATCAGCAGGAAGGTACATTTTCTCTTCCCCGTTGAGGACATGGTTCTCCCAGCTGAATGTGTTGAGTAATTATGAAAGATATAATGGTTTGGTATTGGCTGTATCTAAAACCAGATTGATTTATGCAGATATTATTCAAAATTCTCATAATCCGTATAAAATAATGCTAATCTATCGGTTCAGTTTACTACCAAGAAGTACATTTTACACCTGACTCCTCTTGGCAACAGGTGAGACCCTACTACTGCTAACAATCATGAATACTTCGTGGGCCACTGAATGATGAAGGCCAGTTAGTCTCACAACTATCACCAATATTTTAGGTCAAGTTTGCCCATCAAGCCTCCAAAGGCACCGAACAATAGACATTCAACTTATTACATGTTTAGGCTTTTCTGAAAGACATTCTTGAGACTTCTGGCACAGGCTGAGGATAATCTTGCAGCCCCCTTCAATAAAGAGGTACAACAGACTTTATCTAGATAATACTGTAGGTCAGATGGTATAAAATCTTGGCTGAGACTTGGGAAATTTGAAAGGCCAAACAAGCTAAATGCTAACCAACCGGATTTACTAAGTGGCATTGTTATATCAAGCTAGATCATTAGAAACGTACGTATCTGGGGCTCCTGGGTGGCTCTGTAGGTTAAGAGTCCAATGTCGGCTCAGGTCATGATCTCACAGTTTGTGAGTTTGAGCCCCATGTCAGGCTCTGTGCTGACAGCTCAGAGCCTGGAGCCTGCTTCAGTTTCTGTGTCTCCCTCTCTCTGCCCCTCCCCTACTCATGTCCGTCTCTCTCAAAATTAAATAAACATTAAAAATTTTTTTAAAAAGAAACTTACGTATTTGAAGAATATTAATTTAGCTACTCTAGGCATTTCATTACAAAAATTAAAAGTTAACATTCGTTTGGTTTTTATTGAGAGTTAAGAAAAGAAATGACTACAAGAAAAAAATGTCTCCCTCTGCATGTTTAACTGCTATCTAATAAGACTTAAGGAATGGCAATAACATATTATAATTTTTTCCTTAGTATATAGCAGCAGTAGCCAAAAAACAAAAATTAAAACAAAAATGAAAACCTCTCCTAGACATCTGATACTTCCTTCTATCAGAGAATGAAACATATAATATTGTTTTTCTTTTTAACCATTTTGGGCTTGGCTTCTAAAAACTCAGGACACAATTTCAATATTCCACTGTAGTAAACTACCCATAGACAGCCTAAGCATTTAATAAATCTATTTCCTCTGCTCTGTGAACATTTGTTCCTTCTTTAACTTAACTGTGTTTTTTAGTATGTCTTTAAATCGTAAGAAACCTCAGCTGTTTTCAAACGGTGGGCAAGGTACAAATCCTTATATCTCATTCTCCCAGGGCCTGAAGAGGTGTATATCTCTTTTACTCCAATGAATATCAATATTTAAAAACAAAAAAAAGAATTGCTGGGAGAAAATTAGGTCACACAGGAAGGTAGAAGAATTGAACGTGTTCAGATCTCAAACTGTACAAGTTTCTAAATTTCTTCTTTTATTCTCTCCACGAAGCATGTGTTCCTACGTCGTGGTAAAACAAGGGTTCCTGCTTATCCTAACAAGTAGATCTGATTTTTCATCTTTTTAACAAGGAAAAGAGGATGGAGAAAAGACAGGCAGAATAACCTTCACTACCTTTGCCTATATTGATCAACCATGGCCAATAACAGCATAAACATATCACAAACACTGCATTCTGGAACTTCATTAGGGGCATTCAAGAACTCGCCAACCCTTTTCAGGCTTCCTCAAAAGTGGGTGAGAGCAGAGATGAGGAAACAAATATACCTGGTGAAAAACAGAGTTGCTTAAGCTCATATTAGTAAATCTGCAACTAAAAAGCAAATAGGATTCTGCATTATGAATGCAAGAGAAATTTTCTTAAGTTGTTTTTAACAAACCTATTGATGGTCAATGCCAAGATTTAATGATCAAATATACAAAGACAAATTTGACATCAGCATCAGTTTCCCTTAAATGCTGGGATTGGGTTAAAAGAAAATGCACACTTTTGCTTTCTTTAGAAACCTTTGTCAGCATCCTTGTCTAACAACCCATGCATACTTGTAGTGTCTCAAGATGTGCCAATGCAATGAAGTGTAGCCTATCAAAAAATATTTATAAAATTTTTTAAGTTTATGTATTTTGAGAGAGAAAGAGAGAATCCCAAGCAGGCTCCAGAGCCCAATGTGGGGCTCAATCTCACAAATCATGAGATTATGACCTGAGCCAAAATCAAGAGTCAGATGCTTAACCGACTGAGCCACCCAGGTGCCCCAAGAAATATTTATTTAGTAGGTATTCTATGCAAGAAGCAAAAAGGGAGAGATATTATGAATTATACATGCTACGATCTCAAATAATAAAATTATACTCTAGTTAAGAAGGAAAAAGTAGTCATATGCCCCAGGATATCTATCTATCTATCTATCTATCTATCTATCTATCTATCTATCATCATCTATCCATCCACCCATCCATCCAACCATCCATCCATCCATCCATCCATCTATCTATCCATTTATCCAAACATCCATCCATCTATCCATCCATCCATCATCGACCTACCCACATCCATCTATTTATCTGCTTATGATTTGAATATAACCAGATTAACTTGTTTGTCTTGTATGATTAATGAATTATCTCTTAAAATTATTCCCAAAGAAGAAATTTTTAAATGTCCTATTCTAAGATGATATCATTGGAAAATGCCTTCCACAGTGATTTCCATTGTAGTAAAAAAAAAGAGGCATATAGACATATAAGAGAATTCTGGTATTTCTTTTTAGAGTGTCAGCCCTCTCACTTTATTGTTTGAATGGACTAAAAATGAAGCATTTAATAACAGTCAAGTGATAAGACAATAATCATTCTTGGGGCTCTTGGAAGATGGGGATTCTACTTCCAGTCAGGGTAGTCAGAGAACTGGGCTTACATTAACCCAGTACAGAGATTGTAATGATTATTTTATGGCATGCAAGTGATATTAAAAACCCAGAAATGAACCCACAACTATACAGTCAATTAATCTCTGGCAAAGCAGGAAAGAATATTCAATGGAAAAAGACAGTCTCTTCAACAAATGGTATTGGAAAAACTGGACAGCAACATGCAAAAGAATGAAACCGGACCACTTTTTTTACACCAAACACAAAGATAAAATCAAAATGGATTAAAGACCTAAATGTGAGACCTGAAGCCATAAAACTCCTAGAAGAGAACACAGGCAGTAACCTCTTTGATATTGGACATAGCAAGTTCTTTCTAGATATGTCTCTTGAGGCAAGGGAAACAAAAGCAAAAATAAACTACTTGGACTTCAAAACAAAGAAAAAACTATTGGGACTTCATCAAAATGAAAACTTCTGCACAGCGAAGAAAACAATCAACAAAACTAAAAGGCAACCTTCAGAATGGGAGAAGATATTTGCAAAGATATATCTGATTAAGGATAAGGATCCAAAATATATAAAGAACTTAAAAAACTCAACATCCAAAAAAATGAATAATCCAATTAAAAATGGGCAGAAGACATGAATAGACATTTTTCCAAAGAAGACATACAGATGGCCAGCGGACACAGGAAAAGATGCTCAACATCACTAACTGTCAGGGAAATCAAAACCACAATGAGATATCACCCCAAATCTTTCAGAATACCTAAAATCAACAACATAAGAATCAAGAGGTGTTGGTAAGTTTGTGGAGAAAGGAGAGTCCTCTTGCATTGTGGGTGGGGATACAAACCGGTGCAGCCACTCTGGAAAAAAATATGGAGTTTTCACAAAAAGTTAAAAATAGGACTACGCTATGATCCAGCAATTGCGCTAGTAGGTATTTACCCAAACAATACAAAACTACTAATTCAAAGGGACAGATGTACCCGAATATTTATAGCAGCATTATCTACAATAGCCAAATTATGGGAATAACCCAAGTGTACATCAACTGATGAATGGATTAGAAGACGTATGAATATGTGTGTGTGTGTGTGTATGTAGTTTATATATATGTGTGTGTGTGTATATACAATGAAATATTACTCAGTCATTAAAAAGAATGAAATCGTGTCATTTGCAACAACCTGGATGGAGCTACAGAGTATAATGCTAAGTGAAATAAGTCAATCAGAGAAAGACAGATACTATATGATTTCACTCATATGTGGAATTTAAGAAATAAAACCAAAGTAAAAAGGGAAAGAGAGAGAGAGAGAGAGAGAGAAATCAAGAAACAGACCCTTAACTGTAGAAAACAAACTGATGGTTACCAGAGAGGAGGTGGGTGGGACGATGGCTGAAATAGGTGATGGGGATTAAGGAGCACACTTGCCATAATGAGCACTGGGTGATATATGGAAGAGTTGAATCACTATATTGTACACCTGAAGCCAATATTACACTGTATGTTAACTAACGAGAATTTTTGTAAAAACTTCAAAAAACATGCCCTGAATATTTCACTCAATTCTGAGTAGAGTTTGTGAAGGGATACATTGGGTGCCAGATGTTGGCAGTTCTCTAGAAGGCACCATGTTGAACAGCTCTAATTCATGATTAAATGACACCTTCTGTGGCATACTATTGAAGGGCATATGGATGCCATGCTTAGGGCAGGTGCAGCATTACAGGCACTTGGTAACTTATGGAAATACCTTGCACTCTCAGATGCTCACCAGATGTGACACCTGGTGTACAGACCAAAGACCTGGCTGAAAGCTAATGTTTGCTTTGCTTAGAACACCCATCTTGCCTGACACCCAACACTTGTCTGACTGAAAAACTCCTTTATTCTTCAAAACCGAATTCAGGAGTTACCTCCTCTGAGAAGTCTGTCCCTATTCTCTACTCCCTGACACAATGAATAATTCCCTACTTTTTAAATATTTTTATAATTTACACATACATTCACTGCTACCTGTAGCTAAATACATTATAAATATATGTTTTCTAACAGGACTTTGATCAAGGGGGAAACAAATTATATTAAAACAGGGATGTAAAACATAAAATAGGTCCTAACTTTGGTAAATATTCCTCTTAAGCAGAAGAAAAAAACTCTGAAGGCCCTTTACTGGTATTTGTGTTAGTAGTTTGAAAAATATTACTCTAAATTGTATAATTTTTGACACTTGTTACTAAAGTCAAAATAATGTTTTCCCTTTCCAAAGCACACCTGATTAAATTGTATGTATGTGTGTGTGTGTGTGTGTGTGTGTGTGTGTGTGTACACACACACACACACACACACACACACACACACACACTCCTCCCCCCCCTCCCCCCCCGCCCAACTCTGGTACACTCTAATTGGTTGCTTAACAAAATCCAAGCTCATCAACTGTGTTAACCATGACCCTGAATGATAAACATAGCACTGAGGTAGAAATAACTAGCTTCTTAGGTCATAGCTAAGGTTAACCTTTAAAGCAAAATAGTGTCCCAATAACATTCTGAGAGGCAAGAAACAGTGAATAATATCTTTTGCTATTTAAAAATCTCTCAATATTTGAACCTATTCATGACCATTTACTTAATGAGCATCTACATATTTCAAATACTGTGAAGGTTTTAGGTATGAATGGGCATTATTCCAATGTGTTCTGAAAGAACAAATAGTTCCAGAGACTATCTGTGCCCTTATCCTCAATCCTTCAGTGATTTCATAAGTAGTTTCTGTTGCCCTGGCAACATTTATAAAATAAATGATTTACCCTATCTCTCTATGATTGTGTTGCCCTGGTAACTTGCTGTTATCTAGTCTGACATGGATTTTATTTTAGCTGTGTGCTTGCTTTCTCTAGAGATAATCCATAGAAAATAAGCCTTCACTAGATTAGATATTTAACATTGTGTTTCTATTTAAGTACATTTAATATGCTAAATAGCTATTAAGGATGTCATGTTGTCAATAGTCTTACAAAGGGACTGGCAAATTTTGATGTCCTGATGATGCAGTGATGGAGAAATTCTAAGTACTATCCGAGGACACATTGGGGGTCATGCACGATGGAAACTTTTTCTCTTAGCAGCTGTGTCAGTCTTATGTTCAGAATGCTGTGCCTGCAGTTCTAAAAAAGTAACACGTTATTCCACAAGCTATTCTCTCCTTTTAAAGGTCCACAGTAAAATAATACCAAACCACATGTCAAAAGAGAGGTCACATGCACACATCTGGATTGTGAAAAACAATGCCGTGTTTATGGGTTATTCTAGCCACTCCTGTGCATAGGAGGCAGGGATATTGACCAGGCAATGTTTTCTCCAAGAAGCTTTCAGAAACTCTACTTGACAGATGACCATTACTTCCAAAATTATTTCTATGGATAGAAAATGACTTTATGCACAGCGACTGTGTAAAATGACATCTTCATAATGCAAAAAAAAAAAAAATTAAATATTTTCCCATTCATGACTGGTCCATCTATTCACTGGAAATTACGACTTTTTAACATACCTCAGTGACATAATTTAGCCTTTCTCCAAAGTAAACCTAAATTCCAGACAATAGCATTTGGACCATCAAACTGATTTAAAAAAAAAAAGCGTAGTAAAATGTGCCAGACTGAATAATAAAAAGTTGTTCTTCAATAGATCACAATTTACCTTTCCAATAAAATCTTTCCCTTATTCCCTAACACAAACCCATCACTTAATGCAGGCTATTTGCCTCTTGGCTCCTTGGAATAACTTGAAACACAACCCCCAATATTTTTGTGTGTTATTTTCACCTGAAATGTCATCTTTCTTTTCCTTTAACACCACAAACACCACCCATCCTTTAAACTCACATTTATGTCTTTGTTCTTCCCTGTCCTTAACTGTCATGGGCAGTGTTATATAATTGGTAAACTTAATAACTTCTCTGCTACAGATTTTTATTATTTTTTTTAAATAATGTATTGTCAAATTAGCTAACATACAGTGCATACAGTGTATTCTTGGCTTCGGGAGCACATTCCCATGATTCATCGCTTACATACAACACCCAGTGCTCATCCCAACAAGTGCCCTCCTGAATGCTCATCATCCATTCTCCCCTCTCCCCCACCCTGACATGAACCCTCAGTTTGTTCTCTGTATTAAAGAGTCTCTTATAGTTTGTCTCCCTCTATGTTTGAATATCCACAATTAGGTTGTATGTCTTAGGATGGATTATTTCTTTTCTTCCTCCCTCATTTCCAAACATTCTTAAAAATTCCAAGTTACTGATCAGCAACATAATAAGCAAAAGTTGTTATTACACAGTTGATGATTGATTTTTAATTTGCATAATATTTAACATATGTCCTAAAAGATCAACAACTGGTCATGGAGTAACTAACAATGCCAATTGATTAAGATCATGCCACTGCAAAATATAATTGTTTTGATCACTTAGCAGCTATCAACTATGTAACAATCTGATACAGCACTTCATGATTATTCATGCTGTTCATAAGCCATAGTGCATTATAGTTTTAGTCTTCTGAGAACATATCTGATAGGATTAATAAATTATTTTTAATTGAGTTGGTTGAATAAATGTTTCTCTTACCAAAACCCAAGATAGCTTCACATTTGTCTTTTTTTAAATCTTTAAAAATAGCTATGCATAATTATATTTAAAATTGTTCCAGAATTTAGAGAAATGGAATATTTCTAAATTATTTTTATAAATCCCTTATAATTGTGATATTCAAATCTGACAAAAATAGTACACCTAAAAGATAATAGCACTTAATAGTTTCTTTCATTAATAAAGACTGATGTCTAAATCATAAATAAAATGTTAATAAATATAATTGAGGTATATGGTTTTAAGAAGTCTTTATCATGACCAAAAGAAGTTTATTTGTAGAATGGTTCCACCTTATAAAACATTTACTGAAATCAGTTAAAATATAATCAATTATAAATATATTTTATTAATGTAAAATATAATAAATACAATTATTTATTTTTTAATAAATATAATTATATCTAATAAATAGTGTATCTAATTATCTAATAAATAAAATTATTTTTTATATAATATATAAAATAAATAAATAAATAAAATTGATACAATAATTTTATAAACTCAATATTTTCTCAAAAGACCATTGATTCAATTGAAAAAGAATCACTCAAAGAATACACTGTAATACAATTGGGCAAGGAAAAGGATTGTGAAACATAAATACTTGAAATGAGGTGGAAAGTAAAATTATTTTATGGCCTGGGAAACCCACGAATCAATGAAATTGTCTACTGGAAGTAATTGAAAACTTCAGAAAAATAGTTGGAAATAAAATCATTTCATATATGGGGCAGATTAAGGGGATAGATAACACCATGAAGATTCAAGTAGACATTTCTCAAAGGTGGGATAGTCTGCAAAATAGCTAAGCAGAAGCACAAGAGAAAAAAAACTGCTAGATTAAAATATACTAAAGGATACAATAACCAGATATTATATGCAGTAATTAATTATTTAGGTAATCTAGCTTTATAAGTTTATTTTTTGGATTTTTGAGAAAATTTAATCAGAAAAGAGAAAAAAATTACTGACATAAGAAAGTGGAGATTCTTAGCTGAAAATTATAGTTTAAAAATAGCATGTATTGCGTGATCTTATTTTAGTGAAAGATAACACATACATATGTGTGTGTGTGTGTGTGTGTGTGTGTGTGTGCATGTGTAGATTAGATGTATAAATAGATATAAATATAGATACAGCCAGAGGCCTGGAAAAATACACATTAAATATTAACTGGAATAATCTCTGGGTAAGAGAATATTGGTGTTTTTATATTCTAATTCTGACTCATGCATACGTTCTAAATTTCAACAATGCTTTTGAATAACTGAGATGTTTTTACTTTAAATTAACAATATTAGTATGCAAAAATATGTTATATTTCTATACACCAAAGTGAAAAATAAGAAAATACAATTTAAAATTTTCATAACTATGGTAACAAAAGTATTAAAATGCCAAATAAACATTTGAGAAATGTAAACAGCATGTATGGAGGAAAATTTACTACTCTATTAAGGGACTCAAAAGACATAAAATATTTCTTGATTAAACAACATGCTACTAAACAAAAACGAGTCAAAGAAGAAATCAACAGAGAAATAAAAATTATTTTGAGACAAATGAAAATGGAACTACAACATAGCAAAACTTATGAGATGAAGTAAAAGTAGTTAGTTCTAAGGAGCAATTTCAAACAGGTAAATCCCTACACTAAGAAAAAAGAAAGAGCTAGAATAAAGAACCTACCTTTGCACCTCAAGGAAGCAGAAAAAGCACAAAGCCTAAAGTTTGAAGAAGGAAGAAAATAACAAAAATCAGAGCAGAAATAAATGAAATATAGACTAAAAAGATAACAGAAAACATCAATGAAACAAAGAGCTGGATTTTTGAAAAGATAAACAAAGTAGACAAACCTTTCGCTAGATTTACCAAGAAAAAGAGAGGACTCAAACAAATAAAATCAGAAAGGAAAGGGGAGACATTACAATGATACTCTGCAAATACGAAGGATCATAAGAGACTGCTATGATCAATTACACACCAAAAAATAATTGGACAACCTAAAAGAAATGATAAGTTCCTAGAAACATTCATCCTATCAAGACTGAATCAGAAGAAATAGAAAATCTGAATAGACCAATTATCAGTGAGGATAATGAATCAGTAATCAAAAGCCTCCCAACACACAAAAGCCCAGGACCACATGGCTTCACTGGTGAATTCTACCACACATTTAAAAAAGAATTAATACCAATCTTTTCCAAGCACTTCCAAAAGAGAGGAGAGGAAGGAACACTTCCAAACTCATGTTACAAAGCCAGCATTTCCCTGATACCATACCAGACAAGGACATTACAAGAAAAGAAAATACAGGCCCTATCCCCAACGAACAGAGATTCAAAGATTCCCAACAAGGTATTAGCCAAATCTAACAATACATTAAAACGATCATATACCATGATCAAGTGGGATTTGTTTCAGGGGGGCAAACACAAGGCTGGTTCGATATCTGCAAATCAATGAGATATATCATGTTAACAAAATAAGGATCAAGATCATATGATCATCTCAACAGACGCAGAAAAACTATTTGACAAAATTTCGCATCCATTCGTGATCAAACTTTCAACCAACTAGGTATAGAGGAAATTTACCTCAACATAATAAAGGTCACATAGGGGTGCCTGGGTGGCGCAGTCGGTTAAGCGTCCGACTTCAGCCAGGTCACGATCTCGCGGTCTGTGAGTTCAAGCCCCGCGTCAGGCTCTGGGCTGATGGCTCGGAGCCTGGAGCCTGTTTCTGATTCTGTGTCTCCCTCTCTCTCTGCCCCTCCCCCACTCATGCTCTGTCTCTCTCTGTCCCAAAAATAAATAAAAAACGTTGAAAAAAAAATTAAAAAAAAAATAAAGGTCACATATAAGAAGCCCACAGCTAAAATGATATTTAACAGTGAAAAGCTGGAAGCTTTCCCTCTAAGATCAGGAGTAAGACAAGGATGCTCACTCTTGTCACTTTTATTCAACATAGTACTGAAAGTCCTAGCCAGAGCAATTAGGCAAGAAAAATAAAAGTCTTCTGAATTGGAAAGGAAGCTGTAAAACTCTCTGTTTGATGATGGCATGATAGTATATACAGAAAACCCTAATAACTCTACCAAAAACTGTTAGGAATAATAAATAAATTCAGTAAAATGGCAGTATACAAAATCAACATGCAAAAATCAGTTGCATTCCTATACACTAACAACAAACTATGAGAAATAGAAATTAAGAAAACAATTCCATTTACAACTTCATCAAAAATAATAATTTTACCTGGGAAAAATGTAACCAGGGATGAAATAAATTGAAGGAGACACAAATATATAGCATGATATTCCATGATCATGAACTGGAAGAATTAATATTGTTAAAATGTCCATACTACCAAAAGCAATCTACTCATTCAATACAATCCCTATCAAAGTTCCATTTTTTAATAGAAATAGAGCAAATAATCCCCAAATTTGTATGGAACCACAAAGAACCCTGAATAGCCAAAGTAATCTTGAGAAAAGATTTACTTTCTGATTTTGCACTATATTACAAAGCTATAGTAATTAAAACAGTATTGAACTGGCATAAAAACAGACACAAAGATCAAGAGAACAGAATAGAGAACGCAGAAATAAACCTATGAATATACAGTCAATCAATTCCAACAAAGTTGCCAAGAATATACAATGGGGAAAAGTCTTTAATAAATAGTGTTGTGAAAACTGGACAGCCACATTCAAAAAAATTAAACTGGATCGCTATCTTTCACCATACACAAACATCAACCAGAATTGGATTAAAGACTTGCAATAACCTGAAACTGTAAAACTCCTAGGTAAAAACATAAGAGGTAAGCTCTTTGACCTTGGCTTTAGAAATGACTTTCTGGATTTGACACCAAAATAGAGGCAAGAAAGCAAAAATAAACAAGTGGGACTCTATCTAACTAAAACCCTTCTGCACAATAAAGGAAACTAACAACAAAATGAAAAGGCAACTTATATAATGGGGAAAAATATTTACAAATCATATATCCAAACATGTAATATCCAAAACATATAAAAACTCATACATCTCAATAGTGAAAAACCAAACAATTCGATTTTTAAAATGGGTAGAGGAACTGAATGGACATTTTTCCACAGAAGAATACAAATGCCCAACAGGCACATGAAAAGATGCTCAACATCTTTAATCATCAGGGAAATGCAAATCAAAACCATAATGAGATATCACCTCACACCTGTCAAAATGACTATTATGAAAAACACAAAAGATAACAAGCATTGGTGAGGATGTAAAGAAAGGAAACACTTGTCACCTGCTGGTGGGAATATAAATTGATGTAGCCACCACTGAGAACAGTTTGAAGATTTCTCCAAAAAATAAAAAAAAAAAAACAGAATTAAATATGATACAGATATCCCACTTCTGGGTATATATTCAAGAAAATGAAAACAGGATCCCCAAAAGATATATTCACGTCCATTTCCATTGCAGTATTATTCATAATAGCCAAGATCTGGAAGCAATCCAAGGGTCTGTCTGTGGATGAATGGATAAAGATGTTGTATACACATACAGTGGAATATTATTCATTCGTAAGAAAGAAGGAAATCCTGCTATTTGTGACAACATGGATGGAGCTCGAGGGCATTATACTAAGTGAAAAAAGAGTGGCAGAGAAAGAAAAATACTGCACAGTATCACTTATACGTGAAATCTAAAATGAACAAATACATCAATCAATCAATCAATCAATCAACCTAAACTCCTAGAAACCATATAAGAAAAAAAATGTTTGCCAGAGATTGGGGGTTGGGGAAAACAGGAAGAGGTTGGTAAAAGGGTACAAACTTATAGTTATAAGATGAATAAAGTCTGAGTATCTAAGTATATGATGACTTTGAGTTAATAACACTGTATTACATAATTGAATTTGCCAAGAGAATAGAACTAAAATGCTCTCTTTCTCTCATACATACACAAAAGATAAATATGTGAGATAATGGATATGCTAATTACCAAGATGGTGGGAGTCCTTCCACAATGTATATCAAATCACAACAACACATACTTTAAGTATTTCAATTTTATTAGTCAATTATACCTCAATAGCTGGGGGGGGAGGGAGAAAAATTTTGAATAAAAGGAAAGACATATTTTTTCTTAGAAAAATTCAGTGTAAATATGTCATATTTTTAGATTTCCTATTATTTAATATATTAATTCAAAGTTATCTCAAAATTTTGGTGGAATTCTTTAAGTTGATCAACTGCTAGTAAAGTTAATCTGAAAATGTAAAAAAATAGCTAGAGAAATTCTTGAGAAACAACAACAACAAAAATGTTGGGGATTAAGTCATGTCAGGTATATATGGTATTATAAAGTGATAATTCAAATACTAAAGTAATGGTCAAAAAATGAATCAACAGAATAGGACTGAGTCCAGAAATACACCAAAGACATAAAGAGATTTATCGTATGATAAAAATTGGAATAAAATCTTTTATCAGTGGATAAAATACAGATGATTTAAATGGCAGAAGTTGTTATGACAATTGGTTACCCATTTAGGGAAGAAAGCTGGACAATAATCTCATACCATATTACAAAATAAACTCCAAAAGTAATAAAACTTGAAAATAGAATTTACTATACACACAATAATAAGACATATGGTGATACGATGTTATATGTTAATACTATCTCAATTTTTAAAAAGTTATTAAACTCAAAAAAACAAGAGCAACAACACAAAAACACTAAACAGGGTGCCTGGGTGGCTCAGTCGGTTGAGCATCTGACTTCAGCTTCATGATCTCACAGTTCCTGAGTTCTAGCCCCACGTCTGGCTCTGTGCTGACAGCTCAGAGCTTGGAGCCTGTTTCAGATTCTGTGTCTCCCTCTCTCTCTGCCCCTGCTCCACTCACTCTGTCTCTCCCCAAAATAAATAAAAATGTAAAAAAAAAAACATAAACAAAAACATATGGTGTTTTATTTATTTTTAACTTATGGTGTTTTAAATCTTATATTGAATAAGGTATTTCATGTGGGAGTCTAGATGCTATACAGTAGGGGCTGGAAAAACACAATCTATGAACCAAATGTTCATACAGAACCTGTTTCTGTAAATAAAGTTTCCTGAAACTCAGCCATGCCAATTCATTTATGTATCGTCTGCGGCTGCTTTCACTCTACAACCATAGAGAAAGAGAGCATCCAGCTCACAAAACTGAAAATATTTGTTGTTTGGATCTTTACAGGAAAACTTTGGTGAGTATTGCTCCTAAAGGAAAAACTAATAAATTCTAGACACATAATACTAAAGTTCTGCATGATGACACCAAAAAAATTAACAGTAAACGGAAAATATCTAAATTATCTATCTATCTATCTATATCTATATATATATATATAGTTTTTTACATGTATTTATTTTTGAGAGACAGAGAGAGACAGAGCACAAGTAGGGAAGGGTCAGAGAGAGAGGGAGACACAGAATCCAAAGCAGGCTCCAGGCTCCGAGCTGTCAGCACAGAGCCGGACGTGGGGCTTGAACTCATGAGCTGCAAGGTCATGACCTGAGCTGAAGTCGGATGTTTAACTGACTGAGCCACCCAGGTGCCCCTCTAAATTATCTATAACAACATTAACTGACTAATTGCAAGAAGATCTTTTAAAAATAAAAAGAGGGGGAGCCTGGGTGGCTCAGTCAGTTGAGCATCCGACTTCGGCTCAGGTCATGATCTCGCAGTTCATGAGTTCAAGCCCCGCGTCGGGCTCTGTGCTGACAGCTCGGAGCCTGGAGCCTGCTTTGGATTCTGTGTCTCCCTCTCTCTCTGCCCCTCATCCTGCTCATGCTCTGTCTCTCTCCATCTCTCAAAAATCAATAAATGTTAAAAAAAAAAAGAGAGAGGGGCGCCTGGGTGGCGCAGTCGGTTAAGCGTCCGACTTCAGCCAGGTCACGATCTCGCGGTCTGTGAGTTCGAGCCCCGCGTCGGGCTCTGGGCTGATGGCTCAGAGCCTGGAGCCTGTTTCCGATCCTGTGTCTCCCTCTCTCTCTGCCCCTTCCCCGTTCATTCTCTGTCCCAAAAATAAATAAACGTTGAAAAAAAAATTTCTAAAAAAAAAAAAAAAGAGAGAGATCAATGCCCCAAAAGAGAAATAAGCAAAAGCAAATGAAGGACGTGGAGTTCAGAGAAAAAAGAAAAATTAGTCAGTAAAGACATGAAAAGCAACTCCACTCCACTAGGACTCAGAGAAATAATAATGAAACATCAGAAAGATACTGTTCATTATTTATCACATCAACAAAGTATCTGAAATCCGAGAATGCCCAGTGTTAATTGGGGCCACGGAGAAATAAACACTCACGCTTGGCGTGCCAATCTGACTATAATGTATATCCAATCTTAACACACACATACTTTTTGTACCAGCAATCTATCCTGCAGATATTTTCTTACAAGTGCTCAATATTACAGTCTTGAGTTTATGAGCAAGTACTAGAAGCAACTTAAAGAACAGTGAATGGGGGCGCCTGGGTGGCGCAGTCGGTTAAGCGTCCGACTTCAGCCAGGTCACGATCTCGCGGTCCGTGAGTTTGAGCCCCGCGTCAGGCTCTGGGCTGATGGCTCGGAGCCTGGAGCCTGTTCCTGATTCTGTGTCTCCCTCTCTCTCTGTCCCTCCCCTGTTCATGCTCTGTCTCTCTCTGTCCCAAAAATAAAAAATAATAATAATAAAAAAAAAGAACAGTGAATGGGAAATTGGTTAAAATGCCTTTTGGTGCATTTATATAATGGCATATTATGAAGTGTTTAAAAACTGACATAGATTTATATGTGACTCATGCAATGACATCCAGGACATTCTGTTATTGGGGAAAAAGAATGCAAGTTGCAATAAAATATTTGTAGAGTAATCTAGTATAGATGTTAACAATACATATACATTTATGCACAAGTACATATAGATTTTCGTATGCATAAAAATTGACTGGATGGTGACACGGAAGTTTATCCTAGGTTTTTTTCTGGAGAATAGAGCTGATGAGTGAAGGGGTCCTAAGTGGAACGTCTTTTATGCTCTATGCAGTTATAATTTATGAGCCTAGAATTTCATTGCTTAATGGATTTTTCTTTATTTTTGAAAACTTATTGTAGAATTTTGAAGTTAAATTTAACATTGCAAAGCCAGCACTACTGTTTTTTTTTTTAACAGTAGTTACACTAAGAGACTTTCTGTGGAAATGGTTTTATTCATAGTCACTTTAGCCCAGCACTATATCTAAAAGGAGGTGACACTCAAGTTACTCCTCCTAAGCTTATTCTCATTCAGTTTGAATTCTCTTCCAGGAGAAATGGTATAGATGGGTTAGAGTCACTGTTGTTTCGATTTTGCTATGTAGTTAAAAAAAGATTTGGCCTGTATATATGCACTTACCAAGTTAACTCCTTTGATAGCAAAAGCATTTTGACTTTGTTACTTTACTAATGAAACTATGAGATTTAGGATTTTTGCTCAGCTCAGCTTTCTGAACAGAATTCAATGGATTTAGATATTCTTTCCACATTAGGTGATATGCTTTTATAGAAAACACAGCTACAGATTTATAGGATACAACCTCTAACATTAAGTCTTAGGCCTAGTCTGTTTGCTGGTAAGGGATGACCAAATCAAATGTTCTAGAGATTTCTTGAACAGCCTTGTTGCAGAGGGAAAGTTTATATTCCCTATTCAGCTATAAACTTTAGGTTTATTAATCATAAAAGTCATAATTTAGCCATGCATGGCCACAAATCATCCAATGATTCAATAGGGCATCTTGCATTTCTAAGAATGCTGTAATTAGATAACCAATTTGTAATTAAGTAAAAATGAAAGCTGACCTTTCTCCTTGAGAGAAAATAATGCTAACTATATGAAGAACAGAAGATTTATGATTCAAATGAGCCTAAATACAATTTAAGGGAACAGGACTATGCTTCTTCTTGGGAACTATCATCTTTTCTCCTTGTCAGCACAGATTTAACAAAATATCCAATGTGTTGCAACACAGGAATTTCAATTGTGCATTCATATAAGATTCCGATGTAACATGACGCTATGCAGAGTAGATATTTGGTGCAATCCATCATCTATTAAAATTCTGTCAGTGAGATGGGGAGTTTCAGAGTACAGTACAGAGCTCTGCACTGAGAAGCAGCAATGAATAAGTGATTGCACTGACAAAGTCAGCATTTTTACTTCTTTACAGCAAAAAGTGAATTCCTAATCTCGTCTAACAGTGCTTTCTCCCGAGTCTGTTCCGGGGAACAATGACAAAGTGCGAACAGAAATGCTCTTGCTGTCCTAAGTGGGGTTTGACAACTTTCCAGGGGACCCGATAAGGTCCCAGCATCCACTGACAGAACTGTTTTCTTGCACAAACACCAGAAGGATAGTTATAACACAGTCAAGGAAACTTCTTTCCCCTTGTCCTTAAGAGGGAAAGTCCTCTCAGAATCTTTTTCCAAATCTACAAAGAAGTACAATACACAACAACTTAGCAAATTAAATCTCTAAGGAAACAAACTAAAATGGCACACTTCAGTTTTATGCTTATGCTTTTTGTTCTTCTCTTGGCCCTTACCTACTCCTTTTTCTTCTTTCCATCATTTTATTTCTCTCTTACTAACCATCACCTGTCTCCTCCTCCTTCTCCCATTTTAACCATTCATCCTGATAAAGACCAGAGGCACGGTGTTCTACTTTTAAGACTTTCCTGAAGTCTCTTTGGATACAAGCCTGGTTGAAATCTTTGGAGTCCTTTGAATCAAGCCCGAAAGACAATTCAGGCTTTAGGCTCCATTTAGGAGTCTGTGTGCATTCACAGTGAGCAGGAGAAACATGCTTACACTTTGAGCTTATACATGAGATTTTCTCAAAATGGCAGAAGAGAAAACATGAGTAAGGAGAAAAGTTGCAAGCAAATAATAATTATGGGCAACATATTTGAGACATGTAGATATTGACGCCTTGAATTTATTTGTAAAGTAGGTTCTAGTTACTGACATAAAGGGCGCACCTATCAGGCCTTTTTTCTTAGTATTAAGTATTAAATGGTTTAGTAAGTAAATGAAATAAGTACCAATCCAAGCAATTTATTTGTAGCCATAGAAGCTATCTCCAAAAACTCATTAGCAAAGTAAGTTAAATAAATAGTAAAAATGTAGTAGAAACAGGTGATTATTCCTTATTCTCAACTTTCTTCCTCTACCTTTCTTCCTCCTATAACTAAATAATAATAATAATAATAATAATAATAATAATAATAATTTGCTGAGTGTTTGCTATTTGCTAGATACAATTTAGGAGCTTTAATTCATTATTTCCTTTAATGAACACAATACATAATTATTTAGGCATCAGCATGTCTATGTTACAGATGAAGCAACTATGGCTAAGAAAGTTTTATTGACCAGAGTTCCATAACAGAGAAAGGTTTCCTATCTCAAAGACCTTAACCAAGAACTCATGCTGTTAATCATCAAGTCGTTCGTTTGTTCGTTCATTCATTCGTTCATACATTCATTCATTCAAGATCTAGGTATTTGGTTTATCTGCTTTAGATTGTTTCAGTATTTTTGTATTTAAGTATCATTCAGTGATTAATTTAACCCCCATTTTGATGATGAGACTAAGACTAGTTGGGTATGGTTGTTTATGCAATATAGACAACTGGTAAGACTGTTACTGGGAAAAGAATGCTGGCACAAACTCTGTTTCCATGACACTGCTTAGCCAATTTTTCCATGTTAAACACAACAAAGTGGTGGGTGGCCCAGGCACTCGTTTTTCCAAGAAACTTCCCTGGTCACAAACATTGTATTTTAAACCAAGTGACCTAAACACAAACATGATGCACTGTCTAGTTATGGGAACTGATGAGACATCAGTGAGCAGTAGCCATAATGAGAAATATCTAAGGGGATAAATTCACACACACACACACACACACACACACACACACACACACAAATACACACACACAGCTATTTCTGGAGGAAGATGTATGAGAAATAATACCTCCAAAAATGGGGCTGAAGCCATGTTGGGATGGAGGGCGAGGGGAAGAAAAATTTTGCTGAGGTCCTGAGTGACAGACAGTGGAAATAAAGCCACATACAAACACCTTCCCTTCTACTTATAGTTCTAGAAGTTCTGTTAGAACCTTAAATATTTTGACATCTGGAAAAATATTTAGATTTCTGCCAGACGTGCATTCCTTTTGGTCACGATGAGATGATCCTTCACCTCAGTGTGAGGACTAAGCTAGCATTAGCACCTTCTAGATGAACATATTACTTGTTAGAAGGTAGTTGTTTCTTTCTAGAAAGTCTCCACTTTAGAACTTGGCAGAACTTCTTCCCTTTTCCTGTATTGGCCCAATCTATGCTATACATTGGTTTGGCAGTGTATACTGAACTTTATCGCATGAATTGGATATGAAAGTGCAGCCTGGATCCTTTGTACGGTATGATTTATAGAACATAGACCAGATGAACTCAGGAAGCCCCCAAGGTGTGTAGATAAGAGTAAATAGAGGGATTTGCAAAATACGGTCTAAAGTTCTGCTGTATTAAGCTATATAGATTTTATTCTTTAAATAAAACACAAACTATCAAAACATTAGGAGCAACATGGAATGTTTCTTATTTTTTAAAAATGGGCAAAGCTCAGATATGAAAACCAGGTGCTATGATCCTTTGGGTCAAAGAAATGGATGCCTGTGGATTTAGTTCCCTGATCTTTAATGTGTGCTACTTTGTTTACAGTTAGCTTTGAAATGGGTTAAAATGTAGCACTGCTTTGTCTCTGTACAAGAATACATTCTGTACTAGGAAGGATAACGGCAATAACAATACATAGCATATTGTATTTTAAAAGCTATTTTCACATATGCTCTCACTTGATCCTTCCAATAGCCCTGTTAATATAGTGACAGAAAAGGAAACAGAGGCGCGGGTGCGAGCATGCCCCCAAAGGATATTCACCACAGACCTTGTCACACAACTTCCTGTCTCGTGCTCTATCCATTCTCATGAATATATTGCTACTGAAATCGCTCTATTGTACTTTGACAGAGCTAGAAAACCTGGAAGACCGAGACAAAGATAAATGGAATCATTAGCCTTCAGTCTAGATTCGAATGAAATATGTAATATTTTCCCATGGGACTGATGTAATATTGTGCCACAAAATGGGAAATATAGCAAGTAGAAAATAGAGTTTGAATATTTTTAGAAGAGATTTTTCCACTAAAGAAGAAGAGAATGGCTCTAGTTAGTTAATATTAAAAATATATATCTAGCAGCCTTGCTTTCTATCTCTATATCTCCATCTATTAGTAGACAGCTTTCTTCATATTTCAAATATATTGCTTTGAGTGAACACTTGGCCACGATACCAAAAATTGCCCCCAAAGCATATCAAACAGCATCCAAAGAGAACAAAGCATACCAAGAGAAGGAAAACAGAAAGGCTTTCCCCCAATAATGGATTTAATTGTCCAGAGTTCAGAATTCCTGTGTGAAGTCGAAATTCCCCATTCATGACAAATGGCAGACATCGGCTTAGGAGGTTGACTATTTCCTCTAATAAAGTTTGTTCTCTCTCTGTCTGTCTTTCTCTCTCTCTGTCTCTGTCATCTCTGTCTTTTTCTTTCTCTCATCTCTCTCTCTAACTCTACTATCTATCTATTGTACATGCTTTTGTAGAATTTCAGGAACAGCTTTTCATCTGGAAAATACGGCTGCCTGAAAGAGGTATGAAATCTAACAAAAGCTTTACCCCAAAGCTTGTACGCATTACAAAAGCTTGCACTCGGATAATAGAAATATTTAGCCTCAGGTGACTGAGAACACTTACTGTTGGTTGCATAACGTATGGCGGATGAGGCATCCATGAAGTACTCTGGACCTATGCATCAAACAGCATTTATTAGCACAAAGCAATCACAGAGAGAACTTGGTTCTTGTGTTCAGTGGAGTCACACTAGGTCATAAGAAAGTGGAGTCCATCTGACTTTACAGCTAATTAGTGCTCAGAACTGAGGAGAGAAAGGAAATTCTTGGACCTGATTACCAAAACATAGTAAAATATAAAGCAAACTCCTACTTCATAGGAGCTGGCTGCGGTGCCCATGTGGACCAGGCTGGGCCTTGGAGCAGATTTTGAGGTTGGTGGCGGAGGCTAGAGTCTTAGGAAGCCTCAGAGACCTCCTACTCAGGGGTCAACTCCCAGGGCTATGGAGCCAGTAACAAAGAGTTGACAGCTAAAACTTCCTCTTTTACTTTCATCCATTCTAATTTCAAATTCTCAAGTGATCCCATCTTGGAAACAAATCTAAGTGGTAAAAGTTGGGGTAAGAATTAGAAGAGATCAACCAGAAATTTGGGGGGAATGCTTTGGGTTCACCCCAAGTTAAGCAAGTTTGTGATCTTTTTTTTCTTTCACGGTAATTGGTATGGCAAATAAAAATGAGAATCTGAGCCAACCAACTGTTCTGAAATGTGCCTTGTCAGCCAAATGAGAAAGTCAGCTTACACGGGCTGATGGTCACATGGAGAACCCTGTAGGACTTTGTTTTCAATACACTCACACTAACAAAAGCGCCAATGCACTTCAGGTTTAAAAAAAAAAAAGTGGTGAAAGGCGAGAATCAACAACATAGGAAATTGCTCTGATTCCTTTTTTTCAGAAAAAAGGAGCTACAGTTAAATTCCACTTATGAGCCCTCCCAAGTGAAATCACTTTTCTGTGGATATTTTATTCATGTCACCAAAGTGCTCTACACTGGGGCTCAGTGGGTGGTCTTGGCTGAAACATAGGCCAGGATTAGAAAAAATGGGTTAAAAAAAAAAAAGAAAAAAAACACACAAAAACACACATTACAACCAGGCGGGCCCTGCAGGAAGAACAAAAACCGAACAGCACCTGCACGTAGCCTCATGGGTCCCGAGGAAAAGCGATTAAGAAATCATCCATTCTGAGACCCTCTAGTGCAATTCACATGCACGTCTATTCCATTCACCCAGCGACATGGACCAGGATTCTAAGCGCAGGAAAAGAATGAAAATCATCTGCTTCAGGGGGAATCAGTTAAGGAAAAATGTATATAGTCTCAAGTCTGATGCTCTGAGAGCTGGGACCCCCTGAAATGAAGTATGTAATGGTTGAATAAGGTGAAACTTCACTGAATTGGTAGCAGTCAGCAACATGACAGTTTTACCCTTTGTGAAACCTCCACCCCCGCCATCTGCAACATACAAACACACGCGTGCACACACGTATACTCTCTTGCACTCTTTCTCTCTCCAAAGTTTGAAAAGGTGACACTAGATACCCCCCACAGGTGGCATCTATAGGCACTGTCTAATTAGAATTAGAAGAATTGTCTGAAGAACAATGTGAGGCAAAGAGAAGCTGGGAGTAACAGCATATTCGTGACTTAAGGGAATAAGACAAGGAGTTATTTATGGAGGGAGAAGTTTGACTCTTTTGATCCACCTGTGTACTTAGAATTAACTCGCTGTAACATCTGCTTTAGGACACACACTGAGTCTTGGATTTGTGTTTGTTTGTTTGTTCTTCAACCTGTGGAACCCGTGAGGTCTCTTTTGACCTGTTTGGGACTGAGGATGAAGTCAGAGCAGGAAGTAGGAATAACTTTTTACCACTTTGATGGTCCTCCCTCTTTCTCGGGGATAACGATTTAACAGCTGTCCATGTGGCTTTGCATGGACGCACAGGACAACTGTGACAAAATGAGATGACAACGGTAAAATATCCTGGAGTGAGGGAGGGGAATGCCAGACGTGTGCTTGTAGAAAAGACACAATAGGGAACAGACAACCCAAATAGCAGACAACCAACAAAGTAAGTTCTCAGTGGCAAGAAGGCTGCACTTGTGTTGGCTGGAAAGGAGCCTAATCATAAAAACTCAGCAGGAAGAATGAAGAGCACAGTGGACCTTATTCTTCAGTGAAATAGATGCAAACAAGCCCTTCAAAGTGTAGGCGACACCTTGAGGATTATTACTTTAAGGTCGGACTGAAATGTCTGAGGGCTATTAAAAGAAAACTTGCCCTGTGTCCCTTTCGCCTTTACACAGTCTACTGGCAAGAGAGACGCTCCCTCAGGTGCAGGTAAATCGGACATACCTGGTATGTGGAGACAGGGGAAGCAGCAATGAATGGCGTGAGAGATGTCTGTGGAATCATGCGGTTGGTTGCAATACTGTACGGTGAAGAATAAAATCTGCAAACAGAAAACAACAAAAAGAAGATTCATAAAGCTGCTGCAATGCCTGGGTGCTGGGTGCTACCCAGCGCCTCTGGGAAACACAGAGTTCCACCCTCGTGTTTTTCCACCAGCTGCGAACAGGAGCATCCAGGAGATTTACAGTGTTTGATTCCACTAAGAGAAATAAATCATTCTGAACAAAATGACAGATTGGACTCATCTTCTAAAATGGGCTGCACAAGCCGCTCTGGAAAACAGTGTGGAGGTTCCTCAAAAATTAAAAATAGATGTACCCTATGACCCAGCAATAGCACTGCTAGGAATCTACCCAAGGGATACAGGAGTGCTGATGCATAGGGGCACTTGTACCCCAATGTTTATAGCAGCACTCTCAACAATAGCCAAATGATGGAAAGAGCCTAAATGTCCATCAACTGATGAATGGATAAAGAAATTGTGGTTTATATACACAATGGAGTACTACATGGAAATGAGAAAGAACGAAATATGGCCCTTTGTAGCAACGTGGATGGAACTGGAGAGTGTGATGCTAAGTGAAATAAGCCATACAGAGAAAGACAAATACCATATGTTTTCACTCTTATGTGGATCCTGAGAAACTTGACGGAAGACCATGGGGGAGGGGAAGGGGGAAAAAAAAGTTAGAGAGGGAGGGAGGCAAACCACAAGAGACTCTTAAAGACTGAGAATAAACTGAGGGCTGATGGGGGCTGGGGAGAGGGGAGGGTGGGTGATGGGCATTGAGGAGGGCACCTGTTGGGATGAGCACTGGGTGTTGTATGGAATCCAATTTGACAATAAATTTCATATTAAAAAATAATAAAATAAAAATAAAATAAAATAAAATAAAATAAAATAAAATAAAATAAAATAAGATGGGCTGCACAAAATCTCTTACGCCAGGTGAGGGTAATAGTATGTTTCACCAACAGGGGGAGAAAAGCCATGGGCCTCTTTTTAGTTTGTTTTTGTTTCCTTTTTTCTTCTTTTTACTTTTTTTTTATTTTTAAGGAAATGCCATTGTAAAGCTCTTTGAGAGAAAAGCAAAATGATAGCACCAAGCTTTATAAAGATGGCCAATGTTATGTGTACACAAATTGCATCTATCTCTTCATTCAAGAAAGAGGGTCAGCTCCTAGAGAGTTCTACATAATTTGTGCTAGGCAGAAGTCCATGCACTCATGCAGAAACAGAGCTAAATATTTTCTCCCTGAAAAGAGAAGAAGGTGAACGATGTGTGGGTTGTGTCTAGCTGGGGACAGGAATATTTTCTGGATTCAATCAAGGCATTGGTGGGGATTCTAGACCTCTGGGATATAACCCAGTCCTACAGTCCTGTAGACTGTAAAAAAGCACAGAGTGTCGCGTCTTTCGGGGCCCTCTGTCAAACAATTATAAAATGGTGCTGGGCGAGATCAGGGCTTCACAAACCAGAGGAGGGATGATCCTTCTATAGATCTTTCAAAGAGAAGCTTCTAGGTACTTAAATCAGTGATACACCCATCTCTGCTCACTCTGTACCCTAGAGTTCACAAGTTACCTAATGCTCAAATTCGTCAGCAGATTTTTCAAATCATGTTCCTTCCTTCCTGTCTCACTGGTAAGTGAAAGGCCAGAGGGCCAGCCACAGAATGAAAAAGGCCAGGTTGCCTTTGATGGATTATTTCACTGATGTGAGGATAGATTGGGAAAATGGGTCTCAGGGGTAATAGAATCATTTTACTTTGCTGTACTCTTAGCAAAAATCAACTACTACTTTTGATTTTTTTTTTAAATTTTTTTTTCAATGTTTATTTATTTTTGGGACAGAGAGAGACAGAGCATGAACGGGGGAGGGGCAGAGAGAGAGGGAGACACAGAATCGGAAACAGGCTCCAGGCTCTGAGCCATCAGCCCAGAGCCTGATGCGGGGCTCGAACTCACGGACCGCGAGATCGTGACCTGGCTGAAGTTGGACGCTTAACCGACTGCGCCACCCAGGCGCCCCTGATTTTTTTTTTAAATAGCATAACTGAGGTTGGAGTTTTGGAATCAAAAGCTTCATCATCCCTCAGAGGTCACTGATATTTTGAATAGAGACTGTTACGGGTTACCATTCTAAAGAAGCATTCTATAAGCCCCCTATTGAAGGGCGAGCTGGATTTCAAGGCTTCCAGGACTCAAGGAGTACATTCTTTAATCTTAGATTCTATAAAAGTCTTCAAGCAAGGATTGGGGGACTACAGTCTTAAATTTACTTTATCCAGCTCTCGACAGGGATTCTAAGGTCATGTTCTTTTGGTTAAAAAATTGCAGCCGAAAAAAATTACTGTGTTACATATTATATCCTTACTATCCATACCCACCAGACATCTAAGTTTAAGTTGTGCAATTAAAAAAAAATTATATAGACCGCATATGTATTAGAATGGCAAAAAAAAAGGCACAAAAAGAAAGAAAAAGAAAAGAAAATCCTATGCTGACAAGGATTTAGAGAAAGTGGAATTTTCATTTGTTGCTGGTAGAAATGCAGAATGGTATGGTCATTTTGGAAACCAGGTTGTCAATTTCCTTATAAAGTTAAACATCCACATACCTTATAACAATAATCCCAGTGGTAGATATTAACTCAAGATAAATGAAAACTTACATTTATACAAAAACCCTAACGCACATGTTTATAGCAGCTTTACTGACACTTGCCAAAAATTGGAAACAAGCCAAATATCTTTCAACCGAATTGATAAACAAATTCTAGTACATCTGTCCAGTGGACACTATGAACCAATAAGGAAAGAGCTACCAATACATTTAACATGATGAATCTTAAGCCAATTATGCTAAATGAAAGAAGATTCAAAAGACTCTATATTTCATAATTTCATTTATACTACAACATGAAAAATGCAAAACTCTAAAACAAGAAAATAGATCAATGGAGGCAGGTCAAAGGCTGAGCTTGGGGGATGGAACTAACTATAAAAATGCACGAGGGAATTTTGGGAAATGATGTGACTGCTCTGTCTTGATTGTCTGGCGGTTCTACAACTTTATGCTTGTCAGAACTCATAGGACTGGGGATGCTAGGTGGCTCAGTTGGTTAAGCACCTGACTCCTGATTTCGGCTCACGTCATAATTTTATAGTTTGTGGGTTCGAGCCCTGTGTCAGGCTCTGTGCTGACAGCATGCAGTCGGCTTGGGATTCTCTCTCCCTCTCCCTCTGCCTCTCCCCTGCTCTCCCCTTCTCAAAATAAATAAACAAATAAACATTTGAGAGAAAAGAACTCACCGAACTGTACACTATAGTGACTATATACTCTATGTAGATTATACTAATAAACCTGACTTCTAAATAAAGTCAATGGATGTGTACGTAAACAACCATCCTTTCACTTCAAAAAAAAAATTAACGAGCATTTACAATGTGTACCAAAGATCGGTAAGATTCTAAAACATTCCTTAGAGTTTCTCCATTTAGCCACTTAAATTGTATCTTATCTGTACATTAATCAGCCTAAAATCTTCCAATGGCTTTTCATTGCAATGAAAACAAAATCTGAATTCCTAGTATGGGCTAGTACAAACAGGCAAACACCTATCTCTCTAGTACTTTTCTCGTACCCTCTAAACCAGCCAGCTAGGTTCCAGCCACACTGACCTTCTGTCACATGGTTCTGTTATTCTCACCTCCATCTTGGGCCATTAAACTTATAATTCCCTCTACCTGCAATGCTCATTTCCACAAGTTTCCCTAAGGCTACTTCTTTCTCAGTATCGGTCTCACTCAACTTTCTCATCTTCAGAGAGGCCTGTAGTAGCTAAAGTAGCAACCACCATCTCCAACCTAATAACTCTCTATTCTTGGCCTGTAATTTACTTTTTTTCTCCATCATGCTTATCACCATTCAAAGTAGTGATTTCTAAAAATTTATTTAGGTATGTTAAAGACTGAATGTCTGTGTCCCTCCAAAATGCATATGTTGAAGTTCTAAATTTCAGTGTGTCTATATTTGGAGATGGAACCACTTTGGAAGAAAGTAAGGTTAAATGGGGTCAACAGCGTGGGGCCCTGATCCAATAGGATTAGTGTCCTTATATGAAGAGACACCAAAGAACTTGCTCTCTCTCTCCACAAGCGTGCATGGAGGAAAGGCCAGGTGAGGACACAGTGAGAAGGCAGCCATCTACAAGCCAGGAAGAAAGTCTTCACCAGAAATCTAATCAGCCAGAACTTGATCTTAGACTTCTAGCCTCCAGAACCGTAAGAAACTTATTTTTTGTGGTTTACTGCAACCTAAACGATGGTATTTTGTGATGGTAGTGGTAGTGGAGCTAACACAAGGTACTTATTGACTCTTTGTCCCTCTAGGATGTCAGCTTCAACAAAGTTGAGGACATACTGGCTTTGTTGCCTAGAAGAGAGCCTGGGGCATAAGAGATACTTAAGAACCATAGGTTAGGGTGCCTGGGTGGCTCAGGTGGTTAAACCTCTGACTTCAGCTCAGGTCATGATCTTATGGTTTGTGAGTTCGAGCCCTGTGTCAGGCTCTGTGCTGACAGCTTCGAATTCTGTGTCTCCCTCTGTGTCTGCCCCTCCCCTGCTCGGGTGCTGTTTGTCTCTCAAAAAAATAAATAAATAAACATTGAAAAAAAAAATAAAAAAAAAGAACCATAGCTGGAATGAATGAATGAATGAATGAATGAATGAATGAATACAGAGAAGCTTAGGGAAGTAAGTAGTGATTACAGTACCGGCCAATACCAATACTTGGCCAATACCAAGATGGCAGGAGCATAGAAGATAGGTCCCTGAAACCATAGGAAGCTGAGGGGTGAGAGCCCAAAGAGCAGCCAACATCACATATTAGTAAATGCTCAGTGGAGGCCTAATCGATACTTACTTTCTAAGCATGGATAGTATTAGTAACTAGGGAAAACAAGTCCTTTTTTACAAAAATCATGAATTGCATTTAAAAATCCCCTTTAGGTCTTATCCTTGACAGATTTGATTTATGAAGAAGTGAACCAAAGGACCTATTCTTTATTCGGGGCTCATGATGACCTCACTCCACCCATGACTACTCCATGATCGCTCTACAAACATTTGTTTCTCATTTACCATGCAGTGGTTTAATTTCTGTCCGAAACCCAGTGTCAGCCTCTTCCACCAATGGAGTGAATCGTGCATCGCATTTGAGCGTGGCTGGCTTATTTTATAAAATGTACCAACTGAAGTATTAAATATGACGGCAACGAGAAGTGGATTGGCAGGTAGAGTTTATGGGGGATTTTATGGGGAGAACAGAGAGCAAAAACCTAAAGAAAACAGCCAAGTAAACTGATACTTACAAAGGGAACCCTTGGGGGAAAATTTAATGCATTTTGTTCTATCTGCTCTAATCCTATCCATCAAATAAGAATTATAGTTCATGCTTCCCAGCAAGTTCCAAATCCTGCCACTCAAGTCGGAGAGTCACTTAGAATGGAAAATGTACTGGGCAGAAGAGACTCAACACACCGTGTTGATCCCCTAATTCTGATATTCTGCAATGAGCTCTTCCCAAGACCAAACATAAACCGGACGAATTGACAGGAAACCCTAAGAGAGTCTGCTATCACACTGGCGGCTTAGAGGTGCCATATCTAAAGAAAATGCACAGAGCCAAGCTCTGTGAGAGAAGTGCAGGATGAGTTCCCAGTCTCTTCACCTCTTCTTAGTCCCTGCCATGTATCTATTAGGGTTTAAAAACACTTCCCTGTGACATTAAAAAAGAATGAAAGAAAAAAAAAATGAAAGAAAACAACAACAACAACAACAACAACAACAACATCCAAATAGATGCTCCAGGCATAGGTGTTATCTTATGGGGGAGCATGAAAGAGATGACTGACAGAATATTTTAGCCATAATAACAAAGCGAAGTTAAGTCTAAATATGTAACTTCATGTTTTTATATCTTATAATATACGCCTTGAAAATGCTATTATAGAAAATGGGAATTAATTCTTAAATGGTTTTCCTGGGAAAAGTTTACTCATTTAAGATATATAAAGTAAATGAGTAAAGTTTACTCATTTAATCTATCTATCTATCTATCTATCTATCTATCTATCTATCTATCTATCTCTATATCTATCTATCTATCTATCTATCTATCTATCTATAGATATATATATCTATCTATATATCTTTCCCCAAAATTCACATGGCATTATGTGTATGACAAGTGTTCCTTTCACACTTTGTCCAGTGGTTCTAAACTAGAAATAATTTTGCTCCTCAGGGAACATTTGGTGGCAGGATCTAGAGATAGGTCTGGTTGTCACAAGCGTGTGGGTCGGCTGCTACTGGCCTCTAGTAGATAAAGGTCTGGGATGTTGCTAAGTATCTTACAATGCACAGGGCAGCTCCCACACTAAAAATTATCTGGTCCAAAATGTCACAGTGTTGAGGATGAGAAACCTAGCCTTAGGAATAACCAGTCACTTCTGGAGAGATGTCATATGAACAAAATACCAAATGCCACAGTGGCTAAGAGAGTTAACTAAGTATGATCTATCTATAGAACGCTAAGCTGGCCTTTGCAAAACTTTATATTTTTAAGGAACGCGAAGAGTTACTTGGTGCTCTGGCATTTAAAGCAAGTGGGCTCCAGAAGTTCAGAACATGCAAGTCTAGGTCACTAATAGGACATTATCTTGCCTGCAGGAAAGTCATCTTCAGGGATTTGGCCGTCAGTAGTAATATGGTGAAATCTTATTTCACTGACAATAAAAATAACATGAATATATCAATAACCCCAGGGTAGAGTGTTTTTTTACTGTAGAAACCCACACAAAATCCTATTTGCACACGGAAATAAACAGCACCGGCTCGTCTTTCATGTCCGCAGGCAATATTGTTAGAGTCAGAACCACGAACACTATCCTCAGGGTAACACTATCGCGCAAGATTAATACGTTATTGGCCATTTTTATTGTAATACCACCATATCCTTCACATTAGATTCCTTTCCTAGTGTAATAAGATAAGGTTTCGGTATCACTTAATATCAAATGCCCATATACAACAGCTGGCAAACCAATGCTATAGAAAACATTTTTTGTCCCCAAGTCTCTCCCAAGAATACATTTTATTCAAATAAAACAATCCGAGAGGTCTTCTACACGGCGGCTCTTACTGAAAAGGGCACTGGAAAGATGGGATTTTGAATATGGGGAGTGATTATTTCCCACCTCCCCCACTCCTATTTGAAAGTGATGGAATTTCAGATTGGACTGCTAAAAAAGCAATAGGGCAGTAGTAATAACAAACTGTAGAGTTATGCCAGACGGCTCTGAAAGAAGAATAGGTAATTTTATTCTTGTAAGTTAGCCTGGAGTAAAAAGTACTCAGATTTCATTTTTCCATTGTGATCCAGACATGTCTTCCCTATAAACTTTAAAGCCTTTCACAGATGAGACATTGAACTAATTTTTTTTTAAGTGATAATTTGGATAGATTCAAGCAGATGACAGAACTGACATTTTCTACCGTCTAAATTCAAACAGGGTAGATCCACCATGGTTGCTATTTACACGTTTGTTCCTCATTAGCTAAACTTGAGCTCAACGTGGAGCATTTAGTTCAATGTCATGTTGCTGTATTAATGCAGAGGTTATGGAATTCAGAGCATATTTGACTCTCAACACAATTTAAGCTACTGCCTACAACCCAGCCACATACTCAGAAAACTCTAAGGCTTAGTACAGTGAGTACAATTTCCCTCTGTACAGAAAAACACAGGATCATAAAATATGTTCCTTAGCTGTGACATGGGACATCTCGAAGAGGAAACGCTCATGTCAATGTTCCATCAATAAGCCTTCCTATTACCTCATTAGAACACAAATGCCTCTTCCTTGTGGTTCTATGACATTAATTTTATTTTTCTTTTTGAAAAGAATATAAAAATATAAACAGTGAAAAATAAGTATCTCTCTCTCTCTCCTATGTTGTAGTACCTCAGTGCCCCCCCCCCCAGAGAATTACTGTCACTATTTCTTGTGACAGAGAATTACTGCCACTATTTCTTATTCTTTCAGAAAGATTTTGTAGAAATTAAAGTTTATACATAAATCTCATAGTACCTTGGGCTTCTATCACAGTATCATTTGTATTGTATCTTGTCTCTGCTATAATGTAAGATTTTTCCTTTTCAAATTTGCATCACTAAAATGATTTTAAACAGTGTAATAGAAAGACATTCAAAAGAAAAAAATGTTGAATTAAACTGAGTCAGCATTAAGCAACGTTTAAGAATGTTAACCGGATTAGAGTAAGTTACAACTGTATCTCTAGATACTGATCGTCTTATGTAAAATGAGACCAGTTTCCTTCCTACAGCAGGAGACATTTCTCTATCTGTAAAGTGACGGCTCTCTGAGTTAGGCTGCCAGCATGATCGGATACAGAAATGTGACTAGAGAGTGGCCTACTCTATCCTGGACATTCATATTGGATCCCTTAATGAGCTGAGTAAGTTTTCTAGATCCACTTCCACACCTCCAAGATGCACATGTTAATGCTAACTCAAAGGATGGTAGGCTGGGAACACACTTGTGGTTATCTTGACATCTTACATGCTTAGAAATTATTGTTCTAGTATTCCCTATTATTAAAATGTCATCCTATGAGGCAATAAAACCAAAGATGAACAAAGCACTTTAAAAGTCCTCTATATGAAGTATCAAATGAGTAAGGTTAATTTACTACAATTTTCCTATTCTTCCCATTTCATCATATAAAATTTCTGTCTTCTTGTTACCAACAACACAATGGACAGTCTAAGCCTTCTAAAACTCCATTCTTAACTCAAGATGTGATAAATTCATGGGCGGTTTGCAAACTTTGGGTGAAACGAGAGGCTGATACTTAAAGAGAATCAGATTAAAGTGTTACATGGGGACAGAGTAAGTTGGTGCTGAAAAGGGGAATGGCTTCTCTAATACCGATTTGCTGGGGCCAAGCAGATGTCATTGGTTACATTTCCTATTTCTGATTTAGCACAATACTGGGTTTAAACAGTCTATAAAGATGAACAAAGCATGCAACTCGCCTTCACTGAGTTAACAGTCCGGCAGGGAAATACATACTGTGTCAATGGCTACACGGTAAAAAAAGACTGCAAACATACCATGGTAATATGAAATATAGTGCAACAATAACATCAATATTTACACTGATGATTACAGTGTACCATACAGAGTTCCTTTAATCCTTACAAAGCCTTACTGTCTTCTCCATTTCACAGAGGAGCAAACTGAAGCACAAACAACTTGCCCATGTCTGGTGAATGACAGAGTTTGGATGTGCGTATCAACAGCCTGATTCTGGAGTGTGCTCTCTTAACCACTGCTTATACGGTTTCTCTTATGACTAATCGTGTAAGTAGTTCTACCTGGAATCATTTGATGTGCCTTTTAAGGGAAAGTAGTATTGAAAAAAAAGACAGACGGAAAGAAAGAGAGGAAGGAAGGAAGGAAGGAAGGAAGGAAGGAAGGAAGGGTGGAAGGAAAGATGGAAGGAAGGAAGAAAGGAAATCACTATTATCTTGGGGGCAGATATAATTCCATGAGCAACAAGACACAAAAGTGTCAAGTAGCATGGAATGTCCTGGAAGGTTCACAGAAGGTTCACGTGATTTTTAGGAACCAAATCACGGATTTGTTTTTGTTTCTGTTTTTGTTTTGTGGATTTTTCGGTGCCATTCTTGGAAGTCTGAGTTTTGTTCTACAGTTTAAACTCTGCCTAATGCTTTAAACCAGGCAGGGAGGTGATTGCTGTGATTACATTTTTATTGTCTGTTTTTATTTACTTATTTGTTAAAGTTTTTTTTATTTATGGAGCACTCACTTTTGAATGTCCCCTCTGTGTAAAGAGAGCTTTCCTACTATTCTTCCTTTCTAATCTTAGATTCTAACAAATTTTGCCTGTTGCTTAAAAATAAGTAAGTAAATAAATAAATAAATAAATAAATAAATAAATAAATAAAATTTATTTTGAGAAAGAGAGAGAGAGAGAGAGAGAGAGAGAGAGAGACTGACTGACCAAGCAGGGTAGGACAGAGAGAGAGGGAGAGAGAGAATCTGAAGTGGGTTCCACACTGTCAGTGCGGAGCCCAATGCGGGGCTCAAACTCACAAAATTGTGAGATCATGACCTGAGCCAAAACCAAGACTTGGAAGCTTAACCAACTAAGTGACTCAGCTGCCCCTACATTTTGATTTTTTTTAAATATTCAAAAAACAATATGAAAATGTTTTACAGGTGAGCTATACTAGAGACAGGTAAAAGGTTAGTACAGGTAGGGAAGATGATCGAATAAACCCAACCAGTGGCAAGAAGCAAGTGCTGGGGTAAAGATATAGTTTAAAGGTAAATTGAATTAAGTCTTAGTGACCAATTTTATCATTAAGAATATTATAAAAGAGAGAACCCAGAAACTGGAGTTGATGGCCTAAATGGCTTTAAAGTGAATTACGAATGGGGTGCCCAAGTGGTTCAGCCGGTTAAGCTGTGGACTCTTGATTTCAGCTCAGGTCATGAACTTACGGTTCATGAGATAGAGCCCCATGTCGGGCTCCACACTGACAGTGTGCAAAGCCTACTTTTGATGCTGTCTCTCCCTCTCTCTCTCTCTGCCTCTCCCCACTCACACTTACTCTCTCTCAAAATAAATAAATACACTTAAGAAATTCTTAAAGTGAATTATTAAAAAAAAAGAACAAGTAAATTTCATATTTGGTTGTCATTTGAACTTGTTTGGCTTGTATTAGGAAGCACTGATAAAGTTAATGATCTCAGTTTGGGATAGACAAAGATATCCAAGAGTAATATTACCTAATAAGCAGTTAGAAACACAGGTGATAGTGCCCTGCATCTCCTTACGAACTTTAAGTGTCAGCTTGCGTGTTTTAAGGTCCCCAAAGCAAGAGGAATGGATGAGATCAAACAGGAAAAAGACAACATCCTGAGAAAGATTAGTAAAAGTGGGCAAAAGAGGAAGAATCAGAAGAGGCCAAGGGAGTAAAAAGGAGTACAGAGCAAGCAGGATCAGCAGGGAATGGAGCTATGGGACCCATGAGATAAGAAATTGCCAAAAAGGTATAAATGGTACCAACAACGAGTTGAGTGGAGTGAGATTTCAAATGATAGAAGAACTAAAAGGGTGTCAGTCACAACAGACACATTTGGACATCACTGGGAGCATTAGCAAGGGAAATCCCAGTCAAGTTTGAAACGAGACTTCATAATTTAATAGGCATCTGAAAAAAAATACGGGAAGGGGGCGGCTGGGTGGCTCATTTGGTTAAGCCTCCAACTTCAGCTCAGGTCATGATCTCATGGTTCATGAGTTCAAGTCCCGCATTGGGCTCTCCGCTGTCAGCAGGGAGCCCGCTTCAGTCTCTCTCTTTCTGCTCCTCCCCTGCCCCCTCAAAAAGAAATAAACATAAAAAAAAAAGAAAAGAATATGGGAAGACCCTGCATACAGACAACTGAAGTTGTTTAGCAGTGAAGAGAAGGCTAAATTAGCGAGGTCACTAGAAGTGATGTCATTGGTATGAAAGAATGGTTTTCTTCTACTCCCTCTACAGGTGGAAAAGACTTGAGCATTTCTTTAAAAAAATTTTTTTTTGGATGTTTATTTATTTTTGAGAGAGACAGAGACAGAATGTGAGTGGGTTGGGGCAGAGAGAGAGAGGGAGACACAGAATCTGAAGCAGGCTGCAGGCTCCGAGCTGTCAGCACAGAGCCTGACGCGGGATTCAAACTCACAAGCCGTGAGATCATGACCTGAGCTGAAGTCGGACGCTCAACCGACTGAGCCACTCAGGCGCCCCAAGACTTGAGCATTTCTATAGCCTGAAAGGAATATTCAGTGGACATGAAGGGATTGAAGAAAAAGACTAATTGATGGCATATGGTTCTTTATCAATGAGAGTAGATCAGACGATAAAATCGGGAAGATGGGTATCCTCAGCATCTTAACTAAAATGTGTTTCATGAGGGAAATATTCACTGTTGGAAACGCTTAAGTGGGCAGCGAAAAAGGGTGAGCCATTTTTGCAACTCTTCCAATCATGTGAAGGATACCGTGTTGCAGTTAATATAAGGTACAGATAAAGATATGTCATAGAGAGGGTGATTAAGGTGGACAGATGTACCTGCAATCATTATGGCACATGGGCAGTGGCTTGAAATGTGAGGTTAAAGTCCTGCAGGAGGGAGAGATGTTCACTGTGTACTACTGTGTCCTCATAGCCTCTAACATGGCACTCCCCAAAGCTCCCCTTTGGCTGCTCAGATTAGGAACTGAAATACCTTTAGTTTTCTCTTTAGGTTTCTGATAAATCAGCAAGAATACTTGGAAAATTACGTCTTTAGAGAAGACAGTCAGATTTTAAATTATGCACCGGAAAGACCATTGATTGAAGCGATGCAGAGGGAGTGTCATCCTCCACTCTGGTCCAGGCCTAAGTCACTGCTGTATATCTAATCCTTCACAAAGAGCTTTGAGTAAGAAGGACTTTATAATAGATGTATGGCTAAATGTTACAGATGGGAACATACAGTATGCAAAATATTAGCACCTGTTGAATCTGGTTAGTGAACATATTCAATTATTATATAATAATACTATTCATTATGCATATAATTATTATTCATATATTCATATTATTCATTATTCAATTATTCAATTATTCATATAATAGATATATGGCTAAATATTACAGATGGAAACATATGTACATATATAGTATGCAAAATATTAGCACTTGTTGAATCTGGTTAGTGAACATATTCATTCAATTATTATTTCTATTTTCCATTTATGTATATACATTTCTACTGTAACTCCACATATTTTTACATGCATTTGACTCTGAAACAATGCATGTTAAGTTACAAATATAAACTACTTGGTGCATGGTATGTGTTTAATACGTGTTATTTCCTTCCATTAGAACACCTGTTTTCTGTCACCGTCACTTAGCATATAAGGCCTCGTTCTGTACCTTTTGAGTTAACTATTTTATTTTTGCAAATATACAATATGATTCTTGAGGACGTTCTTCTCTATTTCTTCTTTCTACTCACCAAGTTTATGGTGCCTTATTGGAAATAAGAAAATGCTTATTGGATAAACCCTTAAATTTCACTCCTAGAGAGGAGTTTTAATCAACAAGAGAGAAAGGACTAGACTCCTCCCTTAGCCTACCATCCATGTTTACTCTTTTATGGGAGGGTAGACTATGAGTTCCTTGAGGCAAAAGCCCTGTCTCAGATACTGTCTTTTAAGTCTGGAGAGCAGAGCACTCTGCTTGGCATACCCACTGGATGTTTACTGAATGAATGAATAAATGATTGCCTAAATGAATAACTATCAGAACAGAAGATATTTAAATCCTTTCAACATCCCACAGATTTTCATTCGAGGCAGCTGACCAAATAGAAAACAGTTTGCATTCTTTTATCCTCTACACTGATCTTAAATGAGGTCTTCATTCTGATTATTTAATGAGAGTGTAAGACAGAAAACTGAAAGCCGTGGAGAAATCCAAGATAGAAGGCTGTGAAAATAAAAATAACCAACCAACCAAAGAATAATTATTGTCAATTGCAGGACAGCCAACGCAAAGAGAAGATACTGGAAAGTGAGTTCAACCAAAGATACTCAGAATTACAGAATTTTTGAGAGGTCAGATCATGTAGTTTAAGTTTTATTTTTCAAAGGAGGAATCCTAGACTCTGTGACTTATTCTAAGTAAGAGGCTACAAAATTTCTAGATGCTTATTCAAATGAAGAGCAAAGACACAATCACCAGGTCACTAACTTGACTCTGTCTGTTACAGTGGTGAGACATGTTTGGTTTACACTTTCTCCTTAAAGATTTAAAACAAAAGAAAGACAGTTTTGAACATTTTTCTTCAGTACTGATTTCAGAGATCAAAGATACCTTAGCAATTAAAATAGAGAAAATGTGGTCTACTTACCCATTCTGTATGGCAGCTGTGGGGTCATAGGTCAGAGCCATGCCAGCCTGTATACAGGGAGGAAAGGGGAGAAATCAAATCTTAAAACACTTTTATCTCGGTGCCCAAAACATTCAGTCCACACAAATACTTTTATCTTTACTTTCCGCGATTTAAGTTTATTTTATCCTATACATTTTTCCATTCTTACTGCCAAGACTAGCATTTTTACTACCCACACATCAGAATCCACCAGCGAGTTAGGAGGTTATATTATATATCCAGACAAACCAAGGAACAATGCAGTTTGGATGATTTCCATATCTACTTCATAAACCATCCTCTGTCTAATCTGGTATCCTTATGATTTCTCACTATTGTCAAGAGCACCTATTGTACATCTCGTGGATGAAAAAAAAAAAGGAAGAATAAATCCTGTGGTCAGGATAAAAATAAAAGCTACTTAAAATGCATTCGCCCTTTTAGAAGGAAATGTTAAGAAACATTTATTTTAAAATAGGTGGTATGCCTCAGGGGTGTGTAGGTAATAAGGGGCAGTGTGCTTGTCCGATGTACTGCTAGTGCCTGTCCTACTAAGAATGGTAGAAAGGCAAGGTCATTTACACATGAGGGAAATTTTAGACCTTGTAGTTAATCAGGAGCTGCTTTCGTTCTAAGTGTACTTCTAAGAATACACTCTCACCTTTGAAAAACTAAACTTCTGTAACTGGCAGTAGTTTCAGAAAAGAATAATAAACTTCATGACTGCTAATTCACAGCCTACCTCCTTTCTTCATACACATATCACATCTAATCCTCACAAAAACCCTACGGAGTAGGCGGGAGAAATAGCTTCTCCATTTTATCGATGGAGACCCTGAAGCTTGGAGAGGTCAAGTGATTTGCTAAAGGTCACATATTTAGAGGCAGAATTAGATTGTAGCCCATGTCTTCTGATGCAGGCTGCCTTCCACTACCTATGACACTGACTGAGGGTCTGCATGACACCTGATGATCATCTCTAGCAATGTGGGAGAACTTTTTCTGTGCACGTCTGGTCACGTCACCTTCATTTTTGAACTTAAACGTTTTTTAATGTTTTATTTATTTTTGAGACAGAGCGTGAGTGGGGGAGGGGCAGAGAGAGACAGAGAGGGAGACACAGAATCCGAAGTAGGCTCCAGGCTCTGAGCTGTCGGCACGGAGCCTGATGCAGGGCTCAGACCCACTAGCCATGAGATCATGACCTGAGCCAAAGTAGACGTTTAACCAACTGAGCCACCCAGACACCCCTATCATACCATCTTGTGTTTTCCAACACTGTCTGTCTGTTTACTGCTTGTGAGTATAAACGGAATGTGGAAGGAAAATGGACTAGGTTGTTATCAGGTTAGCTTTTTTTTTTTTTATTTGAAAGTAAATCAGACCAATGTCAATTTCCTGGCTTTGATAGTACACTATAATTATATAATATATAACCATTGGGAGAAATGGGATGAAGGGTACACAGGGCCTCCTTGTACATTTCTTTTGCAACATCCCATGAGTCTATAATCATCACAAAATAAAAACAAAAAAAATGAATGAACTTTGAGGACTTTAGTAGAAGACAAGAAAAATCATAAAAACTTCAGAGAAAAGAGAGAGTTGTTTTGTGCTTGAATTTTCTCCAGTGTCGGTGAAGGTAGTTTTCCTACTGGGCTCATTGAATTCCTCAGATTTAGCACATAACTGAAATGGAAATTCTCAGGCTTTCCAAGATAGGGTCTGAAGTTCAGTATGCCCTGCTATAGTCAAGCTTAGATTACATGCATTATTTTTCCCAATTTTAAAATTGTTATTAAGATTGGTATAAAGAACAAAAGTGTAGAGCTGTATACGAATGGGACTGGCATATTGGGAGCACACAGAAATGGAAACAGAGTTTGCAAGCAAAGTTGAGATGACTTTCAGAAGTTAACAGAAGTGCACTGAGAATACATGTGTAATGATAACTGCGTCTCACTCATGTTAAAGAAACATGCAACTGATATTAGGACAAGGTAGGGGATTGGAAAATAAGAAGAGAGTAACAGAGCAGAGATAAAGATAGGCTTTCTCCCCCTCGGGAGAAACAAATGTCGTGGTGTCAAAAAGAGATCCTAAGTCTAAAATTTTCCCAAGATGGGGCCTATGCCATGTGACAGACAGGAGGCTGGGTCCAGGCTGAAGACTCCCCAGAACGGGCCTATCTGGGGTGCAGCTGATACTCCGTGGTTCTAGATCCTGGAGAGGGCAGTTGTATAAATTGCCCATTGGGCATAGAACTCTTTCTTAGAAACACTAACCTTCTTTCCCCTAACTTATTCAAGATGTTACACCAGAGGCAGAATGAGAAGAATGGGCTTTATACTCCATAGAGATATTGCTAGTTTGTGAGTTTAAGATGAAATCATACCTTCAGCCTCCTAACCACCCGAGACTGTTTAAATCCTAGGGGACTTATAGGATGCCTTTCCTAGTCAACCTCATGTTTTCCCCTTTTCCTTGGACTTATTTTCCAATAGTGCTCGGAGACCAATGCTATCATTTCTTGATAGCATTTATCATTCATTTATCATTCATTTATCATTTCTTGAATGACCAATTATCTTGAACATTCTCTTCTCGTGCTACGTTTATTTGTCCTGACAACATTAGGTAAGGACTTTTTCTCTCACCTATTACTTGAATTTCTTGTGGGTTATAGTTAACAAATCAGCCCCAACTAGGAACACAGTAATTATCAATAAACTCTACCTTTTTGTTGAATATGCATTTGATAATCAGGAAGCCTAAGCTGGCTTCTACCTACATCTGAAACCTCCATCCATCTTTCAGAAGATGGAAAAGAACTGAATAGATGGCAATATGGTTTTGTGGAAAGAATATATATTTTGGACCTAGGTTCAAGTCTTAGCTCTGTTATTTCTGGCAGTGTGACCTTGGGCAAATTATTTAACCTGTTTCAACCTCAGTTTCCTCAGCTGTTAAATGGTTAATACGTACCTCATCAGATTGTTGTGAAATTTAAATGAGATTACGTTTGTAAAGTATCCAGCACAGTGCCTGGAGACAAGACACATACATGAATATTATAAAACAAAGCAACACGTGGTGAGAGCCATCTGAGTGGTATGGATGGGTGAGGGATAGAGGAGAGAGGCTGGGGGTGACCAGGGAAAGCATGTGGAAGATGTAGAGATGAGTGGAGCCTTGAAAGACCATTAGGATTTCCATAGATGGAGATGAGAGATGGAGGCCGGCTCAGACAAAAGGAATAGCATGGAAAAGACAAAGAAATAAAAAGGGCAAGGTGGGTGACTCATCTGCAGTAGAACATTGTGGTGGGGGGTGGGGTAGTGGGAATTCAGAGTCAAAAGAAAAGGAGGGAGAACCTTGATTGTCTGGCTCCTCTTAGGGAGGCATGGGATATTTTTTGAGCAGGGCAATTACACAATCAAAGAGGGATTGTCCAATCCCAAGAAACAGCATGAGCCCCCTGGAAAACAGAGGGTAAATCCAGAGCAATAAGCAACTGGAGTAGGTACTCGGGGACAGGCAGGTGGAGAGGATCTCAAGTGCGACTGTCATCGCAAGAGGGTAGGGAATGAACACAAGATTCACCTACTTCCTGATTTTGCCTAGAGACAGTCATGTCTCTGAGCACCTTTGGCAAGAGGAGACAAGAGATAGTTTCAGGTCATATACATTTGGAACATTACGGGTAACAAAACAAGGCATGGGTTAAACAAAGGGTTGTGTGAACGTAGCCCACTGGCTGAATATCATAGCACAATAACTAACACTTGGCTGCACCTGGTTTTCATTTCATGTGTAACAGATTGTTGAGTTATAATTCTAATATAGTCTTAATGCAGATTTTGCATTCAATTTCCTTTTGTTTCTTACCACAAAGGTACAAAAGAAAATCAATTTTGCTGCCCTGTCTAGCCACCTTTACACTAAGTGAAGAACCATGAAATCATCATTATGTAATTACCAAATTTTATGGCATGTTTACAAACTCCAGAGTCACACAAAAAGTAACTTGGAACAAAACAAAAATGTCACACCACATATGGAGGGAAGTGATGTTTAATCCTGTCTCTCTGTTTCAAAAGAGCTTACGAGATGCACAAATATTTTCCATTTTTCAAGTTTACATAAGTTGTGCATTGGAAGTGTTTGCAATTTATTTAAACGAAAGGGGGCATTTTTGTCATTTTCCAGCAGCAGCTGAGTTTTTGCTTAGTATTTCAACCATAATAGGATATTTCTAGTCACCCCGGCAGAATCTATACTATAAGAGCCAAACAGTTTAGAAGAAATTTTAAAATACAGTTTGCTGAATTAAGGTATCTAATTATTTTCAATAAATATAGAGATTTCATTAAGACACATCAGTTTGACTTAGGAGCTAGATATTTGATTTGTATAACTTTAAATGATTAACAAGTTAAATGAAGAGGTAATAATCATGGAAATACTGCTCAAAATATGCTCAGTAGGGAGTAGGCATTAACACTTCAGAAAGAGTCTTGGACTGTAATGCTTGGTCTTTCCGAGGAGCAGAGGATCATGGACTGTAACAAAGCTAATGAGAAGACAGGCTGATAGAACTGATTTTATCATTTTTGAAACTATTTTTTAAATTTATTAACATTTATTTATTTTTGAGAGACAGAGAGACAGAGAGACAGAGAGAGACAGAACATGAGTGGGGGAGGGGCAGAGAGAGAGGGAGACACAGAATCCCAAGCAGGCTCTAGCCTCTGAGCAGTCAGCACAGAGCCCTAAGCAGGGATCAGACTCACGGACCCTGAGATCAAGACCTGAGCCGAAGTCAGACGCCTAACTGACCAAGCCACCCAGGTACCCCTGAAACTATTTTTATATTGTCATGTAAATGGGGACCAAAAAGTTTGAGGCAATAAACTTCATATGGACAGACATACACTGTAATTACTGGAAAATGGAAACATCAATGTGTTAGCATAACACTTCTCTTTTTTTCTAAATTCTGTCTTGACAAATGATGCATCATAATTGTATAGGTAAAAATGAATAGTCACAAGAATTTCCAACTTTCTATGATCAGATATAAGGCAACACTTTAGTATATACATAAGTAAATACTATAAGTAATAATAAATAAGTACATATTGTATATTTTAGTAAATATTGTGTACTGAATTAGCACAAGATAAGTTCAGGAAGCCAAATAAGAAAAGGATAACATAATTTTCTGGATATTATTTTTTTAAATGTTTATTTACCTTTGAAAGAGAGAGGGAGGGAGAGCGTGAGCAGAGGAGCGGCAGAGAGAGGGAGACACAGAATCTGAAGCAGACTCCAGGCTCTGAACTGTCAGCACAGAACCCAACCCGGGGCTCCAACTCACAAACCGTGAGATCATGACCTGAGCCAAAGGTGGACGCTCAACCGAGTGAGCTACCCAGGCGCCCCTGGATATTATCTTTGAAGAGTGTATTTCTCGCAATCAATGTTAACAATATTTATAACCGTCAGCGGGTTATGGTTAAAAATTCCATAAGTAAAGTAAGGTGGCTTAAAAAGTTATGTGTGTGAAAGGGTTTGAAAATTATAATGTGTTATAAAATTTGGGGTTCTGTTATTGTAGTGAAACCTCACTTAACTTTGTTTATATTTACTTACCAATATTTCTCTTTAGAAACATGTCCCTTAGTGAAGAAATCATGATACAAAATTATGTGTATGATATGGGTCAAAAATATAAAAAAAATTAAAAAAATATCTCTGACTAGAAATAAATTAATTTCAATAATGTTAAATGTCAAAATACTGGAGTGGTATAACCATAATTTTTTCCTTTCCTGTATTTTTTTTCTGACTCTTTTGTAAGCTATATATAATTAGAATTACTTTATAATGGGAAGTAACTTAAAGAAGTGTATTATATGAATTGTTCTTTGAATTGTTTTTAATTTTTAAATTCAGGAAGAAAAAAGGCATATCATTTACAAAAACCATACAGATTAGAGGCCTGACTTACGAGTAAGCCCAAAAATGTCAGGAAGCATTTAGCTTTGCTAGGTCAGTAGAATACAGACGATCTGGGATCAAATGGGAGTTGCTACAGCCAGAAGGATCAATGTGAGAATGGGAAGGAGGTCAAGAATAAATACTGACAATTCAGGGTTAATCATACGCTGATCCTAGTGTTGGAAGCTAGTAAGAATTCATAATTACAAATGGCCATACTGGCTGAGAAACTGAGGATTTCATACGCGATAGCAGAAGTGTGGATGTCCAAGATATTCAGAGGAACCGATAAAAATCACCAGAAAAACCACAACATGGTCATAACCAAGTACAGTTTTTGGCTAAAAAATAATTACAAAAATTTTTTTTAATGTTATTTATTTTTGAGAGAGAGAGAGAGATAGAGTCTGAGCAGGGAGGGGGGCAGAGAGAGAGGAAGACACAGAATCTGAAGCAGGCTCCAGGCTCTGAGCTGTCAGCACAGAGCCTGGCACAGGACTCGAACCCACAGACCAAGAGATCATGACCTGAGCCGAAGTCGGACAGTTAACTGACTGAGCCACCCATGTGCCTCAAGAAAGGATTTTAGGGGCGCCTGGCTGGCTCAGTCGGTTGGGCGTCCGACTTCGGCTCAGGTCACGATCTCGCGGTCCGTGAGTTCGAGCCCCGCGTCGGGCTCTGAGCTGATGGCTCGGAGCCTGGAGCCTGCTTCTGATGCTGTGTCTCCCTCTCTCTCTGTCCTTCCCCCGATCATGCTCCGTCTGTCTCAAAAATAAATAAACGTTAAAAAAAAAAAAAAGAAAAGAAAGGATTTTAAACCTCTTTCCTGTTTAAAAACAAAAAAAACGAACTAATCCTAGGAAACAATATGTATGCTCAGGGCAAATTTGCAGGCAGAGTGTTGTAGCACCTACTGAAAAGGAATGTGAGAAAATAGGGCAAGCGGTAGGGTTTTGCCAGCATTGGCTCTGGTGTGGTCAGGTGATTACTGAATGGTGCGTTTCCCCTGGCACAGGAAGTCAACCATATAAAGCAGGTGTCTGCTCTCGCCTGCTCAAGGCATGTTCCCTGGGCTATGGGCAGCCAGTCCCTCTCCTAAAGAGAAGATGAGGGACAAAAGAGACTGTAGACAGGACACTACCAAAGTCTCCCAAAGAGAGATATACAGTCTGGTCCTGAGATCAGACAGAAACGTCCTTGTTAACTGTTCTGTAAAGCATGCCTACCAACCTGTGCAGTGGCTCATACAATACTCCTAAGTTTCACAATTTCTGAATCTAATGGAGATATTTATTCTAAATCATATTTGGTTAGTATGCATCATTTGACCAGTGATTTTCCTCTTCTTTCAACATCCCTTTCGTTGCAATTCTGTGAGCCTGCTTTTCTTCTGACTTCTCAGAGAGCAATTTCTCCTTTGATGTTACTCGGTCCACCCTCTTCTTTCCTTCTGTACAGTAATGACATTCACTTTCAGATCCCAAGTATGATTTATGTCCCGGTGATTTCAGAATCTTGGTCTCAAACTCAAGTATCTATACTGAATTAGAGGCAGCCAGAAAACCTGGAGGACCCTCTTATCCAAGTTACTGACCAAGAGTAGGGAGACGATTATGAAAAATCATCTTGATATCTTCAGGGGTTTGTCAGGAATCATGCAAATGAAATGCAAGGAATTTATCACTTAAAAAAAACTAGGAAAATAGGCAGAGAATAGAGAAAATTCACCTCTCTTTGTTTGGGAAAAGAACATCAGGGGGAGTCATGCTGTTGTTTATACACTATGTCATCACAGTATTTCTCCTTTTTGGCTTCAGCTAAAGCATCCTAGTCAGGCAGAGAATTTCTCCCTTTTATAGCAATGAAGAAGGACAGGCCAAAAAGATGCAGACAGAATTAAGCCTGGACGACTGGAAAAGCCAATGGCTGCACAAAGAAAGCATCGTCAAAGGAGAAAGAGAAGAAAAGGTATGATGTAGCTAGCTCAAGTTCTCAAAGCTCTAGTCTGAGTTTGTCATTTCCAAAGTTAAGTTAAGCCTTTATTGATAATCATAAAATACACAAGAGAACACTACCATATTTTATGTACACACTTCTGATTTTATTTCAATCTAAATGGCTGACTTTATAGATTCCAAAACACAGTGTGTGTGTGTGTGTGTGTGTGTGTGTGTGTGTGTGTGTGCACTTCACATTTTAAAGTCTGTGAAAATTGGGGCTTGCATGATAATTGATGGCATTTGAGTTTGGCAACTTCTCTTTTTAGTGACATTTAAAATAATATTTCATCTTTAATTGATGGTATCTTAGAGTCGGTGATGGAGTGTATATACTGGTAAACCTCACTATAACATACTAAGTAGGATGAAAAATATAAAATGCTGAGGTTGCTACCAGGGTGGGTCTGTGAAGCTGAATAGGTGGGAGTTCTAGGTATCCGGCTTATTGATCCATATTCTCCCAGGTCCCTGCTGCAGTTTGATGGTATGTGGAGGTTGTAAGCTGTGGTTTAAATTTCGATGGGGATAATTCTGAGCCTTATGGCAGGCTGGAGTTGCCAGGACAGCACCAACAACTCCAGAAACTCCCTAGTTGGCTGAGGCCCCACTTAGTTGCCATGGAGACTGGGTCAAAGGTATCAGAGAACATGGAGATCAACCATCAGTCTTTCCCCTTATAATTGCTTGATATAATTTTTCCATTGTTCAGCCCCTCCTAAACCCCATATCCCTACTTTCTCCCCTAGAACATAAGTATGTTTTCCCCTACTCTTCTTTGAGAATGGAGACTAGGGCAGATGATCGGAACTCATCATCAAACACATTATATCCAAAATTACACTATTATAGGAATTTTCAAGATTTACTTTTTATCTTTAGTGATCATAGGTTAGAAAATATGAACCCAGCAGTTTTAAAATAAGAACACTTACCTGAGTTAGAAAGTCTATAAGCTAAACTACTGCAAATTCAAGTTCTTGGGCCAATGGGAAGATTTTTTTGAGATTACAAGTGTCATTCACCTTGAGCCTGCTCTCTAAATGGTCAGTAAAGCACATGAAATAAATAAGATTACATTTGATGGGCTGGCTAACAAAGTCAATCGCAAGTGTTGTAATGCATCGTAAGAGCCAATCACTTTTTTTAAGATCACATATGTAAAGTCTCTTCTTCAGTTCAACATTAAAAGAACTATTTTCAAAACCTGGCAATGTTGTTACATACATCTTAATTTTTCCAAAGTCCCATTAAAGAAAATAATTGGACAACTAAATGCCAAGCATGTTGTTATACCCAAGGGAAATCATGAACTGTATAGATCATTCTTCCCCCTTCACGGAATATGGTCAAAGATAACATGGATCTACACCCTTTTACTGCTAAGTTTTGAAATAATTCTTTAGATAAACTATTGTCTTTAAAGTATTTTTTTTATTTCTAATGGTTTATTGGGGGCAACACTTCAATTCCATATCTCTGAGACATAAATTTTCTAATGTTCAGTACTGTAAAATTAAATTACAGTCAACATGGCTCCAAAGCTAGTAGAAATGATATATTTCTGGGCCTTGTCAGGTTCTTCAGATATTTAGTAAGAAGGATGTTGACTGGTGACTGATCAAAGAGTTGGTGTGCAGGGTGCACTGTTCCAAACAGATCCAACTGAAGGCAAGAGGGCCACATGGTTAAGGTGCATTTTTGTCTTCATCACTGCTAAGAATGCCTCAAAGCATGTGCTTTAAGTAGCATTGGCAACAGCCAGTGATAGCCAAATGCTTTCATAAACTCAACAAAATATTCCTTTTGAATGTTCCTTATAAATGGGAACCATAGGGATAATCTCTTCTCTCCAGATTTTATGCAGCTTGTTTGTTATTACTTCCATAGCCATCTTTGTGCCTTTGAACATCAAATATTGTCCATATCAATGTGACCCACTGGGGTTTCTAAAGTCAAGGGCCAATATAGCTTTTTCTGTCATATGCAGATAGGTGGGTAAATAAGAATGTTCTAAGTGATAGTAGAAATAATTCAATGTGTTAGGCTGATGACTTTGTATTGCTAAGGAAGATATATGAATTTTTACACTGGGTCCAATGTTTAGTGATCTTGATGAAGTGATTACAAGCCAACTGGTCGCTCATAGACTCATTAAACTCATGAAAATAGGACCAGAGCTTTTCCAAATTCCTTAGAAAGTTTTACATTTTTGGTTGAGTAAAGAGTAAAGAGTAAAAACTGTTGTCTTTAGATCCATAACAATTGATAATTGACTCAAACACAACTTTTTACATAAAGACAGTTGGTTGCATGAATCAGTACATTATTTTTGATACCCATGGACATTGGTTTTTTAAATCAATGGAAGAGATACGGACTTGACCAGTAACTGGCTCCCACTCAGTAATAATAATCAGAAAACAAGACACAATTCTTGTTATTAGCAGCAATTATATTCTCTAAAGTCACCATGAACACTGAATTAGGAATATTGACTCATTACTCCTAGAAGAAATTCAGGGTTAGGTTCTGATCACAACATTTTCACCAACTAATTAATACACAACATTGCCTTAGCTGTGTTTCTGTCTAAAGACACCTTATTAATATTTTTGATTCATCAACAATGAACTCAAAGCCAAAGCACTATAAGTCATGCTTGCGCAAAGATGATCTCCATTTTCTTTTCATATTGTCTCCACAAGGCACAACATAGATTCCTTGCACTTAGGAACACAAGGCATCATGTCAGCACTATAGTTGGGGGCATTTTAAAAAGTGAAATCACCAGTGAAAAGCACAAACATGGAAAAATGTGGCCCTACATAAACCAAGGAAAGGACACGTGTTTATAGTGTTATAGGTTGACACAAGACCCTGCCTTGCTCAATCTTGAGAGTATGCATGTTTGGTGACTCAGACTTTTTTTTTAAGTTTTTTAAAATTGAATTCCAGTTCAGTTAATACACAGTGCTATATTAGTTCTAAGTGTACAATTCAATACCTTACACAGTGCTCTTCATGGTAAGTATACTCTTTAATCCCCAGGTGACTCAAACATTTTACTGCTCTGCACAAATGACCATGAAGCCACCATGAATGTTGATTCTGGGTTATAAACAAATTGTAGCAAGTACGTTAAGTGTGCATGCAGGGAACCCATGAATAATGAAGATCCACCGTATCTTTTTTAACTGATAATTTCATGAGTCTGAGTCTTTCAGTAAACAAAAGGAAATTTCATAAATGGCATTAGTATTAACTTAGAAGGATCCTAACAATTCCTTACACAAAAAAAATTGGTAACATTACTCTTGAAATAGATTAGGGCATTCAATAGATTATTGGGCAATAGATTACTGACATTCAGCACTAGGGAGCCATAGAATATGCAAGAAAATTCTTACTTCCCAATTATTTGTTAAATCCAGCATTCCCATCAGGACGCTGCTTTTGTCAAAGATAATTGCTTTGAAGAATGTTTGAAAGTACTTGATCATGAGGAGTATTTTTCATAGCCACAGAGGTTGTGTGAGCACTTTTTGCATTCAAAACTAATTGCCATTACTTGCCGGAATAGGTAGGTTAATAATTCATTTTCTTTCTCTTTAAAAACACTAACCATGTAATTCATCAGATCTCAATAGTGGCTCCATCTTTTCCTTGGTATCTAGCTACAGTTCATGTTTTCTTTCAATATTCTTTTTTTCTTTTTCTTTCATCTTCTCCATCCTTCTCTTTCCTTGCCAGCCCTTGGCTTTTATGATCACACGACCTTCAAGAGAAAAGTGGCTACAAATTTGAAAACCATCTAATGCCTCAGTGCTAAATAATGCTTGGAATGCTGATGATGATTTGGAATGTGATCTTATAAAAACCTTAATAAAATCTGGGTCAAAGTAAAAATAAATTAATTTCTACTTGCTTTATAATATACTTTATTAAATAAGTGAAAAATTCAGCTGGAAAAATAATATTGGTAGCAGATGTCTTTTCAAATAAATGTTGTATCATTAAAAAGAATTCCCACTTGGAAAATAAAAGAGACATGACATAAAATTGTACACCAAGGAATTAAGCATTTGAGTCATAAGAAACACATAGCAAAGCTGGCTTTCAGATTAAAATGCCCTGACTTGTGTTGATGATATTATGATAGTTATAATAGCTAATACTAGAGTGATTATAGTTTTCCAGGAACTGTGATCAGTGCTTTATCCTCGGCACCTCATTTAATCTTTCCAATCACTAAATATACACTTTTAACCATTCTCATTCTACTGATGAGGAGACTGAAGCAGAAAAACGAAAAAACTTTCCCAAGTTTGTCCCTCAGCTAAAAAACTGTGGATCTGTGATGGAAATGCTAGAGTTTCCTCCCTAACTACTGGAGTGTCTGATAAAATATGAAGAAAAGCCAACAGTATTGTGCACATCACAGATGCTGACACATGTGCTTCCTTAAATTTCAGAAGGAACTATGATCGTCAATAGTTAGTAGAGTACTAGAGAAGGATTCAAGATGTATCCTATCCCACCCAAGCTCAAGTTGCTCCTCTAAATATTATTCTCTCTGCGCCAACTCAGTACCCAAGGGCATAGGGGACTCTACTAGACAAGTAACAAGGTGAAATTTTCAACTCTGGGATGATTTTCTGGCTTGTCAATGCATATAAATCAGTTTCTCCGTTACCTACCCTGAAAAACAAACAAGCAATCAATCAGTTAATGGTTAGTAATGGGACAAGTCTGAGCTGAAGTTCTTGTGTTTGATGCATTTGTCAGTTTTATTATTTTTATTTTGGCTTTGGTTTTCTTTCACTGTTGTGTAGGTTAATAGCCAGTTATCATCAGTGATTTTAGTTCCACGATATAAGTTATATTCTATCCAACCTTTAACTGCCTACTCTACAGAGAAGATCTTTGCTGTTTTAGGTTCCCAGGGGGTGGAGAATCTGTCTGTATGTTTATGTCATGTCCATTATCCCCTGTCTTGTGCCTCCCACATAGGGGATGCTCAGTAAGTGCTTGTTTGAGGACTGAATGCTTTTTGTTTAAGCTGTTTCTTCTCCAATATTACTTTAAAAAATGTATTTCAAACAGAATTCTCTTAAAGAGAACATTTCTGCAAGAGGTAGTCCTATATTGAGAAAGTAAGAAAGGAAATAGGAAACACGAGGAGATAGAAAGGTTCTCACGGTGTATGTATATTTCTAATATACATCCAGGGCAAGGGTCACTCCCTACACTTCATTATGTCCTTGGGACACAGCACAAAGTATCAGTCATGGAAGGAACAAATGCTTTTTGACAACAAGAGTACTGATGATTATGGTGATGGAGTCACAGTGGAAATCCAGAATTATGACGCCAACTCTGCATGCATTAACTTTCTCTCAGAAAAATAAAAACAAAAGCAAACATAAAAATCAGGACATACCCTCAAGGAAAATGTTTATCTGAGTGAGAATCTAGGATGGAACTATTTTGTTATTGATTATGGGTATCTGTCTACTCAGAAATCTAAAAAGACATCTTTGTGTCAATCATAAATGGATTTAGTCGGAATGAATGATTACTCCTCATGCCTTGTGGCACAATGAGGAGGAGGCCGGATGTTTGAAATCAGGTTCATCAACTATGCCTGTACTTGGCTATGGACTTCATAACAGCACGAGAAACCCCATTTCTCCCACATGACCTTTGCAGGCTTTCACTCACTTACTGGCACTGAAGAGAATTTTTATTAATAGTAGTTCTAAATGGACAAGAGCTATAAAACTTTACAGCACAGGAGAAGTTTTCCTCCATCACTGAAAACAAGTTGATTTCAGGTCTGAAAATAGACAACCTATTATCTGGGTTATAGGTCATAACAAATCACTTGGCTTACTTGGCTGTGGTAAAACTGGAACTGGAGCTTTCAGCTCACTCATAGTGGATTTTGTAAGTGCCTTAATGAGATCTAATTAAAGCATACTCTGTCAGTTTATTCCATCTCTTAAAGGCTTTGAAATGAACATGTCCAGGCAGCGCCAGTAGCACTGCACTACAATAAGGAGCGCAATTTACATCTGGTTTGTGTGAATGGCACCCATCCCCTTGGTATTACCAAGTGCATGTACTGTATTCCTATACCCAGAGGCTTGTGTCTTGGGCAATTAAAAATGCCCTCAAATAAAACGTCTTCAAGATATAATACATCATCATGCCTTATCTAAAATGTGTTTCTTTCCTTGGGAGTAGGTGAGAATTTCCAAACCTTAGTATTCCGAGAATGCATCCCCAAAAAGCTTACTTGATTTTCTCTTCAACATAACCTGTCAACTATTCCTGGGAACCTGAGTGCTGATTGTTAACAATACTATATTAGCTCTGTTAGTTCATCTCCATATCTAGACCGTGAAGACAATCTCGTAAAATGTTTCCCCAGTAAGGAAAAATATCTTCAGAGGATCACACAGAGAGAGATTATTTGTTACTGCTCATTGCTTTGAAATTGACTCTAGCAGAGAACTGTAGATCAGATAAAAGCAAGAAACACCATTTTATTTGTTTTAGTTTTCATAATAAAAATCTTGGCGTTTTTCCACTAGACTTTTGAATACCTTATGGGGTCACTTCTTTGTTCAATTGCTGGGTCTCTTGTTTGTGTCCATAGCCAAAATATTATTTCTTTGAAGTGCAATTCCTGAAGCAATTGTTATCGATGGCGTTTAGTGACTCAATTACTATAGGACTTGTGAAGATCTTATGAAAGCTAGATTAGAGCTTCAAAGCCAGTGAGAAATAGTTTGTTTATGGTATTTGCATACTTAAGGATAATGTCCCGACATGACAATTTGGTGAAACAGCACCGTCTTCCATGATTTGACAGTTAATGTTCACTTACATTTGAAAATTCTGAAGGAGACCCAGAGGCTAGTCACAACAAATGTCAACATAAAGTAATTTCAAGGTTTGAATGACTCTCATCATTGTTGTAGAAGCATCCATCATCTTTGATTTCAGCCAGTCATCTTTACAACATAGCTGAATGTTTCTGATCAGTTGTACTTATTATTTGGGCATAGATTCCAAACAAATCTGGGGCTTTTTGGTAATCATTGGAAAAGCATTCTTTGGAAACATAGGAAGAAGCAACAGGAATTCTTCTTCATGTTCCTGATATGTGTATTTGTTGTTGTTGTTTGTTCATTTGTTTGTTTTTTAATTTTTTTATTTATCTAGAGTGGACACACAATGTTGTATCAGTTTCAGGGGTACAAAGTAGTGATTTGACAAGTCTATATGTTATGCTGTGCTCACCACACATACAGTTCCCATCTGTCACCATACAACCCTATTACAAAACCAGTGACTGTATTCTTTATGCTGTGTCTTTTATTCCCATGACTCCTGATGTATTTTTGGACTGATATGCAGCATTCCTGATTCCAGTCCAATCATTTGGGAGAACACTAACACGATCAATTTTGGGAAACATTTTGCCTGAAGTAAAGAATATGCCTTCAGATGTAATGGGCTATCTAGCTTATGAATGTCATGAAAGTCATACTGATGATACAGTGAGACCATTTCTGAGCTAGGGGTGACATTAAAAACATCTCACCACCATTATGTTGTAAGCACCGGCCAATCAGAACATAAATGCCGGGGTAGGATCCTGGGGAACTCCTGCAGTGCCAGGTAGCACCCCATTCTTGGGAGATGGTAAGACGTCCTGAGGAGCCACCAAAGTGGAAGGGGTGGAGGGGCTGTACTGATGGACTAGTGCCGGTGGTTATTTACCAAATGAAACAAATATGTTTTACTATTTTAACAAGCAGCATGGCCCTTCTGGTATATGGAAGTTGAATATGAGCCCTGTCCCTGGCTCAAGCTTCTCTGGGACGGTGGTTCTCAAAGGGTGGCCTAAGGACACTTGAGGGTTTGGTGAGATATTTTTAGGAGATCCACAGGTTCTCCCTTTTTCAATGACATGTCTGTATGAAGCTGGATTTTTTTTCATATGATTAACTCAAACAAAATATGGCAATAGGCTGGATGCTGATGCAGATACACAAATCTGGTCATCTGTTAATAACCTAGACAGTAAAGTGATTTGCAAAAAGGTAAAAGAATGCCATTATTCTAAAAAAAAATTGACTTCAAAAGATATAATATTTTTGTTAACAAGGGATGGTTTATTCTTTTTTAATGAACTAATAAACAATCATTTTTAAGAGTATGAAGGGATACTAAGACCAAAGAGTTTGTGAATAGCTATATGAAGAAATAAAATGATAAGATTTGTAGAGCACTAAGAGAAGCCTAATAGCCCCAATCCCTGATCATTCTGTTCAGAGTTTTGCTTGTCACTTGAGAGATTAATTAAGAACTTTAAAATATCCCTGTGTATTCCACTTATGCAAAAACATGTCCAGCAGCATATATTTGTATTTCAAAACCTTGCTAATTTACACTAATTTATGTGTGTAGTTTTCATTACTAGATTTTTTTTTATAAAAAAGTGCATTTCACCATGCTAAAAGGAACTGTTATGAAAATGCCACTCAGAAGAAAACAGCTTTACACAATACATTAAAATTTTAATTAGCTTATCAGTTGTCATGCTTTAGGTACTTGTAAGAGGCTTAAACATTTTAGGAGAAATCCTTTTCACACTATCATTTTTTTACCTGACTTTCAAGAGAGGCAGAGAAAACATGAGTCTCAATCTGTGCTACTATCTCAAATGCTGAGGCATTGGAATTGAAATTATCATCTTTCATTTTATCTAGGGCAACAATGGAAGGTTTACCATCATCTCATATAAAAACAACAACAATAACTGCAACAAAAAACCAAGCAAAAACAAACACCCCAAATGATCTCCTCATCAAGTTGGTACGCCAAGGGGCTATTAAAAAAAAAAAAAAAGAATGGACTTCAAGGTAAGATTTATGTCTCAACCTTAATACTGGATGAAGGAAGGGCACAGAGAAAATCTCTCCTAAGAATCTGACCCAGAGTCCTTGCTTGGGTTAGAGTTTCAATTCATGAAGTCAGAGGGGTCAAAGACCAGCAGAGAATGTAAATAGTGCTCCCAGATGACTAATGAGAGCAAATGCAAATTGTCTTCTCATAATGCCATTGATTATAAGAGGAGAACCAATTTCAGCAGTGTTAAAATGTGGAAAAACAACAACAAAAACATGGGTCTTGGAAACAATGAAATACAGTAATTAAAATTTCCTGGTGTATAAAAGTTCACTGAATATTGCTTACATAGGAATAAACTACATTACGTCAAACTTTATCAACCATGCTAATACAATTTAGCAAGTATAATGCAAGCAGAAATAGAAGCAAATATATCTATATACGTCTAAATCTATATCTGTATCTATATCATCTATATGTATATAAAATGATAGGGACACAAAGTTATCCAACATCCTTAGAGTATCTACACCTAAAACCACAATCGAGGTGTAAACATTAATATGCTTATCTCAAAACCAAAATATGTGATAAGCATATTTTTAGTGCATGCCCTTTCTTTTCCTAAGTTCTTTCTTCTGAATGTATCTACATACTTGGAATACATTTTTATTGGTCACAGGTAAATTTAATTAAGCTCCTTTGATCTTCACAGTTCAACATCAAAAGGTATAACTCTTAAAAAGCAGCTTTTGACAACAGAGATTAGGGATGTATGTTTAAAACCTACAAGTAAATTACAAGATGCTCCGGTTGCTAACGTTGACACCACAATGCTTCTGTGGCAATAGCACACATGGTCTTTACCAAGATCTAAACCCAAAGCTCTAGATTCGTCTACAGTAGCAAAGTGGCAGCTTGCAGTCTACATTTCTTTTATGTTGACTGGCTTGATCTTGAGAAATGTGTAAGAGGGGGGTGTCTTGCTGCATGCAACTGGCAAGACAGGACCTTAAGGATGTGATAAGACAGGACCTTACAGAGACAGGAACTGAGCTTTCAGTCATCCCAGCTTATCTGACTGACCGTCGAGGCTTCTTGGTTATGGTCTGCGATCCTGAAATCTCTCTCATCAGTGGGCGTTAGATTCAATAAAAATTTAAAAGATCAAATGAGTCGTTCTAGACTACAGATGTTTGGTATGGGATGGATGCCATAATGCATGCTATCAGAAATGAGATGTAGGGGCGCCTGGGTGGCTCAGTCGGTTAAGCGTCCGACTTCAGCCAGGTCACGATCTCGCGGTCCGTGAGTTCGAGCCCCGCGTCAGGCTCTGTGCTGACAGCTCAGAGCCTGGAGCCTGCTTCAGATTCTGTGTCTCCCTCTCTCTCTGGCCCTCCCCTGTTCATGCTCTGTCTCTCTCTGTCTCAAAAAATAAATAAACGTTAAAAAAAAAATTAAAAAAAAAAGAAATCAGATGTCTTCTGGGGACGATGGAGCTAACTGCTGATCACTAGCCCAACCCTAAAAACACAAGGGTCATTCCCTTTCCTCTTCCTTTTTTCAACATAACACAGACTGCCTTTCTAAAGTTGGGATATTGAAACTCTTTCCTTTTTCATTAGTTTCAGGTGTTTGATGGTGATTCTCTTTTTCATGTCTTAAAATAAAGAGTTATAGATTATACAATACTTGAACACAATTTATACTTTAAGAGGGGTTTTGAGACCTGTGTGGAAAAACTCAAAACAGACGACAGTCTTAGTAAAAAAAAAATGGCTAAACGTTTTGCTGAGGAAAACCCCACTCTCTTTTCCTTCAGTCTCAGTACTGAAAGTGTAAAATGCTGCATCAGGTGGGATGCCTCCTAAATGAGAAATAGATGAAGTGGGTGCTTTGAATAGAAATACAAAATAAAGCTCTTCTGTTGAAAGTATGGCCTTGGTACAAAATAGCATTTATTCAAGTCATTCAAAAAACTCCATTCCTTTTCACAGACAATAAAACATTCTTAGAAGCCCAGATACCTTTTCCTTGTCTTCTTACAGCGAAAATAAGCAAAAGGAATTCATTCTCAAGTGTCACTGGATGCTTACACTTGCTTTTCTACTGTTTTGTGTTAAGAGGGTAAGTGGATCATTAACTGTTAAATGCCTTTCTTTTTGTTGTGAAAAACAAAACCCTGTGTACATCAACTTTTCTTTCAATTTAAAATTTTATTTCAATATAAAAAATGAAAATGTCATATCTTATGTTGATATATACTTAGGTAAAATACGTATCAACAGATTTATTAGCATATGGAAAAATATATAAAACACATATATGTGCAATGGTAGATCCCAATAAAATAAATCGAAATTTTTAGTTTTTTCCAAGTACATAAACATTCAACTCTCATTACTGATTTCACTGAAAATATTTTTTAGGTACTATACAATTATGGATCAACTCTTTGTGGATAAGTCTTTCAGCGAGTATGTATCAGGTTAAGGTTTGGTGAAAGACAGAGGACTTATTGTAGTACAGAACTGAGGTCAATTATGAATTCCTACATTCCTCCTCAAGTAATTTTATCCTGAGCACATTAATATAGGCCTACTCATTTGCCCTCTTCCAAGCGATTTGGTTTTCTACGAGACCTGATTTCATCAGGGCCCCAAATGTCTGTCTTGCCGCCATTTTGAGGAAAGCATGGGGCTATATTACTGAGCAAAAGTCAGTCAGTACTCACTCACCTCTCCTTCCCTGGGCCAAGGCCTTCCATTCTGGGTGTATTTGCTTTGATTCTGTCGCTTCTTTTGTCCTCCATCAGCGAATTTGCACAGTAAAGGCTCACTAGGGGCTGGAAAGATAAGAAACCAATTCTACATTAGCAAATCCCCCTTAAAAACAAGTGATTATTTGAGTCACAGTAGTGCTTTGTAATGCGTATCTTTGAAGTTGTCTTGCTTCTGGAGAGATATTTGGCCCCCTTTTAGTCTCTATTATGTTGGCTGTTATTCTATCTAACTGGGCTTCGAAAGAGCACTGGCAGACCATAAAAGAAAACAAAAAATATTGTTGAAAAAATAATCAGTTGAAGCAGAAAGTGAACTTGCCTTAGAAGTAAAGAGGCGAATGTCAACTCCTTCCAGTTATGTTAATGCTAAAAACCAGACAACGGGTCCAAAATGGAGTCACTTATGTGAAGTTTCATGTCATCAGACCAAAACCTAACTTAATTAAAGTTTTGGCTCTCCCAGAAATGGAAGTTTAAACCAGTCAGTCAGGAGTCACCTGATCAGCACTGTTGAGGTAATTTACCTGATAGATCCCGGGCAATCCTCTGTAGGAAAGTGACTTTGCCATAACCAATCCATTTTTTTTGCCAATACTTTTGTTCACACTCCCTTCTGCCTATAGAAGCCTCCAATTTGCACAGCTCCTCAGAGTTCCTTTCTACCTGCCTGATGGGATGCTGTCTGATCCATGAATCCTTGAATAAAGCCAATAAGAGCTTTAAAATGTACTGTCTCATTTTGCTTTTTGACATTAGAAACTTATTCATAACCAGTATTTGTGTGAAGATAAATATTTCTCCTCAAAGTTGCCATGTTTTCACAGTAGAAACTGTAGGATTCTATTTTGGAAAAAGATCCTTAGGAGTTTCCTTCTAAAATGGGAGCTATTTTGCTAATTGCAACCAAATTAGTTTTTTTCTCATTAATCCCTGCAGTTTCAAAAAGGCTAGAAGTTGATTGTCCGTTGAACCTCTTTCACTCCAATTTCCCAGTGAAAACTAGTCAGTGTCTCAGGGAGAACAATTACTTAAATAGTAAATGAGCCCACATGATAAAATCTAGACAAAGGATATGGCCCTAACAAATGAATCCCGGACTGGGGGGAAATGTGGTGATCCTTGGTGACTTAACTAAACTTATTTGACAATTTTATAAAACACAACAGGAAGAAACTTATTCTTTGAGAATTCATGCTCTCTCCACATCCTTACTTGACTAGAAAAATTGCTGATTATTAGCACAAATATTTTTAAAACTGAATGAATAAAATAAATCCATATTGTCCTGAAAAACGTGGTCAATACATTAACATGGCTGGGAGGATTTTTGTTGTTGTTTGTTCATTTGCTTGGATAAACCATATACTAATTTGTAAGTTTACAATCTGAAAACTAAAATGGACCTTTCCTCTTCCAACCCACTGGGAAAATGTGTTCTTCTAAAATGTAATTGTTTAGGGGCGCCTGGGTGGCGCAGTCGGTTAAGCGTCCGACTTCAGCCAGGTCACGATCTCGCGGTCCGTGAGTTCGAGCCCCGCGTCAGGCTCTGGGCTGATGGCTCGGAGCCTGGAGCCTGCTTCCGATTCTGTGTCTCCCTCTCTCTCTGCCCCTCCCCCGTTCATGCTCTGTCTCTCTCTGTCCCAAAAATAAATAAATGTTGAAAAAAAAGATTTAAAAAAAATAAAATGTAATTGTTTAATGTTTGAAGGGAAGCAGAATATACCATCCAAAAAATATGTCTCTTTGGCATAAGCATTAGCTCAGGCTGATTATTTTTAAGAAACAGCAGATAGAGGAAAAGCTCTGAAAACTGACTAGAAGTTACCCTTTTGTAAGAGACGTTTACATTTATAAGGGAAATCTCCATTTGTAACAGTGTCTCCCTCTTTGTATCTGGAAGAAAAGAGTATTCTAGATCTCAAGAAACTTATCAGTGGAGAAGCGAGGCTTTTAAATCTGTGTAACAACCTTACCCTTGTTTACTGTGCTTTTTCTGGTAACCTCCCATTACTGGCCTCATTACCCCTCCCCCAACATCTTTTGTCTTTAGCTAAAGATGATATTTAAGATGGTGACTTGGACCATTTCAGAGAGTTACAAGGTTTTCCTGGATATCTCCATGAAAGAGATATACAAGTTATTAAACTTCTATTTGCTTTTCTCCTGTTAATATTAACATGTCTGTATTATGGGGGGGTCCCAGTCAAGAACCTAGAAAAGTAGAAGGAAAATTATTTTTCTTCCCCTGCATTATGTTAATTCTTTATCTCTCCTTGTATTCTTGCCTTTGACAATGTAGTGTCATTGAGTCCTCTGCCTCTTGGTCTGACCCCATGTGAATTTCTCTAGACAATGAAATGTTAGCAAATGAGGCACAAGCAGAGGATTGAAATGTTTTTAAGCATTGAGGTTTGCTTCTTTTGCTTTTCTGCATAGCTACGTGAATATGCCCAGCCTGGTCTGCTGCAGATGAGGTACTACTGTAGATGAGTCATCCCTACCATCAGAGCCAAGGCCAAAGTAGATCATCCAATGACCACCACCCGGACATGTGTGTAAACTCATCTAAAATCAGCAGATGTACACAGATAACATGCAGGTGACCACAGAAAAATGTATAAACCCAGGTGAGGTCAGTAAGGCCATCCCACAAATATGTAAGCTAAATAAATCTTTATTGTTTCCTGTCACTAAAATTTTGCAATTGATATGTTATAATCTTAATAGATAATTGATACCATTTTCCCCAACATCCATTCCTCCCCATTTCTACTCCAGCTAGGTTGCTTGCATTTACTAATCTGGATGAAGCAGAAAAAAAAAATTAAGGGATTCATGAGACTTTCAACTGTCTCCAGAATCAATAGTGGAAAAAGAAATGAGTGGGTATCTACAAATAAATATTTGAAAATCATTTGGCTTTAAGTGGCAGTAGTATTTACTCAATCCTTTAGTTTATTAACAGCAGAATTCTATTAATCAATATTGAAGAAAATGACTCAAGTAGACAGAAAGTCACAATTGGCCAGGCGAAATGAAAAACAAAATGTTTTGCCTGTCCTATAGAGCAAGCATAGAATACGTAACTCCTCCTGGCTCACAACGCAACCAGTATCATTCCTCACCAAGCACAAGTGGTTCCCAACTGTCTGCTTTTAGGAGCCTCCAACATTGGTGACTTTGGTGAAGCTACAAAAATCACACAAAGGAAAGGGTGAGTCATAAAACTTCTGCAGAAAGTTGCTGCCATCACATTGAAGTATTTAAATTCTTTCTCCAGATGAAGGACTAAAAGACTAAATGCAATAAAAGACCCTAAAATTCTGTGCTAAAGAAAATTTCCTGTGATATTCCAAAAGCATATGCGTATATATATTCATTCCTCACTATAGGGTATTTTTTCTTTTGTCATTTTAAAATTTCAAGGTATGTTCATCCATTCAAATGGGTGGTCATGCTGACACATGAGTTTATCACTGGCAATACTACAGATTTCTCACAAAAGACAAATAAGAAATACCTTAAATTTCCTGCTGTAAAAATTGTTGATTCTACCTTTTATGGTTCTTGGGATAATAACTTTCATGAGTCATACTTTGTACCATCTGAAGCAGGTTTCTCTTTATCTTCTCCTAAAATGGATCCTTTTAGTGTACATAATATACTGGTTCTAATAGTCTAGAATATGATAACAACTTCTCTTGAGGTCGTTCGTGTTTCTGCTTTAACACTTAGTTTGGGTGCATTTCAGTGTTAGGGGTAGCGGTCTGCTTCCTGGCTTCCTGACTTACCAGCTACAAGACACCAGGCACTTTTTAAATTCTTTGAGGGTAATGATGTTCCCTACCTCAGACAGCTGTGAAGATTAAATAAATTAATGTGTGAAAAGGGCTTAAAATAGTATATGGTACATAAATGACTATTAAATCCACGTTTGCTCAACTCTCACTATTGCTTAGCATCTTCATCAGCCACTGTCCATGCATCAGCTATGGAACCTGGTTACTTGGCAGAGTCTGAGTGTAGAGTGTTTAATCAACTAGGCTTATTGTTTACCAGCTCTGTCCCACTTTTAGCTCCTTGGTGGTTTGGCCACAGAACTTGCAACTGACCTCCAAGAACATCTAAAGATTTGCTCATTGAGAGGATCTGCATTTCCAAAATGGTTCTTGCTGACTGCAGCTTGTCTCTGGATCATCTGGCCACTACAGCCCAGGTTCCTCTCCTGAGTCATCACTGAAGTTTGGTTCCCATTATCCCTTTAATGTGATACAAGTCATGTTCTCTTACGTGTGTTTATATGCAATTGCCTACACTGAATGCTCCCTGTTCCTTTTTTTGTTGTGGTTTTTTTGTGTGTTTGTTTGTTTTTACTATTTTTTTGTTATTCATTTGCAGGAGATCTATTGACAGTTTAAATCCATTGAATCTGTATTTTGCTATTAGGATAAATACCATGCTGTTACACACTGTAGGCAAGAAAAAATTTGCTGTCCAGGGGTGCCAGGTGGCTCAGTCAGTTAAACATCTGACTTTTGATTTGGGCTCAGGTCATGATCTCACAGTATATGAGTTTGAGCCCCCATGTCAGGTTCTGTGCTGACTGTGCAGAGCCTGCTTGGGATTCTCTCTCTCTCTCTCTCTCTCTCTCTCTCTCTCTCTCTCTGTGCCCCTCCCACACATGGTTTCTTTCTCTCTCAAAATAAATACATACACTTAAAAAAAATTAAAAATTAAAAAAAGAAAAATTTGCCACCCCAAAATGTGTCTCTTTGGCATGTATACACACACATATGCATGCACATGCACATACATATTTCAAGATCTTTTTTGTGAAACCTTGGGAGATATGGAATTAGCAGGGCAGCATTGGCAGGAAAAGAAAAGGCTCTGAACGAATTATTAACCTTAGGATTTCTTCTACCTACTGGCATAAAGAAATTTTACAGAAGGATCCTTGAAAGAAATTTTACCAAGCAACAATATTCTAGCTTGCCGAGGATCAATTATACATAGAATTTAAGATTCTGGGTTCTAAACCTACCTTGAATATTTTCATTATTGAAAAGAGAACTTTCAAAACAATATATATATTTTTTATCTTAGAGAGAGAGAAGGGGGGTGGGTAGGGAGAGACTGAACGTGTGTGAATGGAGATGAGTAGAGGGAAAGCAGAGAATCTGAAGCAGGCTCCATGACCAGCACAGAGCCTGACCTGGGGATCGACCTTATGAAACGTGAGATCATGATCTGAGCCAAAATCAAGAGTCAGAGGCATAACCGACTGAGCCACCCAGGGGCCCCAAAACAATTATTTTTAACACTGAGGAAAATTTCAAAAGCTATAGGATAAGACTTTACCTTTCAACAAATCTTAGCCACCCTGGTATTTGAGGATCTTCATAAGCTGTTTCATTACGGATGTTAGTAATGACCTATTTATGTTTCTTGACATTGTGAAGTTGAAACATTTGCTATTACTTTATTGATTTGAAGGGGATTATGATGGGAAAGCAGACAGGGTCACAAGTTTATTAAATGAATTAAAAAAGTAAAATCCCAGAAATAAATTTTCAAATGTGTCATTAAAAAAGGATGAAATAGCCCTAATATTATCCTTGAATTTAGTTTCCCAAGGGAGGTGGTGGGAGTGGATTTCACTGAGAGTGTAAGAGAAAATACTGAATTAGATGAATTAAGATCATTTTCTGGGGCACCTGGGTAACTCAGTCAGTTGAGGGTCTGACTCTTGATTTTGGCTGAGGTCATGATCCCAGGGTCCTGGGATTGAGCCCTGAATTGGGTCCCTGCTGAGCATGGAGCCTGCTTAAGATTCTTTCCCTCTCCCTCTGATCCCCTCCTCTCCTCCTGAGCAGACACAAGCTCCTTCTCGCTCTCTCAAGCTCACTCTCTCAGGAAAAAAAAAAAAAAGATTTATATTATCATCTAGTTCCTGGTGATTTCTAAATACCTGCAAGATAAAATCCAAACTCCTCTACTAGAAGAGAAGAATTTATACCCTTGATCTTATCTTTTGCCAGACTCCTCCCACTCCTGTGGTTTAAAGTTCCCTCACCTCTGAATGCCTTTCCCCCTGCCTGGAATTTCCTTTCCCAGTTTCCCAAATACACACCCTCCATCTGGCAAACTACTAATCAACCTTTAGAATGTAGCTCCTATGTCAAGTTCTGCAGAAAGCCTTCCGTGACTCTACCTCATCTCAATTCAGAGAGAAATTACCTACTGCTTACTTGGCAGGCTTTCATAAATTGAATGTGGTTTCTGTTTGTGTTAAGTCTTTTAACAGTAATAATTAATTTCTAGGCTTGAGGTTGAAAGGGGTTATAGCAAAGGTTGGGGGGAAGTTTCTACATGCATATGTGTGTGCATGCACGCACGTGTGTATACTGTTGACAGCATTTTGCACATAGGTACACATAATACTTGAAAGTGATGCTACTCGAAGTGTGGTCCAAGTACCAGCAGCAATGGGATCAGTACTTGAGAGCTTGTTAGAAATGCAGATTCTTTGACCCTTCCCAAGACCTACTGAATCAAAATCTGCATTTGAACCAGATCCCCAGGTGATTCCTCTGCATACTTCAGTTGGGGAAGCACTGATTTGATTGGGACTGACTTTGTAAGGAAGAAGGAATGCATCTTAGATGTTAAACATGAATCCTTTGATTAATGAGATGACTTCAGTAGCACAGAAATATTATATTGTCTACAATTTCCTTATTGCGCTATTATACTACCAATTAATTTTGTTTAGTCTCTTTTCACAGTAGTTAAAATACAGACTAAATGAAGAAGAGGCCTTTGTGGAAGTGAGAGGCAGTTATAAGCCACAGATTGTAATGTGCTAGAAGACATTATGGTCTATCATGAAAATGGGGAGTATTTAAAATATAATTGTAACAATGCATGGCGATAAAGTTGCACAGTAATTATGAAGGAGTAATTACTGTTTGTTTGCTTAGTGGAGTATTTCTAGCCATCCAAAGTTTGTATTAAACATGAAACAACCAATGCATAAACCGATAAGATAATCTTATGGGGCTTACAGGATTTGCTGTTTTAAGCAAACAAACAAAAACACCACCACATATTTTGTCTAACAAAATTAATATAAAAGTTCTGTGATTTTTATCGGAAACTTAACATACTTGATTCTTCTCTTCCCTTGTGGTTTGATAGCCTTCTTGAATGTTATGCTTGGATTCCTTTTTATTTTTTTATGTATTACAGGCTTTTGATTTGTGGCTACCGTTAGGTTCATATATAATATCTTAGGCATGTAGTAGTCTATATTAAGTAGTCTGTATCAAGCTTAAGCTTGAACCCATTCTAAAGGCACTAAGTTTTTACTTCCGACACCCACGTTTTAGGTATACGATGTCTTACTTTACAGCCTTTTATTTTGTGACTCGTTTGACTTATTTTTGTAGATATAATTGATTTTTCTGTTTTTGTGCTTTAACCTCCATACTGGTTTTATAAATGATTAATCTACTACTTTTATTATATGTTTTCATTTACCTGTGAAATTCTTTCCTTTCACAATGTTCTTATTCCTGATTATGGCCTTTTTTTCCCCCCCAATTTCCCTTTTAAGTTTCTTGTAAGGCTGGTTTAGTGGTGAAATGTACGTGAAACATTATCCGGAATAGATCACAAGTTAGGCCACAAAACAAGTCTGAAAAAATTCAAAAAGGCTGAAATTATATCATGCATCCTTTTTGACCACAATAGTGTGAAAGTAGAAATCAATCACAAGAAAAAAATCTGGAAGAACAAATACATTGAGGCTAAACAGCATGCTACTAAACAATGAATGGTCAACAAAGAAGAAATGAAGAAAATTTAAAAATGCATGGAGAGAAATACAAATAAACACACATCCAGTGGTCTAAGATCCTTGGGACTCAGCAAAAGTTGTTCTAAGAGAGAAGTTTATAGCAATACAGGTCTACCTCAAGAAGCAAGAGAAAGCTCAAATAAACATACTAATCTTACACCGGAGCTAGTAAAGGAAGTACAAATAAAACACAAAGCCAGTAGAAGGAAGGAAATGATAACGATGAGAGCAGCAATAAATGATACAGAGACCAAAAAACCAATAGAAAAGAACAGTGAAACCAGGAGCTGGGGAAAAAAAACAAATAATGAAAGCTTATCATGCCTTCATTTTTACGATTCACTAAGAATGTTTTCTAACATCATATTTTACAAGTAGATATTGATATACCTTGTAGCTTCTATATATCAATAGTAGAATTCCTGTTGCCCCTTCGAGAAATGAACATTTTCAATTTTTAGCATTCAATTTATTTCAACTCTTCAGGTATTTATATTGGATTGTGGTGATGGTTTCTTAAAATCTCTCTTGTTACCATAACTCACAGGTCTGGTGGTTTAAATATTAAATCTAAAAATTCCTCACTCAGATAAATTATAAATTTTACTTCAGGAAAAATAAAAAGGAAGGGTAGGAGGAGCTGAGTAGAAAAGAAGCTAATGACAAGAGAAGCAATTTTTGGAGGTAAGCTTACAAAATCTTGGATTGAGTGAGAGAATGAGATAAAATAACCAAAAAAAGAAGAATTCTATAACTAAGTTAAAGTTTAAAATTTTACTCTAGGAATTTTTTTAATTGGTGGACATGGATTTGTTTTCAATAAAAAAACTTATTTCTGTGATATTCAGATTGACTTGTACATTAAAAAGCTGCTTCATGCTAAAGAATTCAAAAATGATACCAATTGGAGAATGTTGAACTTAGAAACATTTTTATCAAATTCATTCATTAAAAAAAACCCAAAACCAAAACCAAAAACAAAACACAACCTCAAATCTATTCAGCATCCGTATGTGTAGCAATACCTTCGACTTTGCCCTGACAAAGTAGTCACAATCTAGAGAGGAAGAAAGACAAGAAAAGGAAACTTCTAGCAGCTTGCAGTGGATACTATAATAGGAATATGGATAGGTTATTTTGAAAGCATAAAGTAGCTATCACTCTCTAGCACTATAGAATGTCCTCTAGCTGAGAAATCATATCCAATACCCCACAGTTTCACGTGTCACATGCATGCCCCCCCTTGCCCCAAGGCTGATTGCCAGATCATGAATGAGCACATGAAGGACTAATACCAGGTGTTATCTAGTCTGGCTAAAAACAGGCTTTTATTAAATGTCTAGTGAATGAAAATATGAATGAATGAGATGGACACAATGATAGGATTTAGCTGAAATACTTTTAGAACCCGTGGGACTATACAGACCCTAAGTTGTAATATGGCAGCCTGACAACAATAAATATGAACTCCTTACAGCATTTGCCTTAATTCTCCACAACCCTTAGGCTTCCTGCTATCTTATACCTAAGCAGCAACCCTCATTTCCTTCCAGGTGGCAGACAGCATGATTAGTCTGTAATGATTTGGAATAAAGAATAATGATGTAAAAATGATAGATATAAGTGTGTTTCTAAACAGCTCTATGTTAAAACCCATGTCCTTATCTTTCATGACTAATTCCAAAATACTTGCTGCAATATCCAGGAAAGTTTCACAAAAAATGTCCTCTGATTTGTCTGCAAAAGATTTGTCACTTTCTCTTCCACAAAGGCCCTATACATGATGGACTTTCTATGTATGTAGGTATGTATCTCTATTTCTATACGTATTTGTATACCTCTATCTATATCATCATTCTAGATGTAGAGTGAGCAATACCAAATTTAAACCACAATTTACATGGCAAACACTACTTCAACTTTACAACACATAATTATTATATTTTGGAGTTAGAAAGCTTTAGACCTATGGCAGTGTGGGCTATTTGGTTACATTTCCTTTTGACTTCTAACATCTTGTTTACCATTTAATTATGTTTTGTATACTATAGTAAGTTAATTGTAGTTATTTGGGTAGTTCTTTTTTTTTTAATTGGATACTTTTCAGTTGCAATAAACTTTTATCCTGGAAGGCATATACATGTATACACATGTACGTATATACATATATATATATGTGTGTGTGTATATACACATGTACGTATATACATATATATGTGTATACATATATACACATATGTATACACATATACATATGTGTGTGTATACATATATGTATACATATATATACATATATATGTATACATGTGTGTGTATATATATGTATACACACACATATATAATATATAGAGAGATAGAGTCTCTGTCATCTGATCTTAAAATTTATTTAATTCAAACCTTTTATTTTACCAATAAGGCAAGTGACGGTTTAATGAATTGTCAGCTAATTTGTGTAGCTGGTGACAAAGTCACACCCAGAATCGTGTTCTCTGGGTTTCTAATCAACCATTCTTCGACTGCTTACTTTCTGCCTGCCTTACCATCGGAAGTAAACAGAAATGAGTTTCAGGCAGCTCTTGTGATTAACTTCATAATTTGGGGATGGAGCAAAAAGACTGAATATTCATTAGGATATTATTACAGTGGTTCTCTGCCCACAGGCTATAGTTACAACTGAACACTAGGCAACCAATAAGATCTCCTAAGATGATTTATACTGCCATTTTAATGGCAGTTTGTTTTTAACAGAATAAACAAATCACATGGGTTATATTTACAAGTGTCAGACACATCTTTACTACTATCGTTTAGGCCAAAATGAGCACAGAAATAGAAACCCAAGGATGGAAATACATAAAAGTTCATAAATCTTAAATAAAGTGTGATTTGCAGGTACATTCCCAATTTTATCTTTCAGTAATGGATTAATGCTTATATTTAGTTTCAAATATAATTCTCTACTATGCACAATGGCCATACAGAAACGGGAAATGCCCCATGGTGATAATAAAAGCAGAGAATCACTGTTTGCCTAGATATAAGATAGAGAAAATCACTTTTTGATAGGCTATATTATGGCCTAAGTAATTATTTCAAGCTCACCTGTCTGTTTTAAGTATTAAAATACCATCTTTTTCTGTGTTTGTAACAATTCTCTGATAATCCTTTTCATATAGGAAGGGATTATTTTTAGGAGAAAAACCAAAACCTAAAGGGCGATAAATTAAATGAGAAAGTTAATGTCTCATGTAGATGTGACACAGAGTATACACTGAATGTTAAATTTGGTTCATTTTATAAGGAATATGACTAAAACATTATCTGTGCTGAATGAACACGATGTTTTGACACCAGGAAAGTAAAAAGGATCAGCACTTCCAAAAAAGCATCAACTTGCTTACCTACAACTGACCCAACTACCGATTGGGGGACCTCTATGCTGGCAGGCAAACCATTAAGGGAAATGTTTCTAAGATAAAGAGTCTAAGATAAAGAGTCTTTCAAAACAAGAGAATCTTGGGGCGCCTGGGTGGCTCAGTCGGTTAAGCGTCCAACTTCGGCTCAGGCCATGACCTCACAGTTTGTTGGGTTCGAGCCCCGCATCGGGCTCTGTGCTGACAGCTCAGAGCCTGGAGCCTGCTTCAGATTCTGTGTCTTCCTCTCCCTCTGCTCCTCCCCTGCTCTGACTCTCTCTGACTTTCAATAATAAATAAACATTAAAAAATATTTAAAAAAAAAAAAGCTCAAGACCTCTTCCCAACTCCCCTACTCCTTTTTTGTTAAAAATAATTTCTTCCAGGAAAATGCATAAATATATATTTATTAATCCACTTGTCTAGCTCTGGCTTTTTTGTTTGTTTGTTTTTGTTTTGTTTTCCAATTCCAAAGAGGGCACTATTGCTCAGTGTGTTGGTTTTATTGTTTGTGTACCTTAATTGTGTATGAAGAGTTTTCCATATTAGCACATATAACCCTTCTGAAATGCTTCTCAGTATTATAACATAATTATCATGCACCATAACTTATAAATGTCCATCAAGAGGGAACCCACTAAATCTCATTAAATTTCCACAATGCATGTCCATGCTCTTTCCACTATTTAAAAAATTTTTTTTTAATGTTTATTTATTTTTGAGACAGAGAGAGACAGAGCATGGATGGGGGAGGGTCAGAGAGAGAGGAAGACCCAGAATCCGAAGCAGGCTCCAGGCTCTGAGCTGTCAGCACAGAGCCCGACGCGGGGCTCGAACTCACGGACCGTGAGATCATGACCTGAGCCAAAGTCGGACGCTTCACCGACTGAGCCACCCAGGCGCCCCATGCTCTTTCCACTATTAGGAGAATTTGATGTGATGGAAGTCAGGAGCTGGGTCCTTTGCTTAGAATCCACCCAAGTGGTCTCACAAATAGTCTGAGGATAATACACATTTCATTATCTGTTGATCAAATTATTAAATAAATGCAGACAGACAAAATAACTTTTTAAGATTCCTGACATTAATAAAATTTTAAAGGATTGGAGAGTGAGGGCACAACCTTTTTCTCTTTTAAGAGAGCATAGAGTCCCAAAATTTTCATATTTAAATACAACCAGCCTTCCTACTGGAAAAAAAATAAAAAATAAAACAAACGAACAAACAAAGAATTCCAAGTCCTAATCCCAGGTGTAATTCCAATTTCTTGTAGAACTCAGGACAACTGCCCTAGGAAAAAACAAATGGAAGGAGAAAGGTAGGGAAGAATCTGATAATGAAAACCATCAGGAGTCTTCCTTGTAACCACTTAAGTTCCCCCAACCAAGGAAGGAAAGGCTTATGCACCCACAAACTGAACTCCAACTCAGGTCAAGAAAATATATCTCAATTTCCCACATGCTGTTCCTAAGCATATATTTCCGGTGCTAGAGACGGAGAGAATTCCCAAATGCAATGAACTGCATTAGTAGAAATAAATATAATCCAGTTTCAAAGTGAAAGCTGTATGTTACACTGTAGGTATCAGTTAACAAGGCTGGAGGCATCAGCTGGGAAGAAAACCTCACCTTCAGTAGGTGAAGGATTTATAAGGACAATGGCTTGAGACTAAGCTGTTTCTAAGGAGTCATTCAAGGTACCAAAATTGTGATAATTTGAAGAGTGCTTTCATGACTAAATCACTTACTAATCAATAGTAAATAAATTTAATCCAGATTTAAGAAACTGAGTTTTTCAAAAAGGTGTTAAAGACCACATGTGCTATAAACTTCTATGGATAAGTCAATCTTAGAAGTCATAAAAAAATAAATACACACTGTGGCAACCCCCCCTATGGAGGAGTTTACTGTAAAAACAATGCATACAAATGGTTCTAAAATGGAATATCTGTTTGTTCTTGTTATAGAAACAAACAGATAAAACTGCTTAGGCAAGACTACCCCAGGGGAAGGTTGGGTAACTGTCCTAAATTCATTTTTCTTAGATAGGTACCAATTCTTCTACTGGGATTGAAAACTAAAGGTATTTTATATGAACTGCTTACAGATCTTTCTAAAATGCAATCTTTATCATGTCAATTCCCCACAGGTCCACCTACCCAATAAAGTCCAAGCTCTCCAGCACAAAACACCATCCAGCTTCATCACCTAAATACACACATCTCCATTTGCACTCACATCACTGCTCCAAAAAAGGTTGAGACCTTTCACATGCTTCCAGATTTGCTTATGCTGCTCCTTCTGTCTGGATGTGCACTCTTTTCCCAGTTGATCACTCTCACAGAATCTTTCCCGACCTCTTTTCCCATCCCCCAAGTTCCCATAGAGAAAACTTACCACTAATTGTTTAATACATTCATTCAGTTTACTCATTCACCCTTGCCTGAAATTCATTCAAAATGAATTTGAATCAGTGCTACATATCATGTCTTGTGCAAACCATGAAAGATTTAGGCAGTGAAAAAAATGGACACAGTTCTAGCCCTTAATGACTTTTCATTCTGAGGGCAAAGCGCACATTAAGCGAGTAATAAACAAATCACAAGTCAATTCCGATCTCTTCCTTTACGCATTTACCATATAGACATCTAATTTGGCATATGGAAGACACCTCAGCTTACTCATGTTTACATGTCTTTCTCTACTAATTCTAAGGCCTCTTGGGGGTAGGATTTTTACTTCATTCATCTTTATATTCCAAAAGCATAATGCAATTCCTGGAAGATAGCAGATTACACACAGAGACAATTTTAGTTAAGGTTGCCTATCCCCTCCCCTGCTTTTGTAGGGCAGAAGACACCCTGAAAACTGTCTTATGGCTTAAGAATGGCAGAGAATGCTGCGATTGTTCCTTCTATATCCTCTCAGTGGGAAACATAAAAACTGCACTTTAATCTAGTTGGGCAGGAGATATAGTTCTCAAGTTTTTAAAATATTTCTACATAAAGAGAGTCTCTGAATTTCCTGATAATGCATTTAAATTTTTTTAAACGTTTATTTATTTTGAGAGAGAGAGAGAGAGAGAGAGAGAGACAGACAGACAGAGCATGAGTGGGGGAGGGGCAGAGAAAGAGGGAGAGACAGAATCCAAAGCAGGCTCTAGGCTCTGAACTGTTAGCACAGACCCCGACGTGGGGCTTGAACCCACGGACTTCAAAATCGTGACCTGAGCCAAAGTTGGATGCTTAACTGGCTGAGCCACCTAGGCACTCCAAATGATAATGCATTTAATGTTTAATAAGTCTGTAAAGGCTTTCTTTTCTTTTTTTTTTTTTTAATTTTATTTTTTTCAACGTTTATTTATTTTTGGGACAGAGAGAGACAGAGCATGAATGGGGGAGGGGCAGAGAGAGAGGGAGACACAGAATCGGAAACAGGCTCCAGGCTCTGAGCCATCAGCCCAGAGCCCGACGCGGGGCTCGAACTCACGGACCGCGAGATCGTAACCTGGCTGAAGTCGGCCGCTTAACCGACTGCGCCACCCAGGCGCCCCAAGGCTTTCTTTCCTAAAGTAGGCACTGGAAAGCTTTTCCTTATTGCCTAAAGTTCACTACAAATTTGGCTAGTCACTTCTTGGACATACTTTACGTAACTGCAGTTTGGTAATATGTTCATTTTTACCTAAAGATAATCATAATCAAAGAAGTAAATATTTTGCATTATGCACAGTGTGTATTTGCTGGGCATGATGATTAGGCATAAACATGTAGAAGTCACCAACTAGGAATATATAAAAGATTTCCTGAAAGAGAAAAAGTCATACCTGATAATAGTTTTCACAAACTGAGGACAGGTGAAGGGATTATTCATAGGATCCTTTTGCTGATAATGGCTTTTACTTGTATCTCTCAATTTTACCATTTATCCATTGTAAAATCTTGGAGCAGCTACTTAAAACTTCTGGAACTTACTTATAAATTGTGGCTGCCCCTGACTCATGCAATTGCATGACTTCCTGTTCAGCACTTAACCTCAAACCTGGGATATAGTAGCATATAGTAAATATTTGTTGAATCAATAAAAGATTGGGAGTAATTATATGACCATTAGGTAAGACGGGCAGAGGAATAGCTTTCATGAACTAGGAAGCAGACAAAATAAATGGTAGGTGTTATTAATATTGTTGGGGCACACATAAAAAGTGTTACATTTAAAGCCATTATCCTGGAGATATCCATACCTTTCTTTTGCCCACCGCCCCCCCACCCCGAAATAGTACAGTCAATTGAAAATAGACCTGAAACTCCAGAGGCATCACAGTGATGAATTTCAGTAGTGATGAGAGTTCAAAGGTTCTATTTTAGACTTTATAAAACCTAAAGTGGTAAGAAGGAGAGCTTTCTTTTTATATGGATTATGATCTGTTTTACCAGGGTCGAATTGTGAAAGACTTCAATATGCTACATTACGATAAAACGCTCTGCTTTGTTTCACTCTTGTAGACAAAGCCCATGAGAGACCCTGTCAAATTTGCCAGAAGATATAAAGGACAAAGTACTACCATTCTTTACTTTTTCCATTTCAGATGCTCTTAAAGACAGTTAGCTAACATGAAGCCAACATCTGTCTTCCTTTCTCTATGAGAATGCAATGAAATAATCCTCTTGCTAGATCTAGGAAATTGCTTCGGACTCGGATTTGGGGTATTGGGCAGATCACACTATAATGTTTGGCTGATACCCTAGGCCTTCAGAGGAGTAGAGAGGAAGTCTTCTGAAGGGGGCTTCTATCTAGAATCAATCATGTGGCTGTTCACATGGGAATATTCTAAAGCAGAATATTCATATATAAAATCAACCACCTGGTTTCTCAAATGGGAAGCTGGTTCTGAGAAGACTGGTTTTAGATGGTCAGGAGTGGGGAACACTCCTTTTTTCCAAACAGGAGAACCGATACATCCGAATATTCTCCCGATTGGCAGATATGAAAGTAAAAAGAAAATAGCAGTTTGAGATTTGATGTAAACTGTAAGTTCTAAAGAACAAATGAACGTTTGTAAAGTGAATTATATGGATGCTAATTTTGAAAGGAAATGTTTTATATCCTTGACATTGTGCTAAATGCTTCAGTGCATTATCACCTCCCCCTTACTTATCATAATTATCACAATCCTGAATGACTTACAGTTTTTTTTTCTCAACAGTGAGGGAAGAACATTAAGAATATTCATTCATTCAATACTCATTGACTGAGCACGTATGATGTACCAGGCATTATTCTAGATCCTGCAGAATTAGACCAGTGAATAAAATGAAGTCCTTACTGTCACAGAAATTCTACTGTCGTAAAGAGAGACAGCCATCACATAAGATACTTTATAAATATGACTTCATTAGTACAAAGTGCTGAGAAAAAATAGTGAAGGCGATGTAAGGGGCAGCAAGTGACAGGAGAGGGAATGGTATTTTAGATACAGTAATCTGTAAAGGTCTAGACAAAGACCTGAATGAAAGGAAGGAGCAGGCTTTGGAGACATGTGGAAGAATAGTGTTCCAGGAAAAGAGGCAGAAGTACAAATGCCCTAAGGTTAGTGTGTGCATTTGGCTCTTTGGGAGAATGGCAATGAAGTGTGGGGTCCAAGTCAGGAAAGGGGAGGGGAATGGGCGGAAACCAGAGAGCTAGGACCCCTTTTGTGCCAGACAGAGTAAAAGGGGAGCTGCCATCATTAGAAGTTAGCAGGATGATAGCAAGGGAGCCTCATGAGAAGCATCTCATGAGATGGAAATCAAGTCTCAAGGTCGAGTTGTCCCTAGTTAAGTGGAGATATTTCCATTGCCAAACCTAAATAGTTGGGTTTTATTTCTTTGGAAATCCCACTATGGAATAAATGTTTTCATTTTTAAATGAGAGTGCTGAAGGAGGGGCTATCTAAGACCCTTCACTCTAAGAATCAATGAAAGTCACTCTTATTACATCTGACTCCCAATTCTCTAGAGACAATGGGGAGCAGGATAGAAATTTCCTTTAGTTAGTCTCAAAGGAGAAAAGTAGCAATAATATAATCTCAAAGGAACCAGAGTTACAATGGTACAGAGGACGGAAGTGGAAAGATGAGAAGACGGTTCCTCTGTCGACATTCATTCTTGTACTTTCAGTGAACATTAACCAAGAAAAATGGGTCAAACATTTAATTTGTGAATGATTATGTAGCAATAACAAAGCCAGACTCTTTTATGGTCCAGTCTCTGCATGGAGTCAAGTGCAAAGACAAACAATTAAGAAATATTAAAAAGCAGTTCAAGTCAAGAAAATAGCAAAAAGATCTCATTAGAAAGTCCTTTTCTCCCTTTTTTTTCCTACTTTTTATGAATAGCCCATCTTCCCCAGGACTTTCTCAGTCTTCACAGACTCCTGTCTTTTTGCACTCCCCCCTTCACCTAGATAATCTAGGATCTAATCTTATTTCTTGTTAGTATTGTCCTGAAAGGGAATGTTGCTAGTCTGGCCCAGGTCCTTCTAATCCTTCCAAATTTGCAGCTCTGCCTATGAATTACCTTTATCAGAACAACACAAGACAGATATATAAAATATTGTCTGGGAAGCAAAGGAGGAATAAAGGCTGCAAATAGTCAGGAACTCATATTTTTTTTATCCCCAACATAATTGGTATGTCTAATGCTAATCCCTTCAGTGTCTGGGCTGCAACCTCTAGATCCTTAAATTAAATGGAATTAAGATTTTTTTTATTATGAAATAGGTGGGATTCACTCTAACTTAGCATTATTATTACAATGGTCATCAAGTGGAAATGCAGTATAAATTGTTTCCTGTTTAAAATATATAAAAATGTAGGATCTTTGTTGGTTTTGCTCTTTTATTGTTATTGGACTTTCCCCATTTCTTTACTAACAGCACAGTTACATATATACACATATGAATTTGAAAGGGAATTTGCAGCATCACCTGATGAACCCAAATGCTTTGATAAAACAATCCCTTAACCCACCTGTTTTTCAATGTGAAATGTACACAAGCATACATTCCTTTACTGGCTGGGGTGAAGGGATTCTAGGAAGTGTCTGTGTGTATGTGTGTGTGTGTGGTGGGTGTGCATGTTTATATATGAAAGACTATCTAAAAAAAGGAAGAGATTATCTATCTCATTCTGTATTAGAGGAAAAAATATTGGACATCCGTAAAAGGCTGCAAATACATTAGCCATCACAAGAGTATCTTCTGTGATTTTCTGATCAAATAAAAATGGTTCCAATTGTACTCCCAGGAGTACATTCCATCACTTGCAATGTGAAATTGAAAAGTGTCCTAGAATTGCAGTATTTCTTTCCCTTAATCACCACTTAGGTTTTAGATTGTTCTCTTACATTCCTAAGCCTGGCTTTTCAATGACACGAAACTCCCTAAACCATCCCCCTGGCAAAAAACAAACAAACAAAAACTAAAACAAAAAACAAAAAATCCTTCCAAACTGCACAATCATCTCTATATGCCTATTGTCATTTATTTATTTATTTTCAAAATAACTTCCTTTTATGAAAATTTTCAAACACACAGCAGTGGAGAGAATAGTATCATGAATCCCCATGTTCCCTTCACCCAGTGTCACAGTTACTCATTGTATACCAATATGGTTTTATCTAACATTCCTCCCTCCAGCCCCCATTTTTTGGCCATAGTGGGTTTTTTTTTTTAGTAAATTCATGGAATATATAAAGGCTTTTCCATAAAAGCCCAAGATCATTTTTTTAGGTCCCTGGACTTTCCTTGGACTTCCTTGTTGGACTTTCTAAGTTCAACAGTTGTTGGGGAACCTACCCCTGATCAAAATCTAAATCCCATTATAACTATATGCATAATTTTCAAATAAAAGAAAACACAGAATAGATACCTCTGGGCTGCCATTAAATATGAGTTATAACACGGGCACCTGGATGACTCAGATGGTTAAGTGCCCAACTCCGGTTCAGGTCATGATCTCACGGTTCGTCAGTTTGAGCCCCTATTCGGGCTCTGGGCTGACAGCTCAGATTCTGGAGCCTCCTTTAGATTCTGCGTCTCCTTCTCACTCTTCCCCTCCCCTGCTTATACTCTGACTGTCTTTCAAAAATAAATAAAGCATTAAAAAATATATATGAGCTATAATAGAGTAAGGCAGCGCTAGAACAATGCCACATGGCATAGTTCATAAAATCTAAACATTTGAACAAAGCGACTATGGCATATTGGAGAAAGATGCTGTGAATGCATTCTGATGGCTTGTCCATGTGCCCTGACTGCTGTGTAGACCTCACAGAGATGTCGTTGGAGGGATGGACTTCTGTGAGCTGTCCTTCTCTCTCTTCTTGAATGATCATCAGCAACTGAGAAACAATACATTTGGCCCTTTCATCACAGACCCAGGGAGACATCAAGGAAAAAGAAACAAGGAGTTGGCTCTAGTCTGTATTGAGAACAGGTGTCCTGGCACTTTACAAAACATGAGGAGGAAAGCCACATCCCACCTTGTGGATTTATAGTGTTTTATTTAAAACACAAAACTAAAGTGGTCCAGATTTATCCCATTTACTGAACTTAACAGATTTACTAGTCTGACTGCTTCCTGAGAAAACGAATTTTAAATGAGTCACTGATACCTCACTTTACTACCATTATGGAACCGGTCCAAGACTTAATATAGAAAATTGTAGACTTTGGCCCAGGGTAATTTTAATCTCTGCCGATAATAACAGGGCATCAGCTGCCAAAAGCAAGGCCTTGTGTGCTGAGATTGGAACTCTGACCCTGAGATACAAAGTCATAAGTAGTAAGCACAAAGAAAGATTCTGAACTTGCCAGCATTACATATCAATAAAGATGAATCAGACTATTTCTCCACACAGTGTGCATCTTCTACAACATTGTATCTTGATCAGAGAAGGTCCTCCTGCTCCATATAAACTATTTTATTGGACATGATTGAAAAGATAAAAAGAAGGCTTAATTCATCATCTTACATGGCTTCATCCATTTATCTCTCCCAAACAGGCTTTCCCAAGATTGTGTCAGGTAAGAACTTCCCTGAAATGACAAATGTATTTACCCTATGCTGCTTGTAAGCATGCATGTCATACAATATGGCCTCTTGTATCTCTCATTTTTTCCTGGGTATTACATCAGTTGGGCATGGAAGTGGTAAACTACAATTAAGCTACTTAATTGACTCAAAATTCCAACCTAGGGGGAGAAGAAAACACCTTAGTTCTTTTTCAGATAAGAAAGCTATACGAGCCTATTGTAAGTAAATACTACTCCTGCTTCTTGACTAGTGGAAGAATCCTCCATTGAAAAAAAAATTCTGTTTCTGACCCTATAGTAAAATTTATTTGTGTGGATCGATAAGTCTATTTTTATAAGTTCTGTCAAATGTTTCCTTAGAGAACACGTAGGAGCTTTCAAAGTAAGCTCTAAACTTTCTCACAACAGGGCAGGCACAGTAAGGGAAAGATACTGATTCATTCCATTACTGAATTGCATTCATAACAAATTCAGAAATAAATACAATCCTAAATTAATATTGTTACATTATTTGAAAGGGCAAAAGATCTGCATATAAATGAAAGCCAGTCAGACATCTAAGAGGCATATCAAATGTTACAGGTCTAGAATGTCTCCCTTCACATCCCTGATTTTCCATGAACAAGTCAGTGTCCTTTCTAAAGCAGAAATCAGGTCGTGTCCCTCTCCTGCTTGAAAACCTCTGCTAGTTTCTCATCAAACTTAGAAAAAAAGAATCAAACTCTTCATAGGCAAATGTCCCTACTTGTCATTATGGCCTCATTTCTAACCACTCTGACTATTGCCCACTTTGCTTTAGTTACAAGTGAAAGAATCCAGGTAGCTCTTGCTTGGGGACTTTGTACTTACAATTCTGCCAGGAAGGATCTTCCCCCCAAATATGTTTGTGCCATTTGAATCTCAGCTGAAATGCTGCTTCTTCAGAGAGGCCACTACTGACCAGAAAAAAATGAAATATTCACCAATATTTACTATAGCTTCCTATTTTAATACATCCATAGGAATTATGATTTGAATTACACAGTTCATTTATATTTGCTTGATTATTGCCTGTTTCCCTCTTCCTTGTCCCAGAATCCAAACTTCATCAAAGTAAAGAACTTGCCTATTCTGTTTGCTGTTTATCCCTAGGCTCGAGCCTATAGTGGACTCCTTCTTCTTCTTTTTTTTAATATAGTGGATTCTTGATAAACACCTACTAAATGAATGATTAATGATTGTATATAACTGCCACAAATGGAAAAACTAATATTTTAGTAGTTTATAAATGCCAGAAAGAATCAAGAAATATTATCACCATTACATTAAAAGCATATATATACAGGTATTTAATTGGTTTCAATTAATTGATAGACAAAACAAAGGGGAAAAATGCATAGTAACAACAAAAGGCATGATGTACTGCGTGGTGGCCCTTATAACATTTCATTTAGAACTTTTTTTTTTTAATTTTTTTCCAACGTTTTTATTTATTTTTGGGACAGAGAGAGACAGAGCATGAACGGGGGAGGGGCAAAGAGAGAGGGAGACACAGAATCGGAAGCAAGCTCCAGGCTCCGAGCCATCAGCCCAGAGCCTGACGCGGGGCTCGAACTCACAGACCGCGAGATCGTGACCTGGCTGAAGTCGGACGCTTAACCGACTGCGCCACCCAGGTGCCCCTCATTTAGAACTTTTAACAGTCTCATGAGGTGAACCCATTTTACAGTGGAAGAAACAGAAGTTAAGAGACTTTTTTTTAAGTTTATTTATTTATTGAGAGGAGCAGAGGGGCAGAGAGAGAGAGGGGAAGGGAGAGAGAATCCCAAGTGAGCTCCACCCTGCCAGCATGGAGCCTGATGTGGGGCTCGAAACCAGGAACCGTGAGATCATGACCTAAGCTAAAATCAAGAGTCGGATGCTTAACTTACTCAGCCATCTAGATGCCCCTAAGAGAATTTTAAAAGCTTGCGCAAAGTCATAGAGTTAGTAATGGATCCTTAATTATAAAGTGTAGTAACTCTAAAATAATTATTATGATGACAATGATGAAATCAAAGGCAATCACTAACATTTGTTGAACTTTTTAAATTATGTGCCAGGCATCTTGCTAAGCATTTTAGATGCTGTAGACCATGTTTCAAATATCCACATTCCCAGGATTTCAACGTTTCCATGTCTCCCTGGCCTATAAACTAATAAACAGTAAGTGACATAGGTCATGTTTGAGCCAAGCCTTCAGGGATGGTATGCCTTCTCATCTTTGATCCTGTGTCATCGCATCCTTGGATGTCATGTGTCCCAGAGTCACTCACACTCTCTCAGTGACTGTGTGTAACAGAGCTCCCAACAACCTAACTTTATAAGATGAACAGGGGGCGCGCCTGGGTGGCTCAGTTGGCTAAGCGTCCGACTTCGGCTCAGGTCATGATCTCGCGGTTCGTGAGTTCGAGCCTCGTGTCGGGCTCTGTGCTGACAGCTCAGAGCCTGGAGCCTGCTTCGGATTCTGTCTCGCTCTCTCTCTGACCCTCCCCTGCTCATGTTTTGTCTCTCTCTGTCTCAAAAATAAATAAAAACATTAAAAAAAAATAAGATGAACAGGGGATAACACTTCTTGGGAGTTAAGCCACTATTTGAGAATATATTTAGTAGCACTATATCATACATCCTATCTGGACCAATTCAGATACAATATCTCATTTAATTCCTAAAACAATCCAATGAAGTACAATGATTTACCTTAATTTTCCTGATTGAATAAATAAGTCTCAGTGACAAATAAGTCACTGAAAATCACACAATTAATGAGTGGATGAAAATGCCAGACTATTTGAATCCCAAGTCTGAACCTTCCAGTGAAGATTATACTCAGACACTTTAGTGGAATTTATTTCTCCAGAGAAATGGTTTAACAGTACTGAATGGTAGGGGTGCCTGGATGGCTTAGTCAGGTTAAGCATCTGACTCTTTTTTTTTTTTAATGTTTTATTATTTATTTTTCAGACAGAGAGATAGAGCATGAGCAGGGGAGGGGCAGAGAGAGAGGAAGACACAGAATCCGGAGCAGGCTCCAGGCTCTGAGCTGTCAGCACAGAGCCCACTGTAGGGCTTGAACCCACAAACCATGAGATCAGGACTTGAACTGATGTCGGGAGCTTAACCAACTGAGTCATCCAGGCACCCCTAGCATCCAGCTCTTGATTGCAGCTCAGGTTCTTGATCTCATAGTTCGTGAGATCAAGCCTGCTTGGGATTCACTGTCTCCCTCTCTCTCCACCCCTCCCCACCCTGTGTGTGCGCACACACACACACACACACTCTCTCTCTCTCTCTCTCTCTCTCTCTCTCTCTCTCTTTCAACTCTCTTTCAAAATAAAGAAATAAACAAACTTAAAATTATTGAATGGTAATATTAATCATATTGCCTTATTCTGCATAACCTCCTAGAAAAAGTTTAGGTTAAAAAACAACTAAAAGTACCAAGAAATATGACCAAATTACTCATTAGTTGACAGCAACATTTCATTTCTGTACTCTATGTTCCCTAACATCTTACATACAACCCTCTAATAACTGATTGTGAGATTTTATTGACTAGCCCCATTTTAATTGCTTTATAATTTTTAACTCCTTCATTGTTCTCCATTTTATCTGAAACCATGGGTTGTGCGAGTCCCCTTGGGAACCAATTATAGGCAAAGCAATGCAAAGAGTCTTCTCAGCCTATATCAGTAAAAATGGTCAGTTATTTTACAGTTAGAACAATATTTACATCAGCAAGGACTCTGTACCGTATCTATTCGAATTCTTCCTCACATACACAGAATTCCATAGAGTGGAAAATGTAAAACCACATATTTTTAATACGGACCAAAGGAGGAATGCAGCCACGTATTTTAGCCCATATTTCCCCCCACCCTTCAAAGGTATAAATTAACTTTCTGTGAACAGGCTAATTGAGACCGATCTTTAACATTTGGTTCTTTCTATTCTAAGATGCATAAGATAATGGCAGATGTAATTTGCTTTCCATTAATGAAGGACAAAAACAAAACCTTAGTCAATGTCCATGGGTTTGCTAAATTATTTGTATGTTATAGCAAAAGGATTTTAGTTATAAATTGTGAACAATGAAATACACCTCAGTAGCTTCTGGAATAAATACATATAAGCTAAACATAAACCTACAAACAGTATTTCAATAATTTCAGTGTTTTAAGATCATACCTATGCTGGTAACATAAAAACCACTGGGTCCTGCATGGCTTATGTTCAAGACCCTGTATACTTAAATATTAAACTAAATTTAATATTATTTTCCAATAAAGAGGGGTTAAGTACAAAGTTTGAGAGCAACTTGTTGAAAATTGGGAGCATACTTTCCTTTGTATTTAGATTTATATGACAAAGACAGGGATGCCTGTCAGCTGTTTTTTGTATATACTATAGAAGCCTATCTGCTCTAGCAAAAGAAGGGTTGAACATAAATGTGAAGTCCAGGGGCACCTGGGTGGCTCAGTCAGTTAAGTGTCCAACTTCAGCTTAGGTCATGATCTTGTGGTTCATGGGTTTGAGCCCCGTGTTGGGCTCTGTGCTCACAGCTCAGAGCCTGGAGCCTGTTTCAGATTCTGTGTCTCCCTCTTTCTCAGCCTCTCCCCCATTTATGTTCTGACTCTCCCTATCTCTCAAAAATAAATAAACGTTAAATTTTTTTTTTCAAAAAATGTGAATTCTGTATACGATCCAGTCTAAGTTCTAAGCACTACCCTTGGGTGCTTGATTCTAGAGGCAACATCTAGTGTCACAGCATACAGAAATGGAAGTAAAAAGAATGTCTTAGATTCCTATTGCTGCTGTAACAAATTTGCACAAACTCAGTGGCAAACAATACAAGTTTATTCTCTTACATTTGGGAGGTCAGACCTCTAAAATCAAGGTGTCGGCAGAACTCTGTTCCCTCTGGAGGCTTCATGGAAGCATGTTTCCTTGACTTCTCAGCTTCTAGAAGCTCTGTATTCCTTGGCTGCAGCCCCTATGCCAGTCTCTTGCTTCTGTTGTCTCATTTCCTGACACTCTGATCCTCTGTCTCCCTCTTTAATGTTTACTTTTATTTTTGAGAGAGAAAGAGAGACAGAGTGTCAGTGGGGGAGGGGGAGGGGGAGAGAGAGAGAGAGACAGACAGAATCCGAAGCAGGCTCCAGGCTTTGAGCTGTCCGCATAGAGCCCAAAGAGGGGCTGGAACCCACAAACCGTGAGATCATGACCTGAGTGGAAGTTGAACATTTAAGTCCGACTGAGCCACCCAGGCGCTCCTCTCCTCCCTCTTGTAAGAACCCTTATGATTACATTGAGCCCATCAGAAAAATCCAGGATAAGCTTCCCATTTCAAGAGATTTAACTTAGTCACATCTGCAAAGTCTCTTTACCATGGAAGCTAATACATTTATAGGTTCTGGGATTGGGATAGATATCTCTGGGGTGTTGTTATTCAGCCTGTCACAGAGGGAAAGAAATGAAAGACAAGGCAAAAAAGATAAAGGACTTGCAAATATTGACATAATAGTGATTAGCAATAATAATGATAATAATAGCAATTATTATTATTGATTCATTCACCAAACATCTACCTGAGCCATTAAATCATATCCAATAAGGTCTGGTACATGGTAGACAAACTCTAAAATAGTGAACCTAAATTAGCTACACTGGTCATCTATCCAAATGCTTATGGCCTGTCTATATTTGGCTGTTCAGAGTTAATATTAAGAAATAAGTCATATACTTAACAAAGCTTCAATGACAAGTCTTTTATTTTATATTTATTTTTTGACAAGTCTTCAAAAAGGTTTTGTCCATTAGGTTCCCTCAAAATTCAAAAAAAGTATATATATATATTTTATATTAAATTTAGTCCCAGGATGTACTTGATAATGACATAATACGGACAGTGCACAGAAATAGGCCAATTCAAAACAATAAGTTCAAAAAGTTTTAAAACATTTTGTTACTGAGAATAGATGCAAAATACTGCAAAGAATGGGTCAAAGGTAAAAGTATGACCGAAGGTCTAAGAACCGCCATTTTAAGAGAACATTTTCTCCTTATGAAGATCTTCACTTTTGCATTCATTGGCAAAAATAAGAAAAGAAGACACTAAGTGGTTGGATGAAAAAGACAAGTAATTACTAAGGTCTTCTCTTCTATCCCTCAGGGAAAATTAGGGCTGGATTTCAGATTGTGTCTCTTTTTCCTAACAAGAAAATGGACACACTTAAGACAGTAGAACAAATTTTGCCTCAGGACAATTTCAGGAATTATTATAATTTGGGAATTCATCTATTTTGATACATTATGCTAATCGCACAAAACATAATTTCTTGATGATCTTTGCAAAACCACAGAGTAGTCTTTAAAGATTTCTACATTGAAATGCATTGTATTGAGGATTTCTAATAACTGGAGACAGAGAAAAAGGAGTGCTTAATTAATGTTACTACTAGAAGCTCCCAAAATATTAAAAGCCATGGGTGAGGGGTATAGTCTATAAAATTTGGACAGTACTGGAATTTCAGATCATCAGACTGAGAAAGGTCTGATAAAAATTGTGAATGCATTGATCGGGAAAAATAGGAGGCATACAACAAACCAAGGCTGAATCTGGTTAGCATGCAGAGCTTTCTTATAAGAAAAGGAAACCCCAGAGCAATACAAATATTCATTTGCAGAGCAGTTTATATCAATAAAGCACATTCAGTAAAACAGAATACTATACAGCTACAAAAATAAAATACAGCTATCCTAGGTTAGCAGTTCTCAAAGTGCCGCCTGTGTTTCAGAGATCTTTTGAGGCATTCACAAGGTCAAAACTATTTCATAATAAAACTAGGATATTGGTATTTTCTCACTCTTCTTCTTAATTTTCATTCTCAACAGCACAGTGTAGATGTTTTAGGAGCTACATATTGTGTGATATGGCAAATGCAGAAGATATAAAAATTCAGCTGTGCTTTATTAGACCAAATATCAATGAGATTTTCAAAGATGTACAACAATTCTATCCTTACTGATTTTTTGTTGTGGTTGTTTGAACCACTAACCTAGGCCAATTCACTGTTTCTCAACAGAGATCTCAAATCTACTCTTTCTCTAACGGCTTCATATATAGAAGTACAGTTATATAGGAGGAAGAAAAAAGGAGAGGATATAAATAAGAAGAACACGTGCGCACACAAGAATGGAAGTGACATAGAAGTGAAAGTATTCCTACATAATTTTGGAAGTATATGGAATAGTAATAGTAACTGGTATGACTGTCATAGATGAAATTATTACAGTAATATTATATAGTAAAATCTTTGAAAATATTCTTTTTTTATTATTTTTCTTTGTGTTTATTGTTTATCTATACAACATTCACTTTACCTTTTAAATAATTTTTTGTAATTATCAATTTTTTTATAGTGGTTGCAAAATACAGGACACCAAGAATGCTGTAACTACTGTTGAGACCAATGACGGTTATCATTTTGTTGTATGCCTTCTGAGAATTACCCAATGATAATTGAATTATTTATGAAATAAAAATGAGTTTATTTTTATTACTTTTTAGGTTACATTTTATTAAAATTTTCAATGTTATTCCAATTATATCTCAAAATGTTTCCTCATTAATAATTTGTAGAAATATACTCCTATGACATTTTATAAGAGTTTGATATTATTTCTAGGATAATAACCTAAAAGGGGTTCTATGAATGAAGGGAGTTCTATTTTTTTGAAAGAGAAGCTGGGGCACATCAAGGAGAATATTGGCAGCAGATGTTGGTGGCTCTAAGACCACAGAAGCTTTCCTGACTCTGAGAGTCATGGCAGGGAGGCCTTGTAACAGAGAATAAATGATTAGCCCAAATGTCACTGCTGTCAGGAAATTCTTTGGGGAATGACAGAAACCTCTCAGAAATTTAAAAATGTTCCCTGCACCACACAGGAAGAAAGCCATCTGTGCATTTCAGCATCAGGGGCCAGTTAAAATAATTATTGGCTGTCACCAAATTAATGGCTACAGATGAAGAACTTGGGCTACCTGGAAGGAAGTATTAACAAATCTACTCATTACAGTTGACACTGTAGTCCTGGAATGAAGGATAATTATTCACTTTAGTAAGACCTTACCCTTTAATGAAGAGGGCTTACAAAAGATAATTCCAATAAAAGCTGTACCCCTGGCAGCCATTATAAGAATGGTAATTAACCTAAACTAGTGAATTTCCAACACTCTTCTCATCTTTGGTTATACCTGTATTCTGAAAGCTACCTAGTGGGAACCCAATCTCACAGAATTTATGGCCCTGGTTTTGTTAGATTGTTATACCAAACAAAAACATTCTAGTTGACAAGAGAAATATAAACTTGAGACTAATAGATAATTATATATGTATTCAGTCCTTCTGGTCAATTGATTTTATTACTGCATAAGACCAAGACTAATAAATTGTCAATTTGAACTAAATAATTGGCTTTATCAGAGTCAGGAGATATTCAGCATTTACAATCCTCCAATGTTAAGGTGCATCAAAATGGCTTAGTTACATGATACTCTACATGGAAAACCCAAAAGACTCCACCCAAAAATTGCTAGAACGGATCCATGAATTCAGCAAAGTCACAGGATATAATATCAAGGTTGTATTTTTATACACCAATAATGAAGCAGCAGAAAGAAATCAAGGAATCCATCCCATTTACAACTGCACCAAAAACCATAAAATACGTAGGAATAAACCTAACCAAAGAGATTAAAGATCTGTACTCTGAAAACTATACAAAGCTTATGAAAGAAAATGAAGAAAAAAAGAAATATAAAAAGAATTCCATGCTCATGGATTGGAAGAACAAATATGGTTAAAATGTCAATACTACCCAAAGCAATCTACATATTCAATGCAATCCCTATCAAAATAACATCAGCATTCTTCACACAGCTAGAACAAGCCATTCTAAAATTTGTATGGAGCCAGAAAAGACCCTGAATAACCAAAGTAATGTTAGAAAAGAAAACCAAAGCTGGAGGCATCACAATTCCAGACTTCAAGCTATACTACAAAGCTATAATCATCAAAACAGTATGGTACTGGAAAAAAAAAGAGACACATAGATCAATGGAACAGAATAGAGAACCCAGAAATGTACCCGCAAATGTATGGCCAACTAATCATCGACAGAGTAGGAAAGAATATCCATGGGAAAAAAGACAGACTCAGGGTGCCTGGGTGACTCAGTTGGTTAAGTGTCTGGACTCTTGATTTCAGCTCAGGTCATGATCTCATAGTTCATGGAATCGAGCCTCACTTTGGACTCTGTGCTGAGTGTGGAGCCTGCTTGAGATTCACTCATTCTCTCTCTCTCTCTCTCTCTCTCTCTCTCTCTTTCTCTCTGCCCCTCCCTCCCTGCCTCTCCTTCCCCTGCTTTCACTCTCTCACTTTCTCAAAATAAATAAATAACCTTAAAAAAAAAGAAAAGAAAAAAAGACAGATTCTTCAGCAAGTGGTGCTGGGAAAAGTGCAAAGCAACATGCAGAAGAATGAACCTGGACCACTTTCTAACACCGTATACACAAAGAAACTCAAAATGTATGAAAGAACTAAATGTGAGACAGAAAACCATCAAAATCCTACAGGAGAATACAGGCAAAAACCTCTTTGACTTCGGATGCAGCATCTTACTATGAATGTCTCTAGAGGCAAGGGAAACAAAAGCAAAAATGAAATATTGGGATCTCATCAAGATAAAAAGCTTCTTTCTGCACAGCAAAGGAAACAATCAACAAAACTGAAAGGCAACCAGTGGAATGGGAGAAGATATTTGCAAATGACATACTGGATAAATGGTCAGCATCCAAAATCTCTAAATAACTTCTCACACTCAACACCCAAAAAAACAAATAATCCAGTGAAAACATGGTCAGAAGACATGAATAAACATTTTCCCAAAGAAGACATCCAGATGGCTAACAGACAGATACATTCAGGTGGGGCCAAAATCAACAAAATATTAAAGAATGCATTATTACTTAAGAGTCAAAGATGCTCAACATCACTCATCATCAGGAAAATACAAATAAAAAAACCTTGATGAGACACCACCTCACACCTGTCAGAATGGCTAAAAGTAACAACTCAGGCAACAACAGATGTTGGTGAGAATGTGGAGAATGGGGAACCCTTTTGCACTGCTGGTGGGAATTCAAACTGATACAGCCACTCTGGAAAAGGGTATGGAATTTCCTTAAAAAATTAAGAATAGTGTTACCTTATGACCCAGCAATTGCACTGCTAGGTGTTTGTCTAGAGAAGACAAAAATGCTGATTCAAAGGGGCACATGCACCCCAATGTTTATAGCAGCACTATCAACAATGGGCAAATTATGGAAACAGCCCAAATGTCCATTGACTGACGAATGGATAAAGAAGATGTGGTGTGTGTGTGTGTGTGTGTGTGTATGTGTACACACACACACACACACACACACACACACACACACACACACAAAATGAAATACTACTCAGCAATGAAAAGGAATGAAATCCTGCCATTTGCAACAACGTGGATGGAACTAGAGTGTATTATGCTAAGTGAAATAAACCAATCAGAGAAAAATAAATACCATATGATTTCACTCATATGTGGAATTTAAGCAACAAAATAGATGGGACACCTGGGTGGCTCAGTCGGTTAAGCGTCTGACTTCAGCTCAGGTTATGATCTCACAGTTTGTGGGTTCGAGCTCCACTTCCAGCTCTGTGCTGACAGCTCAGAGCCTGGAGCCTGCTTTGGATCCGTGTCTCCCTCTCTCTCTGCCCTCCCCCTGCCTTGGACTCTGTCTCTATCTCTCTCACAAATAAACATTAAAAAAATAAGAAACAAAACAGATGAACATAGGGGAAGGGAAGGAAAAATAAGATAAAAAGAGAGAGGGAGGCAAACCATAAGAGACTCTTAAATACAGAGAACTGAGGGTTACTGGAGGGGAGGTGGGTGGCGGGATGGGCCAAATGGGTGATGGGCATTAAGGAGGGCACTTGTTGGGATGAGCACTGGGTGTTATATGTAAGTGATGAATCACTAAATTCTACTCCTGAAACCATTATTACATTACATGTTAACTAACTTGGATTTAAATAAATTAAAAAAAAATAACCAAACAAACACAACACTACCACAGGGATTTACTCAGCAAAATCCAAACTATGGGCAACTCTACAGGACAAATAACTAGCTTTTCAATTAAAATAAATGCAAGGAAAAGAAGAAAAAAGATGAAAGGGAAGCCTATAGATTAAAAGAGACATAAGAATCGTATCAACCAGTTCTAATTCTGGACCTTAGATGAATCATAACTACCCCCTCAAATAATGCAAAAGATAAAGAAATAATACAAATAAATGAATGAAGCAATCAGATAAAATGGTTTAGTTAGATAAAAATATGGCTTATGGCATAAAACAAATCAAAATACTTCAAAAAAGTTAAGCAAAAGTTTACAATGTAATAGGTTTCATGTTCTCATCAATTTCAATTAGACCTATTTTACAGTTTTCCATTTTAGCCTATTTTACAGTTTTCCATTTTAGCACGTACGTTTGAAATGTCCTATTCAGGTGGGGCCAAAATCAATAAAATATTAAAGAATGTATTAATTTCTTAAGAGTCAAGTGGGCTCAGCGTAATCAAGATGTTATTAATGGATAATGGATAAATTTGTAGTAGAGAGTATTAGAACTCTTTTTACAGAGTGGCCATTTTAAGATTTAAGTACTGAGAGTGAAGGATTAGACTGAGAGCTATCAAAAGCCTACTCTCCTACATAAGCTTAGAAAATGATAATTTGGTACCTCTCACATTACAGAAAAACCCATGGGAGTGATGCCTTCATCAAAGCTCTGTAGTATTTTCTTGTGTTTATAACTTGAAAGACCTCTTGCAAAACGAAGGAATGCAAAAGAACATCATTTAAAAGAAAATGGCTCACCAGATATACCCAGAAGAAACATATGGCCATTGAGACACAAAACCAATGAGTCACATCATACTTCTCAGTCACAAAATTACAAATTTGCTTTTTGGTGGCTCAGGTCATTATCATCATGGCTTTAGATTTCATATTTCCTTAAAACCAAATGTTCATTGCTTTGTTGACAAAAGATCCAGAGACAATTCTGATAACAAAGAAATTAAATAACTATTTCTATTTTGACCTCTATCTTGACCTCATAAGCTGTGGAAGCAGAGATCTCCATTATGGCAATTTTATTTTCTTTCTTGGAACAAAGATACCACTCATTAGTGGGATTAATTAAATGCATGAGCAGCGACTTCCAAACCAGGGGTACATTTCATCCAACTTTGATTCAGATATTGATCTGTACCTGTGTGTAAGAAGGACGCAGGGCTAAAAACCTTGGGAAGTTTGACGAGTTTTGGTGAATAAAATAATAATCAGGGTTTAATGTTCCAAATGTATACCATTTATAATTAAGGTATGTAGAAGGAAAGCAGGAAATTAAATTCAAACACCCATGACATAATACATATAATCCATAATAAAACCACAGTAACTATAATGGATTAAGTAATATTAATAGACAACAATAGAAAAAGTTAACAAAAAATATTACTCTATGTTCACTAGACTACAGCTTCCATTCAACAGACTCATAATTGCTGATTGTGGAGAAGAATCACTTGTATTAGAACTATCATTATAGTGTCAAGACGAAAAATTACTAAAGCTTTTTTCATTAATGATGATTGGCTCAATCTTTCAGTGTAACGGACACCATCATTGGAGGACAGCATCGTTTAAGGGTTAGGCATCAAAGCAGAGACTAGACTTACAAAGTGATTTCTCTTGCTTCTGCCTTACTACATGGCAAGATCATCTGAAATTAATGGAAGGACAAAGACCAGGCAACTTTTTGAGGTCAGACAGAATAGGTTATTTCTTCTTCTTATATATAAGTTAATATAATTAATAGATTTACCACCTAGCGATCAGCTTGGTGTTAAAGAAATAATTTGTATTTAGGCGAAAATATACAACAAGTCTTGCCTGCACCCCCCACCCCTATATCTCTCACAGCTTACTGACAGCACTTACTAAACACTTCCATATGCCAAGTATGGTGTTAAAGGCATTATGTACATTATCTCATTTTGTCTTTACCAACATCTTATGAGGAATAGCTTAGCATTACCTCCATTGTACAGCTGAGACTCAAACTTTTAGAGACTTTGGTTACACAAGCTCTTGTGCTTAGCAGAAACAGCGTCTGTCTGCCTCCAGAGCTTGAACTTTTCATCAATCTGCTAATTTTCTTTACAGTGAAGTCCATCAATAGACTTCATATCTACAATACCATTTTGCTTGTAATCACCAGTCAGTTTTAACACTAACTGAAGATGAGTAAAGATACATATTCCATCATTATTATTTCTCTATTTTTCTATTAGCCCCTGCTTCACCATTTTGAAGAATATATTCATTGAATTATTTTAAAGCGAGGTCTCACGAGATCATTAATATTAATAAAGAAAAAAATGTAGTGAGTGAGCAGAGGAAGTAGAAGACATTTGGGGGCAATCAATTATTCTAAGTAGTGTATGCCCCATTTTACAGATACGGAAACAGGATGGGAGCTATTAAGTAACCTGCCTAAACTTATTGGTAAACACAGAACTAAAGATGTTAAGCTTATATCAAATCTAGTAATGGTTGCTATACTCCATAAAGCAGATTAAATAGTGCATCTGTAAGTGTCCAAGAAAAAAATGACATTTTAATTTTACGTATTTAACATGGTACTGAATAGAGAGACATACAACTCCCTCAATAAATCTATGTTTCTTAATAACAGTTATAACAGGCCATGGTATTAATTTCCACTCCATTATTTCTGGTGTACAAAGTGATAGAAAAACACAAGGGAATATTATAGAAAAAGAAAAAAGGAAAGGTGAACCATACAATAAAATAAGCCATTTAAAGTCATACTCAGCTCATAATCACAGACCAAAGTTTGAACTTAAAAATGAATTTTTTTTCCTAATTCAAGATATTTTGCACTGCAACTAAAGGGTATTAAGAAGATAACTGTTAATAAATACAGATATTTAGATACAAAACTACTCATTCTGTTAAAAATAAATTTGATGATCATCCATTAGGAATTAAAAAAAATCCTTCTGGGTATGAGGAATATAAAGGTGATCAAGACAGACATGGTCCCTGCCCTAGTGGAGATTGCATTCTAACAGGTAAGACACACAGAATAATTAATTACACCAGTTTTCATTTTGTTGAGTTTGTGATATTTGTCAAAAAGCGTTCTCCAATGCTAATGAAATCATGTGGGCTGAGAACCCTCAGAAAGTCTTCCGTGAGGATGGGAGTTTGAGCTGAGCTCTGAAGTCTGAGCAGAAGTTAAGAGGATAAAGAAAAAGGGAAGAGGGTTTTAGGCCAATGGATGAACACATACAAAGTTATGATGAAAAAGGAAACATTGAACATTAAAAGGGAAGGAAAATGGCCATCATGATTGAATGAATGGGAAATGAGGTAGAAAGTGATGAGTGAGAAGTGATGACACTTCTAGACTCTGGTAAGGATTTGGGTGTTACAACCAAATATTTAGAAACCCTTTAAGGATTTTTAAGTATCTAAGTATTGAGGAATCAGAATGATATTTGTTTTTAAAACAGATTAGTCTGGTTCCAGTGTGGAAAATAAATTAAGGGTAACTAGAGGACATGTTGGGGAGGAAGGAGGATAGTTATTTCTGTTTTAATTTGATCTAAGAGGAGATATTCAATAAGCTATACACATTTGAAGCTCAAAGCTGAAGTGAAGACAAAAAATGTGAGAGTATTATATGGATATTCAAGCCTTATCGTAGATTCAGTTGCCTAGAGACAGAGTATATGACAAGAAAAAACATGGTTTTAAGGTCTACCTTGAAGGGTGCCATGATTTGTAGGGTGAAAAAAATAATGTGGTTACAGAGACTTAGGAATGAAGGAGGGAATGGACAATGGGTTTGGATGCCAGTGAGTAAAATGAAAACCAGAAAATGAGCAATGAATTTAGTGGCATGAGATCATTAGTGACATTGACAGGAGCTGTCACAGTGAACTGGTGGGGGTGGAAGGCAGACAAGATAGCTGATGCATGCACAGGAGTTTCTTCACCACTCTCAAGAAGTATGCTATTAAGAGATGTGGTAGATAAAATAAAATGAGACTTAGGGATGTATTTGTTTCTTTTTTGTATTGTCCTGCTTTGCTTTTAATTGAGAAAATTGATCCTACATCACCTGATGAGATGAGATGAGAAAGATCCAAAATAGAGTAAAGCTACAGGTGGTAAAAAGGATATTCATTAATGAAATTTATAAAGAATAGGGAAAGGTGGATTCCAAGGCACAGGAAAATAGAATCATAAAGGAGAGACACATCTTCAGTTTTAATGGGAGGGAAGGAGACAAGCTGTGTTCTGATGATAGATTTGTAGGTTTGATAGCGGCAGGTTGACGGAGTTCCCACTGAATGACTGCCACCTGCTAAATTAAGTGAAAGTGAATGTGATCTGCTGAGTGTCTGGAGAGGTATGGTGGTGGCAATTTCAGAAGGATGAAGGTAATTTGCAACAGCCATAGAGAATTCAAAAATGAGTTAACCAGTGAACCTAGTAAGATTTTTGAGGAAATCCAGGGACACAGCTGAGGTTGCTGATCATAGCGTTGCAATCGACTTTTCTCTCGTGATTTCCTTTGTCCATGGTTTATGTGGAGACACAAAGAAAGCAAGCAGTTAAGTCCATCCAAGGTCAGGATTTAATCAGATACCATAGGGCCACAAAGGATGACAAGCCAAAGCTAGTGGGTGGGACAAAGAAAAGGGAGGACGGTCAATGGACTGGACAGGCCCAAGGGGCTGTGGAAAGGTCATTAATTGAACAACCATGATGGAAAGTGGAAGGTTGTGAGAGTAGGATGACAGTAGGATGAGATTTCTTGATTTTGGAAGAAGAGCAGTTTCATGAGGTTGTATAGTCTTGAGTTTAATGCTGAGGGTGAATGGCTGAAGAGAAATTGAAAAGGATACTATTGTAGATAATGAAGTAAAGAAATTGAGAGGCCATGCGCTGAGCAGTGACCACATCAATTCAATACAGAACAGTTCAATATAATGGTTGTTGAAAACATCTGAAGTAATGGCAGGAACTGGGTTAGAAATGAAAAGTTATCCAGATGCCAAAAATCTTCAGTGACAGAACAAATTATTTGAAGGCCAGTAGATGATAAGTAGAGACACTTGTCTTGAGAGCTTTCAAGAGCCTCAGAAAAACAAGCAAACAAAAAATATAGTATTCACAAATAGGAGAAGGAGCAATAATCTACAAGCCAAAAATGAGCATGAAAGCCACCATCCCAGCGAGAATAAATAGAGCACAGCAAGGTTGGAGATAAAGTCGTGTCTTTGGGGGAGAGACTAAATTTAATGCTGGTAGGTGGTAGCAGAAATTCTCTGTATGAAGTCTAAGGATATAAAGTCTTCGGTGATTATGAAGCAGTGGATACAGGCATACAAGGAAAATGCAGAACAAAGTCCGGTGGAATAAGAGGGTAGACAACATGGCAAGGGGGGCAGGGAATAAATATTTCACTTCAGGTATTGACCACTTCAAGAATAAGACTTCAGGGAAGGCCTCTAGGAAAGAGGGAGCACTTAGCCTAGAATATGGAATTCCTGACCTACCAGGTTTAAAAAAAATTTTTTTTGACATTTATTTATTTTTGGGACAGAGAGAGACAGAGCATGAACGGGGGAGGGGCAGAGAGAGACGGAGACACAGAATTGGAAGCAGGCTCCAGGCTCTGAGCCATCAGCCCAGAGCCTGACGCGGGGCTCGAACTCACGGACCTCGAGATGGTGACCTGAGCTGAAGTCAGATGCTTAACCGACTGAGCCACCCAGGTGCCCCTGACCTACCAGGTTTTAAATGGCACCAGTAAGTTCAGCCCTGGAAATCTGGAACAGCAGAATCTTAATTACTGAGCTAGTGGTTCACCATCCCACCAGAGCTGATTTGGAATAACGCTTATCATATATGAAATACTACATCCTCCATTACCAATTCTCCCACCTTAATTTATTAATTTGTTAATTAAGGTGAATGGGTACTCTCAAGGTGAATCAAAAAAGTGTTACTGCTCTTTAAAGACTCTGTATCAATATATCCTCTAGAAAAGCAAGAGGCATATTCAGGCATCCTTTGGTAAATCAGGATCTTATATAAAATTTTGAAGGGAGAGAATTCCTCTAACAGATTTTCAACATTTTTGTTGTTTCTCAGTAAAAATATTTGAAGGATTTCAAATATTTATTCTACATTCCATGTCAGCAAGTTTTTAGAGAATATGATAATTAATTATACCTAATACCTAAGATTACTCATATATTTATATTCCTTTTCTATGGTTTAAAATGGCCTGTATTAAAGATCTTATTGTATGTGTTTCTTGAATTATGGATTATGTAAAAATAATTTTGAGATGTAAATACAGAATTTTCAGAACTTGAAAAGAACTTGCACATTATTTTTTTCCTCTACCTTTGTTGTGTATCTACGAAAACCGAGGTGCAGAGAGATTCCACCAAGAGGAATGGTGTCCAAGGTAACTTTAAAAAGTTAACTTTAAGAAGACAAGGACTGAGGGGCGCCTGGGTGGCGCAGTCGGTTAAGCGTCCGACTTCAGCCAGGTCACGATCTCGCGGTCTGTGAGTTCGAGCCCCGCGTCAGGCTCTGGGCTGATGGCTGGGAGCCTGGAGCCTGTTTCCGATTCTGTGTCTCCCTCTCTCTCTGCCCCTACCCCGTTCATGCTCTGTCTCTCTCTGTCCCAAAAATAAAAAAATAAACGTTGAAAAAAAAAAATTAAAAAAAAAAAAAGAAGAAGACAAGGACTGAGGGGCGCCTGGGTGGCTCGGTTGGTTGAGCATCCAGCTTCGGCTCAGGTCATGAGCTCGCGGTCTGTGAGTTCGAGCCCCGCGTCTGGTTCTGTGCTGACAGCTCAGAGCCTGGGGCCTGCTTCGGATTCTGTGTCCCCCCCACCCCTCTCTCTGCCCCTCCCCCATTCATACTCTGTCTCTCTCTCTCTCAGAAATAAATACACATTAAAAAAAAAAGGCAAGTACTGAAATCCAAACCCTTAACTTCTACTCAGTCCCCATATGGAGGATTTCATCAGCATATTATGAACAAAGAGACATGTCTTGCTCTCTAGTGTTTCCTTTTTTTCATTCATCTTTGACACCATTCAACCTGTAAATAAAGATTAAAGTAAAAAGCCTATGGTAGCCATGTTTTAGTTTCCTTATATATGAAGGTTGTTTAAAATGCACTCTGAGCAAATTCTCTGGCAGTCAAAAGCTTTCACAAAAGATCTGTGTTATTTTAAGAACGGTGTTTTTTTCACCAATCCCTGAAGAACTAGATACTTAAACATTTATTGGTACAAGGTCATTGCTTTAGTGAAATAGCTTTAAGTTAACATAAATCAACTTAGCACCTCTGTATATCCCTACTCTAAGGAAGGACAGAGAAATCTGAAGTTGAAGGTCAATTTAATTCTTGCTTGTCTACATTTATTGAGGTAATATTCCAGCTCCCTGTGCCTCTATTTCATGTTGGGTGTTTAAGATCAAATGGTATTGCAAACATTGTTGGAAATGAATACACAAGTGGCAAAAAGACTGAAATGCAATGTGTTAGCTAAACAAGTTGCTTTTGTATTTGATGTGTTCACCAGAAATAAAAATGAAAGAGTCCAAAAGCCATAATTTTCAGTTAAGTACTAAAATTCTCATCAAGAGAAATTCTCGAGGGGGCTTTCGGGACCTGTGTGTATATTATATACACAGCCACTCTATGTATTATATTTTGTCAAAGCTTTATGAACAAAGTGGTCCATTGACCACAATCAAAAGGAATTGTGTTTTGAAATATCTCTCTTTTGTTTTTCAGTGCTGGTAACAGCCTGCCCTGTATCTTTACTGCCATTACTTGTACTTTGTTGAGTTTATTTGTGGGATAAGTGTTAGAAGCATCGCATATGATCAAAGAAGAGCTGCAGATGGGATTAAAGGGGCTGTCTGCTTGATATCTGCCCCAGGAAAAAAAAAATCTATCTAAAAACCAAAATGCTCCATTCTTGAATTAAACCTTTGTCACTTCACGAGCACCATTTCATTTAGTCAAACTGTTAAAACTTAACGTTTTTAATACAGAAAAATAATCCTTTTAAGTTGCCCCCAGCAAAACTTTTCCAAAAATGCCTCAAGAGAGAAGAAACAAGGAAAGAAAAAAGATTGTCACCCACTAAAAATATCTACAGTATATAATGAGTTGATCTGCATATATAAAGGTAGCCCAAAGGAAGAGTATGGCTTGGTAACAAAATAGACTTCTACTTAACTGAAATAAGGAGGCTTTCACAAGCAGTTCAAAAATGAAGCGACATTTTTTTTATTTTTTATTAATTCCCTTGACTAAAGTAGTAAAGAGGGACAAAGAGACAGGAAGCTCCATGCTATTCTGCAAGTTCTAACCAGATATGCTAGTGATCTGAGCATGAGAAATGTGGCTGGAATGCAGTGTGAACAGAAAATCTCATTTAGTGGAGGCAGTTTCTTCTTTGTGTTTCCTTCCAGTTTGTCCTCTGCTATGAGTTTTTTGGAAATCATTCTCACACTCACATTCCATCTTTTTCTTTCTTTCTTTCTTTCCTTTTTTTTTTTTTTTTTTTTTTTTAGTATAGCTGACACACAATGTTACATTAGTTTCAGGTGTACAACTTAGTGATTTGACAAGTTTATACATTATGCCCCGTTCATCACAAGTGTAGCTGCCATCTGTCCCGATATATCACGATTAGAATACCCCTGACATCTTAAAGTCTGATACTGAAGTAGGGGACGCAACGGAAAAATTTTTTTAATCTGTTGTAAATTGCTTTCAACACAGCCGCTTTACCAAAGTGTAAGCTTTTATCAGTATCAACTCTAAGCAGATGACAAATATCGAAAAAAAAAACGTAACACGCTCAATGCTTGCTTAAAACGGCTCCTTTTTTCCCCTCCTGTCTTTACTCCCACTCTGCTTTGGCGATCTTCACAATGTTCCAAAATATAGTGAAGATAAAAAGGAGACTGTTGGGTTCACAGCTCTGGAGAAGTGAGATGGTGGATTTGAGTCAGATGGCTCAGGGAGAGGAAATTCCAGCTGAGAGATGGGAAACCTATCTGTTTTATCTTAGCAGGATGTTCAGCAAGTTGTGCATTAAGAAATGAGAAACGAAACTCCAAATGAGCACCGTGGACTACGGCACTTGGTTGCTAACAGCAGGCTAATGCCAAAAACACACAGCATTTCTTGACCCTTCTTCCCACTATGTGAGTTATTACCGAACAGACAATTATGTTTAGGATGGGAAGAAAAACAAATGCTTGAGCATGTAAACTGATTGCAGAGAATGCAAATATTTCCATTCTGCTTTGCTAAGGCTATTAAAAACATGCACAGGGAAAAAAAAAGTTACTTTTTCACAAATTAATTTTTCTCCTCTAGACTGTGCAGTTTCCAGTGCAACATCTGTTACCTTTGCTGGTCTGTGATCTGCCAGAGATCGTTCTTTTTTAAGGCTTGTCTAGAGAAGTGTGAAATTCATAAGTTTAACTCTTTGAATGTTACATAATTTTTAAGTATACATTTCTTATTTAAGGAACTAGGTCATGTTGGGGACAATACTGTAATCTATTTGAAGGAAAGATGTACGTTCTGTCCTCTTGCACATTTAGGGCTTGGAAAAGAGTAACAGAAGACAATGCAGTTAATATATGTTTTTTTCCCTTTGTTAGGAGCTACTTAGTGCTAAACACCTTTCAGAAGGGTAACTAACCATGCATATCAACCTAGCAATATATATATGAGGTCTCACAAAATACAATCAAATGATGTTATTACATTAAAACAAAATAAATAATAATGGTAATATAACTAGGAAGGGGACAGGGAAAGAGCCTTCAGAAGGAAAGAAGGGTCTATGGGAGAGCAGCAAGTCAAAGCTCCTTGGGGTATGAGGACAGTGAAATTTCATATGACTGGAAAGTGATTTCTGGAAGAATGTGGTCAAGAGATTTGGGTTGGCAGCTGAACTGTTAAGAAGTATTCAGAATTGAACTACTCCTAAAAAGTCAAGGGTAAAAGCAAGGGGAAAGGAAAGAAATGACTCACAGCTTCTGGATGCTGTGAGGTTACCATCAGGCAAAGCATTTATGATGACACAAAAGATTTAACAGAGACAGAACCTAGTTATTCCATTTCCATATGCCTTTTCCTATCCTCTTCTTGGTCTCCTTCTTCCAGTCTGCGAACTTGCTGACTAACTTGTAGTTACCTGGTGAATAGGCTGAGTTTGGATCCATTCATTATGTTTCTTTGTTTCCACTATGTGCAAGTTCTAGTATGATGTTCAAATAATATGTCACCTGTGGCCCTGGTTCTACAATTTTACCCCAGTTGGTCTAAAAGAGGTAACACGGTATGGCATTAAGACAAAGTCTCTGAATGTAAGTCCCAATTCAGAGTCCCAGCCCTGAGTCAGTCACAAAGGAGATATGTGATCTGGAGAACCTTTTCACATTCCAGGGTGTCAGCATGCATATTTATGAAATAAAGGGGAAAGATGAGATAAAACATAATAACCCTGAAGATTCAAAACTTCTATGATTCCGGGGTATTTATTCCAGTAATATATTTGCATGAGAAAGCAAGACAATAATTATCACAAGAAAGCCACTGACCACAGACTGAGAGTACTATCTTGACAGTCATATGACCTTGAAAGAATCACTGAATCCACAGGTTACATTCGCTCTATTGTTTTCACTACAAATTATTCTGCTGACCTTGACTAATGGCAGTTCAAATTCAAATAGCATGTACAAGAATCTTCAATGGAAAGTCCAGGAGAGCTCCATATCTGTGACATTATGGAAGGTTCTCTATCACTGAAGAAAGAGGAACTATTTCTAGCTCTCATGACCACATGGCCTCACTGACCACAAAAGTATGATTTGAGGTCAGGCACTTAACCTATCATGAATAAATACAATTCTTTACTTGTTGGAATGCAGCTGGGTATACTGGAGGTCTATTCTAATTCCAAACTCTGTGATTCTTAGACCACTCAACTTTCCCCTTGCTTCTCTTTGCAGTTTTGTTACAATCAAACAACTTGGTAAAGATAAGTAGCCTGGTTTGGTATGCCTGAAGAACGACATGTTTTATGACACTTTATCACTTACCACTTTTCTTCCACCAGCTTCTAATCCTTGTAGCCCTATTGCACTATAGAGAGAAACAAATCTCAGCGAACTAAAGTAATTGCACCCTCAGATAAATAGCAAAGTTAAGTATAAGTGAGCCACACAATGGACAACCACGGAAGTGTTCCAAGGAGAAATATACCAACTCCTTCCTGTTCTATTAGAATAACTTCACACTAATTTCAGCATCGGAAAATCTATCCCTGGTTAAAGTTGACACCAGCATATCTACTACTGATGGGGAAAGCTTTATATGGGCAAACTTGGAAATTAGTTTGCAATTTTGTAAGCATACATAACAAATTCCAAAAAAAAACTAGTTCAGAAACCAAACAGGACAGAAGAATCCTAGTTTAAAGAAAAGAATGCTGTGTTCGTTTTTAAAGAGATATCTACAGATTGGTGATGAACCAAGGAAACAAAAATTCACATCAAAGAATGTGTGATTAATTTCACACAGAATGTTTTTTGTTATCATCTGGGCTTTTCTGAAATTCAATTAGGCTAGTGCACCTAACACACTTGCATTATTTTCTATTTTCTCACCCTGTTCATTCTCCTATCAATACATTTCCACAGCACCTGCTATTCTTAGAATATACTCTGAGAATCAGTACAATATCACCAAGCATTCTTTTTTTGAATGGCTGTCCATTTTGACTCATTCTCATTGTTTGTCAGGGATGTAAATGGTAGAACTCCTAAAGCAGTGAACCAACTTAGAGATAAATGGAAAGATGAGAATAAGATATATTTTTTTAAATTTATATTATTATTTGCCAAGGGAGTAGGCCATTGAAATCTGGGTGTTTCATCATAGTGACAAGGAACAAAATAACAGCCTAAATGAATTGAAAGCCTCCTTGAGGGTTCACATTAGAAGGTCTGGCTGTGTTTCCTCAGACCTTGCTTGCCATTAAAACTCATGCAAACTATGCTGTTGTGTCTAACAATGTACATGCATCCTTGTCAATTCTGTTCTGACTTATCCTGTCATTACCACTTCAACATAATTCCATGTGTGTATGATTTTTCTATAAGACATTCCACATTAATTTAAACTTAGAAGGTGGTGCCTGGGTAGCTTGGTCGGTTGAGCGAGTGTCCAACTTGGGCTCAGGTCATGATCTCACTGCTCATGAGTTTGAGCCCTGCATCGGGCTCTGTGCTGACGGCTCAGAGCCTGGAGCCTGCTTAGATTCTGTCTCTGTCTCTCTGCTCCTCCCCCGCTCATGCTCTGTTGCTCTCTCTCAAATATAAATAAACATTAAAAAATTTAAGCTGAGGGGTATATAAAGAAGCACCATAATATACTGCATCTTAAATGTTTGTTTGCTTGCTTATTTTTGAGACAGAGAGCAAGAGCGAGCGAGCAAGAGAGAGAGAGAGACAGAGAATCCCAAGCAGGCTCTGCACTGTTGGCAAGGAGCTTCATGAGGGGCTCAAATTCACAAACCGAAAGATCATGACCGGAGTCAAAATTAAGAGTCAGAGGCTTAACCAACTGAGCTACCCAGGTACCCCTAAAATACAATGCATCTTTTAATTGAGGTCATTTTCTTTTATGTTCTAAAATTTTATCTAAATACTTTCATTACTTTCTTTTTAAGCCATTTTACCTTAGTGATATTTCAGAGTCAGTTGGTCTTGCCATTTATCTGCCTATCTTTTGAAGGCATCAATTCAAAAATTACAGGGTTAAAAAAAAAAGCCTGTGACATACCAGAGGCAATATGATAAATATGCCAAATATTTTCCCAATATGACTGGGAAATTTTAAGAATCAAACAACAGTGGAGTAGACCTGTCTCTTCTAAATATAACAATAGGGGCGCCTGGGTGGCACAGTCGGTTAAGCGTCCGACTTCAGCCAGGTCACGATCTCGCGGTCCGTGAGTTCCAGCCCCGCGTCAGGCTCTGGGCTGATGGCTCACAGCCTGGAGCCTGTTTCCGATTCTGTGTCTCCCTCTCTCTCTGCCCCTCCCCCATTCATGCTCTGTCTCTCTCTGTCCCAAAAAATAAATAAACGTTGAAAAAAAATTAAAAAAATACATATAACAATAGATATATGTGGGGACTCAAAAACTGGGTCCATGTTCAGAATTTCCCACCACTTATGGTTTTCCAGATAGCTGTAATGAACCTCATTGGTATGAAGTTTAGACAAATGATAAGGTGATAAGCATTCTGTCAATTAATTAACCTTCAATTAATTTTGCAATACCTCATCCAAAAGTAATAAATTGTTTTAACCCCTGATTTCTTAGGTATGCTAGTCAACTATTTCAAATATAGTGTTAAAACCTCATATACAGGTGCATTTTTAATTGTTCTAGCTATAAGCTTAAAGAAGCAAACACTTTCAAGTCATACCATTTTTTAAATAAAATGTATATCTCAAACATGTATCTTAGACACTGAAAAAGTTTCCTTCTCATACTCCCTAAATTTTCATGATACCGTGTTTCTCAAGGAATAGAAATCTTGCCTTTGAAGAAACTGCTATGAATCACTTCATCAGAAGTTAGTAAGCATCTTGGGAAGAGACAGAGTCCCAGCATAATATTTTCTTTAATGAATACCCCAAAATAACTAATACATTCTGCTATTATCATGAAAAGGGTGAGGAAAAAAAAAGAGTAAAGAGAAAGAAATATTACTTTGGCTTTCTCCTCTATGTTGTTAGGTAGATTTTTATTAATGCCTTTTTATAACTGAAAAACAGACAAGAACAAAGAACTTACTTCTCAAGGACCCTGTGGCAAGTCCATTCAATCATTCATTCTGTCACTCATTCATTCGTTCATCTAGCCAGCTGGTCACTCACTTATTCATTTATCCATTCTTTCAAGAGAGACTGCATTTTTTCCCTTTTAGTCTGGCCAATGTACCTCCTTGAAGAAAAAGCCATGTTTCTGAAGCATAGTATTGATTGTAAAAAATTTCAATCTCTGATTTGGACCAGTGCTTCCTGAGCAGATTTTACTGTTTCCTATAACCCGGTTCCATTAGCCTGGTGGCAGGTCAGTAATACACTTTCTTTTTTGATTCCATGTAAACAATTTTACTCAGAGCCATGCAGAGAATCACACTAAATCCTACTAATAATGTACAGAGAGGCAATGAGTAAGCTGAGGAAAAAGGGCTGGTCCAGGAGTTAGGAGACCTTTGGTCCAGTTTCTCCCCATTAATTCAACATCTTCAGATACCCGGATGCCACAGTAGATTCCATAATGGTTTCTTCTACAGCTCCTTTGGTTTTTTCCTCTTCCCTATAGTATTGTCTTTCTGGAATGTGCTATATTTAGAGAAGAGTGACATTTATAGATACAGCAGCACACTTTCTCTAGAGGAAGTGAAAGAAATGAGGTCCTTCTCAAACACGTTTTATCTGGAAGTCACACAGGAACATTATAGAAATGTGACATTGATTTAGGTGGGTTTTCTAGGAGCAGAGGAAGTGAAACCTATAAGGAAATGAGGGAAGCAGAACAGAGCAGGGGGAGAAGCTGAACAAGGATGCTATCCCAGGTGTGAGTTTAGCCTCAGCCTGATCTCTTGGGGAGCTAAGGAGTATGAATAGCACTACCCAGTCATCCCTTATACCAAGAGGGCTGGTCTTTTTTTTTTTTTTTTTTTTTTTTTTTTTTGGTACCCAGTGTCAGTTAACCATTGGCTGTTGACTTCCCTTAGGAGAAGGGAAGAATCTCCAAGAAATTTCTGGGGAAGGTAGTTCTCTGCTGTGAAAAGTAATTCTAGGCCATTATAAAATTGCTACTTTCTTAATCAAATCAATGAATAAATGTTTTTAAATTTGAGAAAACTTGATTTGGGACCTAAAATGTAAGTTTCCCCCCCCCCCCCCCCATTTCCCCATTTCTGGAATATCTAAAATTATAGAAATGAAAACATCTTAACATGAGATTTTAAAACTTTTTAACTAATAGAACTCTTGTAAATACAAATTCTATGTGGCAAACAAGGAAAGACAGTTTCCCCCATGACATATGTAGGTAGGCTCTTATAAAAAAAAATATTCATTTAGTGAATAAGGTAAAAGTAAACCTTAGTTGAAATAATGAATATCTTCAAGGTAAAATACATTAACAAATTGACAATTCCTTTAATTTATGAAGTGTTTACTCAGTAAGTTAAAGTAAGAAAAATGTATTATGATGTCACTTTTTGATTTTTCATTTGTGCTAATTGATCTCATTACTTGAGTTTTTAGAGAGAATGAGTACAAAAGGGGGAGGGGCAGAGAGAGGGAGAGAGAATCTTAAGTAGGCCCCATGCCCAGCACACAGCCTGATGTGTGACTTGATCTCACTCTAATAAGATCATGACCTGAGCTGAAATCAAGAGTTGGACACGTGACCAACTGAACCATTCAGGTGTCCCTGATTTCACTCCTTTTAAGAGTACTGGTTCTTATTTTAGCTTAGAGCTTGTTAATGTCTTTACCGATGGGTTATAGTAATTTTTACTTAGAATTATACATTTGTGATTTATAATACCTAGTACTCAGTTAATTATTAATACAGTTTTCAACTTAATTTCCATTTGAAAAGAAATAGTTAAATTACAGATGACTTTTTAGTTATTTTGGATGATGCCTTTACTATTTCTAGTTGATACCAAAAGTTATTTGAATTGTTTTTGAACATAGAATTGTTTTGTTCATATAAATGGACGTATAATTTATTTTTGTGGAGATTCTCGTTAACATCATTATTAAAATATCACGAATATTTAAAAAATAATAAAAGCAATTCTAAGGCAACCAACAGGGTCTGTAAGGACTTTGTTAGGTCCTCTTACAGTCCCTCATAGGGGTACTGAAAAAAATCAGATAGAAAAAGAATTATTCCTAGTTGATTTGTGAGTTCTCTGGCTTGTTCTGAAGAGGAGGAAATCAATGTAAGGCTCTGTGGACAATCCCGTGCCTAATTTTCACAGTGAGTCCAGCATTTAGCAGAGTGTGATGGTAAGTGGACAACCTTGGAAATGATTTCACTCCTCCAGATACCGTTTCTTCTTCTGTAAAATGTAGAACTCTTGCTAAGCTCCCTCTAATTTATACATTAAAGCAAGTTGTCTTCAGATCTTAAATTGGCCTCTGAGGATGAAAATTTTGATCAAGTTTGAAACCACAAAACGAACTCATAGGGTTGTGGGGCTAACATAAAATTGGGAAGTCTGATTGGTAGATCTGAGAAAGGCTCCTTTGGCAAGATGATGGGAAAGTACCGGAAGCACAATCCATTTTCTCTGTTTCATCTTTTATCCTGAGCTAAAGGAGTTGTCTGTTTCCATTACTAGGATTTTTTCTTCAAATAGAATCCAAAGAAATAGAAACTTAACACTTTATTAATTTTGGTCAGTTGAAAGATAAACTAAGACATTCTTCATTGCTCCAGAGTCTTCCAACTACTTTATCATTATTTGTTTGTTTGTTTTTATCACTGTACAGTTGAACATAGTTGTAACACAATGTCACACTAGTTTCAAGTGTACAACATGGTCATCTGATAACTCTTTATGCTGTGCTCATCACGAGTGTAGCTACCACTACAAGTGGTACCATCACGAGTGTAGCTACATAGCATGTAGTCACCATGCTATTACAGTGGTATCAAACTACTATTGACTCTTCCATAGGCTGTACCTTTCATCCTCGTGACTTATTTTATAACTGGAAGTTTGTACCTCTTAATCTTCTTTATCTATTTCACCCATCCCTCCACCTCCCCGCCCTCTAGCAAACACCCATTTGTTCTCTGTATTTACTGGTCTGGTTCCGCTTTTTTATTTATTTGTTTGTTTCTTTTTATAGATCCCACATATAAGTGAAATCATATGGCATTTGTGTTTCTCTAACTGACTTATTTCACTTAGCATAATACCCTCTGGAGCCATTCATGTTGTCATAAGTGACAAGCTTTCGTTCTCTTCCTCATTCTTTTTTTTATGGCTGGGTTATTTCTATCTATCTATCTATCTATCTGTCTATCTACCTATCTATATACATAGATATGTCTGTCTGTCTGTCTACCTATCTATCTATCTATCTAGATATCTATGTATACAGATATACACAGATATATAGATATACAGATATATATATCTATAGATAGATATCTATAGATAGATATCTAGACAGATAGACACACAAATATATATATATATATGTATACACACACATATATATAGGTATATACACACATATATAGATATAGATATATATACACATATATAGTATATATAAAATATACTAAATATAATACAAATTATATAATATATAAATATGTTATATGTAAATATATTATATATAATATAAACTTTGATATATAATATAAATGATATGTATACGATAATTTATATATCTCACATCTTCTTTATCCATTCATCTACCAATGGACACTGGGTTGCTTCTGTATCTTGGCTATTGTAAATATGCTGCAGTAAATATAGGGATGCATATATCCTTTCCAATTAGTGTTTTTGGTTTCCTGGGTAAATACCCAGCAATGGAATTACTGGATTGTATGATATTTCTATTTTTTTTCAAATTGCTTTCTAAACTAAGCTAAGGTACACCATTACTCATTTTTGCTTGTTTTACATACCTATTAACTAGTTAAGAACTTGCCTTCCAAAATAATGTAGCATTAGTTCAAATCCCAGTTCCACCAGCTATCACTTGCAAGACATTAGGACATTTACGTAACTATTCCAGGAGTAAGTACCATCATTACTTTATAGACAACACTAAGAATAGTATCTGTTTTAAGGAATTCTGAGGATTAAATGACAGAATGCTTAAAAAGTCCCATGTCTCTTACACATAGTACACATCAAAAGTTTCTTATTTTCATTTACATGTTCTTAGTCTGCTATACATTATTATGATGCTCTTGGAATTTTTGAAAAACTGAATGCTCTTCTTGCATCTTGTTATCAATTTGGCCATTTAGACCCTAACCTACTTGTCATATTGATGTGTCAACCTCAGAGATAAAGGCTATAATGGTGAATTTTAGTTATCACTACAGATACCTTAATTTGCAAAAATATTGATTAAAACGCTGGTTGTAAGTTCAACTGTCACAAGTCATGAGTCTCCTATAGTCATCACTCCTTTTAACATTTCATCGGTATGACTGTCCAATTACCGTACACACTGTATCTTTGGCTTGAAAGGATCTTGCCATGTATCTCTACAAGACTAAATCCAGCTCATCTTTCCATGCCACATCAAATACATCTCCTTCATGAAAACTTCTCTGTTCATCCAATCTAACAGGCTCTCTCCCTCATTTCATATATAACTCCCATGTCATTTTTTTTTTTTTTTTTTTTTTTTTTTTTACTTTTGACTTGCTATATTCTAGTTAGGTATGGTATTAGTTTTCTCTTGGTATAACAAATTCCCACAAATGTGGTAGCTTAAAACACAAATTCATCATCTTATAGTTCTGCAGGTTAGAAGTCTGATATGGGTCTCACTGGCCTAAAATCAGGGTGTCATCAGGGCTCTATTCTTCCTGAAGGCTTTAAGAGAGAACACAACTCCTTGCCTTTTTTTTTTTTTTTTTTTTTTTTTTTTTGCTTTGCTAGGGTTGCTCACATTCCTTGGCTCATGTCCCCATTCCTCCATTGTCAAAACCATCATCAGTGGGTCAAGTCCTTCTCATTGCATTTCACTCTGATTTTTTCTTTTGTCTTCCTCTTCCACTTTTAGAAGAATCCTTGTAATTACATTGAACTGACACAGGTAATCTAGGATAATTTCCCTATTTAAGGTCAGTTGATTAGCAACTTTAACCTTCCCTCATCACACCTTTGTAGGTTCTGGGTATTGGGACTTGGATATCTTTGGGGGGGAGCATTATTTTCCCTGCCAGAGTCATGAACAGAAGAAACATGTCCTTACAATCATTAAATTTATAACCTAGTTTTGTGAGAGAGAGATACGGGTAAGGTAAGTAAACAAATAGCCAAATAAATGACTGTAAGTAGTGATGATATTTGAAAAAGAGAGAAAGCAAATAAACTGTTAGAACATTAAAGGTGAGGGTGTATAGATGGGTAGAGCAGGTATCACTAAAGGGGTGACATTAAAACATGAGAAACAAGAGAGAAGATTGGTGCTCATGTGAATGGCACACAAGGTAAAACCAGGAAAGGCTGAGAAAGGGGAATGAAGCAGAACTTTCCAGACAGTAGCCATGAAGGTACAAAGTTCAAAAGGCAAAAAGAGAAGCTGGCTTGTTGAATGAACCACGGAGAGTTGTATAATGTAATGGGCTTGGGGGAGGGTAGAAGGTGGTGATACTGGAATAGTGACCAAAGTCATATTACTTTGATGAGATCCTGGCTTTTATTGGAAAGACCATGGAAAGTTGGTAACAGACTTAAAGCAAAGAGTTACTCTTACCTAATTTGTACTTTTGAAAAAATCTGACTCTTTTGTGAAGACTAGATTGGAAGGAGCCAAGAATGGGAGTGGGATGAGTATGGAGACACCTATAAAAGTCAAGCCATTAATGGTTAACATTTTTTTAACAGGCCATACCAAGTATTATCTAGGATGTGGAAAAACTAGAACTCACATACACTGATGGGAATGTAAATAAGTCAACTAAACACAACTGGTAGAAAACTGCTTGCAATATCTACAAAAAGCTAAGCACATGCACACTCTGTACCAAGCAATTCTACTCCTAGGTATTACAGAAATAATTCCCAATAGAAATGAGTACATGTGTTCACCTAGTGATGTTCTAGAACTGTGGTATTCAATATGGTAGCCACTGTCCAAATGTGACTATTTAAATTTAAATTAATTAAAATTTGCTAAAATTAAAAGCTTATTTCCTCAGTCCCACTAACCACATTTCAAGAGTCCAGTAGCCAAATGTGGCTAAGGCTACCATATCAGACAGTACAGATACTGAATATTTCTATCATTGTAGAAAAGTCTATAATGTGGCATGCTAGAATGTTCATAGTGGCATTCATAGTGGCATAGTGGCTAGAATGTTCAGTAATGGGCAAAAGTTGGAAACTGTCTAAGTGCCTGGCAACATTAGAATGGAAAAATTATGACATATTCACCCTAAAGGGTACTATGCAACAATGATAATGGATAATCTATATCTACAGGGAATAGTATGGGTGAATCTTACCAACCTCTTTGAGTAAAATATCAGATATAAAACAGTTCAGATTATAAGATCCCACTTATATAATGCACAAAAACAGATAAAGCTAGTCTGTGTTAAAAGTTAGGATAATAGTTATCCTTAGGGGGTGGAAGGGTGGTGACAAGGAGAGATCATGAGGGGTCATTTTGGGGACTGGTAATGTATTGCTTCTTGTGGGTGCTGCTATATTCAGCTTGTGAAAATTTATCAAGCTATTTATACTATGCACAGTTTTCTGTAAATATGTTATACTTTAGTACAATAAACTTTAAAATATAAACTGCAACTTTTTTTTTTTTTTAGAGAGACCATATGCAAGCAGCGGGGGAAGAGAAGGAGAAGGCAAGAATCTTAAGCAGTCTCCCTGCTCAATGCAGAGCCCAGCTAGGGCTCGATCTCATGACTGTGAGATTATGACCTGAGCTGAAATCACGAATCAGATGCTTAACCGACTAAGCCACTCCAGTGCCCCTGCAACATAACTTTTAATGTAAATTAAAAAGTAAATACTAATTTCCTCTTTATTGCTAGAAAAAGTAAGGTATTTAATTTCTTGATTTAAGCAACAAAATGCAATGATTCCCCCCAAAACCACACTGTACTAAGCTGTTCTTTTTCACTTTTTCAAACAGGGCATGCAAGGTACCTAGGTGACACTGGAGGGGTTTAGAGTATTTCTTACCACCAACCCCACCATCTCACACCAGAAGATACCTCACAGGTAACACAGCAGCCATGACACCATCACAGATGGACAGGAAGGGTGGTACAAATGAAGGCCCGCTAAGGTAGCACAGTGTTCCCAATGTCACATAGCAAATCAGTAATGGGAAATCAAATCAAATCCGTATCTTCTCCATGCACTCTTTTTAGTATATTGCCTCACCTTTCTACTCTGAGTTTTTGGATCCAAAGCCAATAATTTATGGCATAAATTGCCATTGGATACAATGAAAAATGTAGACACATCAAATAGAGAGTGGAGTGTTGGAGAGAAACTCAATCTAAAGCCAAAATTAATCGAAGTGTCTCGGAATCTGACATTGCTAGAAGAAACATTACTGTGACTCTCAATTTATTCCACCAAGAAAGTGCAGCGTAATATGTTTTAATGCACTTTCTGTAGGTCTGAAATGCAAGTTTGATTTGTTTTTCCCCGAAGCAATTTACTTTTAAATTCCAAAGCCTCAGACGTCATTGAAGAATGTTTTGGACTACTTAATCATGGCAACAGGGATTAAACCGAGAAACTGGCAGAAATAGTTTGTTTAAAATTAGGCATTCACTAGTCTGAAGGAAGGGAGGAATAAAACTCTCTAATACTTGCAGTCACATACTCGGACTTGGAAGTGGCAAATGGCACAGAATCTTCTGATGAATGAAGTGTGTCTAAGCAAATGTGCAAAAGAGAAGGGTACCTACTGGCCTGATAAAATGCACACAAGAAAGCCTTAAGCCCGGTGACTTAAGGATTATCTCCCTTGCATAGCTTGTAGAATGACAGTCATATATTTGAGTTTGAATTAATGACTCATGAATGAACATGTAATGGGGAAATAATGTTCCCTAGGAGCCAAGTAACAGTTGAGTTTTGAGAAGCACAGCCAGCCATAGTCTATTCTTGATTACTTATTTCAGGTTTCTATTTCCAAAGAACAATAAAAAAAGGTACACTTTCTACCAAAAGTCTGATGTGGCCAGAAGCAACGAGAATGAAAAATAAAGTAAGAACTTAATGATAAATGCAAACACTCCCAGTTATTTTTTCTTCTATGGCTCTGATGTCAAAAATCTCAGAATTAGCCTTAGTTGTCAGCCTGCTTTTCAGTGTCTCAAAAATATAAAATGTTCTTATTGTTCAGATCTTCTCTTGAAGTTGTTCTCCACTTTCCAGAGAATAATTCTGTAGAAAGCTATCCTGATATCCTGGCTACACAATACATAAAAAAAAAAGTTGTAGTCTCTTACAGATAGTTTGCTTACCATGTAATAATGAAAACATCACCCAGTTGTAAACAGAAATGATGCTTAAATTTATGTCCCTTATTTATAAGTCTGTTTGCTGGCTTTGCCGTATGTACTTAGGCATTGAGTAACTATTGTTTTGGCATGTGTTGGGGTCATGTAAAAACACTGATTATTTTCCAAGAGCTTTGTAGACCATTTTTAGATATAGAAACAAGCCTGAAAAACAGATTGAAATACCAGGAGACTTAGAGCTTACATATGAATTCATGGTTATATAGTACATATACAAACACAAAATTCTAGGACCCATTGAAAATAGCAAAAGTTATAGATAATGAATCAATAAACTTTTTATAATCTAAGCAAAATTTTAGAAAATGAGAGAAAAATCAAGTTGTGCCTAGATGCTTGTATTTCATAACAACTTTCTCTGAAAATACCTATCTATGATCAAAAGTAACAATATACTTTGGTTGTTGGGATAATGCATTTTATTTTGGTAGAGAAGTGATAAGGGAAGACATGAACATGTGTGTTTCATGTGTACTTCTGCAGGAAGCCAATCTATTCCAATCACAAAACACAATTGGTCTAGGTGCTGGATGTCCCTGGAAAAGGGCTGAAGAATCTCATGAGAGAAGTAGTCAAGGGAGAATTCCTTTTTTTTTTAAAGTTGATTTATTTATTTTGAGAGAGAGAGAAACAGAGCACACAAGCGGGGGAGGAACAGAGAGAGAGGGAGAGATTGAGAATCCTAAGCACACTCCTGCATTGCCAGCACAGAGTCTGATGTGGGGCTCAAACTCACAAACTGTGAAATCATGACCTGAGTTGAAGTCAACAGCTGGACACTTAATAGACTGAGCCACCCAGGTGCCCCAAGAGTTACTTTTTTGTGTGTATTCTCTTATACTCCTGGAATTTTGTAGTATCATGTGCATTATTTCAGAAAGTATCACTTCCACTGTCTATCCATTGGTAGTTTATCTGAATTATAGGCAAAGAACTCAGAAGGATATAATCTTGCAGATCAAACCTAACTGGTGACAGAAGAGTCTTAGGTCAAAAAAGAAAACTTGTATTCTGTTTTTATGAATCTTGAATAAATGCTATCTTTTCAGTTAGCTGGCTTGAACACAAGAGGAAACATAAAATTAAGCAAACATAAAATGGTACTTGATTGAACCACTGCAGAAATTATCACGGAAATTATCAAAGTCCTTGGCAGGAAAGGTCTGTGTTTTTCAGCCAGAAATAATTCAGATTTCTACCTTTAAAAATAAAGCCTGGGATGCCTGGGTAGCTCAGTTAGTTAAGCATCAGCCTCTTGATTTTGGCACAGGTCATGATCTCACAATAGTGAGGCAGTAAGATTGAGCCCCACATCAGGCATGCCACTCTGGGCATGGAGCCCATTTAAGATTCATTCTCTCTCTCTCTCTCTCTCTCTCTCTCTCTCTCTCTCTCCCTATGCCCCACCCCCCTCAAAAAAATCCTCTGTGTTCTGATAGTATAAAAATTAAATATATCAATCACAGTGTTTCAATTCACCATTTTCATTATCTAATATTTAATATGAGGGGTTGGGGAAAAAGAGAATAGCCTCAACCCTTTGATGCTGTCCAGATTCACCAGTAAAGTTCACTGAGATTTAAGCTATCCCTGATTTTCATCTATTAGCACATGTCTTTTGAGCTGCTAACTTAGATACACAGAGTCTGATAAGTATTCTGAATACCACTGCAGTACCTTTGGGCATCTTTTGCACATATACACAGGGAAAGAAGATAAAGAATGATCACTGCCACTATGCTGAAACAGTGGAAAACTGCAAACAAATAAATACCCATCATTAAAAGACAAGATAAACAATTTTACATTGCATGTTAAGTGAATGAATGAGATCGACATGTACAAATATAAATCTCAAAACCATGATGTTCAGAGTAAGAACATGCCAAAATATATTTTGATGCTATTACAAAATTTTAAGAAACACACCAGCTAATACTATGTATCAAGAGTTGGCCACAGTTGGCCTGTGGGCCAAATCTGGGCTGATACCTCTTCGTAAGATAAAATTTTACTGGAACACAGCTACCTCCATTCATTTACACTTTGTTGATGGGAAGAGTTGAGAAGGTACAGCAGACTATTTATGGCCCACAGAGCCTAAAATATGTACTAGTGAGCCTTTAGTAAGACTCTAGGGATGTGGTAACGGAAGATAATCGATGAGGGCAAAATGCTCGCTCCATTAGGCGAGAGGGCAGTTGTCCCTGGAGAAAGAAACAGGACTAGAACACGTGATGTTTGACTTAACACTGTCAATCCAGGAACAGGGTACAAATCTCTGATATTTTTTTTTTATTGTGTTGAGTGACAATGGAATGTATTTCCTTTTTTATTTTACTAAAATTGCCTGCTTTGAAATTTAGTTCTTCAGAATTACTTAACACAATTTTAATTTAAACTCCACTACATCACATTCTAGTTATGTAAGTTTTAGATAGTAAAACTCAACACTCATGCTTTTGAGGAAGGCAAAGGTAACTAGTATGGAGAAAATATGATTTTCTGAACCGTTAGATTAAAAATAACTACTTTAGGCTTACTCCGCATGAGGCCAAATAAGGAAGCCTATCATGTTTTCAGAGGATGCCAAGTAAATAAGAGGCGTACTGATAATTATTTACTAATCAGGTTTGGATTTCTCAAGAAGTTAATCAATATTTATGGTATGGTTGATTGACTGTAGCCTAATAAATAGTGTTTTGCTTATCCCAATGCAATCTTTGTGTAGAAAATCAAGTAAATTGAATTTTATTTGCATTTGTCAAAGCATCTATGTTTACAGATTACCATTAACAACAAAACTTTTATAAGTGCATGGTTGATATCAAAATGAAAGCCTGGATTACTGAGAAATGCCATCAGCAGCGTTTAAGTGGTATCAAAGGTCACCTGGAAAAATCAATAAGTTTTAGTAAGAGAAAAATCACAGAAAAAAGGCACATGTGAACAAAGGATATGAAAAAAATACACAACCTCACAGTTATAAAAAAATTACAATTAGGATTATATTTTACCCACTAAGTGACCAAAACTTTTAAACTGGTAGCTTAAAGAAAAGATAGAAAAATCTACTGCATATAGTTGGCAGAAGACAAGATTGATACAACTTTCCTGGGAGGTAGTTGACTAGTTCCTGCTCCAAGTTAAGTTTTTTCACGAAAAATAACAAAACTTGCATTTCAAATAAGCTTTTCATTATAAGACAGTACAACATCTAATGTTTTACTGATTGAATTATATCTTTCTCATTATTTATATCCATTTACATATCTCTGTATACGTAAACCTAAATCAAAAACTGCTAGAACACTGAACCTAATATTAAGGAAAACTTTCTGTAACAAGATCTAACCTAATACTGAGCGTTACATACACCAGGTATGTAATAAATACTCACTACATGGATGAAATAAGGAATGGATGGATGGTTGTGTGGGTGGTTCAATAACATAATGGCTTCAAGAGCAGTACTGAAGTAGTTTATCGCATCTATGATGACTCTGCTTATTTTAATATTCTATTTCTTTTCAAAATTTATTTCAGTTGGTCTATTCTCTTTCCCCATTGGCCCATATAGACCTATTTCTCCCTAGGAAAATCATCTTCCAAAATGGAAGACGAAATTGTATTAATAAACCTACTTTTCTATATTAGGTATGCTGAGCAACAGCATTTCCTGTTTCTGATGTTTTCTTTCCCAAATGCATGGTGAGTTCTACTTTCAGATTCGATCAGAAGCAATAAAAATTTAAGAGAACACACAATTACTAAATTCAGTTTCTGTCTTCAAAATACACTTTTTAAAAATTTAGAAATGCAACACATTTTAATTAAAAATAAAGAGTAAAATAAAGATAACTAAACAGGGATATTTGATATCTTATTTATTTTCCACTTACCAGTTCTTTATTCTGTACATTAATTTAGGTGCCAACTGGGGCCAAACATGACTCATGTACTCTGTGTCAATTATTATGGCTCATGAAAGATTTCTGGGTATAAAAAATAACTATTTTTAAATGTTCATTTTTTTTTTGGTAAAAATACAAAGCGCTATAAATTTTTAGCATTTGTAACAACATCTTTGTATTAAATTGTTTCCAATCACTGCAAGACCCTTTGATTTCTGGATTTGGCTTTGTTAAACTTCAACAAAGCAAACAACCGTCAAAGGAATGCTTAGAGGTTGTGCCAATTAACAAAAATATGTTGATTTTATATCCAAGTGATAATCACAGCAGAGGCTTGCTGAAATGTTCACCAACATCTGTGTTCTCTTCCTCCTGGGCATACAAACAGATTACATTTCCCTGCTCTTCTGCATTAAGAAGATTGGGTCATATGATGGATTTCGGTCCAGCGAAATGTGTGAGGGAGGATGTGCATGACCTTTGGGTTTGCAACTTAGACAATGTTCCATGCTCTCTCTATTTCTTTGCCTGCAAACTGGAAAGAAGAGGATACAGCAAAGGATTGAGACGGCCTAAAAATGATTAAGACATCAAATGGAAAAGGCCTGGATTCCTGAAAGTGGGCATTTACCTTGCACCCTGATCACATGGACCATGACATGGTTAAAAATTCACTTCTACCGAGTTATGACAGGAAACCAGTAATAGCCACAATAATAGCTAATGCACTATCCAATTTAAAGCTCGCAGTACTCTTTAATGTTCATTCTAACCCTGTTACAACAAACTCAGGCTTTGAGGGATTAAATTAATTGCCTTCAACTTTTCACCAGATGTTGCTTCAGTCGGTACCCTTTTTTTTTTCTTTTTTTGAGAGCGCACATGCACTCATGAAGGATAGAGAAAGCAGAGAGAAAGGGAGAGAGAGAATCCCAAGCAGGCTCTGCACTGTCAGCACAGAGCCCAATGTGGGGCTCAATTCCACAAACTACGAGATCATGACCTGAGCCGAAATCAAGATCAGAAGGTTTAACTGACTCAGCTGCCCATGCATCCAAATCTACACTCTGATACATAACAGTGTATTGTTTTCTACGGAGAAAGATGAGGAAGAAAAAGAAAATATGACCATGGTTGGGAGTGTTTAACACTGAAAATAGATTACAATTAAGAGTAGTTGCAAAGTAGCTGAAGCAGGTAATCTCAGGGTTTGGATATGCGTGGGAAAGAGAAGGCAGGTAGGAGGCTTTGCAATCAGGAATTACCTTATGTGACCAGGTGGATGTTTGTTCCTGCATCTAAAGTAAAGTAATGTGACCATTAAATCTGCTCTAAGCTTATGCTGCAGTTGGAGATGAGACAAAATGCACCCCTTTCCTTATCTGTGATGATAGATTTGGATTAGGTGGTCCCTAATGATTCTTGCATGCTTTTGTAAAAAAAAAAAAATCACAAGTAGTTTAGGGAAATAAATGCATATAGAGATTAAATAACTTACTGTTCACTCCTTAGTGCAAATATTGACAAATTAAATGTGATTCTACTCTAAAATTTTTTTAATGCTGGGGGTTGGGAAATGGAGATGAACAGGCATCTAATCAACTGTGCCTGGACTTTAGTACCAATACAATAGTTGATTACTATACTACTGCTCATGATGTCTTTTTTCCAAACAAAGAGATTCAACCAGTGCTTTTAAAATCTAAAAAAATAAAAATAAAAATAAAAATAAAAATAAAATAAAATAAAATAAAGATATTTTCTGGGAGCACATAAATAATAAGACCAATGAAAAAAGACAAAAAGAGCTTTTAAGGTTATGAATAACACTGGACCATACTCTCAAGTGCATCTGGTCCCAAGAAGTTATTTTAGGTTACTTTAGTCTAGTTCATTTGGGAAGCATCAAAGCTAACAGGTTCTTTTGGAAGGATTTTCTAATGATGGAAAGATCCTGAAAAATTCATCTCTATGTTTATCTATAAAATCATGAATACTTCTGAAATTAAATATTCCAGTTTTAAATTTTCTATAAATTGGAGAGACAAATGAGCATAATCTATCTATATGTTAAATGTGTTTACTCTATGACTCTGTAATTCTAGTGATCAGAATAAATATATGTGTGTGTGTGTATATATATATATATATATAAAATCATGTTCATGTAAAGATATTCTTTGAAGTATTGTTTCCAATTTTAAGGGTGCTATAGGGTATAAATGATATACATATAAATAACTTAGGCTCTCAGTAAATGGAAGTTTTTAAAATATAAATTTTTATTATAGTAAAAATAGGGAGATTGCCAAGTAAATTATACTGTATCCATGCAACTGAATACTATGAAACCATTCGAAAGAATGAGTTGGATCTATCTTACATATTGTCAACCAAAAATAAGTTGCTCAAAATATTTACATAATCTAATTCCCTTTACAGTTTAAATCTATATGTGCTTAATAAGGCATAGAAAAATGTTTGGACATATAATTTACTCCATATAGTCCTGATTATTCAATTTCTTACAGTGAGAATTATGTAAATGAAAGATAAATTTTATAACTGTAATGTGAAAACTTTTTAAAACTACAATGTTAGAACCAACTCATTGCCAAGGGCCTAATCTCATCTTGCTTTAACTAGGCATACTTACTTTCCAAAAAGCCACTTGGGTTTTTCAAGGAATACTCATTGTGAAACTATCTTCTGCAGCAAGGAGCACATAACAAAGAACTATGTATGTATTAAACATCTGCCTTCTTAAACTAGTATTAGTTACTTCTAAGTTCGTATGGCTCACTAGAAACTCCACAAAATATGGGAAATAAGATACAAAATTTGAATCTTTGTATAGCATAACACGGTTTTCAGAGGGACCGATACTTTCTTGAAAGATGTCCTAACTCATGCATTTTTTGGGCTGCTGTGCAAAGAATCTTATATAAATATTTTTAATAACATGAATAAAGTTTTTCAGAGTTGGTTGTAAAATATTTACTACATTTTGAACTGGTATCTGGCTCTCAGTTATAATATAAAATATATTAAAAATAAAGAATGACTGATAAATTTAACCTAGGCAAAAAATTGAGGACAAATGCATATATACATATATATGCATATGTGTGTACATATGGGAAAAATGTACATTGTCAAAGAAATGAGTTTGGAAAAATATACACAACCAAAAAGTAAGTAATACATTTCAATAGGGAAAACTTAATACTTAGGTGTATTTTCTACTGGTTTCTGAAATAAATAATTAACATGTTATAAAAATTAAAAGTAATAAAAAATAAGTATCGGTATATTATGAATCTGTTATTTGGGATGAAAAAAGTTTCAAGAATGATAAGAGAAATACTCATTTGCTTACTTTAATCCTTATTATTGTCTTATTTGAGAAAAAAAACTTATAAACACACACACATATACACACATACGTATATACCCATGTGTTTATATGTTTGTCTGAAATTTCACCCTGAAGAAGATTTGTGAAATGCGAAACAGTTGCAAGATAGTTTGAATATTTCAACCACTTACTAAAGCAGAAATAACCTGCTATGACATGTAAGTATATAACGCTTCCTAGGCAACACCAAGAAAACCCAGAAAAAGTTTAATTTAAATTAGAAATAAAATAATTTTAACTGAAGATACAGAGAACATTAGAGCAAAAAGATTACCTACCTCAATTTAGACCTTGCTTACCACATCTCTCTCTCTTTTTTAATGTTTATTTATTTTTGAGAGAGAGAGCAAGAACACGAGTGAGGGAGGGGCAGAGAGACAGGGGGACAGAGGATCCCAAGCAGGCTTTGTGCTGACAGCACAGTCCATTGTGGGGCTCAAACTCGCAAACCGTGAGATCATGACCCTAGCCGAAGTCGGACCCTTAACCGACTGAGCCACCCAGACACTCACATCTTTTGACTTATTCATCCAAATCACCTTGCCAAGATTAATATCTTTATAAGGGAACATTATGTTAATTACCATCAGGATGAAAAGAATAATTTCTATTGGCTTAGTGTACATTATAATCTAGGAACTATGCTATTACTTTACATCTCTAACCATAACGGCCTATTGACTCTGATAAAGAAATTTAAAATATTTCCTGAATAAGAACACAAGGAAATCCCTTAATACATTATGTTAACACCATAGTAAAATGAAATAAACAGAACCTGAAAATGTCTAACCAATGGAAGAAACACTTCAAAACCAACATGGGGGTGGGAGCAGGGAGAGAATCATTATTTTAAACAGATGCTGCTGATGCACTTTTTTTCTCCCTCCAAAATTCCTAGGATGAAAGCTCTTTTCTTCATTTACTAGAAAGCATTTCAGCTTCGCAATGGTGTTTTCACAGGAAATAGCAGTATTTTACTAATCATTACAATCATCAAACCTTAAAGAGGACTGTCCAGAAAGTGGACATTGTCCTAGTCCCTAAAAAATATGTGACAAGTTAGGAACACTCTCAGAAAAACAAATGATGTCAGCTCTGAAATTAGCTGCTTCCCATTGCCTTTTATGAAAAACAAAACAAAACAAATTCTTAATCAGTGACATAGGAGATAAACTTTTAACTTCAGTAGTGACAATTGGCCATAAGTATTGACATAGTCAAAGACCCATTACTAGCAATAAATCAATGATTTATTGTCTTATCCTCAAATAAAAAGTTATGCACACATGCACATGTACAAATGGTAAGATCCTATAACACACAAAACATAGATGCATGGAGTGTGTCTAGGAATTTTTACAATTATTATTACTGATAGATCGATAACACTAAAATAACGAGAAGTGAGGCACCTGGGTGACTCAGTCAGTTAAGCATCTGACTCTTGACTGCAGCTGAGGTCATGATCTTGCGGTTTCTGAGATCAAATCCCATGTTGGGCTCTGCACTGACAGCGTGGAGCCTGCTTGGGACTCCCTCTCTCCCTCTCTCTCTTCCCCTCCCCTGCTCCTGCTCTCCTGTCTGAAAATAAATACATAAACTTAAAAAAAAATGAGAATAGATTCTTAGATGACAAATAACCAAATCCATATTTATAAATATTTAAGTATGAATTTCTTTAATATTTTCCAAAACCTTACATTTAATATTGTTTTATATACACTTTAAACACGGATTCCTCTGTTCACTTCCAATTTGGGGAAAAGAGGACGAAACTCATTGAAGTTAGAGTATAGAAATGGAAATTTAAAGACTTCTGATATATCAGTGCTATCATCATATTCATATCTTTTTGTGGAGAAAACAAGAACAAAATCATGTGAAAAAATAGTTATACCTAAGTTATACCTCCCATGATCCAAAAATATCATGATGAAATGAAGGGAGTAAATTTCTGAACAGTAACTGAATTTTTAGGGAAGAATTTTAGGTGAATTTTTCATTTCTTTCTTTTTTTTTTAAGTTTATTTATTTATTTTTGAAGGGAGGGAGAGGGAGACAGAGAAGGAGAGAGAGTCAGTGAGTGAGAGGGAGTGAGCAGGCTGGGGCAGAGAGAGAATCCCAAGCAGGTTCCACACTAACAGCGCAGAGCCTGACAAGGGGCTCAGACACACAAACCATGAGATCAGGACCTGAGCTAAAATCAAGAGTCGGATGCTTAACCAACTGGGTCGCACAGGCACCCCTCTCATTTCTTTCATTGGTTTGCCAACAAACTTTTGGCTTTTCTGTTTTCTTTTCTCTCCTCTTTCCTTCTTTCTTCCTTTCTTTCCTTCTCCTTCTCCTTCCTTCCTTCCTTATTCTCAACTTTTGAAGACGGAGATAGTGACAAATGACTCTCTTGTGACCCTTAAGTTTTACTTTATCTTCTGCAGGTTTATGACTGTCAGGAAATAAAAGTAAATCAATAAATAAAAGTAAATCACTAGCTAGGTCTTTGAATCACTCCACAGATAAGGAAAACTAACAGGAATCCACATTGAGGTTCTTTTCTCTCGCTGTAACAAATCACATTTGTGATCAACATTTCCTCATGACAATTTAATTAATGTCTTTGATTGAACAGAATTCAGGAGGAATTGTTAATATACCTTTTTAAATAAGAGTCTTAACTTCATTAAAATACCAGAATTGCTACTGTCATCTACTAATCTTCCCCATTTCTCGGGCTTTTTATATTCTTTTCTCCATTTATGATTTAATTCTCAAAATGGCAGAACAGGTCTAACTGACAAACAGGCAATAGGATAAGCCGCACTGTGATGTCTTATTATAAGCAGTGGGGTTGATCAGATATTAACTTATTTAACCCATTCTTACAGTGATGCAGGATTAGGGAATCAGTCTTATGCTTGGGTGCTTTACTGAATAGCTGGTAAGGAGACCTGCTCCAGATATTGTGAAAAATTCTTCCCTGTAGGAGGGAAATGAATGTGTTACACCATAAGTTCAGCAATGCGTTCTTATTTCATCCCCTGTGTTTCAAATTGCGAAATCCTTCGGCATTTTCCTTTTCATTTGTCACTGGCTTTAGAAGGCAAGAGATTTCCTGGAGCACATTCCACTGCATGGTTGACAATAGCAATTCTACATTAGATACATTAGCAGGCAAAAAGAAAGAGAGAAGAAACCAAATTGGGTATAAATAATTAAATTTGTAAAAGGTCAGTGAGCAAATAGCAGGAAGGAGGAAGGCCGAGGAAGTTATGGGGCTTTGATACTCATCCACAGAGGTATTAAAATATGAACATTATCTGCTAAGATAGCTAGCAAAAAGAATGAACAAAAAAATGGCCCTGACTTGCCACAGAAGATCCTGAAGTGTGGTGATAACCAAGTGATGTCCTGTTAATTGTGCTTTAAAGGGGGGGGGGGGGGAAAGTCAAGTGATACAAACCATGCATTCCTATGTTCTACAATAAACCAGTGTTGGGATATTGAAACCATCCATATTTTAAAATACAATCAATGTGATATGTGGGGTATAACAGCTCTGACTCAAATTTTGGTAGCACTAATTTGGAAAAACTGCATTTGGTTTTAGATAAACAAAAACCAAATATGAGAATTAAAATGTAGGGGAAAGGAAGAAAAGGAATAGAATTTCAAAATGGGAAATTATTATTTTTCCCATATAACATGTTGAGAAACCAATATATTAAAATATTTTTAAATGTGTATTTATTTTTGAGAGACACAGAGAGACAGAGCATGAGCAGGGGAGGGGCAGAGAGAGAGCAAGACACAGAATCCGAAGCAGGCTCTAAACTCTGAGCTGTCAGCACAGAGCCCAATGCAGGGCTCGAACTCATGAACCGTGAGATCGTGACCTGAGCCAAAGCTGGATGCTTAACTGACTGTGTCACCCAGGTGCCCCTAGAAACCAATATATTTAGATAGCTCATACACACACACACACACACACACACACACACACACACACAGACATACGTGCGCACACGTTCATATGGTATTTTATTTCTATGGTGAGACTGAGCTACATCTAGAGATCTACGGTCTCCTTGCTTCCCATTAACAACATGCAGTGGACCATCTTTCCAAGTTGTCACATTTGCTATTTCATTCTTTTTTTCTTCTAGTTGCCTGCATAGTACTTCATTGCTAAGTTTAAAGAAAAACATTTAAAAATCACTTTTTGAATTGAAAGACATTTGAGTTGTAATACCAGGTTTTTATATTGCTAACAATGTTGCAAGAATGTCTTTGTACAAATATCTGTATGCATATATGCTATTATTTCTGTAGGACAGAGCCCTATATAGAAGATTGTAGGGTCAATAGGTTATACATGTTTTAAATGTTAATACAGCAGTGCAAAATCATCCTCCAATAAGATTTTATGTCTGGCAGAGATCATATAAAATATTTTATTTCATTTAGTTTTGTTTATTAATGAATTAGAATCCCTGCCTCATTCCGGAAAGGATTTGGGAATGCTTACAAGCCAGATTTATGCAGAGCAGAAAAAGACAGTGGCTTAGTCAGTGAGGCAGTGACATTTTTGTCATGTTGTGATATGAAAAAGCAATCCTGATGCTGACAGGTTTATGTTTTTACTATTTTATTACAGATGCTTGTAACACTCCCCACCACACACACACACACACACACACACACACACACACACACCCTTTGGACACTCTATAACGCTGTCCTCTTAAGGAAGTAAAACATGCCATTTATTTCTCTGCTTCTACAAGTTTTCCTGCTTAATTGTCCATTTGCAAATTAAAGCATATATTTTCACACACACTCGGTTTACAGCTTAATAATGCATATAGTCAAAATTGATGAATTTTGACATTTGAAAGTGAGTACAGATGTTCAAGATTCAGATATGTATAAAATTGAAAAAAAAAACAAATCCACTTCAATTGCATTGCAAAAGAATCCAAATGCTTTACAGAAACTCACTGGTAAATACTTAGTTTGGAAAATGCAATAGCATTAAAAAGCATAGCTCCTTGATCAACATTCAGAACTCATTGCAGAATGATCAGTAGGTGCTAAAAGAAACAGAATTCATGATGTGCCTGAATAAAGTAAGAGAGAATATACGCTGGTCCAGAAATCTGACGTTACCTTGTCGTAATTATTAACAGTCCATGATAGACTAAGCTGGATTCTATAAAGAGGCCTGGTGAAGAAAGTGAAGTTCTCATGATTCCTCTAGTCTTTCTTGCTCCATAATATGTGACATTTCTTTGTGGACTCTGTGTTAGGTCTTTGACCAAGTGTGAGAATTAGCGAAGCAGGTTTAAAAATTGGGCTGTCTTCCTTCATTATTCACAAAAGATCTGCCAGCTGGTATGGTCAATAGGAAATGCACAATAATCCTAAGTTTGCAAGTTATCTCTTCTACAAAACATCATACATTCTAAAACAGACTTCTGTGTGTGACTTTTGGATTATCTTTCACATTAGCCCACCTCTGTCTGTTCTTTTGCCCTAACTTAGATCATCAAGAGGACAGCACATGGGTGAGGCGTTTCGTCATTTGCCGGGTTTGAAAAACTTGCACAGGGACCAGGTGATATCAGAATGACAGGAAATAAATGAAAAAATGAATTCTGTTCTTTTAAAATATGGTGCTATTTCTTTCCTTGGGTTCTTTGTTGGAGGGTTCTGATTCTGTCTGTACGTTTCCAGTTCTCTGTTTGAGAAGAGAAATATGACACTAGGATCAAAGCTCTGGTTTTTAAAAATATATTATGCTCGGGAATGAAAAAGAACAGGCTACTTCTCAAAGTCATTCCTACTCCTCATACATTTAGAAGACAAATTAGCGCTGAAAACAGGTACTGGAGGGCAGTTAAACTGAAAGGGAGAAAACTTTCAGCCGACTTAGAATATATGTGAGGCAACAAGAAGCTCTTTGTATTTGCCGGTTGTTAATGTGCTTAGAAATCTAACAATCCAGTCACAGAACAGATAGTAAACAAAAAGGACTTAACACTACCAGCAGCTTCAGAATCGAGAATTAATACAATTCAGTATGTATCCCTGGGAATTTCAGCAGAATCTGCCACAAACATCACACACACACACACACCACACACACACACACATACACACACACACACAATGCATACACACAAACACCACAAATATACCACATACACATACACCACACACACAAGCACCACACCCATACACAAACACCATTGACATCACACACACATACACATACACACACACACACACACACACACACACACACACACACACCACATACCACACATACCACACACACTGGTCTTTCCCAAGAAAGCATGGTACACTGTAGTAAGATATGTTATTAATTAGACTAGATAACACATCTGGCATCTTCATTTGTATATTGGAAGAAGAACATCACAGATTCATTTTGTCATTTCTTTAAGGCATAAAGCAACCAGAGGTTTCATTCCATGCTCTGAAAGAGAACAGGGGCGCCTGGGTGGCTCAGTCAGTTAAGCCTCTGACTTTTGATTTCGGCTCAGGTTGTGATCTCACGGCTGTGAGTTCTAGCCCCACATGGGACTCCACACTGACAAGTGTGGAGCCTGCTGAGGATTCTTTCTCTCCCTCTCTCTCTGCTCATACTCTCTGTCTCTGTCTGTCTCTCTCTCAAATCAATAAATAAACTTTAAAAAAATAAAGAGAACTGGCTTTTCTACAGGAAAGAAATCAGAAATAGGGAACTTCCAAGAGAGAAAAATGGCCTATCTTTAGATTCTAGACATAAATATTAAGAAAATGAAGCATTATTAAAAACATAAAGGTCAGAGTGTTAGAAGTACAGCCATTGCATCCAAAGTTTTACTATTTCTTAAGAGTAATAACAGTCGAGTTGAATCTCAATTACTGGCATATGGCTTATCTAATTTGGAGAGTTTCTGTGATTGATCTTAAAACACAAACAGCCTTCTATTTTACCATTAGTAAGCTCTGGGTTATCTTTGAATTACTTGGCATATATTCAAAAAACATTAACCCAAAGAGAATATAAGTCTATGTACTGGGAAACTAATTATAAATTATTTGGGCCTGTTTTGTGACCCTGTTTTTCTCTGTTAATTTCCTGGCTCAAGTCAAAAACAGATTCTAAAAGTGGCTTCAAGATTGACATCTATGTATGTATCTTTCCTGTCAGAATTTTCTTCTCAATTAGTTTTACACCAAACATGAACACCACTAAGTCTTTTTGAAAAGAAAAGACACAGAAAAAATTGTAGTCTTGCTTTTCTTTAAGACCAGTGATAAAAAGACCAGGATTTCTTAAATTTAACCTGAAGTAATTTACATGCAACCTGGCAGTCCAAGGCAAATGAATTAACCAGGCATGAGTTTCCTTATCTGTGATGATAGATTTGGATTAGGTGGTCCCTAATGATTCTTGCATGCTTTTGTAAAAAAAAAAATCACAAGTAGTTTAGGGAAATAAATGCATATAGAGATTAAATAACTTACTGTTCACTCCTTAGTGCAAATATTGACAAATTAAATGTGATTCCACTCTAAAATTTTTTTAATGTTTATTTATTTTTGAGAGAGAGAAAGAGAGACAGAGTACAAATGTGGGAGGAGCAGAGAGAGAGAGAGGGAGACACAGAATCTGAAATAGGCTCTAGGCTCTGGGCCATCAGCGCAGAGCCTGATGTGGGGCTTGAGCTCGGGAACAGTGAGATCATGAACTAGGCCGAAGTCGGATGCTTAACCGACTGAGCCATCCAGGCGCACCTAAATGTGATTCTACTCTTAACATTACTCATTTGATAATAATACAGTAATCACCACATCTTGAAGATATACTATGGCAGCAACGGACTCTCAAATGACTTAAAAATATGTTCTCTGTTGTTGCAATTTCTCTGTAGTTTGAGATTGTCATATATATGAAATTGTGTCAATGTACCGATGAAATACATTTTCTGGATCTATTCTAAGAAACATTACAGCCCATCAGTTTGCGATCTATAAAGAGTACATTAAGGTGATGGATGTTCCTATCAACTACAGCTTTCACCTTCAACATTCTTGCCCACAAACTTCCTCTCAATAGAAACCATTCACCTACCACCTTGGTGAGCAGTGGGTGGAGGCACGGTACTCTATCCCACCATTAAAGATAATTCTTTACATTTATGCAATACTGTTGAATTTTTTGTGAAGCATCTTCACAGTCATTATCTAATTTCAATCTTAGACACAAAGAAAGCAAACTAAAACAAAAACCCAGGAGGTTGAGATGAAGACCAACAGTCCTTCAAGCATGGTGTATACAGTGCAAATGAACCACAATGGGTTCTTAAAATTATTTGGACACTGAGCTCCATTGCTGTTTTCATGTAAGATACACTGTAGGTTTGGTTCTTGATTTGGTTTCAAAAAAATTATGTTATCCTTCATTAACAGGCTTACTATTTATACAAGTTTTTTCAATATTAAGACTATAACACCACACTTATTTATTTTGGTTATAGGTGAGGTGGGGGAAAGGGATCAAACAGGTGAGTAAATAAATAGGGAGATATTAGGTGGGCAATTCCAGAGCATTCTTCTCTTGACAAGCCCTGTAATAGATTCAAGTATTGTGATGTGGAAAAATGTGTACGCGCCCCAAGTATAATTCCCATAAAATGTCTACTGGTCACCACTAAAACATTTTTTTTTTATAATTTAACTTTACTATTACTTAAAAATAGACAATATTGAACATACATAAACTGTTCTGGCTCCTCAAAAAACTAATATTGCAGTTTTAAAATTATATTATAATTACTTATGAATATAAAAGTATGTATTATAGTATACTTCTAGTTTATAACCCTTGAGATCTGATGATCTTACGCTGTAGAGATTTTTTTCACATAAATAGGGATATGGGTGATTGCCAAATAATGAGATAAGATTTTCTGTAGAAACGTCTCATAAATTATTTTATTCCTTTGATTCTGTATCACTGAAACTGTATTTGCCACTCCCCACGTGTGTGTGTGTGTGTGTGTGTGTGTGTGTTTAATAAAAAAAAATATTAGAGAAATTGTTGGGGAAGAAAAATTCTCCTTCTACCCTTCTTGATTCTTTGGCTGGTCTAGTAATCAAAGCCACATAGGATAATTTAACAAGAGAGAATGAAATATAATTATGTGTGCACAGGTCATCTTAAGAATATGCAAACCCAAAGACCAGTCTGGCAACTGAAGCTTCTATGCCAGCCTGAGCTAAGGAATGGGATAGGGACCAGGGGCTTCAAACAGGAGAAGGATAATTTGCAGGACAATAAGAAGAGCAGATGATTGGTGATTAGATGTTTGCCCTGTCATACAGGGAGGTCATTCAGGTAAACGTTATCTCTGATAATAGCCCTCTCTCTGAGTCAGGTCCCTTATCTAAGTTCTTTTAGGTAGTAAAGAGAAAGAGAAGCTTTTCGTGAATCTGCTGGGTCTTGATTGCCTTCACCTGAAAATAATTCACATGCCAAAGTGGCATATACGGGGGCCACATACTCTGCTCTCCTTCAAAAGCAAGTTCCTTGAAAGAGAGGCCTCAACAGAGTGTCTTCAACTGCTAAATTGTTTCTGTCCCTTCCTTTCCTAGTCTTAACATTTCTAAGCTTAACACATTACCACATGGATGGGGAGGGAGACAACGTTATAATGGTGAAAAATATTATCTCTTTCTCCAAAACCATTTAGATCATCAGTTAACAGAGTTCAAAAGCATAGGGAGTGAATAAAACTGGAGATTTTTTTCCTGCACTGCATGGGATGAGCTCACATTGATTAATTTTTGAGAAGTTATAACTCATTAGTATTCTCTGTGCTGGCTTTGATTCCTAGATGTCATTCAGTATACCTGGTGCATCTATTATATGATGTGAGCAGAGGGAACTAAAAGGGACATGCAGTGACTACAAATATGGTTACAAGTGTTCATGAGGAACATAGGCTGTGGGGAAAAGGTTTTAAACCATCCTGGCTAACACTGTCCACATAGTCGGTGATGTAATGAGAGCTCTCAATGGGCCCATTGGCGTGGAGACGCAGCTAGTAATAAAGCACAGACAGTAACAAAATTCCAGGGTCAGCTTTATAACAGCTTTTATTTTGCTTTCCATCAATGTAAATTTCATATGTAAACGAGTGTAGCTCATTTTAATGAAGTGTATACTTTAAATGTATTAAAATGAATTATTCAAGGACACAGCAGGAAAGCAACAGATGTACCCATCTGAGGGGGGTCATGCTTAGTTTCACTTGATGAATGTTTGTTTTGTTGCTTTGAAAAATTAATGCAATGAAATATTTAAAATGAATAAGGAGGTTTTAAATTGACTTGGAGAAAAAGAGTTCTTTCCTTTCCGATTTTTCCCGATGTGCCAGTGGCATTAAGTAGGATAGTATTAACATAGTTTGTCGTGATGTGCTAAGAAAGTTGCAGGGAATATTTAAGTGTAGATATATGAGTACCCATTGTGCATTTAAAGACAAATTTTGAAATGTGGAAAATTCAAGCATATGCTCTCAAATAACTCAGAAAAAAGTTAAGAGTTGACAGTTTTGAAACTGGTTATATGGTTGAGGAAGACAGGATTACAGAATATTAGAATGGCTTCAACCGTCGGTGTTTGAAATTCCTTCAGTGATCTTCTCATGTTGGAACATAGTTTAGCATTAAGTCAACTCCCTTTATAGATCATTGAAAGGCATTCACCATTATTTCCTTAATGGAGATTGGCTTCCCTGATTGGTAAATCAAAGGCATTTCTTAAGAAAAAAAAAAGCCTGAAATATTTGCAAAATACTTAAAGAAGTTACAGATAAAGATAATAACAAAATCTCCAACTTTAAGAATCATACCATCCAACATGCTTAGAAAAAGAGAAGAAAACAAAACAGAGGATACACATCATTACAACTGATGTCTTACCGAAAACGTGTATTTAACAGATTATGGTTTCAAAGACCCAGATGATGAACTACTCAACTCCACAGAGTTTCAAAGAATTCCGCTGTTGCTACAATATTTGATGGTACTCATTTGACAGCACTTGGTTATTATAGCACAGACACCAGTTTGCATCTCTATGTCATTTGTGTTACTTAATTTTAAATAAGCTAAGGTGAGGGTTCTATAAAACTAAACCTTTTTAAGTTTCTCTTAAGGCTTAGTAAAAAGTATAATATGTAGGCAGCAAGCAAATGTCAGTCTTAAATTTCAGGTAACTACTTCATGTTTCATGTCTGTATATGTTATGGAATTTTTGTTGCCAATGCACCAGGAGACAAAATTGATTTCTGGACAATGTTGACACCTCTCCCTTCCTCTTTCCATTCCTTACTCCCTCGCTCCCGCCTTCTCTCTTTTTTTTCTTCTTCTTGTACCTCCAAATGAGATATAAAATCTAAAATTCAACTTAGATTCCTCATACGCCTTTCTGGACAAATAACCAGATTTATTTTGAAAATTTTCATTTGCACCAAATGTTGCCTCTCTCCCAGCAATAAACACCCTGTTTGACAGCTCTCTTTTTAGACACAAATATTCTAAGACCTTGCAGAAGATTTAAGCAGCATGAAATATTTAGCCCTGCAAGTTTAGATGTTCTTCAAATTTTCAACAATCCGTTTATGAAACTAGTCAAATGGGACAGGGATAAAGCATGGCACAACAGAAACATTTATTAGGGTCAAAAGATTTTACTCATAGTCTAGCTGTATGGCCTTAGCCAAGTCACTGTAACTTTTATAGATTTTCTTCTTCTATCAAAAGCAAGGTAATAGGTAGTATTGTACTAGATGATTATGCCCTAGAGATAAAATCTGAACTCTTTAATGTGCACAGTCCATCACCTCTGACCCCCATCTTGCCTCTCCAATTTTCCCACCACAGATAGTCAACGCTCCAGCCTTGTTAAAATTTCCCCCACTTGTCAATCTCACATGCCATTTCATAATTTCATGCTCCCTCCTAATGGAATAATCTTCTCCAATCTTTCCCCCTTCTTAACCTAGAAAACTGTCACTTACCCTTTAAGAAACAGTTTATATAACACTTATATGTGAAGACTTCCTAAGATTATCATAGTACATTCGTCATCTTTCTCTCTTTTATTATCATGGTCTATTTGTTATATAAATTTCCCACCCCTCTGGAATTGACTAGTATAGGAACTGTGTTTTATTCAAATTAGGGTGGCATATAGTAGATGCTAAACATAATTTAATTATTTTCTATAGAACTCTATTAATTTCTATTGAATCAATTACTCAGTGAAGCAGTAAGGCAGAATGGATTAAAATGGATTATAATGCAGAATTATAATGAGCTTTCACAGGTCATATCTCTGTCTCCACTACCCTCCTCTCTCCCAGTTTACAAAGGAAAAAGATGAGTCCAGAAGACGTCAAGAAATGTACATAAGATATAACTTCCTAATGATGTATCATGGATGAGAATCTAATTCCACTACCATTTATCTATTACTTAATTCAGCAAACATTTGTTAAGCTTCTACTAGCCATACAGTTTAAGGTTAGAGCTATAACAGCAAATAAAACTGAAAAGTTTTCTTGATCTCATAGAGTTGCTGCTCTAGTGCAGGAGATGGGAACTAATTAGTAAGAAATCCAACCAGATATGAAATTGTATGTTAACAATGATATAAGAAAAAAATAAGATGCACTATTTTATCTTGCCTGTCATGTATGAAGTTAGCCAGAAAAATAAAAAGATGTATTTTATTTTATTATTTTTTTTAAAGTAGGCTTCACGCCCAGTGTGGAGCCCTATGAGGGGCTTGAACTCATGACCCTGAGATCAAGACCTGAGCTGAGATCAAGAGTCAGATGCTTAACCAGCTGAGCCACCCAGGTGCCCTCAAAGACATTTTTATTTTATTTTATTTTATTTTATTTTATTTTATTTTATTTTATCTTATCTTATTTTATTTTATTTTATTTTTATTTTTTTGTATGTGTGTTGAGAAACTTAAATTTATTTCCATGATGGGGCTGAAGGATCTGGAGCTAGAACCTGGTCTCTTGCCCCTTTCCCTCTTGTCCCATCAAAGACATATTTTAAATGAGTACTCAGCTTTAAGGTTTACAGAGATGCCTCTGATGTGCTTCCAAGATAGAGTATGAATTTCAGGGGGATCCAGACTCCCACTTTCTGTGAGAGCTCACACGCTCATTTATCTTCTTTAATTCCCCTCCCAGGAACTCCTGGATTGTTGACAAGCATTTACAATCATGGCAAAAGACAGAAGTACCAGCAAATGCTATTTTGTTCACTAGGCTTCTTCTGCCCTTTTCTCAGCCCCATCAAGACAACAACTCAAATGATGGAAGAGGCAAGTAAAGAAATATTCTCTGTGATAACACACGTGCAGTCTAGCGAATTCAATGGAGTCCAATAATAACAAAATTAAAAATGTCAACAAACAACCTACAGCCTCAAATGAATAGCATTCACAAGTTAAGAATGGAAGACAGAATTGTGCTGGCATAACGTGTATGTTTTTTAAAGGGAGCCCTTTGGAAAAAACAATGAATTTAATAGATTCTTTTTGCTTCATCCCCTTTAGCGATGTTGTTTTGCTCTATGCCTTGCTCATTATCCCATGTGGGTGGCTGCATACCAGGCACATGGCCATGTGCACATACACACATAATCACATAATGAATCTCCCAAACTGAAGGGTTTCAGGGCAGTCAAAGAATCTCTTTAGAAAAAGGCAGTGCTCTCTAGGCTCAGCTCTAGGCTCGTGATTCACTTGTGGCCTCAAATTGTTACAAAGTCCTGTGCCAGAAAATCCATTTGCATCAATGATCAATGGCCAGATCATATGATGCTGTTTCATAGAAAGGGCTAAGGGACAGCTAAAAGGAGTTTCCTCAGTAGGAGTGGTCTGTCGACAACATTGGAGGGTTGAATAAAATTCTACATTCACTGTGAAGGACCAAAAAGTGACCACACATCTTTGACCCAGATTGCAATCACATTCCTCAGACTAAGTAAGCCTCATAGAATTCAATGAGCTCATGGTTCTCAACTGACAAATCAGTTTGATTGAAGGGACTTGACTCACTTCTTTACAACTCAAGGAGTTGGAGTTTACTGCATGTTTAATGAACCAAAATTATTTGTAGTAGGTGCTTCAAAATAGAACACATGTCTAGGAGCGCCTAGGTGGCTAGTCAGTTAAGTCTCCGACTTAAGCTCAGGTCATGATCTCACAGTTAATGAGTTCGAGCCCCGCATTGGGGTCTGTGTTCTTTCTCTCAAAACGAATAAACATTAAAAAAAATTAAAAAGAATAGAATACATCTCTAAAGTTAAGATAAGACATCATATCCATCTTAAATGAGAGAAGATGCAGTTTAGAGAAATGAATGCCATCTACAATTACTTTTTTAGAAACTGTAAATGTGACATGCTCTTTTCTTATTTAGTCACTAATTTAATGATTAATTCAACACATACTAAATTATTTGCCAATTATCATTCAGACGATTAATATGCAGCAATGAAAAAAAACCTGACAAAGAGTCTTGCCTTCCCCAACCACTGCCCACAAAAGCTAACATTCTAGGCCAAATTAAATTCTAAACTCACTGGGTTTGTTTGTTTGTTTGTTTGTTTTTGCTTTTGCTTCCAGGAAGCTCAATTACAGTTCATTTCAGATCTTGATCTAAACATCATCTCCATGCTTTGAAGACAGTTTAATATCCCTCCTGTTATTACACTTTAATATGCTTTGCTTTGGCTCCATTTATCCATATATTCTATTTTATTTGTGACTAAGTAAACACGAATGTGTTTTTGTTAAACTTGGAAGTTGCTGGGGGTATAATGATACTTTTTAACTAAAGAGCAAATGATCAAAGAGAACAAAGTATTTTTCTTCCATATTTTCCTGTTTCATTTGGCCAGACTGATTCTGAAGTCAGATCTTAGCTGCTATCAAATCCTGGCCTGGCCACTCACTATGTGATTGAGGCAAATGTTTCCGATACTCTGAAATTCAGCTTAATGAGAAATGGCAGAAATTAAGGTGTAGATTTTTGCAGGGACAAGACGTAATGTTCCATAAGCACTTAGAAAAGTGCTTGGCGTAATTAGTGTTTTATCAATGTCAGTTCTGTTTTCTTCCACCTTTCTCTGTTTTATTTTAGTGAGCAACAGTTCCTGCCAAAGGGGGATGGGAAACATGCAACGATGCTCACGTATAGCAGGCCAAAGTGGGTTTTCTACCACAAGAGACCTATTACAGCCTCTGAGCATGCTGAAGATAATATATGAAGATAAGATAAACTCACAATATACTGAGTTCCTATAGCCACCATTTAAGCAGTAGCTCACCTGTGCTTATTCGTAATTATGAACACACTATTTAATTGGTCTTTAAGTATATATTATACATATGTTGTAAGAGCCAGCAACAATGGGTTTTACGTATCAATAGCTCGTTGGATTTCTAAGAGAAGCTTCTGGAGTAGGCACCATTATTCCCTTGATGCAAAAAAGCGACTTTGCCCAGGGTCACACAGCTGTGTGTGTGTTGGTACCATGGTCTGAATCCATGGTTGAATGTCAGTACCTACCTTCTGAGTCATGAACTAGGACCACACAAAACCGAGACAACATTATTGAGTCTGTCTGTGCTTGTTCAAGCTCTTGACAGTAAGTATGTTGCCTGTTTGGGTTGGTTTCCAATTAAAGAGGAAACACAAGCAGAGATGCAGACACGTTCAAACTCATGGAGGCCTTCCTCAAAACTAGAACCAACCCTTTATTTAGAAAGGAACATAAACTTTCCACAGAGGTCCATTTTATCTGTTGTCAGAGACTCTTGCTTAAGAGTCAGTGCTGGAGTTACAGACCAACAGCCCACAGATGAGGTTCGTTGGGGCTGCCAGAAACATTTTGGTAAACTGATTCCTGTTTCAGATAAATGTTTAATACACACCCATTGAGAGAACACCCATAACTCTAGCCTTACCCCCCTAAGGAGTGCTTGGAGAGTGTGTATACTATTTATTTATTTATTTATTTATTTATTTATTTATTTATTTATTTATTTATTCATTCATTTATTTACTTATTATCAGTTTCCAGAGAGTTCTTGCACACATGGCACTTCATCATCATCCTTGGAGATGGCCATAAATTATTGAGAGACCCTGCGTTTTCCCTTTGCATCACCCTTTGCATGCACACACACATTCTCAACCAAAATAAGTCAAAATAATTGCTTTCTTTAATCCTTTCCTACATTCCCTCATCATTTAAAAATGAAAATGTTTTCTCCAGGTAATTCTTTTTCAATTTTTTAAAAGAGCATCTTTAAGGGATTTAAGAAATAATTTACCTTCCATGTGGCAGAGAAGCTTTTCTTAAGAGAAAATTTTACAGGTTGTGTGAAATTCCCTTGGAGAATGTCATATAAACAGAGGATTCAAGTGAGCACGTGGCACCACCACTGGGGCTTAGCACAGTGCCTGGTGCAGACAAGGGGCTCCAAAAAGTATTTGCTGGACAAATGAGAGAAGTATGTGCATGCATGTGTCTAGACAAAGGGGAAGAAAAAAGTCAGTCCTCAAACACCAACGTGCAGGCTGATGTTTTCCTCCCTTATTTCTGATCTACATGTAAATCAGCAGAGCAATGAAGCCAACAGTGAAGCATAGTCACGTTTATTAACTGTGTTCCCGACAAATGAAGCATTGTCATCTCTGCCAGGGAAGTGGAGTGGCTCCACCAAGCCACAAACAAACAAGCAAACAAAAACTGTGAACGAGGGTCTCTGACACTCACAGACCCTTCTCTGTATCGTATCAAAGAGGTGAGCCACAAGCCTAAATCTGATCAGGAGATTTAAGTTTTTACTAAGCACTTGGCCAGAGTCAGGTATTTTAATGATTCTTTATATGATCCTTTTATTGAATCTTCAGGGTGTCTACAGTGACTCTCAATCAGAAATACACATGAGACTCTTCGGCTACTTTGAAAGCATTTTCCATTTTTTTTCTTCCTTAATAGATGATGATACCAGCTATTTGCATCTATAATGTTCAGTAAAATCTGTAATATTACTTACCTCATTAATCAGAGAGTCGCCTGAGATTCATTCTGAACACCTTCATTTCCCCCAAAACTAATATGCAATCTCTCACCAGGTCCTGCCTCTTCTACCTCCAAAATGTAATTGTAAATGTAATTAACAATATGTAAATATAATTTGGGATATGTCTGTCTCCACTGCCCCCCAGGCCACCATTAGCTCTTTACTGTGCACAGCAGCAGCCTCTAATGGTCACCCTGTTTCCACTCAGTTGTTTAGAATCCAGTTTCAAGACATGAACCAACGCAATCTTATAAAGATATAGATTGTCCTATCTCACTCCCCTGCTTAAACTTCCAGTGCACTTAGAATCTACTCCTGGTCATCAATAAGGTCCTAAGGCCCAATGCTCTGACTCAGCCCAAGACACGGCCCAGCTCTCTCGCTCCCTGTGCACCAGGGTTGCAGTGCTCAAACACCTCCCCTCTCCTGCCTGAGGCACTTTGTACATGGGTTCCTTGTGCCTGTAATGCCTTCTCCCTCCCACTCTTCACCTGTCAATGTCCATTTCAGGTCTTGAATTAAATAGTCAACTCTAGAAAGCCTTTTTTGATAACTAAAATAGGTTCTATCATATTCTCACTCATTGTATTCTGTTCTTTTCCTTTATAGACTTATTTAAAATGTATAATTACACATTTGGGGGTTATTTGATTATTGACTGTCTCCCATCCAGACAGTAACCTTTATGAATTCAGGAACCGCAACTATTTTTTTCGGACCATGTTTCTAGTTCCTTGCGCTACATCTGATTATTTGCTGAGTAAAAGCATAAAGTCCAGCATGGACAGAGAGTTTCACTCAAGTGATTTCCCAAAATACTTCCTTCCTTTTTTTAAAAAATTTTTTAAAGAGTGAGAGTATGAGTGGGGGAGAGGGACAGAGGGGGAGAGAATGTTAAGCAGGCTCCAGGCTCAGCGCGGAGCCCAATGCAGGGCTTGATCCCACGGCCCTGGGATCATGACCTGAGTTGAAATCAAGAGACAGACGCTCAACTGACTGAACCACCCAAGCGATTCCCCTTTTTTTAAAATTGTCTTGCCTACTTTAGAATGTAATTAGGGCTGCTAATAAGGATAGCTATCTCTCACTCCAAAAATCTTAATGGCAGAATTTAGGAGGTGCTGAAGCAAGGTGGCGGTAAATAAATAATATTGGCCTCTATCTGTGATGAGGATTAGGGTAAATATTATTACGATACCAGATATTTATTGAGTGCTTACTTAATAAATATGACTCTATATTAAGGGCTTTACATATATATCCTCATTTAACTTAATAATTCTATGAGGTAGGTGCTATCATTGTTCTCATTATATGGAGGAGGAAACTAAGTCACAGAGAGGTTATGTTTTCCAAAGTTCATACAGTAGTAGGTTGTAGAGATGGGATTCTGATCCAGGCAGTCTGGTTCCAGAGTTTAGCTCATGTTGACTTCTTTCCAGAATAGCCAAAAATATGTGCACATGACAGTAGAGGGCAAGGCTAGGAAACTGGGTGTCAGGGACAAAGCAAAAGCATGAGGAACCCTACATTTCAAATGAAGGACTTCATATGAAGTATGAGGAACAAGAAGTCACATATATGAACTCCTTTCTTAGAAACTGAAGTATAGTTTGGATTACTTATTTTTTGACAAGTGGACCTGAGACTAAGAAAAATAAATAATACTCATGGAATGAAGCCAGGAACCTTGGTTTGGATATTCAGTTACTTTTGTCTCCTCTTTAACCCTCTGCCATTTTTAGACAGAATACCAGAGGCACAAAAGAAAAATCATAGCATTCTGTGATAAACAACAATGATTATGTAACAATGAATCTATGCATCTATTTTTTTATTTTAATAAATTGATTAAAAGGTAGAGCTCATTGGTGTTCTAGTCAACTGAGTATGTTTAATAAACTACAATAGGATTTAAGACACATTTGGAGATTGAGATTTATTATTATCTTTATATAAGAGCATCTGGTCATTTTAGTGAAAAAATAGATTAGTAATGATTCAGTGTAGGCATACCTATCATATGCTATTGCCCATTCAAGTTTCCTATTTATGTGCCCAAGATAATGTGATATAAATGCAAAATACATTGTCCTATCTGTCACTGCTTTTGTTAGAGGAAATCTTTACTAGGATACCCACAAATAAGCTTGAGTGGGCAACACGAGGATGTCTTAAGAGAGGAGAAGAATCTGTCTTGGCTGACAGATGGAGTTTCAGACAGGAGTAGAGTTTTAGTCACTTAATGTACAATCTCTAAGTAAGAAAATTCTCCACTCTTAATGATGAGCAGTAAAATCTATTCTTTATACACCGGGCCTAGCTCAAAGCCATCTTCGAAAAATGGATTTTCGGGGGGGGGGGGGGGGGTGGGGGAAAGAAACAACAAAAAAACCCCAAACAAAACAACTACTGAGAAGCTATTCAGGTAATGATGTCACCTATGTACACAGCCATTTGTTCTTTTTATCATCTGTTTGTTAGGGTTTTTTTAAATGACATCTTGAATCTCCAAAGATGATAGATAAGAGGTTTTTAAGCAGCATTCCAACATCTTTGGTCAGTCACTTTCATTTTGTAACACGGAATTTCTGTTAAAACAGCAATACATAAAAAATAGAATTGACTTCAAGGCTTTAAGATGTGAGATCAATGCAGGAAATGGAAATGAAATTCTACTAGGGCGGCATTTACATAACAGCTTTCTTTGAAAGGAATCAATGTTATTCACCTATTCACCCCACTTGTATATGAGAGGCTTTTTACAAAATAAATAAATAAAAGGACTTCTAAAAGCAGGATTTCACAAACACGCTGGTACAGAGGAGTAGGATGTACATTCTATCAGGAGGTGGGGTGTGAGGGTTTGCTCTGATTTTCTTCCCTGTCTCCCAACAGGTCTAAGGCTCAGGGCAGGGGAGGAACCCAAGCAAAACAAACAGAAAGGGTCTGTGGAGGGCAAGGTCTCAGGGGACATTACCAAAAAGAATGAAAAGCTTTGAAAAGTAAATGGAAATCAAATCTGTATTTCAAAGATCATGCAATTTGGGAAATTTCACTCAATATCAAAGTAAATATGTTTTACTATTTAGGCTATAAAAAAATCTCAGTATTTTCAACTTTAAAATCTCTGTAAATGATTCAAAAAGCAAGAAAATGGGGCAGGCATAAAAAAAAAAAAAGCAGTCCTTTTGAAAATTAAGTAATTCTCCTGAATGCTTCATCTTCCTGTAGAACACTTGGTAAATCACAGTACCAGAGAAACAGAGGAGGAGGGAATCCAAGCCTGGGTCATTTTGGAGAATCTCCTACATCTGTGTAGGCTCATTCCCAACAACATACTTCTGAGAGCTTTGATAGTCAATGGAAAATAATCAAGGCAGGATTTTCTAATGACTCTACAAGGAGCGTGGGTTACAGATTACTCATGACTGAATCATGCTCTCTGGAAAGTCAGAGTCCAAATCCACAAAGCACATTAATACATCCCATCTACATACACTAAGGGGAACTATGCAATGTGGTCCGCATGACGGCCTACCCTACTTAACAAAAGACCCTTCGCAAAATGAAGTTGTGCCATGCCAGTGTTTTCATTCTTTAAATATGAGATTTAGCCTTTATAGCCCAATTACCATTTGTTTTGGTACAATGCTTCAACTTTCATACACGGCTCTTCTTCAATCATTTGTTTTTAGAATGAATTCTTTAAATTGTGTTTGAAATGCTGGGCAAGAAATGCCTTCTGTGTGTCAGTGTAGGAGAGAGATATTGATTTTAGTAAAAATGTGTTCACAAAACAGAAAACGATCTCAACATGGTTCGTTTTTCTGAGCCTGGCCACCTGTAAATATTCAAAGTTATAAGACATTGTAACACCTTGTGCCATTAGGAGTCTGTCTTGGGAGAGGTAGAAAATGGATAGCATTGGCCACAGACTGGAAGTGACTTAAGTTCCATTTGAAACCACTCTGGAACATGTGACTGTCATTTGAAGTGGGTGCCAGATGGTGTCATAGTTTTGGTAACAAGCACTCAAAGTTGAAAGTCTCCTCTTGAAAACAATGGGTTTGTCTCATTTAAAATTATAAATGAACAAATCATAAAATGACCATATATTTTTGAGGAGTAGGTAAAACATAAATTCTAAAGTTATTATGAAAAAATAGGTGGGTAAAAACAAACAAAACACACATGCACGCATGCCCCCCCCCCCCTCCTCGGTGTGTTATTAAAAAGAAGAGAAATGTCAGAGAAATGCCAGGGTGGTGGTGAGGCTAGCTCTTCCATATTAAAATATCATATAAAATACTCATTATTAAAGTTCTAAGTTAGCATATGATTTGACAGGTAGATGAATAAAAACAGTTGAAAAAACAAGGAAATTTAAAAATATCACATGGTTATTTAGTAGATGAAAAATGTAGCATTTGAATTCAATTAGAAAAAAAATGTATTATTCAATAAGTGGTGTTGGAACAGCTGCCTAACCATAAGGAAATAAAGGAAAATAAAGCTGGCTTCTCTGTCTTACAATTCAAGCTGAAATAAATTCTAGATGATTTCAAGGTTAGCTTTTTAAAAATTGTAGAGAAAAAAATGGCATTTTAATATTTTAGAATGAGCATTATTTAAAATATATATGTGTGTGTGCGTGCATGCATGCGTGTGTGTGTAACTTTGAAAAAAATGGGACATTCCAAAATAAAAGCCCACCATGAGTGAAGGCAAAAGATAAGTGATTTGACAAACACCAACTTTCTTTAATGCAATAAAGTACCTACAAATAAATAAGAAAAAGGCTACCAGTCAGGTTGAAATATGGGCAAATGACAGGAACAAGAGTTTAAAACAAGAAAATCTCAAAGCCGTAAAGACATGAAGACATGTTCAACTTTAGTTCACATTTACTGCTATTTTGATTAATACATGGTAAATCTTCACCTATTATATTGGTAGGAAAAAGATTCAGAGTCACTGTGTTGGCCAAAGTCAGGAGATGACTTCTTATACTGGCTGGTGTAAGTGTTACTTAGGACACCGATAGGAGGAGCAATTAGACAAAATTTATCAAAATTCAATAAGCAAGCATGCATTATTCTACCTAGCAAGTCTGCTTGACATGTTTTTCCTGTAGTTATGCTTGGATCTATGTGAAAATAGGCACAAACATAAATTTTCTTCTTTTGTGCTATTTGTAATAGTAAAGGATTGGAAACAGCATAGATATCCATAACCTAGGAACTTGGACTATTTTTATAAAAAGTATTCCACATCTATAAAATAGAATACTATACAGCCATCAAAAATGGCAAGATGGTTTTCCTTGTACTGTTAAGAATGAACTCCAAGGTACACTGTTAAGTGAAGAAAGTCAAGGTTTAGAAGAAATGTATACTTGCCACCAATGGAGTGAAAACATAAATGTATGTTTGGGATTCAGGAACCATCTCTGGGAACATAGGAAATGCAACACACATTCTTCTGGGGGAGGAAACTAGGGTGGCTGGGCCACAGAAAAAGGAGAAACTACTTTTCACCGTGAAGCTTTTGCATTTTGTAACTGTTTGTACATACTACCAACTCAAAATATAAAACAAACCAAATGTACATTAGAGAATTTGTCACAATGACACTTTAAGTTTCTCGGTAGCATAAATGGCTTCATATTTTAAATATAATTACATAAAAGACAGCAAGCAAGTCAAGGATCAGATGATGATTACCTGACGCAGATAAAATTCAGGGTCCACTCCTAATTAATGTCACCAACATAAAACAAAACAAAACCACAAACAAAACAAAACAAAACAAACAAAAAAACCCCACACTGATTCGGCATTATAGATGGGTGCTTTATTGTATTCAGTTTCCAGAAACTCATCGCAACCCAAATGCTCTTCAACTGGAGAATAAACAACATATAAAGTACAACAATTCAATGAACCACTCAACAACAAAAAACAATGAGCGAATGACAGATTCAACAACATGCGTGCATTTTAAATGCCTTATCGTTAGTGAAGGAAGGCTGTTTCCGAAGCCTATACACTATATGATTCCATTTAGAGAACATTCTGGAAAAGGTAAAACTATAGGAATCGAAAAGAAAGCTGTGGTTTTCAAAGGTGAAGAGGAGAAGGGACGGTTCCATAGCAAAGGGGCAGCACAGGGGAGTTTCAGGAACTACCCTGGATCTTGATACAGTGCCCTAATAATAGAGCATTTACGTTTTATAGAAAGCTGGCAAAATAACTGCAAAGTAGATCTGGAAAACAGAAAAAAGGAATAGCTAAAAATTAAATAATCATCATTTGAAAGTAATAGCTAGAGCAGGGACTTGTTTTGTGAGATAAAATATTTTATAGGGATGCGTCGGTGGCTCAGTCGCTTAAGCGCCTGACTTCTTGATTTTGGCTCAGGTTCGATCTCACTGTTTGTGAGTTCGAGCCCCATATTGGGCTCTGTGCTGGCAGTGCAGAGCCTGCTTGCGATTCTCGCTCTCTCCCTCTTTCTGCCCCTGCCCTGCTGGCACTGTCTCTGTCTCTGTCTCTGTCAAAAATAAATAAACTTAAAAAAAATATGTATTTTATAATGACTGGATACATGTATTTGTATGACTGTTCTGTAAAGCAAGCACTCATATCACAGGTAATTAAACTAGTTAATATAGAAAAAAGGTGATATAAACTAGTATGAAAGAAACGGATTCATTTCTAAGGGCTGTTGGGATACCCGATTAAATAATCAATTTAGATACTTATTTGATACCAAATGTGCTAATGAGCTAAATGTTGGGAAAGAGTTACATTAGTGAGTGTTAATGAAATCTCTTACATTTAAAGTGATTTTTCAAATGTTTGTTTTTGAGGGGCGCCTGGGTGGCGCAGTCGGTTAAGCGTCCGACTTCAGCCAGGTCACGATCTCACGGTCCGTGAGTTCGAGCCCCGCGTCGGGCTCTGGGCTGATGGTTCAGAGCCTGGAGCCTGTTTCCGATTCTGTGTCTCCCTCTCTCTCTGCCCCTCGCCCGTTCATGCTCTGTCTCTCTCTGTCCCAAAAATAAATAAACGTTGAAAAAAAATTAAAAAAAAAAAAAAACATCAAATGTTTGTTTTTGAGAGAGAGAGACAGAATGTGAGTGGGGAGGGGCAGAGAGAGAGGGAGACAGAATCTGAAGCAGGCTCCAGGCTCTGAGCTGTCAGCACAGAGCCCAAGACGGGGCTTGAACCCACAAGCTTTATGGGGTTGGATGCGTAACCGACTGAGCCATCCAGACGCCCCATAAAGCGATTTTTTTTTTAAAAAAGGAACAATGGAAAACATGATTTCTCGTAAAAAATAAACTATTATTGGTAAAAAAAATGGAAGTCAAAGTCAAACAGTAAGCCCCAGGAAAAAACTTGCAGGCGAAATGCAATAGATGCTTAATATACCAAATGTAGAATGCACTTCATTACAACAATAGGTTTAGATCAAATTCATTATTATTTTTTAAAAATCTCAACTGGATAGAACATACCCCCGAGTAGTTTAAAATCATACCCAGCGAAACCAAACCAGCTTCACCTAGTTCTGTTCAATTCAAAGGGCTCATCAAGATCCGGTCTGGTCATCTGCACCTGATTTTAACCAGCACTAATTAGCTCTGATCAATTTAAACTCAAATATATTGATTGGAATTTTTATAGTATCAAGAATTTCCAAAGGCATCAGCTTGGTTCTGCTTAGTGAGGATCTTCCAATCTCTATCTTTTGATGTCCTCTAGAATATTTATTGATCCTTCTCCTCTAGGTGACACTGATCATTCCCTCTTTTTACTTCCAGTCCCTGGCATCTTTATGACACCTCTTCCACTGTGTGCTTATCCCTGAAAATATATCCCTATGTCTAGTCCACACTCAAATTAAAAATATGTGCTTAATGGAATGAAGAAAAAAATCACATGTCTACTAGTATAAAGGATATTGAATTGCCACAAGGTAAACTAGGCTCTCAAGTATTCTACGTTTTCTGTGTCTTCAAATCATTGAACTATATGGATTTTTCTACCATGTCATTAAGATTTGATTTTTTTTTAGCCTTAATCTAGGATTGCTAGGATTGTTTTCACCCCAGTAGATATTACTTTCTTTCATGACTGAGATTTGCAGCCTCTTTGTAACCACAGGAGGAATTCTATTCAGTTGTCTGAATTAGGTACCTGTGATAAAAGTTGTCTGAATTAGGTACCTGTGATAATTGTTTTTCTAAGTGGTACTTCTCAGCCTAAAAAAAAAAAAACACAGTAATGATAGCAAGACATTTTCTCTCCAGTATCTCAGGAATGAAAGGAATAAAAAACATGATCAGGTTCCACTTAGTTTCCATGGCTCCTTTGGCCCATCCAGTGAAAGGATAGCATATAGAAGGAGAAAAACCTTCTTCTCACTGAAGCTTCTTAATAATGTGCCTTTTCTTCTGGACCCAGCTATTAACACTTATATACAGCTCAAAACAGAAAAAAAAATTCTACAGCTTAGGTTTTGAAGAAAGATTGTTTCTCCAAAGGAAGTTTCTACAAATAGGTTACCTTTTCTTTACAACAAAAGAACCACTTATCAGACTCTAATACAGAAACCAAGTGCATGGCTTGCTGAAGGTGATAGCCAAATATTTCCACTCTTCTAAAAACCAGAATGAGTATGAAAGTAAGCAACTGAGTCTCCAGGAAGAAGGCTCTGAATAGACTAAAGGAATGAAACATTTAACTCAATACAGAATGGTAATATTCATTCTGTTTCGCAAATAAGGAGGAAACCTGGCCCCCCATTTGGGAATGGAGGGGAAAAACATGACTGGGAAGAGCTACTGGATTTCTTGCTGATCTCTTCTCCTATAATACTTCCCCCCTCCACTCAAGAAAATTAGAAAAGACATTACGATTCAGTATAACCAATAAGTAAATAAGTGTAACCTAAATAGCTCTTAGTACTTATTAGGCACATGACAAGAGCTCTATTTAGTCTAATTTATTTAATCCACAGTCACCTCACAACAATAGTACAGAAAGGAACTATGATTACTTCCATTTTACCAATGAGGAAATTGAGGCACAGAGGGGTTGAGTAATTTGCCCAAGGTCACACGCCTAGTTAAGTGGCAGAACTACATCCTGGGATCAATGAGCCCACTTACCGGGTCTGTGTCTGGGCAATTTACATGAATTCTGTAAGCGTCAGTCTCCTCATCTAGAATGGAGCAGTGTGCTTTCCCTAAGGGCACTTTGAGGATGAAATAGAATAATACACACGACACTGAACACCATGTTTGGCATATAATAACCCTTGTCTTTTCTCCTGGCACTAAAAATGTTCATTGCTAAGACGTGGAGACAGCTGAACAAAGATATTCTCTGGCTCTAACTCTATCTTTTGTTCCTTCAAGCTTTATAGAGGCATATTGGACATGTAATGTTGTGTAATTTTAAGGTGTACAAGGTGTCGATTTGATACACAAACTGCAAATTTGATGCATGTGTACTGCAAAACATTTACCACCCTAGCATTATCTAACACCTCTTCTGTCTTTTAGGAGACTTTGGTGTCAAAAATTGAAACTGAAGTAATCACGTATAAAGAATAACAAGAGAAATACTCTACAGGCAGACAAAGAGCAGAAAGACAAATATGGAGAAACTGGAAATGCTTCAGTCTTGAAGTTAAAACAGGAAATTCAAAGACAGAATTGATCTTCTCTGCAGAAGTCCAAATAGTGTAAAATAATTCTACGGAATCCAGGATGAATATTTTTCTGTGCCAAACCTGACAAAGGCAGGAAGAGATTAACAATGCAAACAAAACAGCTTGATGAAAATTTTCTGAACGAATGGATGACAAAGGTCAAGGGGAGAAACTCTTGGTGCTATTGATAAAGGACTTCATTAAGCCCTCAGGGAAAACGGGTATAAATATTTATTCGAACGACAATTCAAATCAATATAAAGGTTAATGAATCCATTCTGTCCATGGCACGGGCACTAGAGCCCCCATGTGCTACAAGGACACAACCTGCAAGCTTTAGAAAAAGAGACCTTTAAAAAACTACAGCTATTTTCTGCAATGATTTTAATCAGAAAAAAAAAATAGGTCGAATTGCTAGCTATAGAATTAATTGTAACAACCAATAGGATAGTTGGTATTCCACCCACTTATTTTATATTCTTAATGTTTCTTTTAATTTCCAGAGGCCATTGCTTTTTTTGTTTTTGTTTCTGCTTGTTTGTTTTGTTTGTTGTTTTTTGTTTGTTTGAAATTCTGGAGACAGGAGCAATGGAAAATAAGAAGTAGAATGGAAAGAGAATTTAATCTTGAGGAGAAAGAAAAGGATTCTTGTGCTTTTGAACACTGTCTTCCATCCCCAAAGAAAGCTTTTGACGTTTAAATGTTTTGCAATTTACGAAGAGGAAGAAATGTAAAAATATTTCTATATGGAGTCATCATATTTGACGATTTCTGCATTCATTTTACAAGCATTTACTAATTGAATGCCTTATTAGGAGACAATTAAGATAGCGTTAAGAAATCACACTGGATCGGGGCGCCTGGGTGGTGCAGTCGGTTAAGCGTCCGACTTCAGCCAGGTCACGATCTCACGGTCCGTGAGTTCGAGCCCCGCGTCGGGCTCTGGGCTGATGGCTCGGAGCCTGGAGCCTGTTTCCGATTCTGTGTCTCCCTCTCTCTCTGCCCCTCCCCCGTTCATGCTCTGTCTCTCTCTGTCCCAAAAATAAATAAACGTTTAAAAAAAAAAAAAAAAAAAAAGAGAGGTCGGCGGCAAGATGGCGGCGTAGGAGGACGCTGGGCTCACCGCACGTCCTGCTGATCACTTAGATTCCATCTACATCTGCCTAAATAACCCAGAAAACCGCCAGAGGATTAGCAGAACGGAGTCGCCGGAGCCAAACGCAGACGAGAGGCCCACGGAAGAGGGTAGGAAGGGCGGCGAGGCGGTGCGCGCTCCACGGACTGGCGGGAGGGAGCCGGGGCGGAGGGGCGGCTCGCCGGCCAAGCACAGCCACCGAGTCTGGCTTGCAAAAGCGGAGGGGCCTGACGGACTGTGTTCCCACAACAAGCGCGACTTAGCGTCTGGGAGGTCATAAGTTAACAGCTCTGCTCGGAAAGCGGGAAGGCTGGAGGACAAAGGGAGGGAGAGCTGCTGAGCCCCCTGACAACAGAGCTCAGTTTGGTGGGGAACAAAGGCGCTCGCCAGCGCCATCTCCCCCGCCCATCCCCCAGCCGAAATCCCAAAGAGAACCTGTTCCTGCCAGGGAACTTGCTCGCTCCGCGCAAACACCCAACTCTGCGCTTCGGCGGAGCCAAACCTCCGGCAGCGGATCTGACTCCCTCCCGCTGCCACAGGGCCCCTCCTGAAGTGGATCACCTAAGGAGAAGCGATCTAAGCCTGCCCCTCCTGCCCCCGAGCACCTTGCCTACCCACCCCAGCTAATACGCCAGATCCCCAGCATCACAAGCCTGGCACGGTGCAAGTACCCCAGACGAGCCACACCACCCCATAGTGAATCCCGCCCCTAGGAGAGGGGAAGAGAAGGCACACACCAGTCTGACCGTGGCCCCAGCGGTGGGCTGGGGACAGACATCAGGTCTGACTGCGGCCCCGCCCACCAACTCCAGTTACACACTACAGCACAGGGGAAGTGCCCTGCAGGTCCGCACCACTCCAGGGACTATCCAAAATGACCAAGCGGAAGAACTCCCCTCAGAAGAATCTCCAGGAAATAACAACAGCTAATGAGCTGATCAAAAAGGATTTAAATAATATAACAGAAAGTGAATTTAGAATAATAGTCATAAAATTAATCGCTGGGCTTGAAAACAGTATACAGGACAGCAGAGAATCTCTTGCTACAGAGATCAAGGGACTAAGGAACAGTCACGAGGAGCTGAAAAACGCTTTAAACGAAATGCATAACAAAATGGAAACCACCACAGCTCGGCTTGAAGAGGCAGAGGAGAGAATAGGTGAACTAGAAGATAAAGTTATGGAAAAAGAGGAAGCTGAGAAAAAGAGAGATAAAAAAATCCAGGAGTATGAGGGGAAAATTAGAGAATTAAGTGATACACTAAAAAGAAATAATATACGCATAATTGGTATCCCAGAGGAGGAAGAGAGAGGGAAAGGTGCTGAAGGGGTACTTGAAGAAATCATAGCTGAGAACTTCCCTGAACTGGGGAAGGAAAAAGGCATTGAAATCCAAGAGGCACAGAGAACTCCCTTCAGACGTAACTTGAATCGATCTTCTGCACGACATATCATAGTGAAACTGGCAAAATACAAGGATAAAGAGAAAATTCTGAAAGCAGCAAGGGGTAAACGTGCCCTCACATATAAAGGGAGACCTATAAGACTCGTGACTGATCTCTCTTTTGAAACTTGGCAGGCCAGAAAGAATTGGCACGAGATTTTCAGGGTGCTAGACAGAAAAAATATGCAGCCGAGAATCCTTTATCCAGCAAGTCTGTCATTTAGAATAGAAGGAGAGATAAAGGTCTTCCCAAACAAACAAAAACTGAAGGAATTTGTCACCACTAAACCAGCCCTACAAGAGATCCTAAGGGGGACCCTGTGAGACAAAGTCCCAGAGACATCACTACAAGCATAAAACATACAGACATCACAATGACTCTAAACCCGTATCTTTCTATAATAACACTGAATGTAAATGGATTAAATGCGCCAACCAAAAGACATAGGGTATCAGAATGGATAAAAAAACAAGACCCATCTATTTGCTGTCTACAAGAGACTCATTTTAGACCTGAGGACACCTTTAGATTGAGAGTGAGGGGATGGAGAACTATTTATCATGCGACTGGAAGCCAAAAGAAAGCTGGAGTAGCCATACTTATATCAGACAAACTAGACTTTAAATCAAAGGCTGTAACAAGAGATGAAGAAGGACATTATATAATAGTTACAGGGTCTATCCATCAGGAAGAGCTAACAATTATAAATGTCTATGCACCGAATACCGGAGCCCCCAAATATATAAAACAATTACTCATAAACATAAGCAACCTTATTGATAAGAATGTGGTAATTGCAGGGGACTCTAATACACCACTTACAGAAATGGATAGATCATCTAGACACACGGTCAATAAAGAAACAAGGGCCCTGAATGAGACATTGGATCAGATGGACTTGACAGATATATTTAGAACTCTGCATCCCAAAGCAACAGAATATACTTTCTTCTCGAGTGCACATGGAACATTCTCCAAGATAGATCATATACTGGGTCACAAAACAGCCCTTCATAAGTTTACAAGAATTGAAATTATACCATGCTTACTTTCAGACCACAATGCTATGAAGCTTGAAATCAACCACAGAAAAAAGTCTGGAAAACCTCCAAAAGCATGGAGGTTAAAGAACACCCTACTAACGAATGAGTGGGTCAACCAGGCAATTAGAGAAGAAATTAAAAAATATATGGAAACAAATGAAAATGAAAATACAACAATCCAAACGCTTTGGGACGCAGCAAAGGCAGTCCTGAGAGGAAAATACATTGCAATCCAGGCCTATCTCAAGAAACAAGAAAAATCCCAAATACAAAATCTAACAGCACACCTAAAGGAACTAGAAGCAGAACAGCAAAGGCAGCCCAAGCCCAGCAGAAGAAGAGAAATAATAAAGATCAGGGCAGAAATAAACAATATAGAAACTAAAAAAACTGTAGAGCAGATCAACGAAACCAAGAGTTGGTTTTTTGAAAAAATAAACAAAATTGACAAACCTCTAGCCAGGCTTCTCCAAAAGAAAAGGGAGATGACCCAAATAGATAAAATCATGAATGAAAATGGAATTATTACAACCAATCCCTCAGAGATACAAACAATTATCAGGGAATACTATGAAAAATTATATGCCAACAAACTGGACAACCTGGAAGAAATGGACAAATTCCTGAACAACCACACTCTTCCAAAACTCAATCAGGAGGAAATAGAAAGCTTGAACAGACCCATAACCAGCGAAGAAATTGAATCGGTTATCAAAAATCTCCCAACAAATAAGAGTCCAGGACCAGATGGCTTCCCAGGGGAGTTCTACCAGACGTTTAAAGCAGAGATAATACCTATCCTTCTCAAGCTATTCCAAGAAATAGAAAGGGAAGGAAAACTTCCAGACTCATTCTATGAAGCCAGTATTACTTTGATTCCTAAACCAGACAGAGACCCAGTAAAAAAAGAGAACTACAGGCCAATATCCCTGATGAATATGGATGCAAAAATTCTCAATAAGGTACTAGCAAATCGAATTCAGCGGCATATAAAAAGAATTATGCACCATGATCAAGTGGGATTCATTCCTGGGATGCAGGGCTGGTTCAACATTCGCAAATCAATCAACGTGATACATCACATTAACAAAAAAAAAGAGAAGAACCATATGATCCTGTCAATCGATGCAGAAAAGGCCTTCGACAAAATCCAGCACCCTTTCTTAATAAAAACCCTTGAGAAAGTCGGGATAGAAGGAACATACTTAAAGATCATAAAAGCCATTTATGAAAAGCCCACAGCTAACATCATCCTCAACGGGGAAAAACTGAGAGCTTTTTCCCTGAGATCAGGAACACGACAAGGATGCCCACTCTCACCGCTGCTGTTTAACATAGTGCTGGAAGTTCTAGCATCAGCAATCAGACAACAAAAGGAAATCAAAGGCATCAAAATTGGCAAAGATGAAGTCAAGCTTTCGCTTTTTGCAGATGACATGATATTATACATGGAAAATCCGATAGACTCCACCAAAAGTCTGCTAGAACTGATACATGAATTCAGCAAAGTTGCAGGATACAAAATCAATGTACAGAAATCAGTTGCATTCTTATACACTAACAATGAAGCAACAGAAAGACAAATAAAGAAACTGATCCCATTCACAATTGCACCAAGAAGCATAAAATACCTAGGAATAAATCTAACCAAAGATGTAAAGGATCTGTATGCTGAAAATTATAGAAAGCTTATGAAGGAAATTGAAGAAGATTTAAAGAAATGGAAAGACATTCCCTGCTCATGGATTGGAAAAATAAATATTGTCAAAATGTCAATACTACCCAAAGCTATCTACACATTCAATGCAATCCCAATCAAAATTGCACCAGCATTCTTCTCGAAACTAGAACAAGCAATCCTAAAATTCATATGGAACCACAAAAGGCCCCGAATAGCCAAAGGAATTTTGAAGAAGAAGACCAAAGCAGGAGGCATCACAATCCCAGACTTTAGCCTCTACTACAAAGCTGTCATCATCAAGACAGCATGGTATTGGCACCAAAACAGACACATAGACCAATGGAATAGAATAGAAACCCCAGAACTAGACCCACAAACGTATGGCCAACTCATCTTTGACAAAGCAGGAAAGAACATCCAATGGAAAAAAGACAGCCTCTTTAACAAATGGTGCTGGGAGAACTGGACAGCAACATGCAGAAGGTTGAAACTAGACCACTTTCTCACACCATTCACAAAAATAAACTCAAAATGGATAAAGGACCTAAATGTGAGACAGGAAACCATCAAAACCTTAGAGGAGAAAGCAGGAAAAGACCTCTCTGACCTCAGCCGTAGCAATCTCTTACTGGACACATCCCCAAAGGCAAGGGAATTAAAAGCAAAAGTGAATTACTGGGACCTTATGAAGATAAAAAGCTTCTGCACAGCCAAGGAAACAACCAACAAAACTAAAAGGCAACCAACGGAATGGGAAAAGATATTCGCAAATGACATATCGGACAAAGGGCTAGTATCCAAAATCTATAAAGAGCTCACCAAACTCCACACCCGAAAAACAAATAACCCAGTGAAGAAATGGGCAGAAAACATGAATAGACACTTCTCTAAAGAAGACATCCGGATGGCCAACAGGCACATGAAAAGATGTTCAGCGTCGCTCCTTATCAGGGAAATACAAATCAAAACCACACTCAGGTATCACCTCACGCCAGTCAGAGTGGCCAAAATGAACAAATCCGGAGACTATAGATGCTGGAGAGGATGTGGAGAAACGGGAACCCTCTTGCACTGTTGGTGGGACTGCAAATTGGTGCAGCCGCTCTGGAAAGCAGTGTGGAGGTTCCTCAGAAAATTAAAAATAGACCTACCCTATGACCCAGCAATAGCACTGCTAGGAATTTATCCAAGGGACACAGGAGCGCTGATGCATAGGGCCACGTGTACCCCAATGTTCATAGCAGCACTCTCAACAATAGCCAAATTATGGAAAGAGCCTAAATGTCCACCAACTGATGAATGGATAAAGAAATTGTGGTTTATATACACAATGGAATATTACGTGGCAATGAGAAAAAATGAAATATGGCCTTTCGTAGCAACGTGGATGGAACTGGAGAGTGTGATGCTAAGTGAAATAAGCCATACAGAGAAAGACAGATACCATATGGTTTCACTCTTATGTGGATCCTGAGAAACTTCACAGGAACCCATGGGGGAGGGGAAGGAAAAAAAAAAAAAAAGAGGTTAGAATGGGAGAGAGCCAAAGCATAAGAGACTTAAAAACTGAGAACAAACTGAGGGTTGATGGGGGGTGGGAGGGAGGAGAGGGTGGGTGATGGGTATTGAGGAGGGCACCTTTTGGGATGAGCACTGGGTGTTGTATGGAAACCAATTTGTCAATAAATTTCATAAAAAAAAAAATAATAAAATAAAATAAAATAAAATAAAATGTTAGAAAAAAAAAAAAAAGAGCTCAATCTAAAAAAAAAAAAAAAAAAAAAAGAAATCACACTGGAATCATGAGCTCACCTTTTTTTTTTTGTTTTCTTAGTTCAATTCAGTGTCTCTGTTAAGCATCTCCTATGTTCAAATGCCAGGCATCGGAAGAGACACAGGGATTCAAAAAAGCATAATTCTGCCATCCAGTGGGGTAAGGTAAGTATACAGTGACTGCCATAAGAGACTACATATCACAAATGGACAACTACTGTAGGAGAAAGCAATTTGATGTGATGTCCTGAGAGTTAAGAGTGGGGGTGAGGAGTTGGGAGGGTTAGAAATTAGGAAAATCTGCATGAAAAATATATTTAGTGGTTAGCAGGATTTCTTTGGGAAATGAGGGTAGAGAAAGGAAATTCTAGGCCCTGTAAACTGGAGGTACAAAGATATACCAAGAAATAATTATAAGAGGTTTGTGATTATACATGTTTTTGCAGTCCTTTTACCTAAAGTAAAGACTCTCTGCGTTAACAAGACCATGTTGGTCCTATCAGAAGTGTGACAAGTGTTTATGGATAGGGGAGTCACTAGAGCAAATTTCAGGTAAATATATATCTGTTGCTATACTATATTCTTTCCAGTCATCCCAGAAAACTATGGGGCTCCAAGCTGGACATTTTCCATTAAATGGATCCCATTCGAGGCTGAAATATGGCAGCTGTGGGCAAATGGTGTAAGATTGGAGGGTGGTCTTTACCTAGCAAAAAGGGTCCATGTACCAGGTAATGCCCATCCACGACTATCGTTCATAGACTTCCACATTTAAATGTTATTTCCAGCCTAGAGAATAGATTTTTTTTTTTAATTTTTTTTTCAACGTTTGTTTATTTTGGGGACAGAGAGAGACAGAGCATGAACGGGGAAGGGGCAGAGAGAGAGGGAGACACAGAATCGGAAACAGGCTCCAGGCTCCGAGCCATCAGCCCAGAGCCCGACGCGGGGCTCGAACTCACAGACCGCGAGATCGTGACCTGGCTGAAGTCGGACGCTTAACCGACTGTGCCACCCAGGTGCCCCAAGAATAGATTTTGATGAATTGATTTTCATGATGCTAACAGGTGCTACTAATAGCAGTAATGTCTCCCACTTCCTGCCAGAACTTCTGTAGAGCTTTACAAAGTTAATCCTGGTAACACTTTTGTAAAGGAGGCACTATAAACATCGAATGCAAACAGTGGGTTCCACGAGGAACTTGACAAAAGGCTAAATAACTTGCTCCAGGTCAACAGGTAAAGAGACAGAGCCAAACTCTAACCAAACCCATCAGTCTCCATAGGACAAGATGGTATTCTCGATGGTACACGTTCTGTCACCACTTAAATTCAGAGGAAGAAGAGTATCCCGGCCATGAGGCTCTCATAGAAAGCACAGCCCAAGCTGGATGGGGGTTGTTCTTTAACAGTGTATAGACCCAGGAAAGACGTAAAACACTTTCCTTGAGTTGAGAGAAATGAAGAGGCTGTCGAGGGGTATAAGCAAATATCAAATTATGTCTTTTCAAAACCAATCACAGGAGAAATTTTACCTTAAATTTTGTCATCTGTTACATGGATATGTTGGGTTAAAATCATAACAAGTTATGAAGGATGTCTAGAGGGTGCTTTTCTTAGAGGTCTGTCGTACTAGGTTAAGATCACAGAAATCATGATCTAGGGACTACCTAATCAGAGACTTTACCATTTCTGAAAAACAAATTAAGACTTTCTGTGAACACTAAGTACATAGTGTTCAATTAGTTACATGTTAGTGTTTACAGTATCATAACTATTACTATATTAGTATTATTACTTATTACAACTAGCAAACCTGGAAGCCTATATCCGAGATGCATCCCACACAGAACTCCGTGGTGCGGTCCAGCCATGAGATGAGCGCTGAATGAAATTAGCAGTGAGCAAAAGAAATGACACAGAACAGCTCTTATGATGAGAGCTCCCATGTCCTACCTGTGGTTAGCCTTGTGGCTCTTAGATATTCGCCTTAAACTCTCCCTAAATTCTGGTAGACTCACGCACCACTCACAAATTACAGTCATATGTCCGCAATCTCAGCGTAACACACATGCTGCGTATACACAGTTTCCATAAAACATTCACATAGTCTGTCAAACTATATATTGTTTGCTAATAAGACGGTCATGTAAGTGTTCAGAAGAATAACCAATGACTCTGTATCTCAAAAGACCCCCACCAAAACAAACATTCACTACAGCTTCAGTAATCTGCATGCTTGTTTTCGAAAAACAGTAGTGTAGGGGCACCTGGGTGACTAAGTTGGTTAAGCTATTGACTTGATTTCGGCTCAGGTCATGATCTCCTGTGGGGTGAGATCACGTCAGGGCTCAGCACTGATCTCCCTCTCGCAGGCGCTCTCTCTTTGTCTCAAAATGAATAAATAAACTTAAAAACAAACAAAATAAAACCAGTAGTGTAATTCATTATTTTTTAATTCCTCCACTGAAAACAGCTGTCTAGAACACATCCAGGTGTGCAAAATAAGTTCAGAAAGATGAGAGGACATTTTATTTATTTAAAAAAATTTTTTTTAATGTTTATTTACTTTGAGGGAGAGAGAGACAGAGTGCGAGTAGGGGAGGGGTAGAGACAGAGGGAGACCCAGAATCCGAAGCAGGCTCCAGGCTCAGAGCTGTCAGCACACAGCCTAACGCAGGACTCAAACTCACAAACTGCGAGATCATGACCTGAGCTGAAGTCAGACGCTCAACCGACTGAGCCATGCAGGTGCCCCAAGATGAGAGGACATTTTAAACTTCACCTTTACCCTGGTTATTTTCCTTAATCTTTTCTAATTCTGAGAAGATAAAAGGGCTTGATTCTGAATTTCTGCTTTATATCCGTGGCAATCAAAGTTGTGTCTGTTTGTTTATTTGTTTTTGTCTCAGGACCTCCTTACGCTCTTAAAAATTATTGCGGACCTCAAAGAGCTTCTGTTGACACAAGTTATATCTATTGATATTTGCCATTTTAAAAATCTAGTTAAAATAGCAATAAACCCACCATATGATAAGTGACACATTTTTATTTTTTTTTAATTTTTTTTTCAACGTTTTTTATTTATTTTTGGGACAGAGAGAGACAGAGCATGAACGGGGGAGGGGCAGAGAGAGAGGGAGACACAGAATCGGAAACAGGCTCCAGGCTCCGAGCCATCAGCCCAGAGCCCGACGCGGGGCTCGAACTCCCGGACCGCGAGATCATGACCTGGCTGAAGTCGGACGCTTAACCGACTGCGCCACCCAGGCGCCCCTATTTTTAAAAAATCAAAAATTAAATAAAAATAAGTGTTGATTTGGTTCATATTTTTGCAAATCCCTGTAATGTCAGGTTTAATAGAAGACAGCTGAACTCTCATATCTGCTTCTTCATTCAATGATATCACACATCACGTAACTTCTAGGAAACTCCACTCTATACTCATGAAAGAATCCGAGTGAAAAGGGAAATAATGTGTCAGGATTATGGAAATATTTTGACCTTGCAGACCACCAGAAAGGATCTCAGGAACCCCATAGTCTGAACCACTGTTTGGCTCAAACCAACCATGCCATCTTAAAGTGATTGCACATAAAATAGGTTAGTTTCAATATTTGGCTTTAATGCTTCTGTACTTTAAGAGCTTTTGTATGAAAACCTCATTATCTTATATACTGGTACAATTTTGATTCTTTTGAATGGACCTTTATCAAGACATACGATTAGCCAAACCATCCTACCAACCAGTGGTCTACTCACTCACAGGACATGGGATTGCAATTCTATCTACCCTTGCAAATGTTTAATCAGTAGTCAACCTGTCCATGCTTTTCCCAGAGAAGCCTATTACCCATCAATAACTGCTATCTCACTTGGAGTGTGTCTAGTGCGTTCATCTTCCGGAAAGCCAAGGAGACTTTGGAGATAGTGTATGTCATACTCTGGTGTTCTCATCAGGAGCAAAAGAACTGGGGTATAGATACCCCAACACCAGTCACACATTAAGGGCTGCCTAACCACAAGAATGTAACTTCCTAGGCACTTCTGACTCTCTTTTTGATAGGCAAATAGGCTGCTGCAACCAAAAGCCAGTCCACCTACAAGGACAGTGGGGTGCTGGCTGACGGCCATCAGGCAAGCACCCTGGGAGTGCTAACACCTGCTCTAATAACAAACAGCGAGAAATTAACTTCGACTGTGGATTCTATTTACTTTCGGGCATTTCAGTGACTCAACTAGTGTAGCTGTTTAATAAAACTTCTGGTCCCAAATAAGTCCCACTCTCAGTTCACGAGGAAAAGGCTATGTTTTCACACTAACAGCCTCCTGACCTGCTTCAGGGTTGCAGTACACCTTTAGCTGAGAAATACATTTTTTGTAAAGTCACTGAAAGTTTTTTTTTAACACCTTAAGTAGTAAGAATTATCTATGTATCTTTGTTAACTGATAATAAGAATCTAGTTACCTCCCTAGATTTTTATTTGTGTCTCAAAACTAAGTTTTCAGATGGGACTCAAGAATTAAGAGCTTCAGGATACCCTTTATTCTGTGGGGCAATAAGTTGGGAGTAGGAACATCATCTATGCTTTAGATATAATCATCTAAAACTTATAGCTGATATCTGCTATACAACCTCTATGATCTCTTCTAAGCCATAATAATCTTTCAATAGCATGGGGTGCCTGGGTGGCTCAGTTGGTTAGGCATCTGACTTCAGCTCGGGTCGTGATCTTGTGGTTCATGGGTTCAAGCCCCGCATCGGACTCTGTGCTGACAGCTCAGAGCCTGGAGCCTGCTTGGATTCTGTGCCTCCCTCTCTCTCTCTGCCAGTCCCTTGCTCACACTCTGTCTCTCACTCTCTCAAAGGTAAATAAACATTAAAAAAAAATCCTTCAATAGCAGGAACAATTGAAAGCAAGTATTAAAGTTAAAACCTAAGAGATACACATTTGCATGAATTTAGATTTACAAGTGGTATAGTTTCCTTGGCATATTTTATGGAACCAGATAGTGTGAATTAACACGTGATTTCTTTGAGTCAAAAATAATGTGCTCTGAGATCTAAGCACCCACCCCCAAAGACTCTCTTTTAAGATGTCCAACAGTCATCCATTTTATATATCCTGATGAGAAAGTACAAAGAAACTGTAAAGTCAAAATAATTAACAAGATAGATTTTCCCCCTCTGTTTAACATACACACAACCCAAATGAAACAAAGAAGATGAAAAATAGGAGAAACTAAGAAAGTTCTCCAGAGGCTGTCTTATAATGTAATTTAGAAATAGGGTGGTGATACTCAGTTGAAAGAACTTCTGTATTAGTGTATTAGTTTTCAGTTGCAGTAGCAAACTAACAAAAAACTTAGGGGCATAAAACAACACAAATTTACTATCTTACAGTTCTGTAGGTCACATGTCCTACACAGACCCCACTGGGCTGCAATCAGGATGTGACTAGGGCTGAGTCCCTCTATGGAAGCTTTAGGGGAGAATCCAATTCCTTGCCTGTTTCAGCTTCCAGAGACTGCCCACATTTCCATCTTCAAGGCCACCAATGGTGGGTCAGGGCCTTCTCAGACCACATGACTCTGATCCCTTCTTCTGCCTCTCACTGCTGTTCTTAAGGACCCTTGTCATTATATAGGGTCCACCTTAAATAATACAGAATAATTTCCCTGCTTTAAGGTCAGTTTATCAACAAGCTTAATTCCAAATGCAGCCTTAATTCTTCTTCACCATGGAACCTAACGTATTAACAGCTAGTGAGGAATAAACAGAGATATTTGGGGGAGAGGGAGCATTATTCTGTCTACCCCAAGCAGTTATTTACTTATTTAACAAATACTTATTAGTACTCTTCTGTGACAGGCATTGGTTAGACGCTTGAAACATAAATAGCAAGGTGCAATCCTTGCATTGAAAGAGTTGATAGGCTAATTGTTTAAGGGTAAAGGGAAAGATAAACATCAAAGTCCTTTCTTAGAAAAATGTATAATCTAATGGGACAGATGTGCCTTTGAAATATATGAAGTCTTAAAAAAAATGATCACAAGCATGCCAGTTTCCTATGAAGGGGTTTTTTACTGTACTGAAAAATGACTAAAATAATAATAAATGAATTGATTCATCATTCCCAGGCTTAAAGAGGTAAGAAATCAGAGAAAACAGTTGTCAGGTAAACAAATGATGGCTGGTTCAGGGCTTGCCTAATGAATGTCTTCATGTATATTCCTCTTAAAACATTTTCTTAAATTTTGCAGACTTTTCATTGTAAATATTAGGTCATAAATAATGAGCTGTGTGCATGGTAGGCTTCTTGATGGTTACTGGGACAGAGTGGCAAGTATTTAATTCAGGATACCATCCATTTATCCAAATTTGGCTAAAATGCACTTTTAAATCAATCCTATTAAATGAGATTCTAGATTTAGAAATGCACTTAATTATTCAGAGCTTCATTTCTATGGCTTGTGTCTTAATTGGCCGTAGGCCACTCAACCCTTCTGCTTGCTAATAGAACTCATTCGGACAGACACTAAATGGTTTAACGCTCATTAGTGATGCTGACAGAAGGCAAAGCCCAACAACATCTTTGAAATAAAATTTAGGTTTTGCAATTTATTTTTTAAGTTTTTACTGTGAAATCTTTAGTGCAGAAATTTGGAAGACCTGAATGGATTATTTTGGAAATAAGAGATGGAGATGGTTTGTGACTCTGGAGATGCGTAGAAAACCTCTTCATTCTTCCTCTCTATTGAAATTATAGTTGCTTTAAAAAATCAGATTCTGGAGCCAAGTGGCAACTTCAGACACACTCTGCTAGCACTTGTTGGTGCTTATACGTAATTATGGAAAATACATGGCCAGCAAAGCATAGTGACCATATTGTATTGATTAAACACAATAGATTTTTCAATATTGCATTATAGTAGGAATAATAAGCCAATGTCGTACTTCCTCTGGGCAGGGAAAAGCAACATTATGTCAGCATAGAATAAGATTGTCTGTTTATTCTCAAGATATTCACTTTTTTTTAATGTGAAAAAGAGAAAAAAGAAAAAGGCAACAAAAGGACAGCGTGGGAATAGTGCTTAATTAGATCCAGTGGTGCAAAGTTCAGAACTAGACCTAACTTCAGTATAAGTTAGGCAGGACCATTTGCCATGTGAGAACACAGAATTAATCATTGTGCTGTCCAAGAGTCAATGAGTTCTTCAAAGAAAAAAACATTTAGACTGTCAAGATAATACCTTAAAAAGCAGTCTTGGAAAAAAAAAAAAAGAAAAGGCTTTTCAAAAAGTGACTAGAGTCTTTTTCCAAGTAAGTTTCCTTTTCTCATGAATATTTAGCATTCTCTCTGTATATTTCGATATACATGTGTCACAGAAAACTTTGCTAACAATTAAGACAAGATTCGAAGGTTTATCTCAATGTTTTCCTCCAAGTTTGATGATGCACAGAAGCTGTGTATCAACCCTACACCCTCAGGAAGTTCATCAAAATGAATACAAGCATGAGGGCCATTCAATTCGTGGAATTGTACATCAACACCAAAGAACATTTACCAAGAATCTACACTGAGTTGAGCAATAGCTCTTGAAGCAGCAAAAATAGAAAAACAAAAACAACAAAAACGAACAACACCACCACACCCCAGTGTAAACAACTCAGAATGAAATAAATAGACAAAAAATTACCTCAGTACTGCTCACACTTTCCCACCTGCTCCAGGGCAGATTAGAACTTCAGAGAAAGTCAAGGAAAGTTAAGTAAGTGAATCTCCAGTGTTGCTGAAAACTTCCAACATTCTAATCTGAAACCTCCAATTGTCCAGCTAAAGATCATCTCTGTTTCCCTTACGCCAGCTACAGCCATCCTCACACTGGACCTCATTATCAATGCCTACCACTCCACATTCATCCAGGACCCAAACCTTACAGGTTCCTTTCTCTGTGGCCCTAATTTTCTATGCTTGCATCCCACCTCCACTTTGCTGGCATTTTGACTATTGTCTAGTCTTCCATTCTCTCCACAATTTCAGCCACCATCCACCTCTTCCCATCCTCAGTTATTTTAAGGTCAGCCACGTCACTGTGTCACTGGTGGCATTTTGTCCTTACCTTCTTCCATCCGTCTCTTGTTTAACTGAATCCCGGAATACCATGTATCTACTACTATTCATCTTTATCTTCCTAAGTATGTGGTACATAAGTGCTGGTGTTAAAAAAAAAAGTCACTAAAACAACGTATTTTGTCTATCAAATTCCCTTTACCACTTTAGCCCGTCTGTCTTCTACAGTCAGAATTTTTTTTTAATTTGTTTGTTTTTTGTTTTTGTTTTTTTATGGAGGCAAAGAGAGCAAGTGGGTCAGGGGCAGAGAGAGAGGGAGAGAGAGAAATCCCAAGCAGGTTCCAAGCTGTCAGCACAGAGCCCCAATGTAGGGCTCAAACTCATGTACTGTGAGATCCTGACCTGAAACCAAGAGTCGGATGCTTAACCAACTGGGTCACCCAGGCACCCCAATGGTCAGAAATTTTAAATCAAAATACAGTTCCCCATCACAATTCTGGGAACACCTACCTTAATTTGACTTTTCCCAAATCAGAGCTTGGGACAGGGCTGTAGTTTAATTGGGAGCTGACACCAGGAAGAAGATATAATACAAAGGGAAAAGAAAGGCAGAGATGAATGAAAAGCCAATAAAAGACATCTCACTGAGCTTGTGTTACCACTGTGGACAACCCCCTAAGGAATCTTGCAGAATGTGACTCGGAATAGTCCCTCCAAAGGATGAGAGGCTCGATCTTAATCACTGACTCCCATAGCTCATTAATTGAGGGTTGTCCCCAGAAGTGATAACTCTCCCAAAGTTTGCAGAAAACCTATGCTGCATTGGGTGAGCTTTTATAGATATTGCCCTGAGGTAGAAAGATGGAGAGATTCAGTAGACGCTCGAGATGGAATGCTTCCAGGGTGAACAGAGGCTGCCCACTTCATCTGCAGCTGTAATCACGTGGGGGGAAGAGGTGAGCATGGGCCACACTAGCCACTGCAATCCTTTCTAACCTTCTGAAGATGAACCCTTTACCTTCCCTGTCAGGCTTCTCATTTTCCACATTTAGCAATTTAATCATCTTTGCCTACTTTCTCCCTTATCTAATCAGTAACCAACTCAAACTTTCACAGTATCAAATGTGGCTCCGTAGGAAGGTTGAGAAATGATTGACCAAGTCTACATCAAAGAATTCATACAGATTCTAAGACTCTACTGATGATGTCATGGTCAGGCTACTCTGCAAAGTTCACTAATAATACTCCAACAGTGTTTCATCATGAGGCAACTAACTATGTATTTGGTACCTAGAAATAATCAAGAAGGTATCCCTAACATTATAAATGAGAGGCTTCCCAGAAAGTAGCTTCTGAATATGGCAAACATCCTCTTATTAATGAGAAATCTAAACTGACACCCAGTTGGGGATTGCAGTATTTACACAGTTTATCATGCCAATGATGTTTTGGTTTCACAAAGATGAAAAGCTCAGAGGTAGGCAATGCTTCAACCAAGTAAAACCATAAAAATATATTTTTGCTAAAGTGGATACCACAATACTTTTCTATTTTTTGCCTCTTACACAACTACCATATTTGTTACATCGGTGCTTAAGAGACTGGTATCACTGAGGAAACACTGATTGTAAGGGTCTGCAACATCCTCTGATCAAAATGTGCATACTATTGCTCAACTATTCAGAATTTTGTATGTCTTTAGGTGAATATAAATTTCACTTAAATACATTGCTAAGATTTTACTTTGGGGAAAGTTTTAAATTTAAACAAATGACATTTATTTTCATGTTCTTTAAAAAACAATTAACCAGACCTTAAGTATTTTTCCTCACATGCTCCCTTGAAACATACATATATATCCACAAACATACACATTTTTCATTTACATAAACACAAAATAGTACAATTTATGTCAGAGCATCCATAAGGCACTTTTATTTATTAGAAAAATATGATTCCTCTATCATTCATGCGGTTGTCTAAATTTCTGCTGGCCACAAGATTTATTACAATTAAAAACATCTCAAAATATGGTGAGCTCTCTCTCTACCTTTTCCTACTTCTTGAAGTTCAATTGGGGCTAGAAATAATCATGTAAAGAGTAAGAAAATCATACCAAAAGTAGATTATTCCATTTTCTTCTGCAAAGACTGCTCCACTGATAGGAACATGTGCTTACAGGCAAAAGTCTAGTTTGAGAGCAAAACATGATTTATTTTTCTACAAACTAGCCTGCGTGTTCCATTCATCAATACATGTCCTTACACGTGGAAGCCTTTCCACATGGTGCATCACTCTGCTCCGGGGGCTCTTTGGAAGCGAATCTTTCAAGTTTGTGCCCTACAGATCCCCGAAGTGTCTGGGAACTTACCCTTTGCTTTTGCCAGAGGTTTGAAAATGAAATGCTTTGGGCCTGCACAATGTTGCTATGCAATTCATTATGGGACAAAGAAACGTCTGGGGTTAGGCAGGCAAGCAACTAATGATCCTTCATTTTGTCCAGAAAATATCAAGATCGATATGTAGGACATGCAACATTTATGGAACACTGTGTTTTCTTTTCCCTCTAGGGGAAGGAAAAAATACTAGATGATCACTTTCTGCAAGATGGCTACATGATCGACGCTGGCCTCTCCTTCCTACCTGCTAGTAGCAATGCAGCCACCTGATCTTTGTTAATTTCCTGTACTGTATATACCAGAATTTAAATAACTTGATTTTTTGGCATGCATAGTTTGCTTCATTGATCCAGGTAACCAAAATCTGGAGACAAGGTCATAATCCCAAGAGAACAGAACTGGTTGAAGGCTCTCATATGCATCAACGATCCGTGATGTATTCATTTAAATTAAATCTTTTTATGAACAAAACGGAGGAGCCCAGAGAGAGAAAGCATGAACCAAAAGAAGATAACTGCAGTTTCCTTCCAACTCACATAATCTGTCAGCAGGAATCAAAATTAAATACCATCATAAATCATAGTTAATGAATAAACTGTTTCTAGACTGACAAATCAAAATGGAAGCAGCAACATAAATGTGGTCAATGTTATATGTCCTTGCGAATATCCCTAATGTTTTTAGAATTTGAAAATCAGAGTGATGCCAGAGTTTTGGGTTGAATTGGATTTGTTTCTTAATCTCTTATAGAAATGACCCAGTAGGGGATTTGGAAACTAGAGGATCATCTCAGGAAAATAATTAACTTTGTATCTCCTTTAAGAGAAATCATCGTCAAGGGTAACAGAAACCAATATGGCACAGTATTTGCCCAGTGACATGTAGACATTTCCCCCAAGTCATTCCTAAACAGAGAAGTAAAGAATACAAATTTGGAACCAATTGTTTTCTATTTGTTTACAGTAAGATAAAAGCAGGGGTCTAGTATAGGATGACTGACTTAACATGCAATCCTTTCTATAGCTTTCTTAGAGCCTGAGAATCTCAGGTGATTATTGGATCATTGTGGGGCCATCAATCACACATCCTTAAAGCATTACATTGAAATCTTCAATGTGGGTTCCATAAAACCACAAACTTTTAAATTCAAAGATACCAAATCTTGATAATGTAGAACACTGAGATTTTTCTAATTTTGTGAATTCTACTTTAGTTGCAGGTGGGTCAGATCACTTATAGGTGGTTTTAATTAGTACACCCACAAGCAAGGACGGTCTCTCTAAAGCTATGTTAGGATTTAAAAAGTTAGGAAAGTGGTCATTTCTTTTGAAAATATCAAAGGAATCATTTCCAATTTGATATCAGGGTTCATAGTGACATCCCACTTGCAGTCTTCAAGATGGAATAGAAAATTGGATGAAGATATGAGTTTTTGAAAATAACACTTCAATCATCCACAACAAATAAGCAGTGAGGACCAATAAAGGCAAACAGCATACACTCATGTTTGATTTTACCCAGTTTGACTTAATAAATGACCCAATGAGGGCATTTTACTCCTGTACTTAAGAAAATACCCACATTTTGCATTATGTCTTATTTTATTCCATATCAAACTTAAATACCAAAGATGAAGTATCTTCTGTTAGTGTTGAAACCTTTATTAAACTTTGTTTGACTCCCAATGCATAAATAACCAAATTCAAGTACTAATGATGATTAATGTCATATATCTAATTCTATTACGTGGAGTACAAATCCGAGAAGCATAAACTTGTATCTTTAAGAGTTTTATAACTGAGCACAATTATTTTGCCTCTTGTGTTCCCATGAGATAAAAGTGAGTGAGAAACTCATAACCAAGTTCTTGCTATTCACAATGTTTCCATTGGGTGTAGCTATGATATTAGACAGGTTGATATCACAGCCTGCGTATTCAGGAAGGATGCCCAGACATTGGGGGATTTATAGTGACTTTCTTTGTCTGTATCATTAAATTCTATTAGTCAGCTATGTTCTATGGGGAAAACCAAATAATACAGTTTCAAATCAATCAAGTCAAGAAGGATTTCAATGTCTTTTTCTGAAAATGAATAAATGTAAAAAAAAAAAAACAAACCCTGAGATGTGATAAAACTTGAGTCAACAATAATTTCTACATAATTTGCTTATTCTTAATTTTTATATAACCATCTAATTCACACTTAGTTTAAATGCCTCCTTATAGATAGGCATCTGTTGGATAAAGTGGATAAATAAGGGGAGAATCTTCTAACAATGCAACCCCTTTATTCAATGATGGGTCTGAGTAGTGTCTTAAATTGCCTTTTATGCTAAAAGGAAAAAAAAGAAAGTATTTCTCCTCAAATGCAAGGGCAGATTACATGCTGAGATGAAAACTGCTAACTCTTTGCTTAACAACACCATATGTCTCCAATTGGATCATAATGCAGTTGGTTCTCAAGGGAACGTTATGCATGGAAACTAACCAGATCGAGCCACAGGCTTAGCTAGCTGTGTGTGCACTCTCTGATTAACCAGAAGATGCGACTTTGGATTTTCCAGATTATCTAAGTGAGTGTCTGAAGGGCCTTTCTCCTTTCCCAACACCCTCCCCGAACGAACCCTGACTCGCATCCCTCTACAAAAATATTTCTCTTTTTGTTCAGATTTCCTCTTCCGTGTAACCTCAATACATTTTAAGGAACTGAAATGTTCAACCCCTGAACTCTAACCATGGGTTTTAAATAGTGAATACATTACATAGCAAACATTATAGAAGCCCAGCATAAAAAAATCAAAAGGAAACTATTATAAGACTGGAGAGGTCACATTTCCCCCCTGAGAATCACCAAAAACAAAAGAGCAACCAATAGACCAATATGCATTACTCAGACATTTCTTTATCTACTTATTATAATTCTTTCTTTTTAGCCCTATGTTCAATCTCTAATAGTTTTATGCATGAGTAAGATATATTTTAAATTTACTTACTTGTTATTAAACACTTGCCATATATACTACTGGCAGATTAATATCAGGTTGAGGCATTGCTAGCTTAAGCCCTAACACATAGGATGTATTCAATGCTTTATGCTGAGTGTAATCTTTTAAAGCATACATTTATATCATCTTATGATGTACATAAAAGCTTAAGAATTTTGCCATGGCCAATGTGAAATGCCCTGGCAGAGTCAAGATTGGTGCTTCTCAAACTATCTCTGATGAAGGGACAATTTTAAAAAACATTCAAAATGTCAGTAACTTGATATGTTTTTAAATATGAGATTATGCATTCAGATTTCATGGCAATGTCAAATTGTTACAAAAGTTTCTAAATGCTTACTCTCCCTTTCTCTACCCTTCTTGTGATGAACCGGTAGGAAATGTCTGGATACTGGCATCAGTCTGTGTACTCCATGGTGACTATCACTGTTGAGATACTATTGACTATTGAGATACTATTGAGATACTATTGACACTGTCGAGATACTATTGAGATACTATTGATCATATTGATGATCAATAGAAATCATATTGATACCATTGATCAATAGAAATCATATTGATACATATTGATACTATTGATCATATTGATGATCAATAGAAATCAAGATACCCACATGAATGACAGGAGTCCCAAACTGCCTTCACTTGAAGTGCATTTTACACTATGATTTGCTGTGTTTTTCTTCTAATTCACTGTAGGCAATCATCAGCAGAGATTCCAAAGAAAGGCCAGAGAAGAAACACCAAGAAGGCTTTGGTAGTTTTGAGAAGAGGAGTTGCTACATACTATTAAAAAACACAGTTACCAAAGCAACCTTTCCTTTCCAGTGACCAACCAAGGGCTTTCCCATGTACTCCTTCTAACAATAACAATAAGCCTAGACACAATTGCATGATTACTTAATGGTATTTCTTACCTGGGATGCCTGGTGGTGTTTTCAGATATTTTCCATTAAAATGTTGAATTACCACTTCACATTTTTCAGTAGACTCCATTCTGGAAAAGGAGGTAAACAGGAGATCATATACTTTCATACAGTTGTGCAGTTCTGGAAGAGTACATAAAAATGAAAAGGAAAATAGGCAAGCCGTGGAAAAGCTTGATTTGAGAATTCTACTGGAAGGGTCACCGTGACCACCATGATTAGGTGACAGAGTATCACAAACTCGCCATTGCTAAGACTATGATTTACTGCACTGAAAGTTGCCTTGGTGGATGGCTCTGTGCGGAGTTCTCTCCCAGAGGTAATACTGAGGCAGTATCTTATGTAACCCACAGAACACTGTCTGACAATTGAAAGTGCTGTAAATATCTATGGAATGTCTGAGTTAGCAAACCTGAAAGATAGGTCTTTTGGTTCTTCACAGAGAAGGCTCCGAGGCTTACATAGATGAACTACCTTGCCAATAAGGGGCAGAGTTGAGATTTTAACTAAGGCTTGTCTAACACCAAAGCTGAACTGCAGCTACTAAGCAATTGTGCTGAGGACTCCACAAAACGAGTTGACGACATGTGCTGTATTTCCACCGCCTGCAGTGTAGAGCGATGATTAATATGGTGGTATTATCAGCATCTTTGACGCTTTTATTGAAAATGCACTGGGTGAAGGTACAAAAGGCAATCATTAGGTGCCCGGAATGTGAGAGGAGAACATAAACACGTAAACTTCAGGTCCTGAACTTCCTTCATTTTGAATTTTGGAAAGTCCTCTATTTTCTCATGCTAGATATCACGATCCCTAAACTAGGTTTCTGGGGCCAAATGTTGCCATCTCACTTGCAAGCTAATGACTGAGCATTTTGAACTCTACCACCCTAATGTCAATATTGGCAGGGTTGCCCTATCCTAAGTAGACTCGGATTGGCAACATTTTCTAAATAATTAACTATAGTTGGGCTTTATTATTTTATGACAGTGGATGGGGAAGATAAAAATTAAAGGGCTGGTTCTGATGAAAGCAAATTAAATCCCCCAAACAGTACACTAGAGGCAAATACAAATTTGAAAAGCAGATCACACACATATGAAAGATGTGTATGAAATGTGTGAAATTTGTCTAAAAGGCAAAGTATAATTTTGGATTTTATGCTATTATTCATATGAGCTTTCTTCAAATGGAGCCCTTTAGCTCAAGTTATAAAACTTTCCTACACCTAAATTTTCTGTGTGTTTTCAGGAGCATGTTACATGCAGAGGAAACAAGATAAGGAAAAAAAATATGCAAGCAAATGCCAAATAAGTTATACAATTATTATAGTTACAGGAATTCAAATGTGAGAGGGATTCCAGAAACCAGGGAAACACTGAGAAGTGGGCACAGAACGCCAAAAGGGCCCTTAGAGAAGTCATGAGGGCAGGGGGCTCGCCTGACCCTGCGTCCTTTTAGAGGAGGTGAGGTAAACAGAACACTGTGCCTGAGTGGAAGGTTCCAGGGGCGTGAGGACACCAAACTCTCAGAGATAAGCTCAGAGATGCAGACAGAACATCTGAATTTTCAGGTTAAAGAATTCTAGATACTATCAGGAGCATGTTCCAATCGGGGGCTATAATTATTTTCTGATTCAAAATTTAAAAAAAAAAGATCTTTTCTGACATACATTCCTATGAGGCATGGGATGGAGGCACATTTTTCTGTATTGATACACATGGCAAATCTCTACCTACCAAGCAACAATGACTTCCCAGGTATGAGATGAGTACAGAACGACAGAGCCAAAAATTTAGAAGAAGCCTGTACTTGGTTTAAAACTCTGCTGGCACCATCTTGGAATTCTTAGTGACTTTCTAGTTAGGGGTCCTGCATTTTTATCTTTCCCTGGGTCCTACAAATTATGTAGCTGGTCATGGTATGACAAGAAAGTACAGGAAACCAATCTGACTCATTAGAAAGTGCAGGAAACAAATAGGTTATTATTCATTTATCAAATGATCTGATGGTTCCACATAGGCGTGATTTTATAGAACATCTGAAGAATGAATCAATTTTATGACTCTTTAAGCTTAATAATCTACAATTTTCATAAATAAAAATAAAAACAAAGAGAGCATTTTATTTACTGCTTAATCACAACTTCCCCCAAATCAGATGATATTTGGGGTTAGGAAAACAAGATGAATCTTTCTCCATTCCAAATATTTAGCAATAGCTAAGTACAATTTTCCTAACTCCTTCAAGGTTTTCTTTTGGTGGAATCTTTTACAGTAAATCTTCCAACTTGTTATTGTTATCATTATTATTATTATTATTATTTTGGAAGTAGGAAACTTCCATTTCTAGGAACAAAAGAATTCTAATTTTGCTCTTTCTATCTTCCCACAGGATCTACTCTCTATTGTCTCTTAGGAACAATAACCTTCCCTCCTACCAGAGACATGAATGGGAGAGGAAATGTAAGCCCTTAATTACTACAGATGTTACTTTATGGAATTTTTATTCCAGGAGAGCTACAGAATGAAAAGCTTATACCCTAGAGCCCCCTCCCTGCTCAATCTCTCTCTGGATACTCATCTAGATAAAAGGCAGTTAAGAATCTAAAGCTTGGTTGCATGAGTCCTACAAATCAAATCCTTTCTCTTTGTCTTAAAATGACATGGAATTCTAAATGAAGACTAAACTAGATTGGGGTGTGTGTGTGTGTGCACAGGCTTGTTAATTCTATTTAATGTGTTTTAGGAAATACAGAGGAAGCCAAAGTAGAAAATCGGGTGGCTCACCCACTCTACCCCCCTAAAGTATTTTTGCTCTGGATTGAAAGCCTCAAGTCTTCCCTTTTGGATTCTAAGTATGATCATCTTTTCTTAAGACTATTTTACAGCCATATCAAGCCGGATGGGGGCTGTTTCTGGTAACACAAAGACAGCGGCGTAGATTGTTCACTTTGGCTTCATTCAGATTTAACTAAGTGAATGTCTGCAGTGAGCCTTTAGAGACTCTCGTCTCTGAAAGAATAAATGCAATAAAAGTCTGTTTTCTGTAGCTGCCGGCGCTTAGTGTCAAACCATGTTATGCTGCACCACCCAGCAGTGACAATTTCATTTTAATACACGGGGCACATTTTAACAAGGCAAAGCAGTCCCAGCAAAGGTGCAGATAGAGGAGCTATCAAGGGAAAGGCTCAGTGTTCCTCTTGCATTTTATGTGGGAACAGAACAAAAGTGAGGCTGGAGCTCTAGGGGGGAAGATACTGCATTTGAATAGCCACCTTTGGAAGAATGTGTCCATTCTCTTCGCAAGTTCACAATTAGCCACTTTGAAATGCCAGCTCAAGCTATCTGCAATCTGGCCCACGCTTCAGTTGAAACTGACACTAGCATTATGAAGTGAGTTTGAAAAGGCAGCATGCCAGACAAAGCTGCCTTTACACGTCGCTTTCAGACGGGCCACTGAATCACTACAACCACATCTATTCTTCCCAGGCGGTACCTGAACCCCCTTGAGTACCTCGGGACAGCTCGCGTGCCAGGCCAACCATTCACCCGAAGATACATTAATTAGGTTCCTACAAGGCTCCAATCATTGTATAAAGCTTCAGGGTTTTCTGTTAGGTCTGATGTTTAAATATAAATACACATTAAAGGTCCCGTTTGACATTCTTTCTTGTCTCAGTGCCTAGGAACCTGGCTTCAGTGTCATTCAAAACAAATCACAGAATTGTGATTAAAAAAAAAAATTCTTTTTTTTTTTTTACAACAGCTACTAAGGGGAACCAGTTTCACAGCCAATACAATTCCCACAGGCAAATTACATCAGAGGAGAGCTTGATCCAGTATTAGTAGAACGTTCTGGGTCAGACTTAACACACCAAGGTGGAAGAGAACTTTGCAAAATCATCTGCAGCCTATCTATCTCACCTCAACAGAGCATCTCTCAGTTTATGATCTTGAAGCAATAAGCATTATTAACCATATATTTAAAACAAATCCACCCCGTCATTTATTTTGGTTAATTAGAGGTTTCCGCTATTGTGAAATTTTTGTGGTTTTGCAATCACAGGGTCTGTACAAATTATTGGCAACTTAGAATATCCAACATTGCAAGCCAGTCATCCATCTAAATCCGGTTGGAGTTGCGCAAAGGGTCAATATCAACAGATTTTTTAAAAGTACTAAAATGTGCACTCTTTCTGAGATTTCAAAAATAAATTACATCATTTACTGCTTCGTCTATTGTAATGGAAAGAACAACAGTTGAGTCCCAGGAACAAAGATTGAGTGAATGAGCTGAATTTTCTTCTTCGTTTTTGCAATGTGTGCTCTAGTTTGTGCAATCTGTGCTCTACCTGCCAGGTGCTTGACATTCTTAGGATGCAAGTGTCATAAATACTTAAAAACGAAGCAGAGTAGCCTCCTCCCATTGTCCTTTGCTGACACCCAGGCATTTGGGTGATGTCTTATTCAGCATTAAAACACATTCCTCTTAGGATACGGAACTATGGATAATATTTGACTAATTAAAACCCACTCCAGAGTTTTAGAATCACACAATTTCAGGACTAGAAAGAGCCATGGATATCAACTTCTAAATTGTACAGATGAAGAAACTACTACTAGTTGCCTTTTCTAAAGAGTAGTCAGTGGATGAGCCTGAAACAGAATCTTTGTCTCTTGACTCTCAGTTCAGATGGCTTACCTGGGAGATGTGGAGCTCCATTGCTGGCCTCCCATCATCTGATTTCCCGTACTTGTCTACTTTAATGCATCCTGATGCTGGAAAGATCTTGCTACCTCCATTCCGTTCAACCTCTACTAACTGGCCTGTGATCTAATGTCACAAGAAGGGCACTTCACATCTTTGGGAATCTTTCCAAAAATCTATACATAGTATGGATACTGTCATGAGAAAAACATCAGATAAACCCAGATCTGGAGACATTCCCCAGAATACCTGGCTGGTACCACTTAGGAAAAACAAGGAAAGTCTGAAATTGTCACAAACCTCAGCTGACTGATCAGGCATGATAACTACATACAAAAATGGTACCCTGGATTGGATTCTAGGACAGAAAAAGGATGTCAGTGGAAATATTAGTGAAATCCAAATAAGTCTGGAGTTTAGTTAATAGTTATGTACCAATGTCAGTTTCTTAATTTTGACATATGTACCATGGTAATTAATGTAAGGTGTCAACAATGGGGGGAAATGGGTGTGGTGTATATGGGAACTCTTTATTACTTCTGTAACTTTTCTGTTAAATTAAACTTATTCCAAAATAAAATATTTACTTAAAAATGACTGTAGGGGGGCACCTGGGTGGCTCAGTTAGGCATCCGACTCTTGCTTTCGGTCCAGGTCATGATTTTGCAGTTTCGTGGGTTCAAGCCCCACCTCGGGCTCTGTGTTGGTAGCACAGAGCCTGCTTGGGACTCTCTCTCCCTCTACATGCCCCCCCACCTCTCCATTAGTGCTATCTCTGTCTCTCTCAAAATAAATAAATAAACTTAAAAAAAAATAAATAAAAGTGACTGTAGGGGTGTCTGGGTGACTCCGTTGGTTAGGTGACTGACTCTTGATTTTGGTTCAGGTCACGATCTCATGATTCATGGGTTTGAGCGCCACAATTGGGACTGGCAGCACAGAGCCTGCTTGGGTTTCTCTCTCTCCCTCTCTCTCTCTCAGCACCCTCCCTCAAAATAAATAAATAAACTTAAACAAAAATAAACAAAAATGACTGTACATTATAATTATTACCAAACTATTTTTAAAAATATCCATTCTGGGCCCAAGCCCAGGAGATTCTAACTTAATTGCTTTGGCATGAAGTCCAGGGACATATTTTTCAAAGTTACCCAGGTGATTCCAGTGTGTAGCTAGGGCTGAAAATGACTGTTCTGGAGCTGTTTGTCAATGTCCCAAACTGGATGTTTTGTCTGGACTTCAGAAAAGTTCTAAAGATTCTGAAATGGTTGTCAACATTTAACGACTGGGAGACTTCACATGGAAATCTGGATTCCTGATTCCTCTTGAAAGGTAAGATGATCTATTCCATGTTTTCTGCATTGGCAACTAAGGTACAATAAAAATAAATTTAGACTTTGCCCCTGGTTTCTGACATAGAACTCCTAAACTGGTGGTGATAGCAATATCCTTTGTTACTTATAATGAGGCCCTTTTGGCTATACCTGAGTTTATGTTAATGAGATGACTCAAGACGGGACCCCTAGATAGATCCAGAATGGGGCTGATCACCGCAAAGACCAAATGATTGGAGGTTTGGAGACTTCAGCCCCACTCACCACCTCAGGGGTTGGGAGAGGGGTTAGAGATTGAGCTCAATCATTAATGGCCAGTAAATGAATCAACCATGCCCATGCAATAAAACCTCCATAATAACTACTAAACAACAGAGTTCAAACATGAGTAAAGTGTTTTCATGAGTTCTGTGGTTGTTCTAGTGAATCATCAAATCTGAGGGGGTCAAGGGAACCCATGACTATATAGTTGGCTTGGTAGAAATGTGAGTAGCTCTTGCTATTTGGGGCTGGGGTCTGAAGTGGGGACAGTCTTGTGGGACTGAACCTTTAACCCATGAGTTCTGATGATAACTCTACAGAGTTAGTGTTAGAATTGAATTCAATTCAATTGTTGGACACCCAGTTGGTGTCAGATAATTGGAGAATTGGTATGGAAAAACAACATGTATGTGTTATTAGAAAAAGCCACATGTTTAGTTTGAAAAAAAAGACATCATGGCAACCATGAACTAAAGTTGAATAGCTGCTTTCTTTTTTTTTTTTAACTTTAGTGTTTATTTATTATTTTTGAGAGAGAAAGAAAGAGTGTGAGCAAGGGAGGGGCAGAGAGAGGGGGAGACACAGAATCCCAAGTAGGCTCCAGGCTCTGAGCTGTCAGCACAGAGCCTCACACGGGGCTCGAACTCATAAACCACAAGGTCATGACCTGAGCTGAAGTCGAACTCTTAACTGACTCAGCCACCCAGTCACCCTGAACAGCTACTTTCTTTAAACAGAGCCAATTTGCCATCAATCCTACCAACCTCTATCAACTGCCAATGTTGAGGTAAAGTAGCAGATGCTTAGTTATCGTTGACTACTTTTTCTTTGCTTTATTTTTTTTCATTAGTGAAGTCCAGGGGAAAGAAAAATAGTGAATTTATCCATGAGTTTTCTGTTTGCCCCTCTTTATGTCTTCTCTGCTCTATGCCTCGAAGAAGTGATCCATCTATGAACAGTATTGTCTTAGCTCTTTTATGTGATAACTTTTCATGGGGTTCAGCCACTGGGGGCCTGGTAGGAGTAGAGAGAAGTCTGGCCAGCTCCTCCCTATTCTCTCTTTGCTTTGGCACTATCTCTCTGGCCGGGACTGCATCTCTCCCAGTTTCCAGCTGCTCCAGGCAGCCCCTTCTCCAGGGCTCTGGGTCTTGCTGGCCCTGGGAGCACTCCTGTACCTGCCTTCAGCTGTCTCAGGGCAGTAAGAGCTTCCTTCTGGTCATCTCTGGGTTTCTCAACATCCTTTGTCAGATCCCTGCCTTCTCCCCACACTTTTGTAAATACTGCTTCATTCTAGTCTCTTTAGATGAATCATTTGGGGTGAAATTCTGTGTGCAGCCAGCATGCTGATGGCTATGCCATAAAACTATCAACGCTCGAGGAACAAAATCATCCTGGAGGCTCTGTGTTTCAAGAAAAATGGAAGGGGGAGAGAAAAAAAAAAAGGTTTCTTTTACACTCAGTCTGGGAACTGCTTGTTTCTTAGATTATCTGCCAACATCCGGTGGACACCATAACCTAAATCGGTCTTTTACCCATAGGTTAATGTTTTCAAAAGAAGTTTAGATAAAGAAATGAAAGAAAATTACATTAAAAGCCTTAAAACTGAGATAAAGGAGGAATTGATAAGTATAGTATGTTCAGATCTAGAAAAATCCTACCACTAAATGCCACTGGAATTCATAATCACTTTTAATCAATCTCTTTGAGCTGCAGGCACATTTGATTCCTAGATATTATTATCTGTTATATATCTTTTCTGTCCTCTATGAAATAGTAGCTTTGCCTTTTTTCTGTTTCTTAAACATGCCAAACTTGGCCCTACCTCAAATCCCTGATTGCCTTTTCCCTTTGACAGGATTCCCTATCCAACCTTACCAAGAGCCTCTTATGCTGGTTCCTTACCATCTGTATCTCAGCTTATATGCTGTAGGGGAGCAGCAATGGTTACTGCTTCCAACTTCAATGTAACAAAGTTCTCCAATTTTAGTTTTACATGAGTAAACAATATTCATAACTCTCCTCTCATCCCACAGAGGATGATCTTTGGGATCCAGTCATTTCGTTTCATAATGATAAAATAATAGAGTATATGTTTTCCCTCCTCTAAATTTTTATAAAGCCATGAGTTGAGTCCAGGAGATTTCAAAATTATAGATGATTTGATGCAATTTTATTTATTTGCTTGTTCATTTGGTTAGTTGACTGGTTGGTTGGTTGGTTGGTTGGTTTGGGTCTTGAAATCCAGGGCTCTGAAAACATGGAAAAGAAAGCAGCAGAATGTTCTGCATGACTATCTCTAGTCATGATCATGATTTACTGATGGTGAATGAAGACAAAGAGACAATGGGTACAAACAGTACAGTACAGACAATGGGTACAATGGGTACAATGGATATAAATGAAGAAAAACAAGATGAGAACAAAGATCAAGAAGCTGACGGATGGACCAGGAGTTTACTCTCCAGTGGATCACATTTGCTGGCAATTAGGTGAAGAATTAAA